>NC_064617.1:614258568-615458568 GCF_023898315.1 Schistocerca nitens
TATACACACCATTCACGCACTAACGTTACCTTCACCCGAGAGCAAGTGTGTGTATGACAGCTATTACTATTTTCGAATTTCAGTTGAATTTAAATTAAAATTCCCAAGAGAGTGAGTTTTCTGTCAAATCGTTGTTAGTATGATTAATTTATATAAAAAATTGTCTGCATGAGTTTCGAACATATTTTATGGCTATAACAGGTTTCTGTACAATAGGTGTTTTATCCGTATGTGAGGTAGAGTTGCAGAATATTATTTCCTATGGCACTACTAACTGATAACCCATTTACAAAAAACCGACGAATATTTTTATGACTATTTCATTTGTCATTAATTAAAATGTTCACGCGTTTCTACTAGCGTCAACTCATGTCACGAGCTTTCGACCAAGCACTCCTTGGCCATTGTCACGTGGAGTGATTGCTGGTGGGCTGCAGGCACCCTGCAACATACTGTGACGTCACTAGTGCTCACAGCATCGCCATATGCGAGCATATGTTGGCTCCGCGTTCGATGTGCCCGCTTCAATCTCGCGATCGCTGGATCCCAGACAGCCCCAGCTCTATTAAGGGTGTCGTCAAGTATTTTTATGTCGATGGATTCTTTAATCACACAGTCCCACAAGCCGTCAGTGCCAGCCACGACAGAGGTTTCGTCGAATTTGATTCGCTGGCCATTTTCTAGAGCACGCTCAGCTACGGCGGATTTTTCGAGATAGCGTAAGTGATAAAACCTGCATTGTTCTTCAGTGCGCACCGTTTGTACGACGCAATACTGGCTATACTCGCAAGGTATCTTGTAGACCCAGATTTCTGTTCCGTATTTAACTGATCTCAATAACTGCCGGATTTTTGACGCAGGCTTTTATGTCTTTTCAGCAAGTGCCTTATCTTGTCCGAGACCGTGCTGCCGAATGAAAAAAAAAAAAAAAAGTGTCGCTTCCCTCCAGCAATGCGAGATCTTTGCTATTCTAGTCGTCAGGTGACACGTCATCTGAAACTAAAATATTGCGGAAAATGTATCGTCATAAACGGTCACGTTCTTGACCAGCAAGGTCCTCGGACCTTACCCCTTTAGATTTTTACGTGGTGGTGGTGGTGGTGGGGGGGGGGGGGGGATGGTCAAAAGCTGATATCTACAGAGAGGAAGTAAACACAAAAGACGAACTGATCGCTAGGTTTAGGAATAGTGCTTATCCCTTAAAGGCCACAAAACGACTTCGGAAGCTATATGTGATGTCGTCAAGAGAATTCGAAAGTGCATTGAAGTTTGAGGTGGAATTTGTGAAAATCAACTCGTCCTGTTTGGGTTACATTCTAACAACTGTAAATCTGTAACCAATAATGATTGCACGTCGTATAATTTGGATGTTTCATTCGAGCCGGCCGGAGTGGCCGTGCGGTTAAAGGCGCTGCAGTCTGGAACCGCAAGACCGCTACGGTCGCAGGTTCGAATCCTGCCTCGGGCATGGATGTTTGTGATGTCCTTAGGTTAGTTAGGTTTAACTAGTTCTAAGTTCTAGGGGACTAATGACCTCAGCAGTTGAGTCCCATAGTGCTCAGAGCCATTTGAACCATTTTTTTGTTTCATTCGAACTCGTCCTGTTTGGGCTACATTCTAACGAATGTAACTCTGTAATCAATAATGATTGCACGTCGTATAATTTGGATGTTTCATTCGAATTAGTCTGTTCTACATCCGCCGGCCAGTGCGGCCGAGCGGTTCTAAGCGCTTCAGTCTGTAAACGCGCGACCGCAGCGGTCGCCGGTTCGAATCCTGCCTCGGGCATTGATGTGTGTGATGTTCTTGGGTTAGTTAGGTTTAAGTACTTCTAAGTTCTAGGGGACTGATGACCTCAGCTGTTAAGTCGCACAGTGCTCAGAGCCATTTGAACCATTTGTTCGAGTATAATGACTTTTCTGGAAACCAGAACTCTACTCTGTAGGAATCAGCATGGGTTTCGAAAAAGACGATCGTGTGAAACCCAGCTCGCGCTATTCGTCCACGAGACTCAGAGGGCCATGGACACGGGTTCCCAGGTAGATGCCGTGTTTCTTGACTTCCGCAAGGCGTTCGATACAGTTCCCCACAGTCGTTTAATGAACAAAGTAAGAGCATATGGACTATCAAACCAATTGTGTGATTGGATTGAGGAGTTCCTAGATAACAGAACGAGGCATGTCATTCTCAATGGGGAGAAGTTTTCCGTAGTAAGAGTGATTTCAGGTGTGCCGCAGGGGAGTGTCGTAGGACCGTTGCTATTCACAATATACATAAATGACCTTGTGGATGACATCGGAATTTCACTGAGGCTTTTTGCGGATGATGCTGTGGTATATCGAGAGGTTGTAACAATGGAAAATTGTACTGAAATGCGGGAGGATCTGCAGCGAATTGACTTATGGTGCAGGGAATGGCAATAGAATCTCAATGTAGACAAGTGTAATGTGCTTCGAATACGTAGAAAGAAAGATCCCTTATCATTTAGCTACAATATAGCAGGTCAGCAACTGGAAGCAGTTAATTCCATAAATTATCTCGGAGTACGCATTAGGAGTGGTTCAAAATGTAATTATCATATAAAGTTGATCGTCGGTAAAGCAGATGCCAGAAAGATTCATTGGAAGAATCGTAAGGAAATGCAATCCGAAAACAAAGGAAGTAGGTTACAGTACGCTTGTTCGCCCACTGCTTGAATACTGCTCAGCAGTGTGGGATCCGTACCAGATAGGGTTGATAGAAGAGATAGAGAAGATCCAATGGAGAGCAGCGCGCTTCGTTAGAGGATCATTTAGTAATCGCGAAAGCGTTACGGAGATGATAGATAAACTCCAGTGGAAAACTCTGCAGGAGAGACGCTCAGTAGCTCGGTACGGGCTTTTGTTGAAGTTTCGAGAACATACCTTCACCGAGGATTCAAGCAGTATATTGCTCCCTCCTACGTATATCTCGCGAAGAGACCATGAGGATAAAATCAGAGAGATTAGAGCCCACACAGAGGCATACCAACAATCCTTCTTTCCACGAACAATACGAGACTGGAATAGAAGGGAGAACCGATAGAGGTACTCAAGGTACCCTCCGCCACACACCGTCAGGTGGCTTGCGGAGTATGGATGTAGATGTAGATGTTCTACAACCTCCTAAAATATTTACTGTTCGTCCTGAAACATTCCAGAGTAAGCAGTGACTCCTTTAGGCGCTTTGCCGGCCGCGGTGGTCTCGCGGTTCTAGGCGCGCAGTCCGGAACCGCGCGACTGCTACGGTCGCAGGTTCGAATCCTGCCTCGGGCATGGATGTGTGTGATGTCCTTAGGTTAGTTAGGTTTAAGTAGTTCTAAGTTCTAGGGGACTGATGACCACAGCTGTTAAGTCCTATAGTGCTGAGAGCCATTTGAACCTTTAGGCGCTTTAAGTAGCGTGTGTATAAATTTTCGTGTGGGGACAGCGGCGCCCAATTAGGAGGGCCGCGGGCCGGTGTCCGTGGCGGGCAGACGCGTGCGGGCTGCGCAAACACCGCGGGCTGTCCTCCGCCGGGCGTCCTCGCCTTGGCCCGTTTCGCCGGCGACGTGGCCAGCATAGTGCCTGCCGGCAGCCTCCGAGGCGGTCGGCTCACAGAATGCTAACGAGGCACCCTCACTCACCGTTATCACACAACAACTTAACTGCGCAGAGAGGCTATTCTAATTCAAATCAACTCGTTGGGCTTCTTTTGGCCGGGAGACACCAGCTGCGCTAAATACGGAGTCAAACAGAGCAGAGCAGAACAAAACAGAAACGATGAGATGGTGGAGCTAGTTTTATGATTTTACCTGCATATTCCGGCACAAGAGACTCGCAGTCTCCAGTAGCTCGTAACAGATTAATTGCGATGAATACGATTTCTTATTCTTATCTCCTGGTTGTTGAGCCGTATGGCGGTTGACAGTCAGCTAGGTATCCCAACGTTGCCCGGGGCTCAGTTCAAAGCGGGACTCATCAGTGAAGAAAATTCTGGTCCAGTCAATGAGACTCTACACCCTGATGACCAGTGAAGAAGTGTCTGGAGACGTGACGGACAGCTTTGCGTTATTTCCCTGACATATGACTATCACCCACTGTACGGTCCGACAGCCGCGCGGGATTAGCCGAACGGTCTGGGGCGCTACAGCCGTGGACTGTGCGGCTAGTCGCGGCGGAGGTTCGAGTCCTCCCTAGGGCATGGGTGTGTGTGTTCGTCCTTAGGGTAATTTAGGTTAAGTAGTATGTAAGCTTAGGGACTGATGACACACATTTGAACCTTTTTTTTTTTTTCGTACGGTCCGACAACCAGGAGTGACGACTTGGTGCGCCATTTCATTTCATAGCGGGACCTCTTTGGTTGTCATCCGTAGCGCCCTTATACTACAGTGGTACGGCGACGACATTCTACGCCCCGTTTTGTTGCCCTTCATGGCACGCCATCCTCGGTTTACATTTCTGCCAGATAATGCCCGGCCGCAAGCGGCGAGAGTTTTTACTGCTTGTCTACCTGCTTACTCAAACCTCTCTACGTTGACCTGCAAGGTCGCTGTATCTCTCCCCAATTGAGAGCGTTTGGAGCATTACGGACAGGGTCTTCCAACCGGCTAGGAGTTTGACTATTCAATGCGCCAGTTTGACAGAATCTGGCACGATGTCCCTTAGGAGGACATCCAACAGCTCTGTCGTGAATGCCAAGCCGAGTAACTGCTTCATAAGGGCCAAAGATGGACCAACGCGGTATTGACGTGCTCAATTTGTGAAGCACTTTCTCTTGAATATATCATACAATTTTTCCGAAATTGTAATCATTTGTTTGTCTGTACATGTACGCCACACCTTCCAATCTCCGTCCCATTCGAATTATTCCGTCGTGGAGCGTCTTTTTTATTTATTTATTTATTTGGGTATGTCCTGAAATGTGCAATTGTACGTCTCGCCTGTGAGACATTGTGGATGGGCAAAGATACCCGGGACGATAAAGAATAAATGATGTCGAATGTATCACACCGGCCGGCCGCTGTGACCGAGCGGTTCTAGGCCCTTCAGTCCGGAACCGCGCGACTGCTACGGTCGCAGGTTCGAATCCTGCCTCGTATATGGATGTGTGTGATGTCCTTAGGTTAGTTATGTTCAAGCAGCTCTAAGTTCTAGGGGACTGATGACCTCAGAAGTTAAGTCCCATAGTGCTCAGAGCCATTTGAACCATTTGTATCCCGTGGCTGTTGTCACAGGGAACGGTACCGTCCTATTGGAGCACCTGACAGCGAGTCACCACTGGAATGTACTGTATGGGATGCTCCGTGATACTACTGTTAGATAAAAGTAATTCTTATCTTGACTTACGGCACTCTCTACCCCTGTTGCATATGTCAGGTGGTAAAGTGGAATCCACACAGAAAGATGGATCGACGTGTCAGAACACCAGAAATGAGTTACCGTGAATGAAGTCGCCCGATTTGTTAGTCAATCAGTGCGGACTGTCGAACGTGTCTACAAAGAATGGTCTGCCACTCTCAGCCATTCAATACGGGAAAGGAACAGTGACAGTAAAACAAGCTGTCCGACAGGTTAGAGAGACGCATCATTTCTTGTAAATGGCGAATAAACTCAACAGCAAATGCTACTGTTAACGAATGCTGGTCGATATCAACCAGTTTCTGCGCAGAAATTGGGAACGCATCTGCATATAGTGAACGTCTGAAGTTGGATACCTCACAAAAGGCCATTGCTCGGAGCGCTACACGAAGCTGGACGTCTTCATTCGGCGAAATAAGTCACAAAATGGGCAACAACCGACTGGAAATGTGTGGTGAAGTGATGTTCATCTCAGCATTCTCATAGAACAAAGGTTGTTCTTCTTTTACATCTGTGAACAATCCCGCCTTCAAAGACGTCAACAGAATAGGGCTGCGTGCATACGTTCCTGGTTTTATGAACACTGGGCTACCCTATGGCATCTCGCTATCCGGCTAAACCACACGACCTTAGTCACGTAGAAAATGGCTAGGGCTGTTTGGAACAGTGGGTGAAACAGCAGTTAACATTCTCACAAGCTGGCAAGGCCTTCTTTGAGCCTCTTTTCATTCTTTGCTCATCTTTAATAAAGCAAATGGAAGGGAGTTGAGTTAGCGTGACAGGATATGTGTTATCACAGTGACAGCATGTGACGAGTTCACTTCCTCTTCTTATTTTTCTGGTGCACTGACTTCGTGCTGGGTACTATCAATTGCTTTCTGAACTTACTTTAGGAGCGATAGTGTGCAAACATGAGACTGGCGTCACGTTGCGAAGGCTGGCGAAATGAGTCAAGGTCGGCCGCGCTCCGGCCTCTCTTAGAAACAGGTGAGAACGATAGGCGGGGTACCCACCTCCTGCCTAGGTGATGCAAGTCGATTGGGCGGACAGACCTATGGCGGCAAGCTGCTGTCCATTTATGCGGGCGGCGGAGATAAAAAGGCCTTCATTCCAAAAAAAAAAGGGGGGGGGGACTCTGTCATTGGGCAACAACAGGTGCTGGGAATTTCGGAAATGATATACTGGGGAAATAAGCATCTCCTGGCGTTCCTAAGAACTTAGAAAACAGCTCTGACCTACTTTAAGGACTGCCGCTGTAGCAGAGTTGCCTACTAGCCTCGTAGCAAGCCTTTAACATTTTCGCAGAATCTGTAATATGGGGCTAGTTGATGGCTGCATCACCAATTGGCGTGTTAGCTGTTTTAGTTGTGACGTCATTTGTACGTAACACACGGCAGCAATCTCTTTAGAAACGAAGGAAGTAAATGTGATTGATTCACTGGCCTGTTGGCGTTTCAGATTTTTTGTGTGCGAAATCTTGCCTATGAAACAATTACGCCATGGGGCGGTCCTGGAAACTTTTTAGAGGATTGGTGGACGCGTAGTGTTGCTGGGAAGGCAGCAGCAACATATGTTTATAGAGACGCGAAGAAAGGATTCATGGGAAAACGTGGGCGAGGAGAGTCGTGTCCAAGATGTGGAACAGAGGAGTCGATTGAGAGACGAGGAGACGAGACTATGTCTGCGCTCTCAAGTCACAATGTCACTATGGTAAGCGTCGTTTACAGCTCTGGCATTTTAGAAAAACCGAGAGTGTTGCGTTTCAATCGCAAGATAGCTGTCACTAGGTCATTTATCAGAGCTTCCTCAGTTTTGAAGTTCTTTGGGTGCTTGTTCCAGACAAAGATCATTATAGTCAGTCTACTGTATCTATCTCACAGAATTAGATAATAGATTTGAAGGAATTCTGCCTCTTTCAGGAACTTTGGCAACTTAGAGAGTTAGTCAGCAACATGTACCGTAGGGCACATCTTTCTTACATTCTTGTCATCATGTTTTTTACTGCCTTAATATTCATATGTGTTTTTTTTAAATATCGAGTTCATTATCATAATAAGATCCTTGAAGTTATAATACTACCTCAGTTTCCTACCTTGTGGAACACTGCTAGGGCCAATCAATTAAGCTTTAGTAAATTCCTTGTGCACACCAAATATAGCACTGGGTCTCAAGAGTGTGCTTGATTATCGATTAATTTCAGATTCAGATAAATGTCACATTTCTCTCTCATGTGCGGAGTTCTGCAAGCTCTATGGGATCAAATCAGCCGGATGTAACATACCTAAAGAAATTTGTTTGCACTCCCTTCCTTGCCGAATTGAGAAATCATCAAGGCCAGAGGCGTTGTTACACGGTATGAGCGCGTCGAAGTTTTAATCCGGAACGCTTACTAACACGTTAGGTGCCCCCACCTCTCCAACCGTGATAGCTCCGGCAACACTAACTGGCCGATGCCACACCTAGCGTGTTCTGACTATCAGCGCTTTTAGTCTGTGTTTCGTTACTCTGCCGGCCGTATTTGTCTCAGTCCGTGACTGGGCACTCTGCAGTTAATGTCTGTTACGGTTTAGCTGTTCGTTTATCTTTCTACCAGTCTGTGGTGGAACTTGTGCAAGTAAGTGCATTTGTTTCCAGTTTATCGTCCTTTATCTACAAAGTAATTATTTTCAGCGTAATTACACACAAATTTCATTTTTATAGACGTGCCTCAAAACAGGAGTGGGCGTAAGAGGAAATTATTTCCTGTTGAAAGTAAATTTGTAATAAAGATAAATTAAAATGTATTTCGCCCGCACAAGGAAGATAAACCAACAGCTAAATCGTAACCGACGTTCACTGCAGAGTGCCCGGGCGCGGACTGATGCAAATCCGAGACACAGTGTAGAAAAACATAGACTAGACGGCGCCGATAGTGAAGACGCTAGACGTGGCGCCGGCCACCTGCTGTTCCCCGAGCTACCACGTTTGGCGGAGGGGCGGGGAAACATGTCATAGCGGTTAACAAGGAGAAAATTAATTGTAGTAGAGCGGGATTTCGGCCATCATGCTACAGATATTCAGTGGTTTGCTTAAACCATTTCTGCATGTGTAATGTCATCGTTGTTGAGGAGACTTATGTGACGTTGCTGTCTTTTCTTTTAGAAATGTGGGAATTTCTTACCTAAAGGCGCCGTTTCTACTTGCAACATAAACTTCAACGTGTCAAGCAAAATGACGTTGCGGCCAAGGCTGTAACTCGTATTTCGAGGGAAACGGGGTTAAATCCCCGTCGTACTATACACATTTACGGTTTCAGAGGCTCTTTCTAAATCGGCTTCACCGAATGTTGGAACGGCACCTCTGAAGAGGAGACTGCCGATTACCTTTCTCATACTTGTCTTACACCCAGTTGTACTCCGTCTCTAATGATCCATTCTTCGACGAACGTGATCATCTATTTTTTTTTTCCATTCTTTCCTTTCGTCGTTCCGGCATACGAGGATCTGTGAACTAAGTGCGCTGACAAAAATGCTAACTGTGAACCAGATCTCTGGGAGCCAGATGATTGCTATCAAAACAGTAATGCTTGTATGTGTCTCGTACGCAAAAATATGAGCTTACCGATTATCGGACAGATTTGAGATCGCGTTCAAGATTTCCTCCCCAGAAAAATCAACACGTGGTTCGTTACGAACATGAAGGTCACTTCAGAAGCGCCCCAAGGAGGTGTGAAAGCACCATTACTGTTTACAATAAATATAAATGGGCAAACCAAAGACTGCGATTCATTGGCAGAACACTTAGAAGGTGCAACAGGTCTACTAAAGAGACTGCTTACACCACGCTTGTCCGCCCTATTCTGGAGTATTGCTGTGCGGTGTGGGATCCGCATCAGGTGGGACTGACGGATGACATCGAAAAAGTACAAAGAAGGGCAGCTCGTTTTGTATTATCGCGAAATAGGGGAGATAGTGTCACAGACATGATACGTGAATTGCAGTGGCTTTCATTAAAACAAAGGCGTTTTTCGTTGCGACGGGATCTTCTCATGAAATTTCAATCACCAGTTTTCTCTTCCGATTACGAAAACATTCTGTTGGCACCCACCTACATAGGGAGAAATGAGCATCACGATAAAATAAGAGAAATCAGGGCTCGCACAGAAAAATTTAAGTGCTCGTTTTTCCCGCGTGCCGTTCGAGAGTGGAACGGTAGAGAGACAGCTTGAAGGTGGTTTATTGAACCCTCTGCCAAGCACTGTATTGTAAATAGCAGAGTAATCACTTAGATGTAGATATGGTAAGTAATGTCGGTATCTCCATAAGACTCTTCTCAGACGATGCAATTGTGTACAGGGAGGAAGCAACACCTTAAGACAGTGACGAATTGCAGGAGGACTTGCAGAAGACCGATAACTGGTGTAGATACTGGCAGTTGACCCTGATCATAAATAACTGTAACGTATTTCGCATAAATAGATGAAGAAATCTACTACTGTTAGATTACACGAATTGCGACTTCAATGGAAAAAGAAACCACCGTAAAAAACCTAGGAATAACCAACCAGTGATCTAAAAGGGAAAGGACACAGAAAACGAACTGTAGGAAAAGCATACGACAGGCTGAAGTTCACTGGAAGAACGGTAAAGAAATGTAGTTCATCCGCGAGAGAAATGGCTTACAAAACATTTGTGACACCGATTCTTGAGTATTCCTCATTATTGTGGGTTACTTACTGGGTTGAATTAATAAAGAGACAGAGAAGATGCTACGAAGAGCAGTGCGTTTCGTCACGGGATCGTTTATTCACCGCGAGAGTATCGTAGAGATGATTTATATCTGCAGACTGAAGCGATGAATGAAAATTTCTACCAAAGCTAGGATTCGAAGCCTGGTCTCCTGGTCACTAGGCAGATGCTCTAACCACTACGCCGCCCTGGTACAGTGGCAGGGGGGAGACACGCTAGAGTAGTCGGTGCAGTTCTGACACAGCATAGTGTCTGGCGCATCTACGGCGTTGGTAAAAATTTTCATTCGTCTCTTCAGTCTGCATACAAACATCATTTATATCTTCGAGACTTGAAAAGGACGCTGGAACCATATAGTTTCATTCGATTACTATGGAGATACTCGACTAACTTCAGTGGTTGGCGTTACAAAAGAGGCGTCGTGCATCACAGAGATTTACCTTTTGGAATTCTTAGCGCACACATGTAGGGAACACTCGGACAATATATTACTTCCATTAGGTCTCCGAAATGACCAAGACGGATAAATTAGAGAATTTAATTAGACCTCGTACAGAGTTTTACCGACAGTCGTTATCCCATAAGCAGTTAGTAATTGGAACAACGGGTGGTACCGGAAGTTCCTTCCGCCGCACACCGTAAGGTGGACTTGTGAAGTATATATGTACGCTATTGGCCGTTAAAATTGCTACACCAAGAAGAAATGCAGATGCTAAACGGGTATTCATTGGACAAATATATTATACTAGAACTGACATGTGATTACATTTTCACGCAATTTGGGTGCATAGATCCTGAGAAATCAGTACCCAGAACAACCACCTCTGGCCATAATAACGGCCTTCATACTCCTGGGCATTGAGTCAAACAGAGCTTGGATGGCGTGTACAGGTACAGCTGCCCATGCAGCTTCAACACGATACCACAGTTCATCAAGAGTAGTGACTGACGTATTGTGACGAGCCAGTTGCTCGGCCACCATTGACCAGACGTTTGCAATTGGTGAGAGATCTGGAGAATTTGCTGGCCAGGGCAGCAGTCGAACATTTTCTGTATCCAGAAAGGCCCGGTCAACTGCTGTTTGTGTATGAGAAATCGGTTAGAAACTTTCCTCATGTCAGCACGTTGTAGGTGCTGCCACCGGTGCCAACCTTGTGTGAATGCTCTGAAAAGCTAATCATTTGCGTATCACAGCATCTCCTTCCTATCGGTTAAATTTCGCGTCTGTAGCACGTCACCTTCGTGGTGTAGCAATTTTAATGGCCAGTAGTGTAGAATCGTAGCGGCAGGTGAAATGTCCTTGCAGGAAACTGGAGTAAAGAAAATACGAAAGACCACCCATAGGCTCAAATATGCTCTCACCTCGGTGGTTTGTCCAGTCTACGAAAGTATTGTCAGCCGCACAGTACCACGGCGCGGAGCAGCGCGGCGGCAGCTCTACGTGTGAGGTGAGACAAAGAGGAGGTCCACGCGCCGGGGGCGGCCGCGCCACGTGTTCCCGTGTCAGCCAAAATGCGAGAGGCCAAAGGTTGTTATCAGCGACCTTTCACGAAGTGCTGCCTGCTCTTTCGTGCAAGTATTTCGAGGAAAGTTATGCCGTCCTAGGGTTTCTGGCCACGGATGACCTTAGGGATACTGCACGCAGACCCAATGACACAGAGCATGTGATGCAAGTTACGGCCGCGCAACACAGAAGATCGTCTTGCGTCGTCTTCCCGAGAGAAGTGGAAGTGTGTCTGCCGCTACGATCGCCTCGGTACTTGCTTTTGCATACGTGTTTGTACGTACTATATAAGCCCATTACGAATTGCAAATGTCTGGACACGAAAGCCTCCGTGTTGAATTATGATGTCGAACTACAAATCAAGTCTTCCGCCCAGCCACAGTGATTCACTTACTCAGTAACAGTTTTCCGTACCCTTACAGGTCTGAAATGCAGATTGCAGTGGCTGCTAAAGTAGCGACAACAATTTATAACGATGGCATACGCTATGCATTTATTTTCAACTAAGAATCAATATAAGGGGCGTTACCTGTTGAGAAGTCACCAGTTTGATTTACGTATAGTAGCGAAACTTGTGTAAATGTGTGGCGTTAAGCAATATCTATTAGTTATTTTATTTTAAAGAGAATTATATAAATAAATAAACTTAGTCTCCTTTACACCACAAAATACGTAATTATATTTTAAGGAGTAACTGGAGTTCTGAATAAGACCACACAACAATATGCTCATGTGTAGGGGAGAACCGTGGACGGAGGTATGACATCGAGCGAGAGTAATGATTAGAACATCACCTTCAGTCGTGACATAGCCGACAAAAATACACTGGTGTGTACAGATTTAGGCAAAAGTATCTTTCACGTGATGTGTCACCGCCAAGTAACCCTACTACAATGAAAATTGGGCCATGTATACAAGATCTGCTACAGTGTAAAGCAGACAGCAGCTGAAACGAATATGCGATGAAACGACAGGAAAGACAGTTTTACTAAAAACCAATAATTACACTGAAGTCATCGCGACTTACAATGGTCATCTGGACGTTACAAACGGTGAGAGAGGTTCTTAATAGCGTACGCCATCAGTGATCATCACTAATGGCGAAGCATGCTCTGCGACGAACTCTCGTGCTGACCACAAGGGTGGCAATGGATTCTTGTGGAGTGGCATTCAATTCCTTCAGCATCGAGGTTGCCAGCTGCTGAACGGTCGTTGGTGATATGGATGTGCTGCAGAACGACTCCCTAATGCATTCCACACCTAGCTGATGGATTTAAATGGAGGGCGGGGGACTTGCAGGCTAGTCCATTCGCCAAATATTCCAAGAGCTCCTCCACCGGCGCAGTTCGATGCGATCGTGCATTTCATCCATAATACAGAACTCCGGGCTGAATGCATAACTGAACCCTTGCAGCATTACGCCTCGCCACAACAGAATACCTGTACCACCAGAACAAGCACGTCCCACAATGTTCCTGGCTGCATTACCTGTTCCCACCAAACGCCATATGACGGTACGGCCAGCATTGTCGACAATGATCGTTTTGGTGATCCACGTGTTATGGTATGAAGAAGAACAATGTTGTCTAGCCGTACTTACCTCCTAACCAATGAACATCGTGCGCTCACTGGTCAACATGACTGTAACACTATATTCCATCAAGCTTGGGTCAACCATCTGGCGACGCGGGAAGCCGTGAAGACGAGAGAAGAAGACGATCACGCTACGGCGAGTGGCTATGAAGAAGCTCCCCAAGATCTTGCAGAATAGAGCAACAACGAACACTACAGAGGTCCGGCTTGTTGAGACACTCGTGTTTTTCGTCTTCTTTTATGGTTGCGAAACATGGACCCTTAAAGTCAGACACAAACAGCGCGTCGATGCAGTTGATCTTCGGTGCTGGTGCAAGATGCTACGCATGAACTGGACTGAAAGAAAAACAAGTGTGTCCACTATTGAACAACTTAATATCTCCAAGCGCCTTTCTACTCGCGTCAGCAAAAAAAATTCTCCAGTTCTTTGTCCATATTGTGAGAAGAGATGGAGAAACCCTGGAGAAAATAACCACGGAAGAGAAGATCGAGGGCAAGAGGCGGAGAGGAAGAGCAGCGAACAGGTGGATTGATCAGATCAAGAAGATTTAGGGTCTACCTCTTCAGCAGTTTGTAAGAGAAGCTGGTAATCGTCCGGGATGGAGACGCTCAGCGATGAGCACAGCAACTTAGATTGATATGACGTCTCCTTCCCCAGCGACTTCTTTTCAGAGATGCATTAGGCCCTAGCTTCATTTTTATGTTTGACTGCATCGAACTGCACAGGTGAAATAGCTCTTGGAACGAGAGAATGATAGGCTAACCAGCTGGCCAGGACTTTCTCCAGACTAAATTGCGATCGAGCACATGTAGGATGCTTTGGGGGAGACCAACTGAGGCACGTCCAGTGCACCAGCGACCTCCAGTAGGTGGCAACCCCACTGGTGGAATGGGACGCCCTACCACAAGAACTAATCACAAGATCGTGGCCAGCATGGGACTACGTTGAAAAACATGTATTGCCGTCCGTGTTGATCACATTAAGAATTGTCTCCCGCCTCTTGTAACGTCCAGGGGACCACCATTAATCGCGGTTACTTCAGCGTAATTATTGTCTTTGAATAAAAATGGCATTTATGTTTGTCTCATTGCCAATTTTTTCAGTTACTTTCTCTATTATACTGTAGTAGTTCGTTGTATGTATGACCCAAGTTTTACCGAGGTACGTTACTTGGCAGTCACACATAATGCGAAAGCTACTTTCGTCCTTAAGTCTTGCACACCAGCGTATATCAGACGACAAAGTTCATTGTCGTACTACATGCTGGAAGATTGGATTAGGTTGTGTTTGGTCGTTACTTTTTTGAAAACAGATAGTTTCCAGATGTAAATTATCAACTGTTTATTAATAAGGAAATGAAATCCCTAAATGAATATAAGAGCTATCGAGGGCTGTTGAGAATAAAGCCGTCTAGATCGCTCATTATATTTTCATTTATTATAATTTCTCACGTATTGCCACCATCAGAACTAAACTTTGAACTCTTAAATTAAAGTTCAGTTTTAGTTTGGACTAACGCTGAACTTTGTATTACTAGTTCTAAGTTTTGATCTGATGGTGGCAATAGCCGATACGTTATATTAAGTGAAAATATAATAAGCGAACTAGTGGCTTTATTCTCAAAACATTATCAGTTGCTGTGTTTCTCATGTTCTATATACGTTTAAAATATGATTGTAAGGTAAGATCAGTTCTTGAGGTGAAACTATGTACGACATTCCTTTCAGATTATTTCAGATTCAATGATTTGCTCGCGTATGTAGGTTGGGTGACTAATTGTTCTAGTTTCAAAGCGCATCATTCCGCTGATCATTTATTGGAAAATTATTGTTTCGCACAATGGCTATGGACTAAGCAAGCAACACTATGAACACACAATGTGTTGTGCTTCGCTGGACACTGTTACCAAGAAAAAGTTGTCTACTGTTGTACATCTAGTGAGCTCTACTCTCTATTTTTAATTTAAAATGACGGATGGAAGACATTTAATTATTTAAAGGTTAAAGACAAGGTTTTGATAATAAGTCATAATATAATAGCTCATCTTTCGTACTGTTTCATTAAACTTTCAATGTTCTATGAATTTATGACAAATTCAATTTTTGGTTGAAGAGGTCTGTGAGTTTACATTTGAACGCTCACGATATTAACATGAAGGAAGTATCCGTTGAACTGTCGGAAGGTCGTTTACGTAATGGCAAGTGAAATGAAAGCAATGCAAAAGTGATTCAACGTTGGACAATGGACTGTCATTTCATTCACAAAATTTACACGAAATTGTCAAATATTATAAGTATATTATCACTAGAAGCAGTCTCCGGTAACAATACTTTTCGTTATCAACGGAGAACGCATTTCGAAACCTGTAGGCTCGTTTCGTGTCGCTAGTTACCATACACTCCTCCAACAGTTTTTGGCTCTTTTTGTATCTGCTCGGAAAATTTTCTCAAATTACTACACCTTATATTTGAATTTAAGAAATTCATTAAACATTTTTGTATATATAGATCGAAATAGTCATTAAAAATTTTCATAGCAACATGCTTATGAAATCTGTAACTGTATTTCCAGCCGTACCATGAAATGCAATTAAGGCAGATTTTAAAATAATGTGAATAATGTGGTCATTTAAGAGTATCCTCGCATTAGTCACAAAAATGTCTAAACTGACCAAGAATTTGCTGTGACTGTAAGCGGCACCTGAAGTTAACCCTACATGTTTAGAAATGCATTGTGTATTGACATAAACATTTTTGTCACTATTTCTCTTCCACTTTCGAAGTTCAAAAAATGCATGTAGTAGGGTGCCACTTTTTGAGCGGTTTCAACTGCAGCCTCGCTGTAGGTATGATGCTGGTCCTGGATTATAGGACTGTATTTCTGCAACGGAACAACCTTTCGAAAGAATCTCCTCAAGCGCAGTGCTGCAAGAAAATGTGTTCATTTAAAACATTGCTTTGTTTTTCCTTCAGTGTACAACTGTTTTTATAATGTGCCTCCAAATGTGCTTCTCCTGACTCAAGGACATGTACCAAACAGGGTGCTCTGCACCTTAAGGCACTGTGCTCATACTCGGGCACTGGATTTGGCGTCCCATCCGATCGCCATTCAGATTTTCCTCGTTACTTTACTTCGATTTAGGGAAGTGACAGTATGGTTCCTTGGTTAGTTACACGTTTCCAATATCATCTGAACTATTCTTTTATCCAAATGATGTGTAACTAGTCAGTTTACACGACACGTATACATGATTAGTGTTAACATTAATGAACACATTATTTTTAGTCCTACTCATGGAACTACAAGCTTTTTTACAGCTTTTAGTTTTCAAATAGAAATTGGACCATGGAACAGAAAGAGCTGTCCCGGAGATATGATTTGAGATTATATCAGTACTTCCTTTCCAAGTGGTGAGATGCCCCATAAAATTAAAATGAGACACTACTGAGTGGAAATATGCAAAATATGTCAGGAGGTTCGCTCGTTTGTTTGCAAGACTGGCAATTATATCAAGAGCAAAAGTTATTGACTGGGCTGTTTGAGGTGGTCAGTAATATGCTGCTTCCAGTTCAAGTATATACACCCTAAAATTTGGAGCATACTGTCCTATTTACTGACTTCTGCTCATGTGCTATATCAGTTGTTGGTATGACTCTGTTTCTTTTATAGAACTGGATATAGTGTGGTTTTCAAAATTTTGGGAAAGTAAATTTTCTGAGAATCGCTTTATAATTCTTTAGAAAAATCATTTACCATATCTCCTGTTGCTTTCTCTCTAATTGGATTTGTTGTAAAACTAGTATCGTCTGAAGAAGTGTCAATTCTTCTTGTTGAATGTTAAGTGGATGACCGCATAAGTTTAGAAGTAATAAGAGTGGATCCAAAATGGAACCCTGTGGGGCTCCCTTTGAATCTCTCGCCAGTCAACAATATTTCCTATCCTTCTAAAACTGTCAAAATTATTCAGCACAACCAGTTGTGTGTAAAGCCATCAATTCCATAAAACTTGAGTTTTTCTAAAAGTGTGACATAATACGCTCAATCAAACGCCTTGGAACTTTAACAAAAAATACCAACTGGCGATATTTTATTACGTAAGGCTGGTAATATTGGCGAGTGAATGTACAAATGGTGTTCTCAGTCACAAGGAACGCCTGCTGCTTTCCCTCACCGCTTTCCAGTAGAACTAATGCTTCGTCCTTAATGACTACAACGTCGACGAGACAAACTACAGCATTCTAGGAACACCCAGTGAAATTACGGCACCTTTGCTGAAAGTGCGTAACTGCTGTAGCCAAGCGAAACCGAAAGCTGGTTATACTGCAGTTACGCGGCCAGACTGCGGAAGCGTTGCTGGCAACAGGCACACGGCTGGCACACAGCTGCGCGCGACCGATGGATGTCACCTGCAAGCGGTTTGCTGTGCGACCACAAAATTGCTCATACGTTGAGTTCCTGTGTAGCCCTTCGAGAAAACGTAAATGTCTCATCTATAGCTGGCTATGAATCCTCCGTCATGCTCACCTGGCCACATGGAAGAAGTAGCTCATTGTGATGAGGGAGTTTGCAGTGTAGTGTCCAGTTTATCTCGCCGAAGATGAGGAAGAGAACGAAAATGGTGCAAACCGGTGCTGGCACATACCCTAGTGCCGAGAAGTTTCCAAGCTTCAAGTTCCCATCAGAGAAGCAAATGACACAAAACAGCCTCGTGACCTCAATGCAATAGGACTGTAAGATTAACGGTTACATTTTGCATAGCATGTTTTTGATATTGTTTTCAATCAACGGGAACGTTGCACACATCCAGCGACCTGTAAGTACGAGACACAGCTGCTACTGCGAGATTATTGGTAAAATGATTTCTCAAATATATTCGGAAATCGTAATGTGAAGGTGAGTAGACTGGTAGACTGGTGATGTCACGTATCTGAAATGTGTGTGGGTGGGTGTCAGAGAGACAGAGAGAGAGAGAAAGTTTGTTAATCATTCACGCTGAAACTGCAGGATGGATCTGGACGAAATTTGGAATGGAGGTAGCTGATATCCTGAAATAACACATAGGCTACCTTATACAGTATATATCTACCTACCAAGGAGGGTGGGTTTAAGGGTGAATAAGAAATGTAGCCCACGATGCGCGAATATCCATACTTTATTCATCCAATATTTTGGAATGAGAGCACTTAGAGGCTTGTAAAAGCATCACACAAAATACGAAACTTTTTCTCGGTGACAGCCGCTACAAAACGATGAAAGGAAAAAAAGTTTATCGCTTTCTACATTTTTGCCGTTCATGGAGTAAAACTGCCGAATGAAGCATGTCGTTGCAGTTTATTGCTGCTTTACTACTGACTGCATTTCGTGACACATTTTGCAGCCAGTATTCACATATAACACTGATTGTACCGGCAAAATTATACTGTATCACTGTACGACACGTAGTTCAGGATATATGACATCGTAAACAATGAGATGCGTGAAAAACTGCCGCGTCATGTACGACGTTTAAATTTATTACTTCTTTGCTACTCACTCTGTTCGGAACACATATCGCAGACAGTATCCATATATGTGGCCGAATGTACTCACCAAAATATATCGTTGTACGACGCAAGTTCAGGAGATACGATGTCATAAACATTAAGCTGCGTGAAAACGAAACTGGAGTTCGAAATTCACTAGGGATACAGGGAAACATGTGTAGAAATACATGTGAAATACGTTAAATACATGTGAAATATATTTGCCATGTTCATACGTGGGCCAACCCATGGGTAAAAGGCTCATCCTAAACATACTATTTATGATCTGGAAAGAAATACTATGGGGTAAGAATCACCAGCCTCCTCTTAAGGTGGGAATAATAATGTAGACAAAAAAGGGGGAGGAGGAGATGGACAGACAGTGAGGGGATAAGAGGAGATGGACACAGATAGTGGGGTGAGGAGTTGTACAGAGAGAGGGGGAGGAGGAGATGGATAGAGAGAGAGGGCGGAGGAGGAGGGACTCGACAGACAGGGGAGGTAGAGGAGGTGGAAGAGATGGACAGAAAGAGGGGGCGGAGGAGACGTACAGAGAGGAGGCGGGAAGTAGGAGATGGACAGAGAGATGGACAAGGAAGAGATTGACTAATTGAAGATACGAATAAATATATACCTGTACATTTTTCTATAAATAACTAACTGCGGGTAACACCTCTGGGTAGAGACAGTGTTCAATAAAGGATCGCCTAGCTGCTGTCGATGTTTCTGTACCTTAAGAGTTTCTTGTAAGTTAACGCAGTAATGTCACGTCTGTTCATTTCCTGGCATCAGTACTGCACGTGTTGCGCACCTGATGCAAGGGACGCTGAGGTAGCACATCACATTGCCGCCATTGAGCCTTCAGTACGTTTCTGAACGTTCGAAAACGACATCGGGAAGAAGCCTGGAAGTGCCCGACTCGTGGTAGGGCCGCATTGGCGCGGTCGACCCCCCGCCATTACAGCAGGTGCGCGCCCAGCAACTCGCGGGCGTGCCGCGCAGCTCCTAGTTGCCTCTTTTCGACATCTAACCTCAAACAACATTACCCCCCATAATGGAAGCAAGGCAACTTCTGTTCTTGCGCGGCGCGCGGCTTATTACGGGACGTGCAGGAGGCGTGCCGGCTGTTTTTCCGAGGAGAAATCCGGAGTCCCTCGCCTCGTGGGGCGCACACGCTCTACTGCTACATCTCGCGTCGGCCACATCGAGGCCAGCGCACGTCGTCGGATAATTATAATTAAGCCGCAATGTCGATGTCTTATCGCATGACGTTAAACTACACGCTGGGATGTAATTATGTCTTAATGACGACCCGTAACACCGCATTAAAGAAAACAAAGCATTGTTCCCAACGACCTCGCCGCTCACGGGGAATCCAGCGGTGTTGGACAAGCTTTAATCTCTCGCATTAGATTTAACTACCTTCTCACGCTAAGGATGGGACTCTGAGAGAACTTTGTTGCTGCTAATCGCCACCTGAATAACAACTACACAGCTCGGCAGTCAATCTGAGTTATATTCTAAAATAAAAACATCTGTGAATAGTTACTCTGTACATGCGATACAGATTTCTGGTTAAGCAGTAATTCCTCAAAAATGCGTATCTAAACTACCACCTCTTGTAAACAACGTTACTTACTTAAAATTATCCATGTTGTGTAAAATTTGTTCAGGTCAGTGGCTGGATTAAAACATTTATAAAATATTTTTTTCTGCTTTAGTACCTTTTACTTTAGAGATATTTATTGACCCGAAGCGTTTCGGCAGCAAGCTGCTACCACAATGTGCCTTTGGATACATGTACATTATCTTATAATCACAGATTGGTTTGGGGAGCGATGTGACCTACTCGCTCGATGTGTCAGTGAGGTTAAATATACAAAACTTTTAACAGAATTTTGCTAAATCGCCAAACATTAAGGACATTAGCCACATATTCAAGGATATCGCAAAATATCTTCATAATATTGTATAAAATGAATAAGGGACTCAAAACTAACATGACAAAATAGTAATTTTCATTTTTTGGTACAGTGCAGGGTAACAAAGATGCTAAAAGATAATCTAGAGAGTAATAGTATAAATTTCTTGAAACGTTTCTCCAAAGTGGCATACTTGTTTTATTAATATAAAGAGACTTAGCTATCCCAAAAGGAACTGTTAAGAATACTGAATAAAAAAAAGAACTAAATAATCACCCCTATTTAAGTGGCATGACAAAATATGCTTATACATAAAAGATTGTACTTTAGTGGACGTGCTGTCTTAGTAACTGAAATAACTTTTACCTTACCAGTCAATGTTTGAAATGTAAACAACTGTATCTGAGAGTATGCAGTAATGACGTTTTCATTTTTGTGCTGCAAGTCATCTTAAATGAATAGTGCGAAGGAAGTTGATTGTTCATGTGGAATAGCTGTTCCAAGGACTGTAGTGTTGACTATTTTAAAGTTCAAGAGACTCATTCATTGAGTTTAACAGCGATTTGTGGTATGAAGGCAAGATATTAATGACTAAGAAGATTAACATTAAAAGGTTGCTCCTTACGAACATCTCACGTCAAACAAATGAGTGGATTGCACAGTATGGTGAAAAGAACAGTGCAGCTCAAAGAACATCAAGAAGACCTTGTATCTGTGAAAACAGTCAGGCGAGAGCATAAAATCAGTTCGACCTTGAGCTCCGACTGCGATGACCGTACTTTTGAAGACTAGAAAGCTGTTTACGGTCCAGGTTTGAAGGTATCCTGTACTGATTTCTGTGGATATTTAGATATGTTTGATATTGTTATATTTGAAAGACGAATTACTGCCATTAAGTAAGTAAACATATTATGTGATTATGTGCAACACACGGAAGATATTTTTTTACAATCGCATTTAATCAGTGTAAATCCGAAGGAATCATAAATACAATTATTAAAAGGGCATGTTGTTGTTAAGTATATTCGGTTCAGAGGTAGAATAATTATTTAAAAAAATAATATACTACGTATTAAATCCGACTTAAAAGTATAAGCTATTTCTCTCAGCTCCACGCAGATTCCTAACCCCATACAGAGTGTGCTCAAAACTTTTAATAGCTGTGAAAATACTTGTAAGATTTACAACGTTGGGCACTACACTACATAACTGATGCATGAATAATTCACCTCTTACGTATTACATACTGCATACGCCCAACGTTTTCCGTTTGAAGTCTTGCAAGTATTTTCACAGCTATTAAAAATTCACGATCAGAAATTTTCAAGAGTATCCGTACGGCGTTAGGTATCTGTATGCGGATAAGAGAAATTATTTATACGTTTTAGATCGATTTAAAAACGTGGTACATTAAAAATAAATTTTTATTATGTAATTATTTTTTGCTTTTTACTTTCTGTGCGTGTAAGTGTGTGTGTGTGTGTGTGTGTGTGAGAGAGAGAGAGAGAGAGAGAGAGAGAGTGTGTCACGGAGACGTGAGGTAAATTTCATGTTTATTTCAGTTTAACGTCAACTGAGTCAACCAGGATATTGTTTCCTCCTGCATGTATCTGGCGAAAAGACCGTGAAGGTAAAATTTAGACGTATTAGCGTTCAGACTGGGGCTTCCCAGCATTCGCGACTGGAACAGAAAAGGAGGAAATTGCAATGACACTCAGTACTCTCCGCCACATCCCACACAAGAAAGCGAGTCAACACTGCATTGTCATTTCCTTCTGAGCTACGTATACAAGCGGAAAACCGAGCCAGCACGGGCAGCCCGTGGTTTTTTACTCCTGACAACGATGGCGGAGTGTTTTAATCGAAATGACGCAGTTTGAAAACTGAAATCTTATTCAGGCACGCCGCCACCAACGACTCCTAGGACACACGACGCACACTGTTCGGTAGCAGTTCTTGTGATATATAGCTATAAAATATAGTGAGAACACTCGAAGTTTGAAATAAACAGGAAAACAAAAGTGGTGAAAAGATGCCTGCCGAAGCCCATCTGTCAAAAATAGGACTTGAAACCTCCCCTTAGAAAAATTAATGAATTACTGTGCAGGTAAATCCCTTACGTTATTTGATTTTCAAACAGCTAATCAGAACTGAACGTAACTCAGACATTTCTCTCTTTACTTATTCTGATCAACACTAAACTGACACACAATATTTTTAGCGCAACTCAATCTGACTTTCAATAATCCCTACAAAAGAATGGCCCTGACTAACAATAACCTATACCTTTCATGAATCACTTACCTCACAAAAATCTTCGTTACTCGAACTACTGCAATACAGCGAGCTCCAATACTGCCAGCTAAATAAAAGATTCTAACTACTGAAGGCACTAACTACTGATAGAGAACAAACAATGTATTTACCTTAATAATATTCAAAAGTCATCACACACACATATATATATATATATATATATATATATATATATATATATATATATATATATATCAGTTCATGATATACAGTATCACAAATTGACTCTTTCTGATGGACATACGTCCAGATCGTCCGCTCTCAGAATTCTGCTATCTCTCTCCCCCCATGCACCACTGCTGGCGGCTCACCTCCAACTGCGTAACGCTACGCGCTGTTCACATCCAACTGCCCAACACTACAATAGCGAATATTCCAACAATGCCAACTGGCCACAGACTGCACACAGCACAGCCAGTGATTTTCATACAGAGCGCTACGTGACGTTACCAACAAACTTTTAAAGTATTTTGATGCTTTATTCTGCATAAAGCAAACTATAGCAAGCTTAGTTGACAGGGTTCATTTGTTAAAAACAAATATGAATAAACAGTGTCATTTAAAAAAGTGTTAAATGATAATTTCTTATAAGTGGAAGGAGTAACACCACAACAAAACATTTGAGGTACGTGCAAACGTAATTATTTATCCTCAATCGTGTTCACGTTCGTATGTCGTCAAGCTTACTGCCTACCCAACATTAGATAATAATAAGATAGACCTTCCGTGTAATTTGAAATAGCGATCTTTCTGACAGGTAAAGGTCTCTAACCGTGAGGTGCAAAAGCAGATGTGAATTTTTGTTTGTGTTTTTGTGCAATTGCATGTCCGTAAAAGGTATAGCTATGAACAAAATGAAAACTGAGTGAAGCCAGGTACTCAGCACAGTGCAGTAGGGCGTGTGAAGACCAACGAGATTCATAGAGTGCCTATACGTCCGCCATGTTTGAAGCAAATAATTTACCAGTCCGACACTTTGTTTATAATCAAAGGCGTCGACTGCTGTGTCACCCCTCTTGAAACTACCTTTCACTAATTTTAAATTGCTTATGTTAGCTTTATTTATTGCGCAAAAACAGTAAACAATTGTGATTTCTGCGTTAACTGGTACGAACAAGGAAAGTTTTAGTCGAAATGTGGATAAACCTTTCAATTCACTTAAAACTGAAAAACGATTCAAAATACCGTCGTCCACCCAAGCTAATATCCAGTTGCTCCTAAATTGAACGTAAATCAGTGCAAAATGAGCACGTCCACCTGAAGATTATGTGGTGAAACTTCGAAATGCGTCCTGGTTAGATAATAGAAACAGTGTGTATGTTTGTATGAAAATATGTAAAAGCAGAATAGTTACTAAATTATAGATTTACTATGTGCTATTGATAACTCATTAGGAGTATTATTGAGAAAATTCTCGAAATTTCACTTTTTTGTGAATGTTTTGGAAAATTAAACATAGTTGAGTCACCTTGGACAAAAGACACCCCTGATAATTTGTGCCATACGTACATTCCCCTTCAAAGTGATTTGAGCAGATGTAGCTCGTCGTAGTTCGAAACAATTTCTCTCGTTTCATACTTGCTGTCCATCTCTACGTCAGCTCCTGTCACTTCTATTCATACACCTGAATCCTAAATCCGTTTTTAGCATATTTAATTTATATTTTGCTACACAAATTGCAAAGAAAAATTGAACGATTCACCAAATAAAGCAGTTCACTATTGATGTTCCAAGATGGCCGCCGAGTAAGTGACGCCAGAAACCATTTCCAGAAAGTTAAGTGATTTAGACAGGAATATAATTTAGTTTAACGCCGACAACAAATTAAATACGTGCATTAGTGTATCGTTTAGTCTTGCCATTAAAGGTTTGACTTTTCTTTGCGTATTTTTTCAGAAAACACGAAAAGATCGTAACTTCGCGAAGTCGCGCTTAGGCTTAAATTTTGTAAACGTGTTTGTTTATTGTTTCACGGTAATTTAACTAGTTTCTCGGTAACAAATAAGTAAACTACCGTAAATAGCGTATAACTTCATTGTTTTAATACAGATTTCAGAAAAACAACGTAACTTTATATCAGAAACTTGCCTATATACATTTGTTTATAGGCCTAATTCTCGTAACGTTTTTGGAGAATCAAAGTTAAAGTACCTCGTTTAATTGTCCTATTATTCATTCAATCGAGTGAAATATATAATAAATAGCATATACCTTCATTGTTTTAATACAGATCTCAGAAAAACAGCGGAATTTTAAATCAGAAACTTGCTTATATACATTTGTGAATAGGCTTAATTCTTGTAACATCTTTTTTGATTTTCGGTAATTTAATTGATTTATTCTAGCTAAAGTATTATTTTTGCCATGAGTGAGAAGTGTCTGACTTGCCGTAGAATTGTTAGTTCCGGGGTTTGGTGTGATGGATGTAGTAGTTTTTTTCACTGGGGGGATTACAGTGGCGTGGGTGTTGGGAAAGTGGATCAGGCTCATCAGTGGTTATGTAGGATTTGCAGCAGAGATAGGAAGATAGTGGAACAGGAGGGGAAAATTGCTGCCCTTCAGGCTGAGCTAGATCAGGCTAGGGAAGATCTGGACAGGTTAAGGAGGGAGAAGGGCAAAGAGAGGTGGGAAGTGGCAACAGGTAGCAGAAGGAACAGGCCTAGAACTAAGTCTGACAGTTTTGTGGTGAATGTCAAAAATAAGTTTGACCTGTTGCTTCAGTTAGAAACTGATGAGCCTCAAGCAGAGGTAGGTGTAGACAGGACACAACAAACTTTCAATAGGAAATTGAAAAAGAATGTAGGAAAGTCATCGAAAAGGAAGAAAGTTTTGTTGTTAGGCAGTTCTCATGCCAGAGGTGTAGGCCAACTTCTGCAGGAGGAATTAGGACCAGAATACCAGGTCACAAATTTTTTCAAACCAAGTGCTAGTCTGGATCAGGTGACAGAGGATTTAGGTTCACTCTGTAAAGGATTTACCAGGGAAGACACCGTGGTTATTGTGGGAGGGCCAGGGAACAGCATCGACAGAGATCCTGGGTACAGTATAGAGTGTGACCTGGTAAAGATTGCGTCGGCATCGAGACACACCAATGTTGAATTTGTATCTGTCCTGAGACGCCATGACCGGCCTCATTTGAACTCTTCTGTTGGGAGAGTTAATTTGGAGTTGGAACGGCTGCTTGGGTCGGGTGCGGGGGCTCATATTGGTGTGGTTCCTGTTGATTATCTCAGTAGATGGGACTATACCAGCCACGGCCTACATCTCAACAGGAAAGGGAAGGGGAAACTGGCTGGGGTAATAGCAGGAAATTTAAGGGGGGGAGGCAATACCATGAATGGTAAAATACCAGTGGTTACAAGTGTTGGAGCAGCACCTTTTTTAGGATAGGTAAGACAGAAAGATGTCAAGTTCTACGAGAGGTCAGGATTGAAACAAATCTTCAGTTTAGGAAAGAAATTAAACAGCACAATTCTAGCACATTGGATCACCAATCACAGCTATCAATTATAAATTTTCACCAATCACCAGAAATTTTATCTCCACCAAGTTGTATCTCAGTCCAAGGTAATTGCATTGATGAATTAAAGTCACCCAACCCAGTTGACATAATCTGCCTCTCTGAACACCGTGTGACCACTGGTATAGGAACTAGGCCTAAGCACAATGAGAAACTCAGACAGGAGAGTACTGCAAATATTAGAATAAGGAAAGGTTCTCATAAAAGTATAATTAAAAATAATGTAAGTATATTTCATCAAAATATTGGGAGTTTAAAGAATAAAGTAGATGAGCTTCTGGTTTGTTTAGAAGATTTAGAAGCTGAGAATGAAATAGATATACTATGCCTGTCTGAGCATCACATTGTTACTGATATGGATAAGGTAAATGTAACTGGATATAAGCTCTCTGCACATGTAATGAGAGAAAATATGGAGAAAGGAGGAGTTGCCATATATGTCAAAAGTTATCATTGTGCAAAAAGTATAGAAACAAAAAAGTTTTGTGTAGAGAAACATATAGAAGCATGTGCCTGTGAGCTTAAATTAAATAAAGGCACATTTATAAATGTAACTGTATATAGGTCCCCATCAGGAAATTTTCATCTATTTCTGAAAAATTTGGACTCCTTGTTGTGCTATCTGTCAGACAGGGGGAAGCAAATTATTATTTGTGGGGACTTCAATGTAGATTCTCTGAAAGAGGGTAATAGGAAAAATGACCTTGAAGTATTACTCGGTTCTTTCAATTTGACACCCGTTATTGATTTTCCTACTCGGGTGGTAAAGGATAGCAGCTCACTGATAGATAACTTCTTTATAGACCAAGATAAGTTTAACCAGATAAATGCTCAGCCTGTTGAGAATGGTCTTTCTGATCATGGTGCACAGCTAGTTACAATATATGACAAAGCTCCATTCAGCAATACTAAACAGTCCTCCAAAGTAGTACGTTCAGTCAACGATTTAACAATTGCAAATTTCAGGGAAAGCCTACAGCAGTTAGACTGGGATGAGGTGTACCGTGAACCTGATGCAAATTTAAAATATAATTTATTTCATGACATTTTTGTAAATGCATTTGAAAACTGCTTCCCCAACAAAATAGTTAAATATACTCGTAAGAAACCTTGTAACAAACCATGGCTTACTAAGGGTATAAAAATATCTTGTAACCGGAAAAGGGAAATGTATCTGACAGCAAGAAAGAGTAGTGACCCAGAAACTATCAAAAATTATAAAAACTACTGTGTTATATTAAGAAAAGTTATTAAAAAATCCAGGAGTATGTGTATCATGTCTGAAATCAGCAACTCTGATAATAAAATTAAAACAATTTGGAATATTATTAAAAGAGAAACAGGACAACCAAGAGCAGAGGAAGACAGTATTACCATCAAATTGAATGAAAACTTTACGAACAAAAAGTCAGAAGTTGAAAATATTTTTAATAATCATTTTCTAAATGTTGTGGATATAGTAGGATCCAGGTGTTCATTAGAAGATGCTAGGCTGTTAATGGAAGAGGCCATACCTATGCAATTTGATACAATTGAAATCTCACCCACTTCTCCCTCTGAAATTAGGAAAATAATAAACTTACTTAAAAGCAAAAACTCACATGGAATTGATGGCAATTCCAGCAAAATACTAAAAGCTTGTTCTCAACAGATAAGTAAGATTCTCAGCCACCTGTGTAATAGCTCTCTGGAACAGGGCATTTTCCCTGATAGACTGAAATATGCTATTTTAATACCTTTGCATAAAAAGGGGGATAGATCTGATGTCAACAATTACCGTCCAATCTCCCTTCTAACAGCTTTATCCAAAATTTTTGAGAGAGTAATGTATTCAAGAGTAGCTTCACATATCTGTAAAAATGAAGTACTAACAAAATGTCAGTTTGGTTTCCAGAAAGGTTTTTCAACAGAAAATGCCATATATGCTTTCACCAGTCAAATTTTGAATGATCTGAATAACCGAACACCACCCATTGGGATTTTTTGTGATCTCTCAAAGGCTTTTGATTGTGTAAATCATGAAATTCTGCTAGACAAGCTCAAGTATTGTGGCATGAGTGGGACAGTGCACAAATGGTTTAATTCGTACCTAACGGGAAGAGTACAGAAAGTTGAAATAAGTAGTTCTCGTAACATGCAAAGATCAGCACATTCCTCAAACTGGGGAACTATCAAGAATGGGGTTCCACAAGGGTCAGTCTTGGGTCCTTTGTTGTTCTTATTATATATTAATGACTTGCCATTCTATATTCATGAAGAGGCAAAGTTAGTTCTCTTTGCTGATGATACAAGTATAGTAATCACACCTGACAAACAAGAATTAACTGATGAAATTGTCAATACTCTCTTTCAGAAAATTACTAAGTGGTTCCTTGTAAACGGACTCTCACTGAATTTTGATAAGACACAGTACATACAGTTCCGTACAGTGAATGGTATGACGCCATTAATAAATATAGACCTTAATCAGAAGCATATAGCTAAGGTAGAATATTGCAAATTTTTAGGTGTGTCCATTGATGAGAGATTAAATTGGAAGAAACACATTGATGATCTGCTGAAACGTTTGAGTTCAGCTACTTATGCAATAAGGGTCATTGCAAATTTTGGTGATAAACATCTTAGTAAATTAGCTTACTACGCCTATTTTCACTCATTGCTTTCATATGGCATCATATTTTGGGGTAATTCATCACTGAGGAATAAAGTATTTATTGCACAAAAGCGTGTAATCAGAATAATAGTTGGAGTCCACCCAAGATCATCCTGCAGACATTTATTTAAGGATCTAGGGATATTCACAGTAGCTTCTCAGTATATATACTCTCTTATGAAATTTGTTATTAACAACCAAACCCAATTCAAAAGTAATAGCAGTGTGCATAACTACAATACTAGGAGAAAGGATGATCTTCACTATTCAAGATTAAATCTAACTTTGGCACAGAAAGGGGTGAATTATACTGGCACTAAAGTCTTTGGTCACTTACCAAATAGTATCAAAAGTTTGACAGATAACCAACAAGTATTTAAGAAGAAATTAAAAGAATTTCTGAATGACAACTCCTTCTACTCCATAGAGGAATTTTTAGATATAAATTAAGAAAAAAAAATTAAAAAATAAAAAAAATAAAAAATAAAAATAAAAAATAAAGAAAAACAAAAAACACAATAAAATAAAGTTGTTATATTAACTTAAGTATGTTGTTAAATTAACCTAATTATGTCATGTATTGGAAAATTCGACTCGTTCCACATCATTACGAAATACCGTATTCATGATCCATGGAACTAGTATTAATCTAATCTCAGCTAATCTAATCAACCAGACAAATGGTGGACTGGCACCCGTTAATGTTGTGACCGCCGTCAGTATGGCGGCCGAGTTAACACTGGTTACCGCAAGGAGCGCTGTCACTCGTTTGTTAGCCACTCTATGAAATTTGAGAGAGCTTGTGTTGAGGGCCTAATGTCGCTGTGTCGTGAGCGAACAGTGAATATTTCAACGTCTGTGTAAAGAGCATACCTCCTTCCTATGGCGTCGCAAAACCTGTTCTTCTTTCAGAACACAGACTGTTTCATCTTGGCAAGAAGTGCTGTGCTGCTACTGCCCCGTGAGTGAAGTGCCGCTGACACGTCAATGGAGGCCGTGGCACTTCGTGCGCCAAGGGACGCCACGGCGGTAGCCAAACGGGTCCGCGTCTGCGGTTGCGGCTACGCCATCGACAATTGATTCTGTCAACCCACTTGACGCGCGCTGCGCCTGTCAACGCCATGCGGTAGCACCTTGAGTAAAGCCAGGAACACGATACAACTCCACGACGACTACTGTTTGTTTTCCGAAGTTGCATCTCTGCTCTCCACGTATTCTGAGCTCATGGTAGTTTTTCCAGTGTCCACACATTATCAATTTTTCTTCGAGGACCACTCATTCTCCTTCTTGTTTCTTGGCGGTCAGACCTCGTCATGAATTGTGCTGCCCATTGGCATTCCAGATTCTGGTTACCTGATGTTGTCAGCAGGAGAGCCATATATGAATTTACAAAATGTGATATTCTTTCAACAGAAGTTTTTTTTCTCCAGATGGCAATAAATACGTATATAGACAAGTAGTTTCGGCAATTTAAACTGCCATGTTCAGATCATCTAGATACATCAACCATTGTGCCACTCAGAGTAGTGACTAGGTAACAGCGCACTATACTGAGTGGCGCAATAATTGGTGATGTTGTAGATGATCTGAACATAGCAATTTAAATTGTCGAAACTGGTTGTCTATACACGTATTTATTGCAAGCTGGGCAAATAAAACTTTTCTGCCAAGAAGATTATATTTTTCAATTCCAGATTCTGATTCCACAACTTACGAAATAGCATGTTCCTTCCAATATCTACTGTGTCACTTTAATTTTGTTTTCCTTTTCTGGCGTTACAGCCGATGACTTCGTGTGGTGGCGAAGTTAAGAGTGGTACAAAATAGTTCAAATGGCTCTGAGCACTATGGGACTTAACTAACATCCATGGTCATCAGTTCCTTAGAACTTAGAACTACTTAAACCTAACTAACCTAAGGACATCACACAACACCAAGTCATCACGAGGCAGAGAAAATCCCTGACCCCGCCGGGAATCGAACCCGGGAACCCGGGCGCGGGAAGCGAGAACGCTACCGCACGACCACGAGCTGCGGACAAGAGTGGTACAATTCGTGGTACAATTCGTAGTATTTACTTTGCATGACACGGAGATAGAGTTGATAAAATGATTTTTTTGTTATGTACTGCGTTATGTGTAATAGTCGAATACTTTTGTTTACATCATTGTTAAAAGTAGTGTTGTAAGCGATCCTTTCAAATGGATGAAGTTGACAGCCGTACTGTCATAAAACACTTCGTTTCTGGTAGTTAAATGCCAAATTCATTCGTTGTTTTTAAAAGCTAGTAAGAAATCTGCTATTTCAGTTACGATATGTGCAAACTGAACCGGAGATCAAAATACCGAGAAAGTACATTTCGAAGTGTTGGACGATTCGGTGATTAAATGTCTATGAAATAATTCAGATACCAAGCGTATTACTAGTAGCTGTGGGTTACGTTTTGAATAATACGAGGGCATGTTGAAAAATAAGGCCTCTTATTTTAAATGTGAAAACTCTTAAGGCTTTTGAACTTTAAGGATAATCTACATCTTCATTCTTCATATCTAAATATTTATTTCTCAACATGGTCACCATGACGTAGAACATATTTCTCCCATCGAAAGACCAGTTCGCTGATACCGTCACTGTAGAATGTTTGACTTTTATCGGAGCCACAACTTCACCTCTGCTCGCAACACTTCATCACTATAAAAGTGAAGTCCTCGAAGGTGATATTTAAGTTTTGGGAACAGGTGAAGGTCGGACGGGACCAAATAGAGATTGTGTGGAGGATGATCGATGATGGTGGACCCGAGGCGTCAGACCGTTACAGATGTCACAGCACTCGTGTGTGGTGTGGCATTGTCATGCTGAAAGAGATGGTACTCCATGTGTGGACGAACACTTCCAATTCGAAACTCGATAACTCGATTACAGCGCTGTGTTTATCAGGCACCCATATAGTTAAATACACGCCATCATGTTCTACGCTACAGTTCGGAACCATCTAGTGGCAAAGGATTGCAACCTGCATAAGTTAAGCGGGAAAGTTGACGAAGTAATATGCATGACATATAATAATTCAACCGATACAGAAACCAGTATAAAAAATTTGAGGGCATTACTTTTCAGCACGCTCTCGTAAATTAACTATCGAAGATGGACAACGTAATTTTTGGAATCTTGGCCAAAATCGAATAAACGAACACTTTTTTCAACGACATTCGCATTGTTTTGAACTACGCCGATTTGTCACTGTGGCAAAAGTATTACATGAGGGTCATAACAAAAGCAAAAAGTTTTCAGAAAAGCAAAAATAGTGACATGTTTCAAAGAACGAATTAATAATTAGCGGATAAGACCTCACATTCAACTAGAACAGAAATACATGTTCATATTACTGCCACATAGCTATAACAGAATTTACTGGCAAAAATATGTAATTCGAATTTAAATGAGCTTATACTATTTCTAGTTTCTATTTATATAGAATTTTTAAGTCGATTTTTCTCAAATACTGCGTTTTTGAGCCGTATCACTGTTATGGCCGGGGTTCTATTTATTTAATCGTATCGTGATTTTATACAATATACAGTTGACACAAGGCAAGTGATTTTATACAATATACAAATGATATAAGACAAGATTAAACCTTAAAGTCCGTGTTTTTCAACCAATTAATTAAGCTGGGTGTGAGAGTGAACAAGTCGTCGGGAATTCCAGAGTATGAATGAAGTGGACAGCGTTGGACTAAATGTGCAATTGTCTGCTCTTCTTTATAACATTCACACATTGGTGAACTGATCCAGCCCCATTTGTACCTGAAGTAACTACAACAACCATGTCCAGTTCTTAACCTGTTGAGGCGGCACCAGAGGTTCCACGGTAGGTCAAAACCTTTTGGCTTCTTTGTGGGATCAAGGTGATGGGCTCTTGTTCCCAATGGTTTTGTTGTCCATTCATGCTTCCATCTTTCACTTAGATCAAAACCATCCGCGATGAGTTGTCCTGCAGTAACACTTGTTGGTCTTCTTGATCGCAATCGTTGCTGTGGCGGATGACAGAATTCCTGGTGCAGTGGTAGCGAGGGTGATGCAGAGATTTTCTTGGCCTCCCTCAGTAGAGCTTGTTTACGCCTCAAGTGAGGTGGAGGGATGTGACTCAGTACAGCTAACCAGTGGCATGGGGTTGATTTGACGGAACCAGTAATACAGCGCATTGTGTCGTTAAGTTTTGTGTCTACCTTCTTCACATGTACACTTTCCAACCAGACAGGTGCACAGTACTCGGCAGCAGAGTACACAAGACTGATGCCAGTCAAACACAGACAGTCAGCAGAGGTTCCCCAGGTTTACCACTGAGCTTATGAAGTATGTTGTTCCTTGCAGCAACTTTATGAGATAGCTTGGTGATGTGCTCTTTGTAGCTCAGGGTTCTATCTAGAGTGATTCCGAGATATTTTGGGAAGGGATTGTACCTCAACGTTTGTCCATTGAGCAGAACTCTTGGTTTGTAGCAACACGATTCGCTAGATGGAAACAAGAGACTTCAGTTTTTGATGTGCTTGGAATCAATCTCCAGGTCTTAAAGAAAGCTGACATCTTCTCCAGATCCTCCATAAGAATTCGTTCACCATCTTCGAAATTACTGCTCTGTGCTACCAGTGCGATGTCATCAGCATAGATAAATTTAGTTGATATTGTGGTTGGTAAATCGTTAATGTATAAATTGAATAGTGATGGGGCTAAAACAGATCCCTGTGGTAGTCCATTATTTAGTTTCCGTTTGTGGCTTTTAAAACTGCCTAGAAACACTTCAAATTGCCTTTCACTAAGCATGCTGGATATTAGGTCCGCAATTTCTCGACAAGGTACAAGCCCCTGTCGCCAAACAGCGTCATACGCGGCTGTAAGGTCGATGAAGACAGCTGTTGATTTCAGATGGCCTTGAAAACCTGCTTCAATATGGATAGTTAGGGCAAGAACTTGATCGGTGCAGCTGCGTCCTTGTCTGAAGCCAGGTTGTTCAGGAGGGGTAGCAGCCTCGACGAACGGTGCTATTCTCGTTCGGAGGACTCGTTCCAAAAGTTTGAATGTACAACTGAGCAGTGCTATAGGGCGGTAGCTTTCAGGGCTGTCTTCAGGCATGCTAGGTTTGAGAGTGGCTATAACTTTCGACAGTTTGAATTGTCTGGGAAGTTTGTTCTCTATGAGTATGTAATTAAAGAGCGAAGTGAGCCAGCGTATGCAGTGTGGGCCCATGTTCTTAAAAAATTCATCATAGATGTTGTCAAGGCCAGAAGCCTTACCGACTTTCAGTTGCCGGGGTGCGATATGTGAAGTGCTCGTCGTGCCCTACGCAACCTGTCAGTATGAAGGTCCCCATATGGACCTACCCCTCACGGTGTCCCGGCCGACAATGCCTGAGACCCTTCCTTTTCACTAAGGATGTCGTAATACAGTCTTAACTGTTGGTAGAACCTGTAGAAAATGCTGTGCCTTTCGCGACTACACGAGCGTTTCGGCGTGTGGCAGGTGGCAGGACGTGCCGTAACCCCTGTCGGCGAACCCCTGCTGGTGGCAAGGTCGCCGGACGGCCCACTTTCGCCCGCCGGCCACGGGGCGACACGTTGCGACACTCCGAGGGACAGGGGAGGTGGACAGACGCCGAAAGGCCACTTGCCACCGGGCGATGAGAGAGCCACCCGGCCGTCGAGCAGACGCGCTTTCGGTTCCCATATCGCACGGCATGTAGTTCAGGGAGTCTGCGGCCGCCCACGAAGCGCAGAAACCGGCGAGGTGGCACAGCTGTTAGCACACTGTACTCGCTTTCGACAGGAACGACGTACAGACTCCCGTCCGGTTAAGTAGATTCAGGTGTCTGATTTGATCCATTATAAATGGTTCTGAAAGCCTGCGACTGTGAAAACATTAGGTTTGTATATAAATAACTCATCTACTACCAGTCACGATTTTATTTATTTTATTTTTCGCATGACGTGTTTCGGGAAATCATTCCCATCTTCAAGTGCGTTTTTTTGTGTTTGTCATGTCATTCCTATGTGATGTCGATGTGTGTGATTCTGCTTCATTTCGTTGACTTTACCGCGATATATAAGAAAATACGCGATTTTTAGATGGTTATCGATGTTTTTGTGAAGTTAGTGGCGAAATTTAGAAGAATTTGTACTTACAATTTCCTTATGGTCCATTTGTGCAGAGTCTCACATACACTAAACATCACACACAACTTGACGTACACTTTTAAACATCTAAAAAATTTTACATAAACATAACAGTGTCACAGATGTTCTTACAAGTAGTCAACACAGATGACATTACAGGTCTTCTGCAGAGTATGATATGCTTTTGTACAGATGTTATTTACCTTAACAATTTGGATCATAATTTACTTATGTCTATTTTACAGCTGCGCTTATTTCTATGTGTTACTATTTTTATTTAAGTATACTATCTAAGCATCTGAAGAAATTCACTGATTCACTTTCAAGTTTTTCGTTTAATATTTCATCTTCATATTTTCTGTAATGTGAATATATCTCTAATTCTTCTAGCAGATCTATTTTATGTCCTTTATTTAGTGGGTGGAGTACTTTGACAATTCTGCTCTATGTTTCCAAATGGGTGTCCTATATTATGTACATGTGCTGCTATGGCTGATATAGTGTGTCTGTTGTCTGAGTAGGCTTTTATGGAGCATTCCTGGCATGCCAGGAATGCTCCATGTTCTACCTACGACAAACAGACCGAAATTTCAACACCAGGTACACGGAGCACATAAAAGCCTACACACACAACACACTACATCAGCCATAGCAACACATGTACATAATACAAGACACCCATTTGAAAAAATGGAGCAAAATGTCAAAGTACTCAACCAAGTAAATAAAGGACATAATATGGATTTACTAGAAGAACTAGAGATATATTCACATTACAGAAAATATGAAGATAAAATATTAAACGAAAAACTTGAAAGTGAATCAGTGAATTTCTTCAGATGCTTCGATAGTATACTTAAAAAGGCACTTGAAGATGGGAATTATTTCCCGAAACGCGTCATGCGAAAAATAAAATTAAAAAAAAAATCGTGACTGGTAGCAGATGAGTTACTTATAAACAAACCCATAGATTTAGGTTTTTCGCTGTTTGCCTCGATCGCTCAGAGCGAACGCCGGGATGAGGAGACAACCGATCTTCTTTAGATTCTTGCCTATCGGAGCTTATGCTCTGTTTCTTAATGACACTCTCGTCCAGGGGGATTAAATTCTAATCTTCCCTCCTTTTTATCGAAATGTGAAGTAATTTTATTCGCTTTGGTGAGTGGGATGAGTTTAATTTTGCAGGATTAACGGTGAACATAGGACTGAAGTGCGTTCTTTTGCGTTCTTGCGTCTGAGTGAATATCGTCACTCCACGATCCAAGGATACACTGACCATTCACTTTACACAGACGATCTTAAAGGTGAATGATGAGACATCATTAACTTCCGTAGTAGAGGTCACTGACGCACGCTCGCGATGCTCAATTTGGAGATAGTAGTTTTGAAACCCGAAGATGCAAAAGTGTTTCACAACCAGTACTTGACCAGTAAGAAGATTGCTCACCAGACGACGCGCAATGCCCTTGATTAAACCAGTCGTAAGTCTTTCCGCAGTGCATCACTGAGCGACGCCTTGCGATTTCTAGCGAATAAACAGCATTTCATTTGCTGCTGTAGGAAGTCTCATCATACGCATGCAAAAGCATGAGCCACCTATTGTATCCAAAACGCCACGTGTAAGAACCGGATTTTTCCGGTGTTCATACCTCTGGTTCTATTAGTGATAGAACGGTAGGGTCAAGTGTTTTGGTTAGCCCTTCGGCTACAGACCATATGTATATCCAACAGAAAGATCGTCTTACTGTAACTACCCTACAGTATGGGCTCAAAGTATCAATACTGCCGCGCGGGTAGCCGCGCAGTCTGGGGCGTCTGGTCACGTCCGCGCGGCTCCACCCGTCGGAGGTTCGAGTCCTCCCTAGGGCATGGGTGTGTGTGTCGTCAATAGCATAAGTTACTTAAGTTAGATTAAATTGTGTGAAAGCCTAGGGACCGATTACCTCAGCAGTTTGGTCCCATAAGACCTTACCACAAATTTCCAAAAAACATTTGTGAATTTTACACACTTCCTCCAGCTTAGGCGGATGGAGCAAATCAGTTGCCTCTTTTTGCATTAGGTGCTGTCTACGGTGCGCCTTAAGGTGCTTTGCAGGCACCATTCAGATTATGGGTGGCTCCTGAGAAACCCCCAAAAAACATCGTTTCTAGGTACCAAAACCGAGCAGCTGATTTCAAGACGGCTGTGCACAGCAGATGGCTGTAATTTTTACGATATATTCCCAAGATCCTGATACGAAAAACTTTGAAAATTTTTTCCAAGTCATTATGCGTTTCCGAGATACAGAAGTTCAAACTTAATTTACTTGTACAAGTAAAATCCCATTAGAGCAAAAAGATAGTTTATAAAGTGATGTAGCACGCAGAAATATGCTGTGAAGTGCCTCCGTTACCATCAAAATCACTATAGTATTGATGCACATGAAAAATTTCACATAAATTTATTTTGACAGAAGTAAACTATCAAAATTTTACTGACCCATTAAGTTCTTTTTAAGTAAGTGACATTCCTAGTATAGCAGGGAAAAGAAGGGAACCAGCGGAAAAACGCTCCTATCGGGGCACAAGAAAGGCGAATATGCTTCCGTTTATTTAAAAACTCTGACTGAAAAGTGGGACACTAGCTGCTTCATTATACCTTCCTCTGCACCTTTAAGAATATTCCAGAAATTCTGGCATGCGAACATATTTGCCCTTTCTTGTGCTTGGAGAGAAGGAGACAGTATCTGTGTAAAAGAGACGGAAAAGTAATAAAACGGTTGACATTGATTGGAATATAAAAAGCGAAGCAGAGATTGGCAGTAAAAGAGAGAGAGAGAGGGAGGGGGGGGGGGAGACGGTGGTAGTGGAACGTAGTTGACAGTGACAGAACAGTGTTATGAACAACAAAAATGAAGGAGACAGTGGCATTGAGAGAGGAATAAAGAGAAGGAGACAACGACGATGAGAGAGCTACTGAAGTGAGAAATACTGCAGCAGTAGAAATAAATGAATGAATAGTAGCAGTAATAGATGGAAGAGGGAGAGCGAGAGACAAGGAGAGAGAAGGAGAGAGAGAGAGAGAGAGAGAGAGAGAGGTAGTGTGTCTATGTTTGTGTGTGTGTGAGAGAGAAAGATAGTGTGCCTGTGTGTGTGTGTGTGTTTGTGTGTGTGTGTGTGTGAGAGAGAGAGAGAGAGAGGGAGGGAGGGAGGGAGATAGTGATATTGAGAGGAGACAGTAGTTGTATGACAGAACGAAGAAGACTGTGACTGTAAGACAGGGCAGATGATAGTTAGACGCAAAGAGATGACAATGAATTGGGCTTAATGGTTGAGTGAGAACGGGCAAGTGGAAGTGGATGGGTATGAGCGACTTACAGTGGATGTGAGCGAAATAGGGGAGCTCGAGGGAGTGAGATGTAGGCGAAGCTGCGTTTTAAAAAGAGCGAGAATATTTCCGCATGCCAAAATTGTTGGGAGAATTTTTAAAGGTGCTACGGAAGGTAAAATGAGGCAGCTGGTCCCCCACTTTTCGGTGAGAATATTTTAATACGGGAACAGGAGTATATTCGCGTTTTTTGTACTCAGAAGAACTTTTCCACTGGTTTCTAACATGCTGCCCCCCCCCCCCCCAAACACACACACAGAAAGAGAGAGAGCGAGAGATGGGCTAAAACTTCATTACTACTGCCTTAACAGTGTTTTGGTCCACATTTGCAACGCATTACAAAAGCGAGTCTTCGTGGCATAGATTCGATAGGTTCTTTGCGGTTTCGCGGAGGTATGTGGCAGTACATGTCTATGCTTAGGTCACAGAGTCTCTTGAAATTACGGACCGGTGTTTTGTGAGCTCGGAGCTGGGACCCGATAGCGTCCCGTAAGTGACCCACAGGGTCCACATGAGGCGAATTTGGAGGCCACGACATTGACGTGTTTCTCAGATCACTGTAGCTCGATTCTCGCTTTGTAACACGGGCAGCCATCCCGCTGGAACAAGTCATAGTCTTCGGAGAAGATATCAAATGTGGAGGGACGCAGTGTGGTGTCACAGCCAGACACCACACGTGCTAGGTGGTAGCTTAAATCGGCCGCGGTCCTGTAGTACATGTCGGACCCGCGTGTCGCCACTGTGTGATCGCAAACCTAGCGCCACCACAAGGCAGGTCTCGAGAGACTGACTCGAACTCACCCCAGTTGTACGGACGACAGAGCTAGCGACTAGACGTACGAAGCCTTTCTCTCTCATTAGCCGAGAGACAGAATAGCCTTCAGCTAAGTTAATGGCTACGAACTAGCAAGGCGCCATTAGCCTTACAGTGATTGTAATTAAAGTCTCCTTTGTGTGATGTACCACAATGATTGATTAAAGATAAGTATTATACCAGCTACGTACTTTTCTTCATAGCATTAATTACGTATCCTGTTCCAGTACTTCACGCCCGTCTGCGTTAGTCTAGCGTGCCTTTTAAGCCACCTCTATCTACAAGGTGTTGGCCCAGCTGCCGACACATCACATGGCGACGAGTCTACAAAGGATCTTGTGTTTTACTTTGCCCTAATTTCTTTGTGTCATGGCTTCGCCACAATCTCCAGATGTACTGTCCGAATTTTATCGCTTGCAGAATCAGCAGACGCAGGCGTTATTGGATGCTCTTGGACAGCTCGTCCAGGGTCAACGTGCGCTGCACACCGATGCGGCCGCCGCCGCTTCATCGCTACCGCAGCCACAACATGCTGTTGCACCTCACTTCAGACCCTTTGATGCAACCCACGAGTCCTGGCAAGAGTGGTCCCGTCAATTCGCCTTCCACCTCGCCGCCTACAGAATTCAAGGTAATGAGCGGCAGCCGTTTTTGCTTTCTTGTGTCGGTGTGTCCACCTACCGTGTGATAGTGAAGTTGTTTCCCCGGTGCGACGTAGCAACTCTGTCCTACGAAGAACTTTTGTCTGCTTTAGATGCCTATATCAAGGAAACAGTAAATGTCGTTGCAAAAAGGTATACGTTCTTTCGTACAAAACGTACGGCCGGTCAGACTAATAGGGAGTGGGTTGCGACATTGCAAGGACTTACTAGGGAGTGTGCGTTTGAATGCGTATGTGGACTTCCTTATTCAGATACTATGGTGCGTGATGCAATAGCACAGAACGTTTCTGATGTTCGCATACGGGTACAGATTTTGAAACTAGTTAATCCCTCCCTTCAACAAGTGATAGACATATTGGATAGGCAAGACACACTTGACTTTGCTCAGGACTCATTTGCAACTTCGCCGGCAGTGTGTCACATTAACCGGCCCGCCGGGCCCACTGCACGGGACGCTCAGCGGCCCTCGCGCCCGTCAGCGCAGCGGCAGCCTAGCTCGCAAACACGTGCGCCGCATAAGCAAGCTAATGCAGTGAAATCATGCCCGCGGTGTGCACTCGACATTCGCGTGAAAATTGCCCATCACGCCAAGCTATTTGCTTTTACTGTCATAAGAAAGGACATGTCCAAAGTGTTTGCCAGAAAAAGCTCCGATCAGACACTCACACCAATTCCAGGCCCTTTGCTTCGCGCCGGAATCGAACCAAGGCAACTCAGGCTCGTGAACCATCGCCCATGGATATTCATGTAGTTCATTCCACCCCGTCCGGTGACAGTGTTCCTTCCACAAAAAGTGTGCGTCGACGTCGACGGAAGTCCCGTCACGTCGCACGTGATTCTCTCCCAGTGTCTGTTCCAGTTGCACAACACAGTCGCTTTTGTCGTCAGCAGGACAATAAACTTTTTGTCGACTTAGACTTTGCAGGCAAAGTGATACCATTCCAGCTCGATACCGGAGCTGCAGTTTCATTGCTCAATCACGACACGTACAACCAACTGGGCAAACCTCCGTTGCGTGCCGCACATGTTCAGCTCAATAGTTACTCAGGCCATAAAATACCAGTGTTAGGACAGTGCAGCCTTCTTGCAACATACCAGGGACAAACAAAACTTGTGTCATTTTACGTTCTTCGTTCTTCTACTGCAGTGAACTTGTTTGGTTTAGATTTATTTCAGTTGTTTAACTTGTCTATAGTAAATCAGGTCCTCTCAGTGATTCAGACTGTGCCTTCCGCCAGTGTTTCTAGTCTATGTGAAGAATTTGCGGACATTTTTGCACCGGGCCTTGGTTGCGCTAAGAACTATGAAGCACATTTGGAACTGAAAGCAAACGCGCAACCGAAGTTTTTCAGAGCACGCAATGTTCCCCACGCATTGCGTGATGAGGTCGCAAGAACATTAAACGATTTAGAATCTCAAGGTGTAATTGAACGTGTGCAGGCTTCTCTCTGGGCCTCACCCTTAGTAATTTTGCCAAAACCTTCCGGAAAATTGATACTTTGTGTGGACTTCAAGGCAACTGTGAATCCACAACTAGTAACTGCTACTTTTCCTTTGCCCCGCCCGGAAGATCTTTTTGACAAACTGTGCCCGGGAAAATATTTTTCAAAGTTGGACCTAGCAGATGCGTACTTGCAACTACCTGTGGACGAAGAATCCCAGCACGTCTTGGTGGTAAACACGCATCTTGGCTTGTATCGCTTCAAAAGACTGCCTTTCGGGTGTGCATCCGCCTCTGCATTGTTTCAGCAATATTTACAAAGTATTTGTGCGTCGGTCCCTACTGCTGCGAACTATCTGGACGATATTGTGATCTCCGGAAGACAGAAGCCGAACATTTGCAAAATCTCCGAACATTATTTCAGGTCTTGCGACAAAATGGTCGTCACTTTACCATCATCACGGACCACAAACCTTTGACATCGCTTTTTCATCCGAACAAGCCGGTACCTCCGCGTACGGCGCAGAAATTCATTCGCTGGTCTCTTTTCCTCTCGCAGTACCGCTACGATATCTTGTATCGGTCCACTGCTAAGCACGGAAACGCTGATGCGTTGTCCCGTTTGCCTGTTGCTGAGGATAAAGCATTCGATTCTTCCGAACTTGCTTGCATGTTCATTGATGCGGAAACCGATGACATGGTCGCATCGTTTCCGATTGATTTTCGTCGTGTCGCTACAGCCACGGCTGCTGACCCTGTCCTTGCTCCCGTTTTGCGTTTTGTTGCTACGCAATGGCCCTTGTCCAAGTCACGGATCGAGGATCCGCTGGTTCGCCGATTTTTTGCTCACAAGGAGAGACTTTTTGTACGACGTGGTGTTTTGTTGTTGCGTTCTGATAATGATCAGTCCTGAGTCGTGGTCCCACGTTCGTTACAGTCCTCTGTCTTACGGCTTCTTCACCACGGACATTGGGGTATAGTGCGTACGAAACAACTTGTTCGTCAGCACTGTACTTGGTTCGGAATCGATGCTGCGATTACGAATATGTGCTCCTCTTGCGTGGCGTGTGCCGAACAACAATCCGCACCGCCGCGGAAATTCTTTGCATGGCCGAAAGCCACTTCCCCTTGGCAACGCTTGCACATCGATTTTGCTGGTACATTCTGGAATGCTCGTTGGTTGGTTGTGGTCGATGCTTTCGGTAATTTTCCTTTTGTTGTCCGGATGTCTTCCACGACGTCTTCTGCCACAATCCAAGCCTTGTCTGCTATCTTTTGCATTGCAGGTCTTCCGCAGACTATTGTTTCCGACAATGGCCCACAATTCATGTCCGCAGAATTTCAGTCCTTCTGCAAGGCCCATGGTATTCAACATCTGACGTCCGCGCCGTTTTCGCCTCAGTCAAACGGTGTCGCAGAACGATTGGTCCGGACTTTCAAGTCACAGATGTTGAAATTGAAAGAGTCGCATTCTCGGGAGGACGCATTATTGCTCTTTTTGTCCTCGTATCGCTCTCAGCCCCGCGATGGTCGCTCGCCGGCTGCGTTGCTCCATGGTCGTTCTCATCGAACTTTGATGTCTTTGCTGCATCCGCCGCATCAGGTTCCTGTGCAGCGGCAGACTCCTGCATTTGCTCCTGGCGACGTTGTCTTCTATCGCACCTATCGCGGTTCACGGCGTTGGCTCGCAGGGCGCATTCTTCGCTGCCTCGGCCGCGCGATGTATTTGGTTTTGGGGGCCTCTGGTGAGGTGCGTCGGCATCTCCATTAGCTGCGCCTCTGTCGTCGCCCGGGTTCTGCCGCTCCCCGTCTGCTTTCAGCGACGGAGCCGTCAGGTCAGCACCCTGGGGACCCATCTACTGGCTCGCCTCATCCCCAGGTGTTACCGACGCTGCCTTCCGTTTTGCCTCATGGCGTCGCGCCGCCGCCGCAGCCGCCGCAGCCGCCGCGGCCGCCTCCGGCGCCGCCCGCAGTGGACGCTTCGCTGCAGCCGCCACGCGCCTCCCTGGGTCACGCACCGCCGATCGCTTCCCGTGACCAGCTGTCCTCCGCCATGGAACTCTTGCCCGCTCCGGACCAGATGTCGTCATCGCGCGTCGGATTCTCCGACCACATGGAGGTCGACCCTTCGGCCCCTCCTGTCTCTTTACGGGCGCATACGCCGCATGTTGACGTGCACCCTGGACTAGGTTTTCAGGCGTTTCCTAGCTCCCCTCGGACCGAATGGCCGGGTGCGGGTGGCACAGCCTCGCCTGTTGTTAGGCTACCCACCTCATCGCATACGTCAACATGGGGTCCTCCCCACGGCGGGCGGAAGCCTTATCTCACGACCGTTCGCCGATTTGCGGGGGAGGAATGTGGTGTCACAGCCAGACACCACACGTGCTAGGTGGTAGCTTAAATCGGCCGCGGTCCTGTAGTACATGTCGGACCCGCGTGTCGCCACTGTGTGATCGCAAACCTAGCGCCACCACAAGGCAGGTCTCGAGAGACTGACTCGAACTCACCCCAGTTGTACGGACGACAGAGCTAGCAACTAGACGTACGAAGCCTTTCTCTCTCATTAGCCGAGAGACAGAATAGCCTTCAGCTAAGTTAATGGCTACGAACTAGCAAGGCGCCATTAGCCTTACAGTGATTGTAATTAAAGTCTCCTTTGTGCGATGTACCACAATGATTGATTAAAGATAAGTATTATACCAGCTACGTACTTTTCTTCATAGCATTAATTACGTATCCTGTTCCAGTACTTCACGCCCGTCTGCGTTAGTCTAGCGTGCCTTTTAAGCCACCTCTATCTACAAGGTGTTGGCCCAGCTGCCGACACATCACGCAGGTAGTCCGCAATAATGTTCACGTAATCCATATTGTGCTCTCGATTAGTACCAAAGGTGCTATTGAAGTCTAATGAATGTCCCCCATACAATGATACTGCTCCCGTACTCGTACGTTTGTGGCGTGGTGCTCGTTTCGAGCTGCCATTCGCCTGAATGATAGCATGTCCGGCCGCAACTGTCGATCTGGAGTAACATGAAAGGAGTTTCATCTGGTTAGGCGCTTGCTTCTTTGCTTATCTGTTCGGTTTTCTTTTTTTGGCTACAGACTTCGTAAGATTAACGCGCATACCAGGAAGAGCACTTTGACAAAAACGTGATGGGGCAGCAGAGTGTGTTGGCTCACCGGCGTACCTCTGCGCTTCCACCGCTTTGTGGAGGCGGCAGCGCGCCTCCCTTTGTGTACAGGAGTGCGCTAATCACGGTAGTCTATACGCGGCCTTATCTAACAGCACGCGCAATTCGTTCCGCTTGACTCATAAAAGAGAGCTAGCTTTCTCCTGGCGCAGCAGAGTTTCATTTTTGAGAAAGATGTGGATTCATTTACTCATGTGACTCTGCAAGTTTTACTGTGTACGTTTTTTAACAAAAGCTGCATGTGTAAGGCTGGTAACGCGCTGTACTTTCTTTCGTAAAGAAAGTAACTGCTAACGTTGTGTAGCTATAAATAAAGCGAAGCACAGCTTTTAGTAAGGAAATAACTGGAGAATTCGTTTCTACGAAATCGTTTACTTTAAAATGTAATTTACTCCTGCATTCGGCACATCCAAAAAAAATTGGAAATATGTGGCAAGGTCTTATGGGACCAAACTACTTAGGTCATCGGTCCGTAACCTACACACTACTTAATCTAACTTCAAGTAACGTGCGCTATGGACAACACACAAATCCATGCCCGAGGGAGGACTCGAACCCCCGACGGGGCGAGCCGCACGGACCGTGACAAGACGCCTGAGACCGCGCGGTAACCCAGCGCTGTCTCGGCGCATGCAGTTGTTTCTTTTTTCTTTCAATTTGGTTTAGATTTATTGAACCGGATTGTCAACAGCTTAGTGAAAGTACAGAATCATATATTTATGGAAATCACAATATACAATGAAACAGGAGCATTTGTCGGAAGGAGCACCTTCGTTTTCGCAATGTTTGTCAGCAGTCAGGTTTTTTTTTCTTTTTTTGTGCTTCAAAGAAATTGCAGTAAAACAGCAATTGGTTCCACATCTCCTTTTCCTTTGTTCTGACAGTCGCAGTGAGGGTCATCTTTGATGCTTAATTGATGTAGCTAGGATAGAGTTGAAGCACAGTTGGTATGCAATCATCGCGACACATTCAGTTCAATCGAAAAAGACTGAACGACTTGTCTTAGCGGTTTTTCTGGTACTCGACAGCTTCAAGTTTATTTATGTTATCCGGTGGTTGTCCACATCTCTTCTAGGGATTACTGACTGTTCAGTAAGACCGCAGCGTGTTTCTTCTGTTAGCATTGTACTACAAGCTAGCCTTTGTTCATAGCTGCTTCGATACAAACGAAACATTGTACTGCAGTCATCAACCGTCTTCATACGGACTGTGCTTTCGAACTTCAACGCTGGGCATGCCGAGTTCATCGTGCTGCTGAACGCTGAGAAACGGTGCGGCTTGTGCATACGGATGAGTGTCTTAACGTTGTGTGAGCAATAGAAGCGCGCTCCAGCGGCAGTTTTCGGCTGTATATAGCTAGCAAATCGAAAAAAAAGGCTCTGAGCACTATGGGATTTAACAGCTGAGGTCGTCAGTCCCCTTGAACTTAGAACTACTTAAACCTAACTAACCTAAGGACATCCATGACCGAGGCAGGATTCGAACCTGCGACTGTAGCGGTCACACGGTTCCAGACTGAAGCGCCTAGAACCACTCGGCCACCACTTCCGGCGGCTAGCAAATCGCCCAGCTTGTTTACGAAATGGACGGGCATAAAATTACCATGTTAACTCTATGTAAACGCCTATTTCCTCCTATGGTCATATTCCAGTCGTGTTGCTCAGTCCGTAGTACAGATAAACAAAAATTTAAATATCCATGAACATGCTACAAGGCAAAAAGGAAAGTACCATATATAGTCAGTAAGAAAATCGGCTTATAAAAGTTCCATTACAAATCGTGCCATACAAATATGCAATAGTCAACCACACAAGACAAAAATTATTTCGTCCTTGTTACTTGTCAGTAGGATCCTAAGCTCATTCGTATTTGATCGTTGTGTCTATTCAGTAGCAGAACTTGTAGAAATTGTAAAACACAAGACTGAACAAAGAAGCTATAAATATCTTACTGCTTGTAATGCAGGCTCTCTTGCAGATAAAACCAATCGACGGAACACACTCCTGAGACTCAATGCTTTCACATTTACATAACATCTAATATTATAGAATGTACTTGCATTAGATGAATGAGAAGAACTCAGAATATAACAGCAAAAAGAAAGGTGAAAGAAAAAATGGATGTAATGAGCCGCAAACTGCAGCACACATGCGACATTTGAACTTCGCACTTCTATCCATTACACTTCACTGGCTTTCTGTATCATCTTACCATGTCTCGTATGTTACTCTTTTGTGAAGGTCTTAAATCGTAGGCATGTCCTTAACATTTAATTATAACAAATCGTACAAATAAAAATGTGTTTTTCGTGAATCTTCACTATGCCTTTGCCTTGAAACGGCATACTTTCATAAAAATTAAGTTTCCATCATTTTATCGCAACAAATCGTACCAATAAACGACCCGTTTTAGATATGTCAATTTTCTGCTGCTTTAAATAGCATATATTCATTGGGCTTCAACTGAAAGGCAATATGGCTTCTCTCTACTCTATACCCGCAAATTTGGCGTGCATTTGACGTTGGTGGCGTTCTTCCATCTCATTGGTCTGGGATGAAACGTACGTTCAGCATATCTGTCATGTCTGATATTGTTCTGCAAATTCGGGAACACTCCTCAACTTGCTTTTCCCATGCTATGATGAAAGAAACTGGACACGCTCTACGTTGAAGTTCGAATGCACGATCCCTGTTCTGACCGCTTTACTATCTTCATATACAAGTTCGTAAACATTTTATTTTGTCTGCTATTACTTTTATGTTGTAATTTCATGTACTGACACCTTCCATGACTTTGGAGATATGCTCCTTAATTTCGTCCTACGGAACTAAACGTGCAAATTAAAATAACACGGAGCGAGATGGCGCAGTGGTTATCACACTGGACTCGCATTCGGGAGGACGACGGTTCAAACCCGCGTCCAGCCATCCTGATTTAGGTTTTCCGTGACTTCCCTAAATCGAATCATGAAAAATTCCAGGATGGTTCCTTTGCAAAGGCACGGCCGACTTCCTTCCCGATCCTTCTCTAATCCGAAGGGACCGATAACCTTTCTGTTTGGTCCCCTCACCCGGAATCAACCAATCAACCATCTTCACACAAAGCTTCCGACGTTTTCCCGCTGCAGTCGGTTCCAAACTATCAGTAGAGTGCTGTTATGTCGAAAATTGACATGACTGAACCTTGTCTGTGTAAAAATATAGTTAATTCTTACAAAAAGTTAATAAAGTTACATAGTCAGAAAAATTATGGTAGTTACCTGTTTCGAATCGATAGGCTCAACTGCCGGCTGTTCACGTTTAAAATTAGACGTGGCTTATGGTGTGTGTGAGATATTGGCTGATTTTCGCTGTGAGAACTGCTTCAAAAGCGGTCAACAGGTGCTATAAAATGAACCAGGATTTTCGATGGCACCATCAAACCAAAGAAGTGTCGATACAACGAAAATCAGTGAACATCGCATATCTAGCATAACCTACGTGTAATTCCAAACATGAGCAGCAGTCAGATGATGAACCTGCCTGTTTGAAGACTGTAAATTCCCTATTTGTTCTTTATAAATGGCGTTACTAATAGCGGCTGCTTGCTGTTCCTACTATATTTTAAGAATTAATACGCGTCAACAGAGTATATGTAGAAATGACAAAAAGTAAGGCTTTTCAGAGATTATCTGATAGTTTTATGGGTAGCCCTCGTTTCAACTCATTACCACGTATTTCTTTTGAGTCTTTTTGTTGTGAGTAAAGAAGAACTTATGTTCAGCGTTATTGTTTATTAAGTGGGTTTACAGACGTTGACTGTCGAATCATTTGATATTTCGTTGCTTTTAGTTGCCCACTGCAGTCTTGAACGATCGCTACACAACGTCTTTTAGGGAAGTAGGAAAATCTACCCACTTCTACAGACGAGATCTTTTGCCTTCTTTCGCTGCATCTTCTACCTTGCTTCAAGTCATTCCTCGCGCGTGGCCTCATTACGATGGTGGTCACATGAATTCTTAGAACATTGTTCGTAATAGGATGCAAAAGCCCCAGCGACGTAAACGCCCGATGTGTGGAGTTCCTCAAGGTCCCGGATGCGACAAAGAGGCGGTCGCCTGGGAATGCCAGCCGGCCGTGTCAGCGGGTCTTTCCCGGCCTGATATTTTTGCCTCGCGTGACCGCAGGCTCGTTCTACCCAGTGTTCATACGAGCTGAGACACGGAACGCACTGAACCGGAACTCACTCTGAAATGCAGTGCCCTGTTAAGCGAGAATTACAGCGAACATAACACCACTCAACCGGCTTCCCTCGATTACTGGATTACCACTCTCCTTTCATTCAGTTTTACTTGTTCTGGAGCACCAGTAAATAGTGATTAGCGATGTACCAGTAAACCCCAAGCTCCGATTCCATAAAGAATTGTACGCCATGTATAAAATGTCATATCTCCCGTATTCTGGGTTGTACAATAATATAATTTTGAAAGTAATTCACTGGCATTTTGTGGATACGGTCTGCAAAATACAGAGCTAGTAGTGAAGAATTAATAAACTGAAACGTCATACCTGATGCTGCAGTTTTACTGCACGAACAGCGAAAGTGTAGTAAGCGACAAATTTTTCGGTTCATCATCTTGTGAGGGGCGTGAATGATAAAAGATTTCATAAAAGATGGAATTTATGTGTAAAGCTTGTAAAGTTTGTTGGAAGTCGCCAACTGCTCCGATCTCAAGTACTGGGTGAGTATAGTCTGGGCCATTTGCACGCTATGAGTTACGCTGCCTCAAAATATATGCACAGTTTCTAGCTGGGGCACTTGACGTATCGTGTTAAACATTTAACATAAGGCTATAGATCTTAATGAGAAGGCTATGACAGCATATAAAATGTTTAATTCCGGTCAATAACTGTGTGAAATTGAAAGGTCTCCATTGGATTCCTTTCATGTTAATTTCTTAAATCTGTTGTCATTTACGGCATACATTCCACTTCTAAATTTACTGTGGTGTTTCTGACTCTATCTGGGAGGAGACTGAGCAGTGGAACGTGTTACTTTTACACATAAACAAGAACGATCTGTCACACTACTACACTTTAAAACACAGTTTATATGTAATTCATGTCACACAGTCTCATACAGAACCTACATCCGCTTTCTTTTATATACTGTATATGATAAGATCCTGTCATCCCCCTTCCCTTCTGTGTGAAAGGATGAATGAGCAAATGTATTTCTAGTTGCATGCTTGATGGTAGCAGACAAGCCTGTCTGCTAGAGAAAAGTAGGACCAACCTCGGAACAGGTAGCTACGCTTTCTAAAAGCAAAGAGGTTTCTATTCTTAGTATGGTCCTGTCCGTCCCTTGTCATGTTGGTATAGGAAACTTCCGTTTGTATCTGTGAAGCACCCTTGGTAGGGGCCCACGAGTGAGTCCGCGGCGAGCGTCTGAAGTGGTAAGATCTACAGCTAAGAGCATCTCTCTTAAGTCCGTAGGACAATGGATTTCTTAAGTTCAGCCTCACTGAAAATTTAATCACCTTTATTTCAGGTTTAGATCTAAAATATCTTATGTTATCTTAAGCTGCAATGCAGTGTAATTCGCGTGTGAAGTTCAGAATATCTTCCAGTTACACAAAATTGTTGAGGCTTTCGTGGCCACTTGTTGACAAACTGCCTATTGGCTTCTGTCTCGGGTTCTTCGGCCGACGTTCATCTAATGATTTTTCTGACGTTTCGCCAGCACGAGTGGCTGGCATTGTCAAAGCTTCACCCTCCATTGCCGGTGGTGAACTGGAGCCGAGCTCGCGGGCGCAGACTATATGTACCTGGCGCGCCAACGTCCGAGGGCTTCTCCGCGGTCATTTCCGGTGCGGTTCTCCTCTTGCTACCTGCGACGGTCGTTCGCTGCAGTACGGGAAGCCAGGATCCGTTGACCTTAAGGCTTTCCTCTTTCTTGTTCAAACTGTTCGCGTGTTTTTGTATTTCTACAGCTTCTCTGAACAAGCGCGTGTGATAGTGGTTCTCTACAGCCAGAACTTCCGTGTCGGCGAATTTTATTACGTGGTCGGTCTCATTCAGTGCGTGTTCTGCCACGGCCGATTTCTCCACCTGCCCCAACCTGCAATGTCGCTTATGCTCCTTGATCCTGGTGTTAATGGATCGTCCAGTCATCCCGACATAAACTTTTCCGCATGTGCATGGTATGCGGTATATTCCCGACATTGAAAGTGGGTCTCTTTTCTCCTTCGCCGATCTAAGACACTCTTTGATCTTCCTTGTCGGTTTGAAGATCGTCTTTACGCCATGTTTGCGCAATATACGGCCGATTCTGTCCGTCACTCTGGGAATGTATGGCAGAAAGGCCGTACCCGACATTTCTTTTTCTGGTTCCTTACTTCGCCGAGTGTTTGGCTCAGTTACACTTCTAATACAATTTTGTGGAGTACCCATTGCTCCTCAGGACTGTTTCCAGGTGTTGCATTTCTCGTTTGAGGTGTTGCGGCTCACATATTCGTCCTGCTCTCGTTACGAGCGTACTAATCATGCCCCTTTTTTTGGCTCGGGTGGTGGTTTGACAGTTTGTGCAGGTATCGGTCCGTGTGAGTCGGTTTTCGATACACGCTGTGTCCCAGGTTTTCGCCGTCCCTTGTGACCAGCACATCTAGAAATGGCAGTTTCTTGTCCTTTTCTACTTCCATGGTAAATGTTATGTTGGCATGGAGGCTGTTCAAGTGTCTTAGGAAGTCACCGAGCTGTTCTTCACCATGGCTCCACACCACGAAAGTATCATCGACGTACCTGTACCACACCTTAGGTTTGCAAAGTGGCCGAGTCCAGTGCCTGTGCTTCGAATTGTTCCATGAAGAAGTTGGCCACCACTGGACTGAGAGGACTACCCATGGCGACGCCTTCCAGCTGTTCGTAGAAGTCGCCATTCCACGTGAAATAGCTCGTGGTGAGACATGCATGGAAGAGCTTTCTGATGTCTAGCGGGAAAATGGAACCGATGTGCTCCAGAGCGTCACTGAGTGGCACTTTCGTAAATAACGAAACAACATCAAAGCTGACCAGGATGTCGTTTGGTGCAAGTTTCAGTTTCTTCAGCTTCTCAATGAAATGTCCTGAGTCCTTAATGTATGTGTCGGTCTTCCCCACGTGTGGTTGGAGCAGAGAGGCCAAGTGTTTTGCCAGCTTATATGTCGGTGATCCAGGAGCGCTAACGATCGGTCTCAGTGGAACGTTGTTCTTATGGATCTTGGGTAATCCATACAGCCGAGGTGGTAGGGCTTCTGTGTTGCGCAGGTTTCTCTGTATGTCCGCCGACAGAGAAGACGCCTTGATCAATCGATTCGTATTCCGTGTGATACGTTGCGTCGGATCTGCGCTTAGTTTTCGGTACGTCGTCGGATCTAATAGGTCTCGGATCTTTTGCTCATAATCTTCGGTCTTCATTACGACGGTCGCATTCCCCTTATCGGCAGGCAGTACCAATATACTCTTGTCGGCGTTGAGATTCTTAATGGCTTGTACCTCTTCTTTCTTCAGGTTGCAAGCTGGCGGTTTTGCTCGGCGCAGTATCCTGGCTGTTTCCGTGCGTATTTCCTCTGCCCTTTCACAAGGAAGGGCACGAATGGCTGCTTCGGTGTTGGCAATGATGTCCTCCATAGGTATGGTTCTCGGGATGATAGCGAAATTCCCTCCTTTTTGAAGAACAGACACTTCCGCTTCGGTCAATTGTCGTTCAGTGAGGTTGACCACTGTGTGTGACATGTCGGGAGTCGCCTTGTCGGTCTGCTTCCGGTATCTTTCAAACTTTTTCTTCTGTCGCTCTTTGCAGCGCTCGAGTTCATTCTGCATGCTCCTGTGAGTGATGCTGTCGATCTTGTCCCAGTCGTCTCGATGCATTCTGCTACTTAGTTGATAGAAAATGTCCAGAAGTTCCTGATCCGTTCTTGCCAAGTCTCTCCGTGTTGTATGTATTCGCTCACGAAGAAAAGCTCGTTCCATTCTGTCGTAGATACGATGTGCTTGGGCGGTGGTGAATAGGCGCTTGCATCTCAAGAACTTCGGTGTAGCACATTCATCTCGGCACCGTGACAGAAAGGCGAGAGAGGACATCAGTCGCGCTTTCTTCTTCCGTCGTTGGTCAAGGCGTCGGTACAATCTGCAAATCTCCTCCCCGTAGAGGCGTAATACAAAATTGTTGAGGCTTTCGTGGCCACTTGTTGACAAACTGCCTATTGGCTTCTGTCTCGGGTTCTTCGGCCGACGTTCATCTAATGATTTTTCTGACGTTTCGCCAGCACGAGTGGCTGGCATTGTCAAAGCTTCACCCTCCATTGCCGGTGGTGAACTGGAGCCGAGCTCGCGGGCGCAGACTATATGTACCTGGCGCGCCAACGTCCGAGGGCTTCTCCGCGGTCATTTCCGGTGCGGTTCTCCTCTTGCTACCTGCGACGGTCGTTCGCTGCAGTACGGGAAGCCAGGATCCGTTGACCTTAAGGCTTTCCTCTTTCTTGTTCAAACTGTTCGCGTGTTTTTGTATTTCTACAGCTTCTCTGAACAAGCGCGTGTGATAGTGGTTCTCTACAGCCAGAACTTCCGTGTCGGCGAATTTTATTACGTGGTCGGTCTCATTCAGTGCGTGTTCTGCCACGGCCGATTTCTCCACCTGCCCCAACCTGCAATGTCGCTTATGCTCCTTGATCCTGGTGTTAATGGATCGTCCAGTCATCCCGACATAAACTTTTCCGCATGTGCATGGTATGCGGTATATTCCCGACATTGAAAGTGGGTCTCTTTTCTCCTTCGCCGATCTAAGACACTCTTTGATCTTCCTTGTCGGTTTGAAGATCGTCTTTACGCCATGTTTGCGCAATATACGGCCGATTCTGTCCGTCACTCTGGGAATGTATGGCAGAAAACCGACTCACACGGACCGATACCTGCACAAACTGTCAAACCACCACCCGAGCCAAAAAAGGGGCATGATTAGTACGCTCGTAACGAGAGCAGGACGAATATGTGAGCCGCAACACCTCAAACGAGAAATGCAACACCTGGAAACAGTCCTGAGGAGCAATGGGTACTCCACAAATTATATTAGATGTGTAACTGAGCCAAACACTCGGCGAAGTAAGGAACCAGAAAAAGAAATGTCGGGTACGGCCTTTCTGCCATACATTCCCAGAGTGACGGACAGAATCGGCCGTATATTGCGCAAACATGGCGTAAAGACGATCTTCAAACCGACAAGGAAGATCAAAGAGTGTCTTAGATCGGCGAAGGAGAAAAGAGACCCACTTTCAATGTCGGGAATATACCGCATACCATGCACATGCGGAAAAGTTTATGTCGGGATGACTGGACGATCCATTAACACCAGGATCAAGGAGCATAAGCGACATTGCAGGTTGGGGCAGGTGGAGAAATCGGCCGTGGCAGAACACGCACTGAATGAGACCGACCACGTAATAAAATTCGCCGACACGGAAGTTCTGGCTGTAGAGAACCACTATCACACGCGCTTGTTCAGAGAAGCTGTAGAAATACAAAAACACGCGAACAGTTTGAACAAGAAAGAGGAAAGCCTTAAGGTCAACGGATCCTGGCTTCCCGTACTGCAGCGAACGACCGTCGCAGGTAGCAAGAGGAGAACCGCACCGGAAATGACCGCGGAGAAGCCCTCGGACGTTGGCGCGCCAGGTACATATAGTCTGCGCCCGCGAGCTCGGCTCCAGTTCACCACCGGCAATGGAGGGTGAAGCTTTGACAATGCCAGCCACTCGTGCTGGCGAAACGTCAGAAAAATCATTAGATGAACGTCGGCCGAAGAACCCGAGACAGAAGCCAATAGGCAGTTTATCTTCCAGTTGTTGCTTTGTCACTACTTTGAGAGTAAAGTGGAACCACGTGTGGATGATCCGTCTTAAATGCGAATGTGTGTGAGATTATAACGTCTCGTCTTAACAATATTTTTCAATACAGCAACTTTTCTTTATGTTCAACCCACGCGGGGTGTACTTTGTGAGACCAGTACCACGTGCTTATACAATTGTTTCACCCATCAGTTTAATAGTAAGATGATAGTAACCAGTTCGAGGTTTTTCTTTTGTGAATAGCGTTTTGATGTAATTTATTTTAATTATCAAAATTATTGTGGAGTTGCGCTCTTTGTGTAAACCAAGTTGACCACGTGAAGCACGTGGTGTAATCATCAAAGTAGCCCTCAGCTATTCTTTTCGGGAAGATTTCACAGCGAGTTAGTATGAATTTAGTATACCAGTGTGTGGTAATTTCATGACGGACAGGATTCCGCTACGAACGTAACTTCTTTGGGTGAAAATTGAATCGATTGGCTGTGGTTAATTTCCTCCTGCATATGTTTCAACATTCTTCGTGTGTTATTTTATGAATGCAGTGTTGTATGCAGTATCCCAATCTTGGTTCCATATTTGATGTGTTCCGTAAGATTACAAACTCACATTTTCACAATCCTAAATAAGGCACCAATTTAGTTATGAATCAAGTTTAATATGCTGAAATTTTAACGGAACAATGATCAATGTTAAAATAAATGTCCAAATATAAACTGATTTATTTCCTTTTATTTAAGTTATATATATATATATATATATATATATATATATATATATATATATATATATATATATCACCGGTTGTCGTAAGATGACTATTAAAAGATTATAATTAATGTTAGTCTGGTTGGGAATTTGGTAAGCTAGACTGGATACCTGATAAAACAGTTGCTCAGTAATGCAAGGTTAACTTCCCCAGACAGCTCACAGCTTTTAACCCGCTTTTATTGTCTTGAGTATCAGCACCGCTTTCAGAACAACTTAATGGATCAACATTACAAAATACCCAAAACAAAATTTTTGTTACCCCTAGAAGTCGTTACATAGGCAGTCAGCAACTGGAACAATGTTGGGAATAGCCGTTAAGTAATATACACAGTCCAGTCACATTAATGTGACCACCGCCTACGTTGGACGTGAACGTGCAATAACTACTCACAGGGGGCCATGTGGCACGCTAGCTGTGGAGAGTGTATAAAACGTGTCATGGGTAGGTTGGGGAGGGGGGAGGGAGGCAACGCGGAGAAACAGTGCAGTCGTTTATGTGACGTCCAAAAAGACATGATCTTTGGCTTTTGAAGAAAGGGTGTAAGCATTTACGAAACTGCCACGTTAGTCAACAGTTCGCGTGCTGGCGTAGGTAAAGTATAAGTGCATGGCAAAATGCGCTATCCAAAACTGGAGCAGAGGCAATTGTGGTCACCGCGGGCCATAGGTTACAGATGTGAACGACCGTTCAGAAGATGTGTACGGGCAAATACACGTGCAAATCTTGAGCAACCGACCGGCCAGATGAATCAATGGGATACCGACAGTGTCTCCTCAACGATCGTTCAGCGAACGTTACTGCTTATGGCCCTCCGCAGCAGGTGAGCACTCATGCTCACTGCTGTTTATCGGCGACGAAGACTGGAATTTGCACGCTAGTACCGCAACTGGACATCCACTGAGTGGTAAAGGGTGGCCTTTTATGATGAATCAGGTTTTATGCTCCATCGAACAGATAGCCATTGGCGTGTACGGTGAGAACTGTCTCTAGGCGCTTCAGTCTGGAACCGCGATGCTGCTACGGTCGCAGGTTCGAATCCTGCCTCGGGCATGGATATGTGTGATGTCCTTAGGTTAGTTACGTTTAAGTAGTTCTAAGTTCTAGGGGACTGATGACCTCAGCAGTTAAGTCCCATAGTGCTCAGAGCCATTTGAACCATTTTTGTGAACTGTCTGAAAGCAAACATCCGACAACAGTCGTCGGAAGAGTCCAGGTAGGAGGAGGAAGCGGTATAGTCTGAGGAATGTTTTCGTGGCATTCCCTGGTTGATCTCATCATCAACAAAAGTACGCATCTATTCTTGGGAACCATGTCCACCCCTACATGCAGTTATGTTTCCCTTAACACAGTGGCATCTACAAGCAGGGCGATGCAACGGGCGTCGTTCGAAGAGAAACTGGATGAGATTACATTACTCACCCGGCCACCAAGCTCCCCGCATTTCCACCCAATAGAGAATCCCCGGGACCACTTCGATGGGGCTGTTCGTGCCATGGATCCTCAGCCGAGAAACCTAACGCAGCTGGCCATGACACTGGACTCACTATGACTCTGCGTGTCTGTTGCAACCTTCCAGAACCTCACTGACTCTCTTCCTGCTCATATCGCAGCGGTCCGCGCTGCAAAAGTTTGTTATTCAGGCTTTTGACATTAATGACTGGGCAGTGTAGATTGACTGCAGCTGGCAGTTTATTAATGACTTCCACTCTTTGTTATATCACATTCAGAAAATCGACCGGCTACAACTGACGTTGTAATTCATACAGAGTGACAATGTTTGAACTACATGAGATAAAATCGTCATAACTTTCGAACAGTTTGCGTTAGGACGTTCAACCTGCACTTTTGGCCTCGGGGCATGATGGGAATTAGTATGTGATGTACGGTTTGGTTTAGCGACGAAGCCCACTTTCATCTGGATGGGTTCGTCAGTAAGCAAAACTGGCGTATTTGGGGGACGGAGAATCCGCATTTCGCGCTCGAGAAGTCTCTTCACCCTCAATGGGTGACTGTGTGGCGTGCAATGTCCAGCCACGGAGTAGTATTCATTGATGGCACGGTGACTACCGAACAGTATGTGGAGATTTTGGAAGATGATTTCATACCGATTACCCAGAGTGAACCTGATTTCGACAAGATGTGGTTCATGCAAGACGGAGTTCGATCCCATCGAATCAGGAGACTGTTTGATGTCCTGGAGGAGAATGTTGGGGGCCGCATTCTGGCTCTGGAATACCCAGGGCCACTTGCATGGGCCTCGGTTGGCCGCCATATTCTCCGGACCTGAACAGATGCGACTCCTTTTGTGGGGCCATGTTAAAGACAGGGTGCACAGTGATAACCCAAAAACCATTGCTGAGCTGAAAACAGCCATTCAGGATGTTATCGAAAGCGTCGTCGTTCCGACCCCTCATTGGGTCATGCAGAATTTCGCTATTCGTCTGCGTTAAATCATCGCCAATGATGGCAGGCATTGCTAACGTGTCATAACCTAAATCGCAACATCTGTATTGACGTTTAGATGTTGAATAAGGTGTGTGCACGCCATAGTTTGTAACTAATTTATGTTTTTCTTTATACAGTTCAATGATTGTCATCCTGTACATTTACATGCACACTCCGCAAATTTCTGCGATGTGTATGAATCGCACTACATATTGCGGTCTCTTCTCGTTCCACTTCCAAATTGGGCACGGTAGGATTGAATGTTTACGTGCTTCTGTGCATGCTATAACTAGTCTAATAATACGTCCGCGGATCTTACGGAGCGATACGTAGGGATTAAGTATATTCCCAGGTTTTTCATTCAATATTGGCTCATAAAACTTTTAAAATAATTTATTGTGCGACACTACCATTCAAATTTGAAACGAACTGATTGGTTTCTGCCGGAATCGGCCAGCCTCAGATCGTAAAATACAGGCCATGGTTCAATCCCACCACTGCGGAAAACATGTTGTCAACAGACCACATGGTCAACGTGCTTGGTGGAGAGATGGTGTTGGGCCATCGCCTGTGCTTCTTTGTTTAGAAGGGCCGATTCTACGTCTACACCATATTCCGCAAGACACCTAACGGTGAGTGTCGGAGGATACTTCTGGTACCCCTAACCTTCCCAGTTCCAGTCGCGAATGGAGCATGGGGAAAATGACTATCGGTGAGCCTCTGTGATAGCTATAATTTCTCGGATTTTCCCGTCGTGGTAATTTCACGAGATGTATGTTGCCCAACTCTTCCCGGAAACTACTCTCTTAAAATTCCAATAGTAAACCTGTCTGTGACGTACAATGCTCCTCGTGTAACGTCTGCCACTGGAATTTTTGAGCATCTCTGTAACGCTCTAGCACCGTCTAAAATGATTCCGTAATGAAGCACGCCGCTGTTCCTTGGATCTTCTCTATCACTTCTTTGAGTCCTACCTGGTAAGTGTCCCTGACTGATGAGAAATCTACTTATAAGCCGCTTCTTTCGTCTATTCCCCCCGAAACTAGTAGCTTAGGTTGAAATTTGTGTGTCTGTGCTGCACAATAAATTATTTCCAAAACAATGAATCATTGTAGCCTTCGGTGCCGCTAAAATGTCGAGCTTTCCAAAATCGCTAAACTCCACGAGCTGGTTTTTGGTGGAGTAGTTGGCGTCGTCCTCAGGTGTCTGTCAGTACAAATGTTTCAGCAGTTACATGATGCTTTCTCGTGAGCTTCATTTAACTTCTACAATAAATAACCGAATAAAAAAAATACGCCAACAGACAGAACGTTTTGTGTATTTTTCATGCAATAAAACCAACGCTTTCACGATGAAAGATTTTAAAAAATTATATGGAAAGTGATGTTGAGGAAAGAGAAGCGTTGATTGTTGTCTGCTTATTTTTCATACATCGCGATTCTAAGGCAGCTGAGATTACTTAAGAAGAACGCTTTAGCGGTATTCCAACGCTCCAGAATTGTCGAGTACAGCGATATAGTGCAAGTTAATATGCTGAGTGTACTAAAAGCAGTGCAAGGCTGTGATCCTGTGCAGTTTCTAACGCCTTCGTGTGAGGTTTGCGCGACAATGAAGGTAAACAGATGAGCTATCACCTTTGCCTTCGCCTTTAGTACACTGACAGCTATATTTCCAAAATATATTACTCAAAATATGAACATACTTTTTATTTACTAGTAGTTCTGGAGATACGCGATACGTGCATATTGGGAAAATCTTTTGTAGATCATGCGTCCGGAAACGGCACAGCCAAAAATAAATTTCAGTGGTTACCTATGGTCAAGTACTGCAAGTAAGCACAGGAGAGTAGATACGGTTACTAACATGTAAGAACAAATAACGAAAGACTCCTATCAAACAAGTAGGAACAGCGGGTGCCTCGTTAATCCCTTCGTGTGCACTACTGATTAGACAAAGAAAGAGTCTGGCTTGGCGAGTTCGAAGGCACTGTATCACAGTTTGATGACTGTATTAAGAGATATGGCAATTACTTCTGAAATAATAAACAGATTATTTACTTTTATTGCAGGATCTCGTTTTAATTTTAGTTTACCTTATATGGAACAAAGAGGCCATAGAAATTCAAAAGCACAAAAACAACCTCAATAGAAAACGAAAAGAATTACAGTTAATCAAGTTATGGGCCTCAGCGGTAAATAAAGCAAACGATCCCAACTATTCCCCACCAGAAGCTCCATAAGAAATTTCGGTGTCACACCACGATATTTGGCAGTGGTCTGATGACATCACTGACCGAGCGTTGCGAGGATACGTGTCAACAGTTCGGCTCGCGGAGCTTGTTTACATTAGAAACTGTTATCGGAGTCCTTATAGCCTCTGATGACGTTACCAGCATCAGGAGCCGAAAAGTTAAGCACAGAAATTTGCATTGAACGACGGCCTAATCCCACAAAAACAAAACACCACTATGGACGCAAATAGCGTATGTGTTAAGGACGGCGGCACCTGGATCCGCGCACTAGCCGAGTTGCCGTTTCGCCGGCCGGCGCCCTGGATGCGTGCGACCGCTCCGCTGCGCTGCGTTCCCTCGCAATTAATGCCCACCTTGCACAATGCGGCCAGGGCCCGGATAACAGCCCGGAAGCACCTGCTCCAGGGGGAAAGCGCGGTTCGCAGTGACATACCGGACCGCAGCTGCCTTTGTTACCCACTGTTGGCTGCGGCAGACGTAACGACACGGTCAGGGCGCACATCTGCAGTGAAAGCCACTTTTACCGGTATATCACGTTCCCGGCGTCTTCCGCGTGCCATATGGCCGGCCTCCGGATTCGTTTTCTTCTCTCTTCTTAATCAAGCGCGTTCCACTTATTTAGGGTGAAGAGGTCGAACTTTCTGGCAAAGGTAATTTACGCTTCACGAACCGGGGCGTTGCTTTTGTAAGTCACCGTGAGCAACGACGAGCAGAAACTTACAAGCAATAAAAAACTTCTCTAGATGCTCGTTTGCTTCTTTAATACCATGGACGCCGCTGTTTTGGAACTATGGCAAGCAGTCTTCGTAAGTGAGACCATTTATAGCGTTTCAGTGTAGCTCTAAATTTACCACTCGGTTCTTGTCCTGCTCAAGTTATTTGAAAATGAATGACCATACAACAAATATACAACACCAAAATACACTGAAGGGTCAATGAAACTGGTACACCTGCCTAAATCCTGTAGGGCCCCCGCGAGTACGCAGAAGTACCGAAACACGACACAGCATGGACTCGACTATTGTCTGAAGTAGTGGCTGGAGGGAACTGACACCATGAATTCTGCAGGGCTATCCATAAATCCACAAGAGTACGAGGGGGTGGAGATTTCTTCTGAACAGCACGTTGCAAGGCATCCCAGATATGCTCAATACTATTAACGTCTGGGGAGTTTGGTGGCCAGCGGAACTGTTTAAACTCAGAAGAGTGTTTCTAGAGGCATTCTGTAGCAATTCTGGACCTGTGGGGCGTCGCGTTGTCCTGTTGGAATTGTCCAAGTCCGTCGGAAAGCACAATGAACATGAATGGATGCAGATGATCAGACAGGATTTCTGCGTATGTGTCACTTTTCAGAGTTGTATCCAGGCGTATCAGGGGTCCCATATCACTCTAACTGCGCGCATCCCACACCATTACAGAGCCTCCACTAGCTTGAACACTTCCCTGGTGACATGCAGCGTCCATGGATTCATGAGGTTGCCTCCATACCCACACACGTCTATCCGCTCGATACAATACGAAACGAGACTTGTCCGACCAGGCAACATGTGTCCAGTCCAATGTCGGTGTTGACGGACTCAGGCGAGGCGTAAAGCTTTGTGTCGTACAGTCATCAAAGGTACACGAGTGGGCCTTCGGTTCCGAAAGCCCCTATCGATGATGTTTCGTTGTATGATTCGCACGCTGATACTTGTTGATGCCCCAGCACTTAAATCTGAAGCTATTTGCAGAAGGGCTTCATTTCCGTCACGCTGAACGATTCTCTTCAGTTGCCGTTGGTCCCTTTCTTGCAGGATCTTTTACTGGCCGCAGCGATGTCCGAGATATGATGTTTTACCGGATTCCTGATATTCACGGTACACTCGGAAATGGTACGGGAAAATCCCCACTTCATCGCTTCCTCGGAGATACTGTTTCCCATCGCTCGTACGCCGACTATAACACCACGCAGCAGTATCAGATCTAACAACTGCGCCAGACACTTGTCTTATATAGACGTTGCCGACCGCAGGGCCGTATTCTGCGTATTTACATATCTCTGTATTTCAAATGCGTTGCACCGCGAGCCATAGATAACAAGGGTGTGTGTGTTTGTGTGTGTGTGTGTGTGTGTGTGTGTGTGTGTGAATTCCTAAGGGACCAAACTGCTGAGGTCATCGGTCCCTAGACTTACACACTATTTAAATTAACTTATGCTAAGAACAACACACACACCTATGTCCGAGAGAGGACTCGAACCTCCGGCGGGAGGGGCCGCGCAGTCCGTGACATGGCGCCTAGACCGAGCGGCCACTCCGCGCGGCTCTGTATTTGCTTGCGCTTGCCTATACCACTTTCTTTGGCACTTCAGTGTAGTTTTACCCTTAAATATTACCTCCAATAGCAGCTCAGGCGGATTTTATCATTCAGCAGCGGAAGGTGGTCACGTACCTAGAAAAAAAAAAAGATTTTCTTAATAAACAGGAACATTTTAAATTGCTTAACTTAACCAAAATGTATCTATGTAGCTGGTTAGATTTACAGCAGCATTAATGAAGCACAACAAGGTCCTAATTATCCGATTTGTGGCTTTGCGTGCATAAGTTGACAATTTTAGAAAGAGTAAAAAACTGCGAATTACGTCATCTGTCATTTATTTTATTGAAATATTGTAAGTTTCCCCTTTTTTTACTTCACATTCGTTTCCTTTCCATTTCCATTTTTATTGCTTATTTTTCAAATTACAATATAAATTGGAAGGTTGGAGGTAGACCAATGTACATGTTCTTGAAATTTACCCTACTTCTTCCTTCGTTTACACCATCTTTTTTGTTTATTCTGGTCAGCTTTAAGCCCTCAGAAGAGACATAGATTTTTCAGATGGTTAAATACACTAGGATTTTGCTTGCTTAAATACAAATGAGAATACTTTAAAGAACTGTACCTTTAAAAGACCCTTCATTTAATTACTTTGTGTAATCATCCTTACGCTATGCATGCATGAACGATCTCTAGGATCCAGTGTGGCCTGTAAATATCGTATCGCGGCGAAACTTGGTAGATATGCCATTGCCTTAATGCGGAATCGATTTACGCTGGAAAAGAATTTGTTCCAAGTTTCGCTACCACGTGCAAATATGACGCTGTGCAGCACATGGTCGACGTGTCTGGTGCCCATATTGAACAAATTGTGTAAGCGACGGTTAATAATAAATTCAACATTATGCAGTTCTCACTTATTTGAGCTTTTCTGCCCACGTCCCGTTTCCAATCCATTACATACAGAAACATTTCTGACAGCCTTTCTTGCGTTCACACCTGCGTAAATCGTTTCCTCGTTAACGTACTAGAATATCTACCAAGGTTCCCTGCCAAACGGTGATTACAGCGTACACTGGGCCTATACGAGCAGCTTCGCTTTAACTATAACCACTCTGTGCATCTGGCTGAAGCAGCGTAGCAGTTTTTTACGTGGTTATGACGTGCATAGCTGCACAGTCTTTTTTTTTGTCCTACGCTTTTAATTAGTTATTGTAGTATGTATTACTGTTTTTCTTTCTTTACTTTTGTGATAGAAAATGGTTCAAATGGCTCTGAGCACTATGGGACTCAACTTCTGAGGTCATCAGTGCCCTAGAACTTAGAACTACTTAAACCTAACTAACCTAAGGACATCACACACATCGCGGTCGCGCGGTTCCAGACTGTAGTGCCTAGAACCGCTCGGCCACCGAGGGCGGCTTTTTGTGATACACTAACTGACAAACGCAGCATTGTCCGGGGATTCATTTTGATAATTTTCTATTATAAACGAAATCTTACATATACTTTTTAATAGACTCGTTGTGGGATGACCCCCTACGCTTTCTGTATGCTGGGGGCACCTACGACCGCTGATATTTTTAAAAATATCTAGAACCCGATACATCGATACTTAAAAATTGAGCATTCTCGTGCCTCGATATATCGAAAAATTGTGTCGATGTATCGAGGAGAACATATCGACATACCGGCCTGTACAAATATCGGCTGCTTATCGTAAATGTACAGCCGGTATAAGTACTGATTTATTATTAGATATTCTGTACATCAACAAGCTCACAGCCTGCTCATCCCACTTAGAGCAAGGATTGAAAGGAAAACGATTCATGTTCATAACCAATTTGTTTGCAAAAGTAACTGCATGTAAGTGACACAATAAGTGTCCGAAGGATCCGTCGTTCGGTTTCGTCACATATCGGGTTTGTCTGGAACACTTCATGATAACTTCCCTTTCTCATTTCTGCAAAGGCCAGCGACCTAGCAATTCTAGTGTCAGAATTGCGTGGTGAAGTTAAACTTTGCAGTTTCTGCTGGTAGCGACGAGCGTCGATTACGTCAGCATTTCCCCTCACACGTATCCGCTCCAAGCGAGTGTCTTTCAAGAATGTCGATGTGAAGAAACAGTACGAAAGTTGAGTTAAAAATTGTTTTTTAACACAACTGGTGTTCTATTTCTTCACAGCTGAAATCTTTTTATTCGACTTACACCACCCCCACCAGTGCAATCGGACTTCTTTTGTGACACCTACATTTGTTTCACACAGTCAAGGATGAAAGCTCAAAAAGTAGTAAGACTCCTCCAATAGCGAAAGTAAAATTACGTTATACTACAATTTCAAAAGGACAATTTCAAATATTTATCGAAAATTGCGAAAAAATGTAATATGAAATAGAAATATCGGTACCCAGTACTGCCTCTTCGATATCTATATACGGGTGAAGACGATGTCGCCAACGTATATCGATATATTTGGCGGAGATATCGATATTTCGGAATTTTACCTACAGTCCTAATGACAACGCCTCGACATAGTTCTACAGACTGCTGTTGTTTTCGCCTACACCCGTTTGCGCTTCGCAGTTGAAAGCTGTCAAAATGCTGTCAGGTGTCAGGGATTTCGTTAAGTTGGCTCGGCTGTAGGAGTGTATTGGTAGTAAAGATCAAATATATTACAACTCATGTATGATGTGGCATTGTTTCGCGCATCTCAGTGTTTATGACGTCGTATCTCTTGAACTGTGTGTCGTACATTCAGCGGCATATGTGGGTACTGTCTGCGAAATGTGTTGAAAATAGATCTAATAGTGTCGTAGGAAAGAAGTAATAAATGTAAACGTCAAGCATGATGCGGCAGTTATTCAGGCATCTCAGTGCTTATAACGTCATATCTCCAGAGCTATGTGTCATAGAATAATATAATTTTGTAGGTGCATTCAGCGGCACATGTGGATACTGTCTGCATAACGTGTTGCGAAAACGTCGAGCTACAATTTCTCACTGATCGCAGTGTTTATGACGTCATATCTACTGAACTATATGTGGTACCATGATATAATTTTGTCGGTGCAGTTAGCGGCTTATTTGGATACTGTCTGCGCACTATATTACGAACAGAGTATAGAAGAAACACATTTAAACGTCATACATGATGCGGTAGATTTTCACGCATCTCATTGTTCATGACATCTTATCTCCTGAACTATGGTAGGTATGTGGCTCTTACATCCACAGCGATTTTCGTTTGACAGTATGGGATATGTATGCCAAGATTGGATGAAATCGGTCGGATGAAAAAAAAAAAAAGTGGTTTAGGAAGAGATGTGAAACATGCGTACAAACTCACACATGCATAGGTATGGAATTTTAAGACGGCTATTGTGCAGCCAAAACCGGTAATTCCGTTCAAAAAACTTTGCAATCAAGACTATTAAATAAAAAGATATTTTTCTGTTGTTTCCTTCGGCCTGAAGTATATGACACGCAGCATGTTCTGTAAATGCAGCAAATGGCAGTTTCCGGTAAAAACGATTACACATATTTTGGATTAGCCGTCTGTTCGGTAACGCGTACAACCTAGGGTGCGCTTTGACCTGGGTAATCGGGAACTTTCTGTGTATAACAACAGCCTCACTTCATTAATCCTGCAAAAATTTTCGAACCTGTCCTTTTCTGAAATAAAATAATTGCTTTGCTATTGTTCCACAAGTGCTGCAAACTGTTTCCTTCCAATACCACCTAGTTGTGTGGCAAGCGGCATTTCGAAAGGTAGTCGTGTTTATCCTCTGCACCTGTTTGTCTGTAGCAAGCAACTCTCCTATAGTTGGAAGTATATGACAGGACGATAACACGCTGAGTTAACTACTGTGAAAACCATGCTCGAGGCACCTGAGTTTCCCGGAATGCCACTTCCAGCCAATTTCTTTCGTCATGTCCGTTTTCACAAGGGGCTCCTTTGCTTTGCGCAGCCTTAGAGCACGGTAATTGCGCCATTCCGTGCCAACCAAGCAAAACGCGCGTAACTGAATATTCTCTCGGAAAAGTTGTACTGATAACAGGGAAAAATGTTATTTTCTAAAGAACGACAAAACTAAGTTTTCAGAACCGGAGAAGGGGCTGTAAATAAATCTTTTGCAATTTTTTTGTTTTGACTTGTTTGATGTGACATATCATCAATTACTCTACGGTGTTAACTTGTGACGTCTTAAGAGCAGCACTAATCTCTGACTTCCTCTACAGATTTTACTCTCCACAGTTCCCTGATATCTGTCGTATCATCCTATTCCTTTCTTCTTGTCAATGGTCTCGGTATTTTCCTTTCTTTGCAAAGTCTGCGGAGAACATCCTCATTTCTTTATTTTTAACAGTTCCCTAATTTTCAGCATCCTTCTATAGCACCACATTTCAAACACTTCGAGTCGTCTCTTTTCCGGTGTTCCTGCAGTGCATCATTCATGCTGTACACCAGACTATTTTTTCAGAAATTTCTACTTCAAATAAAGGCCGATGTTTGAGCTGGTAGGATTCTTTCGTCCAGGAGGGCTATTGCACTTACCAGTCTCCATTTTATGTCAGTAGGGGAACAACGTCGACTTCACCCCATACTGCGGGTTGCCTGCATCACGGGCAAAAATACATTCATATAGGTAAGAAAAGGGGCTTAGTACACTTTCAACTATCTAGCTTCAACTACTTTTCAAGGTTACCCGACTACCCACATGCACATGTATTTCGGATGGGGAAAGTGGGTAGTCGTGTGACCTTGAAAAGTAGTTGAAACTAGGTAGTTGAAAGAATAGTAATATCCTTTTCTTACCATTATGTATACTATCCCCATATGTAGGCTACCCGCAATATGAAATGACGCCGGCGTTGCCCCCTACTGACGTAAAGCCCTAATTTCACACACAAGTCTCACCTCAAATCACACCATCACTCTCTCTCTCTCTCTCTCTCTCTCTCTCTCTCTCCACACACACACACACACACACACACACACACACACACACACACACACACTGGCGCGCGCGCGCGTTACAGATTATGTCTCGCCTGTTGAGATGTCCGTCTAATCACCTATTCCTTAGTCTACCAGGATCTTAATTTCCTTCTGTTTTGTACTTGAGTGCTTGTTTTCTTATTGGAAAGAACACCAGGCAACAAAGCGCAGAAAGATATATTTTTAAAGTAATGGCTGCATCTGTTTTGAGATACGGTTCAGGCGGTCCTTTGCTCACTAGGTAGAGGCGCTAACTAGCCAGGCGGCATAGTGGTCAGCGAATCTGTCTGGTGAGCAGGAGGCCTGGGTTCCAATGCCGGCCTTGGGCCAATTCTTATTCGTCGCTCCAGCCTGAATATATAAAATCTGATATGCCAACGGTAAACAAAATGCCAGCTTGCCGAGTATCGGACCAGATTTTCGAATGGATACAGTACTTCTTGCAGACAGAAATCAACACGTTGTTGTCAATGGAACAAACCCGACGGATGTATTTTCTGGAATACCGTAAAGGAAATGTTATTGCGTCATTACTGTGTACAGTTTATATTAATGTTATAGCGGATAACGTTGGAGACACCGTAAGGCTATTTGCGGGCGAAGTTCGTATGGCTCTGAGCACTATGCGACTTAACTTCTGAGGTCATCAGTCGCCTAGAACTTAGAACTAATTAAACCTAACTAACCTAAGGACATCACAAACGTCCATGCCCGAGGCAGGATTCGAACCTGCGACCGTAGCGGTCGTTCGGTTCCAGACTGTAGCGCCTAGAACCGCACGGCGCGAGCGAAGTTTTCTATAGGAAGGTTACAGTACCAGAAGACTGTAGTGAAATGCTGGATGACCCGTAGAGGATAGATGATTGATGCAGGGACTGGCAGTCGACTCTAAACGTAAGTAAATGTAACGTATTGTGCATAAATAGATGAACAGATTCACCACTGATCGTTTACACTATTGGAGACCACTGAAAACAGTGTCTACCTTAAGATACCATCCGGTACGACATCAAGTGGAACGACCATGGAAAACAAACAGTCGGAAAAGTGGATGCCAGAACGAGGTTCATTGGGAGAATCGTAAGGAATCGCAATTCATCCGCGAAAGAAGTAACTTTCATGTTCGTCCGAGTCTTGAGTAAGCCCTATTCAGTTCGTCAGTATGGAATCCATAACAAGAATAATTAATAGAAGAGATACAATGGCAGTACCTGTCGTCACAGAACCGTTTATTCGACGCAGGACAGTTACGGAAACGCTCAATCAATTCCAGTGGCAGACGCTACAAGAGAGGTGTCGTGAATCGCAGAGCGGGTTACTGTAGAATTTTCGAGAACGTACGTTCGAAGAATAATCGTGCAAAATGTTGCTATTTCTCACAGGGGTCTCATGGAATAATCATGACGAGCAAATCAGAGAAATGGAGAGCTAATACGAAGTTTTGTCGACAGTAATTCTTCTCACGCACTGTTCGTGAGTGGAGCTGGAAAGGAAAGGGGTCGGGAGAGCAAGTGGTACGGGCAAGTGCTTTCCGCTACGCACCAGTAAGGTAGCTGTAGAATGCCGGCCCGCAGACTGACAGTAATGGCCAAGACGGGGTAATACAAAACCAACACACTCGCAATTGATTACTTAACACTCACGATAGGTCACGATAGCCCAGAAGTTTGGGGCTGAGTCGTGCATGGATAGCCAAATGGTAAGGCGACCGCTCGCGATAAGCGGGAAATCCGGGTTCGAGTCCGGTCCGGCACAAATTTTCACTGTCATCAATCCATTCTACATCTGATGGTAGTCATTACTCGCAATTGCGAATTCATCTGATGTGTTTCGTAACGGCTGTGGTCGCCGCAGTGCATTGTCATCAGAATAACACAGTCACTGCAATTTCGTATATTGCTCATGTTCTGCAGGATTAATTTATTGAATTAACAGGTTTCCGTCTTACAAGAACATCATCACTCTTTAGCTGACTATCGTCTCCAAATTAGTTACGGACTGTATAAAGATGACATTTACTGTGTGTTTGTGCTTCTGTCTAAATGTGTAACACCTTTCCCAATGTTGTTTACAAACATTGTAACTTCTGTCGCGACGATAGTCCCTTAAAGTCTGATGATGGCCTTCTAAACCGAAAACCGGCTACATCAGTAAATCAATCGTGTGTGTAGAACATAAGCAATGTAGTGCTTTTCATTTATTATTTCAATATAATTAACACAAATAGCTACATAGCAGATGAGCCAAAGTGTTCATACCTGATTGTCTTTTCACTGTTTAAAATGTTAATACATCATGATTTTCATCGAATAAGGAGTCACAGCTGCCGCTGTGGTATTTGTCTTTTAAATAATGAAGACTGAACAAGCTTTGAGCCCGCAACTGAAGGCTGCCGCGAACGGCAAGGTTGCTGGGCGACCTCGACTCCACACGATGGCTCGCAATGTCTTACGGCAATGCTCACTGCGCAAGCGCGACTGTAATCTTCGTACATTATGGCTCTAGCGACCCTTTCTTTACACGGTGCACTTGGCTGTGCGTGGCTATTGAATCAAGCCTAACATCAGGATGCGCTGTACAAACTTTTGCAAGGAACTCATGCGTCACGTTTTATCGTACGCCTTAAATTTCAATTATTTGATACAATCGTGAATTATGTCCGTGGTTGTAGCACGCAGCCCGTAAAGGCAATTCTGTTTTTTTTTTTTTTCTCTATGGACTGAATTTAGCGAGGATAGAGACTGCGCCGTTAGGTACACCACGACATTTATATAAACAGCATCAGATTACATTGCAATACGTTTGCATCGATAACGTCCGTCAAGGTGGGTATTGCATTGAACTTCACCTGGAGACCCAGACTAATACGTAGCGCGGTACTCTTATTACTTCACTGGCAGCTGTTTATGCTCCTTGTGATATGACAGTGTATGTGAGTGGCATAAGAAAGCACTCCTGCTGTTTCTAGTAATAATTCAACTTGCGATTATGCCTATGCAAAGGGAGAAGTGGATATGGAGTGCAAATTCGCCAGGTATCGAACCTATTTAACTCAAGGTAAGAATTCTCTTTGTAGAAGAGCATTGCATATGTCAATAGGTTGAACATTCTAAGGAATATTTTTGAAGACTTTTTTCCCTTGCAAGACATATTATGAATCTGAAAGTCACCTTACTTATATTTTTAATTGTTAATTATTTTCGTCCACCACCTGTTCGCTGATATGTGACTGAAAGAACGAGAATTTCTACAACAGATGTCCTCCTTACTTCGCTAAGGACTCTAATTTACACAAGAAAGTATGCTGCTCTATATGATTGATAACTGCAATTTGGAAGAAAAAGATCTATTAATATTGTAGGTAATGGAGTTCTAATTCTTGTACAGCTATAACAAAATAGGTTTCTCGCGGGTTTTCTGTAAATTAATTCATCCTAATGCCGAGATCGCCCTTGAAAAACCCATAGACGCTACCGTTCTCCATTTTTCTCCACCATCTCCGTCTGTATTCATGTCGATATCGATTATACTGACCCGTCTCCGTCTCTAATCATGGACATCGACGATACAGGCTGAGAGATCACCGGGGTTATAACACACTACTCGTGTTTTGCCGCAATGGCGCTAGATGTCAGTCCGCTCGTCGTGATTGTTTCGGTAATTTTTCTCGAAATCTCAATTCGAATGTCATGTTAGTTCCTTTGAAAACAAAAATTCCTATTTTCTTTCTCAATCTCGACCAATCTCAGCTTGTATTTCATGTTTAATAAACTTTTGTCGTAGAAGGAACGTTAACCAAAATCTTAAGTGCCTCTGTCGTCGGCGACGACTTAAAGGCTAAGCCTATTTCTATCTCTTTCCATGTCACTCAAAAGATTTACAACAAATGTGAGCGTAATCAAAGTGACACGTAATGAGAAAAACGTGAATGTGAGCAATGTTTAAAATAACTGAGAATACTCAACGAAAATACGGACGTATAGGCCGGCGAACGATATTCTGAAACTAAAATTGTATTGACATAACAACGACGAGTAGAAGCAAGACCAAATAACTGGGAGAACGTACGAGTGGCTTTCAATAAGTAATGCAACACATTCCTTTAGAAGCAAGTTGGTTCTATTCAGGACTCCATTACACCATAACATTCCCCTTTTGGCTACAAAACCCTATTTTTCAATACAATCTCCGTTCAATCCGATAGCCTCACATCACATTAGTGGGAGAGCATGTTTCCGCGCGTGGTACCACTCTACCGGTCCACGTCGAAATCATCGGAACCAACGTCTTTACTGCATCAGTAACCTCACTACTATCCACGTACTGCTTCCCGCGGAGTGTATCGTTTATTCGGCCAAACAGATGGAGATCGGAAGGTGCTAAATCGGGGCTGTAGGATGGAGGAGGAAGAACAGCCCAGTGAAGTTTTGAAGTTTTGTAAGCTGTTTTAGGGTGCACAGACTTGTTCGAGGCCTTGCGTCTCTGGTGAAGAACACGCTGAGGTCGTTCCTTCAATTTCATGAGGATCGACCGTTGCACCATACAGGATGACATCAAACAGAATAACCCCAGAAGGCGATCTCCAAGGCCAATGCTCAGGGTGAGGCTTTGAACGTTTTCTTAGAGGAGAGGTGGTGAGGCGCCACTTCATGGATTGCCGTTTTCTTTCCGATTCCAAGTGATGAATCCATGTTTCATCGCCTGTGACGACGTTCGACAAAAAATTGTCACAATCAGCCTCGTAGCGCGCAAGTAATTCCGCACAGACGTCCTTCGTTGCTCTTTATGGTCTTCTGTTAGGCAGCGAGGAACCCAGAGGGAATACTCTTTCGCGTAACCCAAATGATGGACGAGTGTCAGCACTACCAACAGAAACATCCACTTAAGCAGCGAGGTGTTTGATTGTGATCCGTCGATCACCTCGAATGAGAGTGTATGCGCGTTTCAACATTGCAGGATTAACACTTGTGTGCGGCCGGCCGCCACACGGGTCATCGGACCGATTTGTGCGACCTTGCTGCAATGATGACAGACGGCTGACCGTGCTTTTGTTCACTGCCAGCTTTCCGTAGACATTCTGCAATCGCCTGCGAGTATCTGCAGCGCTCTGGTTTTCCGCCAAAAGGAACACAGTAACAGCTCTCTTAGAACGCACCTCGAGAAGTGGGAGGATTCTACGATGTGCCGCAACAGTTCAACATTTTTTTCAACTGATATTTGCTGAGGAAAAAAAGTGTTGCATTACTTATTGAACTTGCCTCGTACTACAAACATTTTGTTGCTGTGTCTTCGCCATCATGGCTTGATGAACATTGGGTAATGAACGAGCGAGGTAATTAAACCACGTAGACTCCTACCGCCAACTTTATTAAACGGAAATTTACAAGCGGCGCAAATACAAACGTTTATTATAAGTCCGTTGATTGGTTGGTTGATTTGGGGAAGGGGACCAAACAGTGAGGTCATCGGTCCCATTCTATTATTGAAGGATGGGTAAGGGAGTCAGCCTTTCCCTTTCAAAGGAACCATCCTAGCATTTTCCTGAAGCGATTCAGGGAAATCACGCAAAACCTAAATCAGGATGTCTGGTCGCGAGTTTGAACTGTCGTCCTCCCGAACGCGAGCCCATTGTGCTAATCACTACGCCACCTCGCTCGGATTAGCTTTAGTGTGTGAATTATAATTTATTACAAAATTCTGTTTTCAGTCGTGTAGAAGATATAGTCTTGTGAAATCGGATTAAGTTTTTTGAAACACCCTGGACTACAAACACTTCTGGGAATTATGGTAGATGATAAGCTACGTAAGTACTCGTATTTCTCACGTAGACTACACAGGGCGTGCCGATTTTCATGAGGTGTTGAAGGCCTTATTGGCGGCAACGGCTGTTTCGATGTACTGAGGAGAGTATCGAGAAACGCAGCAGTTAGGGTACAGTGCGTGACACTCAGCACGTACCCAAGGCCCGAAGCACAAGGCTACGGACGAATACGCACGCTTCAGCACGCACTCTGCCCGCACGCTTTCGCCTACCCTAGTGACAGATTGTTACCTCTATGGACATCATTCGATGTGTCAACAGCTTTCGAGCCTTCGAGGCCATCCATAGTGTCTAAGGACCAACACATTCTCACTTACGTTTTTCCACAAGGGTTTTGCCTCGATACTGTCATAAGCAAAGTATTTTTTCTCGAACAAACTCATTTACACCACAGTTTCGTGACGGATCATTTACTAATAAAGGTCTCTTGTTGCACCGGTGATATTCGTTTATCTGCAAATCTCTGCAGTCGTCCTCAGAGGCCACTGAGTACGCCATGAAGAATTCGACCTTTGCCGGCCGCTACGCCACTGTGTATGTGAGTTGCATTTTGTGACGCTATTTTTGTAGTGAAGCGTCAGATGGGTCGGTGACTGGTAATCAACCCTGTTAATATATTGCGACTGGTCGAAATGAGAATACGACCAACTCCTCTTCGTGAAGATGGTATTGGTATAAAAGATGAATCATTCGCGTGTTTTATGGTAGCTATTATAGTACGAAAATATTATTAACGGTTGTAACACTAACACACAATTCTGATGCTAGTGATGATAGTGACGGGATAGTGACGAGCACCTGACTGTAAGCGGTAGTGATAAGGCCGGTTAGAGAAGACGCAATAGTAGCAGTGCAAGTGAATTCAAACCTTCTTCTATGCCTCACGATGTTAGCTTACACCTTCTAGGATACTCTGAAGATGCCCCATAAAGACGAAACGCGTCATTACCAACAAATAGATAAAAACAGTTTGCAACTAAAATTGTCTTATTTCAAGAACAGGACCAATTCTCGTAATGAGTTTAAAGTCGAAAGTTTTATCACGGTGTTTGATGACAGCACTGTAGAATGTGTACATGGTTATCACATCAAAGGTGCTACACAAGTGACAAGCTCTTAAAAGACACCCTAAACTAAAAGGTGAAAGCAATATGTGGCAAAGAAAAAAGAAGGCAATATGATTTTCAAAGGAAATCGTACTCTGCAGTTCAATGCCATCAAGCGGCGTGTAGTGGCGAAGTATGATGAAGCGCGAGAATTTCTTCCGTTCATTATTGGCATTGACAACATTGGTCACTGGACGTAGCCATAAATCTTGGATGAACAAATTCTAAAGGGTAACGGGAATTTATTACTAATTTTTAAATGCGTAGGATACCACCACACTGTTTAAGGATGCTTAAAGCACAAAAAGATGAAGACGACAAAGAAGAGATGATCAAATGGTTCAAATGGCTCTGAGCACTATGGGACTCAACTGCTGAGGTCATTAGTCCCCTAGAACTTAGAACTAGTTAAACCTAACTAACCTAAGGACATCACAAACATCCATGCCCGAGGCAGGATTCGAACCTGCGACCGTAGCGGTCTTGCGGTTCCAGACTGCAGCGCCTTTAACCGCACGGCCACTTCGGCCGGCTGAAGAGATGATCAATGAGCTAAAAGAAATGATGCTGAAGTCAGTGCACATATCATGACAGAAAACATCCAAATTGGCCCTGAGTGAAGCTGTGATCGGAGTCAGTTCAACTACGAGCTATCTTCTGTAAGAACTATAACCATGAAAGGGAAGAGGAACGCTGTCCCGACCTTGCAATCAGTTAATAGTGCAGCACACAACTATACGATCGATGTTACTATTTCAGAGGAGGAATGACTGGTAGACAAACTCTATAAAAGACTCCAAGAACCAAGTTGAAAGTTTGGATCCCGTGTGTCAACGGAAATAAACAATGCCCTCCAGATTTCTTCGTAGATGCAAGTGTGAGCAGGAAGATGACGAAACAACATCTGAAGACGTTTTCTCTGTCAGCTTTGAATCCAAAAAGTTTCTAGTACTTTGCTATTCCTGGTGTGTGCATAAGTATGAACAACTACAACTGGAAGTATCTGGAGGACAAGATGTAGTTTTAAAAATAATTCCGCTTAAAACAAACAAAATATGCACAACCTACGGACGTGTATATCTAAAGAACTTTAGGTAATATAAAAGATACGCCAAGAGAATAACAGCCTTTCTTAAACTACATTCCGGCAACGGCCTTGCCGCAGTGGATACACCGGTTCCCGTGAGATCACCGAAGTTAATCGCTTTCGGGTGTGGCCGGCACTTGGATGGGTGACCATCCAGGCCGCCATGCGCTGTTGCAATTTTTCGGGTGCACTTAGCCTCGTGATGCTAATTGAGGAGCTACTCGACCGACTAGTAGCGGCTTCGGTCAAGAATACTATCATAACGACTGGGAGAGCGGTGTGCTGACCACACACCCCTCCAATCCGCATCCTCAACTGAGGATGACACGGCGGTCGAATGGTCCCGATGGGCCACTTGTGGCCTGAAGACGGAGTGCTTTTTTTAAACTACATTCCAGGGATAAGTAGCTGATATTCGATGACAGATTCTCTATCATGAAAATGCATTCTGCCATTTACAGTCAATTGTCTGCGGCAGTATATAGTCAACACTTCCTTACGCTTGCTAGAACGCTGACTATGATATTGGTGAACCTGTGGACAACTTCAAAAGTCTCACTGAGGTGGCGTTCAGCACTGATGTTATAGAATGTGCTATTACGATAAGTGATTAATTTGCTTCTCTGCACTGTGCAATTTGTAGTCATTCCTATTGCTTTGAGCATTTAAGTCCTGACTTGCATTTATAGCTAAGGTACGTGCACTGCGTTTAGCTTCTGCAATGACATCTGCACTGACATTTAGAGCACGTTTGCAGATTCTTGCAGAAAAAATACACTCACCAGCACATTGAGGGGTACGTAATGGTCCTGTAACGAAAATTTCATGCAGATATGTTCGTACGAACACAAGTACTTTCCTTGTCAGTCCACACCTAAGGGGAAAGAAATTTTGTCAGATTTCTGTCGAAACCTAATCTGTCGTGTCAGCACTGCTAGATCCAAGAGTTCAGCTCATCAGCCTATTTTGGCTGTTAGACAATTTCACCCTGACCTTAATAGATGATTTCTCTCTCTTTAATAGCATCACTGAATATTGCCAGGCAAGTATAATGCGTGTCCACATGGAGGCCTATCATGCAAAATTATCGTGAATATTCTAAGGCCGATACAACAAATTTCCCTAAGAGAGGAAACCTTCTATCCACAATCAACACAGATTTAGAAAGCGTCGGTCGTGCGAAAATTTGTTTGCCCTTTTCTCGCACGATAGTCTTCGAACCTTGGATAAAGGGCAACAGACAGATTCCCGGGTTTCTGGAAAACTTCTGACGCTGTGCCAAAATACAGACTATTAACAAAGATAAGTATTCTGCTGGTATCAGATTATTGTTATGAAGCCAGTGAAACTTAAGTGGTTCTAAAGATTCCATTTGGACACGGAGTTGAGGATCAGTTCAGAGCTTACTGCAATTCCCTTAGTAATTAGGATCTGCACAGAACCTGTTTTAACAATCTTTCTAGAAGAAATGGGAGATACAGGGGGTTGGGGAAATTCAGGGGGGGGGGGGGTGGGGGGGGAAGGTGACAGGAAGGAATGGAGGGCAAGTTACCACGGCTGCACAACACGAGGAAGAGTCGGTAACCTGAACACTAAAATTAAACATTCAGTTCAAAATTCGTGCCCTACTCTGGCTGCTACTGGAATCAGTACCGGTGAATGATGAGTCTGCGTCTCTGGAATTTTTCGATTAGCATATCTGCGTTTTATCTACCTCATTACCGTCACTTTCTCATATTGGTTAACAGTACATCGAAAATGAATTACGGGCACCATGATAGCTACAACTATTACCGTAGTCGAAAAACTAGCAGCTTCAATGGCAGGTAGGTGGCTTTTATAATTTCCAGCTAATTTGTTTCCCACGTCTACTGTCTACCCACGCTGCAGAGCCTGCATCCTGCTCCTGAGGCAGCTACGTAATGCAGTTTAATGGTTTCACTTTCAGGTGAGGTCATCGGCGAGAAGTGTACTAGAAACAAAGCCCTGATTCATCAGCGTCAGCGCATCTCGTTTCTTTGGTCGTAATACGACACTTTCGCTGAAATTCCAGTTTTCATAAAATGCTTTTGACAGTGCGTTGACTGGCACAACAATACGTCCAACCACAGTAACAAGTAATTAACTTATTATGCAAATATATTTTACAGTTTACAACTTATTTTCCCGATGTTAAAAGTAGAACAAACGTGATTAATATAACGTTGGACTACAATTAACCTACAATGAGGCGGGTGACATCCATCGCAGAATGAATCCATATAATTCAATCTAAATCAGAATTCTGTACAATTGCTCGTGCGGCACAGCAGCTTCCTCATCCAATGGTTCTCAGAAAGGAAAACAGCACCTGATTCCTGCGCTAAAACAGGCTACCGATATTTACGTGAATGCGACAAACTGCCAAAGAAACTGTTTCCAATGGCTAGGAAAAAACCTCGCAGGAGTACTTAATTATTCTCGTGCCATCACCTGGTGCATTTTGTTTCCTATATCAAATCCCCTTTACGGCGCTGTACTAAAAAACTCAACGAATTCATGTCTCAATTGTTCCTTTGTAGTTTAATCGTCGTTTCGAGCCACATACATAATTACAAGGGGGCGCTGAAAAGTAATGCCTCCGAATTTTTAATGTGAAAATTCTTAAAGATTTTTAAATAAAACAAACGTTATTAACATTCTACATCTTTATTCTCCAGGTCTACATATTTGCAGCCTTCTGTTGCTAGAGGGTTCCGAATTGTAGCATGTACAAGGCGGTGTGTAACGTAACCATGTTGGTGCGAGAGAAACAGTGCGTTGTCATCGAGTTTCGAATTGGAAGAGTTCGTCCACACATGAAGTCACCTCTCCTTTAGTATGACAATGCCAGACCACTCACGAGCGCTGCGACGTCTGAACAATCCGACGCCTTACGTTCGCTGTCACCGAACATCCTCCATACAGTCCCGACACGTCCCCGTCCGATTTTTAGCTGTTTCCCAGACTTAAAGAAAGGACATCACTTTGATAGTGATGAAATGGTGCAAACACATGAAAGGTTGTGGCTTCGTCAGCAAAGTCAAACTTTCTACAATGAAGATATCAACAAACTGGTCGTTCGATGGGAGAAATATGTTCGTCGCGAGAGTGACGATTGAGAAGTAAATATGATGCAGACATGAAGAAGAAAGATGTAGAATTTCAACAACTTTTGTTTTGTATAGAAAACTAAAAAATTCCGAGGCATTTCTTTTCAGCACACACTCGCATATTAGGCTTAACTCTTTATATATCCAAGTTCTATTCAATGTTTTAAGATACAGTTACGAAACTGGTCTAACCATTTTATTATCAAACACAATTACTTCTATTCTCTAACATCTTGCGTCTCTGCACGCCATGTGTTGTCATACTCGGTCGCAGTCTGATAGATTTTTGACTTTCCGTAGTCGTCTGGTGGTGGACATTTAAAAAGAAACAATTTGGTTTCTTCAACTTTTGTAGTCCTGTCTTCCTCAGTTGCGCGTTGATAATTTTTACTTATGGACCGTCTGACAGCAACTGAATAAAACACAATTTTAGTGCCATACGGCACTAAAATTGTGTTTTATTCAATTGCTGTCAGACGGTCCATAAGTAAAAATTATCAATATACCGTAATAAAACAATTTGGTCTTCCCTATGATGGAAATCTTAGGAAATTAAACGCGCGTGGCCACACTGAACGACGTCTAGTACAAGTTTTTTTATTAACTGTCAATTTCATTGAGAAGTTTTACTACAGACTGGGTTAGTTTTTCCTTGAAGTACCATGGAACGAAAGTGTATAGCAAAAAAGAAATCAATGTTTAGCACAAACCTAACATATTTTACGTGCTCTGGGATGGTACAAAGTACAATGGTGCGATAGTGATGGAGCCGTCTGTTGCTAGCCGTTATTTGGCTGAAGGGTGTCATCTGTAGTATCGATTAGATCACGTCTACTAGTTGTTTTCATGTACTAAATACTGGTGTTATTTGGTGCGTGCGGTTTATTAACGCTTGTTCTAAATGTGAGCAATTGCCCACTACCCGCGTCGCACGTTCCAGACAGGCTACCGAGGAAACTCATCAGCAGGAGAGCAGCACACGGGTGAAGTGCCTAGAATGATGTGAAATGTGACCAACGGGACTGAGCGGTTACTGTGTGTATAGCACAAAGCATAGAGACCACATCATAAACAACGTCGAATCATTATTTTCTCAAAATCTGATCAGCAACCAAATGATGATACTATTGTCTCATACCTTTTTTGATTCGGCCAAACCGTGTAATCTTCCTTATATCTCTCAATTTTTATATTAAGGAGTGACTACTATGCTTTCTATTACTGTTCATTGTGTTCATCTAAGTTTTGGCTATGCATAACCATACTGTATGCTCGGTAAGACGTACATTTTATTGAACGTGTTAAACGTAGCTAATGCCTAGAAGACGAAGAAAAACAAAAAATCTTAACTTGGTCAAAATTAGCGCAAAGAGAACCATGCGTGGGAAGTCTCAGAATTCGAAACTAAAATTGTAGCCACCCATCAAGGACACAGTTTGCAAAACCCTCGTTCCACCGATTTTATAATATTGCTTATTATTCTGGCACTTACGCCAGAGAGGATTGATGGAACAGGTGAGACCCAAAGAAGAGAGGCGCCTTTCGTCACAGTTTCGTTTAGTTAGTTGGCGTGAATGCGCCACGGAACTACTCACATAACTCACGGGAGGACAGTACAAAGAAATGCGCCATGCTTCACGATGTTGTTTGATGTTAGAATTCCGAGAAGTTAGCCAATATACACACATCAAAAAACGTTTTGCATCACCTCGGTTCCGAGAGTTCCGGAACTTGTACAGAAAATCGGAACAGATAACAACATAAACATCATTTCCGACCTTTTCATTGCTCATGAAAACCACACATTGCATGTTGTACGACTATATATCGAGACCTTCAGAGATGGTGGTCCAAATTGCTGTACACACCGGTCCCTCTAAAACCCTGTAGCAAATTTCTCTTGCATTGATGCATGCATGTGTTCGTTGTGGTATACTATCCACAAGTTCATCAAGGCACTGTTCGTCCAGATTGTTCCAATCCTCAACGGCGATTTGGCGTGGATCCCTCAGAGTGGTCGGTGGTTCACGTTGTTCATAAACAGCCCTTTTCAATCCATCCCAGCCATGTTCGATAGGGTTCATGTCTAGACAGCAAGCTGGCCACTTCAGTCGACTGATGTTATCCTGAAGGAAGTCGTTCACAAGATGTGCTCGATGGGGGCGCTAATTGTCGTCCATGAAGACGAATGCCTCGCAAATATGCTGCCGATATGGTTGCACTATCAGTCGGACGATGGCATTCACATATCGTACAGCCGCTACGGTGCCTTCCATGACCACCAGCGGCGTACGTCGGCCCCACATATTACCACCCAAAAACAACAGGGTATCTCCACATTGCTGCACTCGCTGGACACTGTGTCTAAGGCGTTCTGCCTGAGTAGGTTCTCGTCGGTGACGATGGTTTGATGGTGTTAAAAAGTTAAGAACGCTTTTCTTTGATCATGTGTTCATTTTACCCGTTTTGCACATATTTTCCACATGTGACTTACGAAATTAGTAACCTAACATCAAACTTTTTCATGACAGGAACATGCATTTCACCTCTCTCAACAGAAAAAATAAATCTTGTATTAAGACGATTTACATCTGATGATTGACCAGCAGGGTCCGAAACTCATCGTGTATTCCATAAGACACGAAAATTTGTGACTGAAGGCGTTTTTTAAATCATACTTCCAGTGTACTGAATAAAATCACATTTTCAGCTGCAAAATATGGATAAAATTAAAGCGAGTACATAGCTTGTGGTTCATAGAGCTGTTGATTGCAGCAGTGTCTGCTCCGTCAGACATAAATGCATGTCTGATGGACATTGTGTACTAGACCTTTTAAACACAGACACCGCAAATACGAGTAGTATTTACATGCCTAGCCAAAGGTCGCGACAAGAATAAGCACGTCTGTCTCTGTACGGGCATCACAGCGATCGTGCGAGTTTAGGATATGGACACACGGTGACATATAGGGATTGCAGTCCGTCCTGGAAGCCTGCTCGGATAGCCGAAGTGGTTAAGACGGTCGCTCGCATAAAGCAGGAAATGTGGGTTCCACTGCCCGATGTGGCATAAATTTTCATGTGTCGCCAATAAATTGTACAGCAAAGGACTTGGAAGAGCAGTTGAACGGAATGGATAGTGTCTTGAAAGGAGGGTATAAGATGAACATCAACAAAAGCAAAACGAGGATAATGGAATGTAGTCGAATTAAGTCGGGTGATGCTCAGGGAATTAGATTAGGAAATGAGACACTTAAAGTAGTTTTGCTATTTTGGGAGAAAAATAACTGATGGTGGTCGAAGTAGAGAGGATATAAAATGTAGACTGGCAATGGCAAGGAAAGCGTTTCTGAAGAAGAGAAATTTGCTAACATCGGGTATAGATTTAAGTGTCAGGAAGTCGTTTCTGAAAGTATTTGTATGGAGTGTAGCCATGTATGGAAGTGAAACGTGGACGATAAATAGTTTAGACAAGAAGAGAATAGAAGCTTTCGAAATGTGGTGCTACAGAAGAATGCTGACGATTAAATGGGGAGATCACATAACTAATGAGGAGGTATTGAATAGAATTGGGGAGGAGTTTGTGGCACAACTTGACAAGAAGAAGGGACCGGTTGGAAGGACATGTTCTGAGGTATCAAGGGATCACAAATTTAGCATTGGAGGGCAGCGTGGAGGGTAAAAATCGTAGAGGGAGACCAAGAGATGAATACACTAAGCAGATTCAGAAGGATGTAGGTTGCAGTAAGTACTGGGAGATGAAGAAGCTTGCACAGGATAGAGTAGCATGGAGAGCTGCATCAAACCAGTCTCAGGACTGAAGACAACAACAACGGAGTCTTATCGTATTTATTGTACCCATACTTGACTTTTCCACGTTTTACTTCAGGCAAATGCTGGGCTGAATCCGTGAACGAAGTTTTTGGATTATCCTGTTCCACGTGAGACGATGCCCCATCTCCATAACGATGGGGTCTAATAATCTATCCTTCCTTCTTTTCTTCTTGTCTTTTCTTGCCTGCTTCCTTCTGTACTGTCTTACAAATTTTATCTTCTACACACCGACCGAATTACCATTACACATCTCTATCTGTAACGGCAAACTTTTTTCCTTAAAAGAGAGAGATAGATACGTACATAAATTCGGTGCAGAAAAAAGAAAAGCCCTAAGTTGAAGGCACGGGTGTGCTCCTCAACTTCCTCTTTCTGACTCTAACGAGCGCAAAACAAAATCAATACATCTCGTCGAAGCTATGAAATTGCGGCAGCTGATTCCTTGTAATCTATCGCTGTTAATGGACGGTGAAATTCTGAAGACAAATCATCGTAATTGCACGTTACAGCGGGGCATAAATCAGGTGAAGAGCACCTTGTTAGGGCCCGTCCGAGCCCACAATAGTGCGACGTGCGGCCGTGCATCATCCGGCAGTCACCGCGGGGACGGCGGGCGACGGCAAGAAGCCCGGCCGACGGGGCGCCACTCGCGATTCCGAATTAGTTCCGCACCGGAGCGCCCCGCGCTTCGCCGAACTGCGGTCGCTGATTTACGGCTCGCCCTGTAATGAGCATAGCCGGCTTGCGAATGTGCTACCTATGATTTATCTCGGCTCACGATAATTCGATAAGTCAGACACAAAAAGCGGAAGATCCGCTGATCGTACGTCCAGAGCTGGTGCTGGTTCTCGTCGTCTCCACGCGGTGCAAGCGACACACACCTGTGCAGGCACGTCTTTTGTTAGGTGACAGTGTACTCGGGCATCTCAGATGTCACCTCACATTTTTATTAAAACATATGATTAATTTTTAATATGCAAACTAGATTCTGAATTTACCCCTGGACTCAGTGCCCCTTTGATTTAATGCCGTGGTCACAAAAGCACTGTGAAAGATATAATAGTGCAGAAAAAATAATGTCCAAGTCAGGTTATCAAGTTGAAAGGGTACAGTACCGCCCAACATTGAGAATAGGTACGAAATTCTTGTCAGAACAACACATTTTTTGTGTAAAAGTAACTCAATAATTTCAATTAATACAGCGAAGCCGGATACCAGTGTGGGAAAGAATGACAAGTTATTTATTTAATTGATCACATGTGCACTTCCGCAAAATAAATCCCTACATCCCGTTTGGTGAGATCTGTGTGGTGTAAATGAATGAATGTATGGTCGTCTGCTAACCACAGATAGTGAATCGATACGAGCATCTTTGAGTCGATCCTTTGGGTACCTTTGGTGAGACCAAAGAGATGGAAGTTACCAGAGCTTTTGAGCGTTTGAAATGTGGCCGACCAATAAGGTAGCAAGGTGCTTCTCCCACTTCGAGAGAGGTGCGAGAGAACGAAAAGACGGCCATGTTTCAGACTCGGCACTCTGGCGCTGAACCTTCTGCTGTGAAGACCTGTTTTTTTGTTGTGCTCCGTAATGAAAGCGTGGAGGCATGGTATGGATGTGGAATACTTAAGAGTAGTTAGAACTAATCATTTCTCTTTCCTAGGATCTTTTGTGGGGAAAATTACAAAGTGAGGCAGGTAATTTTAAAGGGATTATAGTAAACCAACGGTCACAAAGGGACCACGTGTAGTTATAAGTTGAGATACTAGCGTGGGTACAATAAGCTGAAATATTTAAGAATTAATATCGTGTGTACCATAAGCTGAAATATTTGAGAATTAATAGCGTGTGTACAATAAGCTGATATATTTAAGAATTGCGTGTGTATCATAAATTGAAGTATTTAAGAAATATCATTCCGTGTGACGCTGAATTTAAACTCTGAGAGAAAATCAAGGTGAGTCGGCCGTTTTTCCAGCAACGCCACTTGGCTTGCATTGCACAGGAAGACGAGCGTTTATCTCCAGAGTTCACAGTAGGAAACTGGAATTACAAATTGGGGCAGTGTCGAGTGAAACTGGGTTAAATATTGATTGAAGTGGGAAAGCGGAAAATGATGAAGTTGTAACGGTTTTTGTGTATTATTTCAGATTGTTGTATTGGGTATGTCTTGTAATTTGAATATGTGTATTTTGCATGGGAGTAGCAAGGTAGTTTCGGAAGATTTTGTGGGTATGCCTGTTCCTTCTGCATCGCTCGATCTGGAGGAATGTTTCTGGAGAATGATTGTGAGAGGCGAAGTGTGAGGTATAATAAAAGATCCACCATCCGATCCAGGGAGTGCACAGTTGCGGTAGATAGATTACGAGACCGTAGTATGGAAATTCTCTTATGATATTGTCGTAGGTTGTAGAATTTGTGTGCTAATGAATAAATCAAATAGTGAAAAGAAAGAGATTGGTGGCCTATTTCATTAAATTGTATGTTATCATAATGTCCCGAATTCATATAAAAGCCGTTAAATCAAAGACAAAAAGTAAGTGTGGTATTGCCAGTGCGTAGTGTGCAGACAGAGTTCTATAGTCAGATGCGTGTTTCCGTTGCGTATTATTCATGCAGGAGGATAATTTGTAACAAAATCGTAAGATACGAGAATTCATGTTGCTAATCCACTCGCTTGGCAAACCACCCATCTTGCAGGCCTGACTGCTTGATGCCACAGTATGAGAAAGGCAAGTGGGTGCCTCTCATAATTTCGACCCTGCCAGGATTCCTTTTGTTAGGATATTTAATTTGATGCCAGGATTAATTTGATGCCAGGATTATTTATTGGTCAGGATATTTAATTTTGTTGCCAGGATTCCGTTTTTGTCACGATAATTTTGTTGCCAGGATCATTTTTGTTAGGATATTTTGTTGTTAGGGTTTGCTGTTAATTTTTTTTATTTTTTGATGGAATATATTGTGATAGCGCTAAGAAGTAAAGTTTTTTTTTCTGTTTGCAATTTCTTTCTGGATTGGTGAGGATCTTTTATTTTATTTTATGTAATTAATTGCGGTATCGCACAAGGCTAGAAGATCGTTTTATAATTTTTTTTTTTTTGCGTAATGTCCGTAGTAACTAGGTCGCAGGCTAAAAGTATAGTCACCATGGAGAATAACGATTCTGGCGTGAACGTAGCAGTGCAGCGGGAAGTAGCTGTAGATGGGTTAATGAGTGGGGACGGCAGGCACTCCGAAGAGGCTGCATTGTTCAGTGGACCGCTACAAGGAGACCCATTATGTGGCGGGCTTTGTCCCCAAACCCGGGCTTTTCCAAACGACGGGGGCGCGCAGAGACTAGGCCAGGTGTGCGGTGAACGTGCAGCTACCCTTAGCGAAGCTACGGCTTCTCAGGCGCACGAGGTGAGCGCGTCGAAAGTTGCAAATGACGATATGATGCTACAGTTGTTACAGAGTTTGGTGAGAGATAATAAGGAAAGAGATAGGGAGAATAAGGAAAGGTTAGAAGCGATGAATAGGGAGACTAAGAAAGGATTGGAAGCAAATAACGAGAGATTAGAAGCGATGAATAGGGAGACTAAGAAAGGATTGGAAGCAAATAACGAAAGATTAGAAGCAATCAATAGAGATAATAAGGAGAGAGATAGGGAGACTAAGGAGAGATTGGAAACAATGGATAGGGGAAATAAAGAGGCAATGAGGAAGCTACACACAGTTATCGATGAGCGTCTGTCCGCAGTTAATAATCGGTTAGATGAAGGGGAGAAGAATCTGGGTGCGGTAAAGCAAGTATGTGATGCTGTGAAAGAAAAAACCAATAATTTGGAGGTACGAGTAAGTGCAATAGAGAGCGATATTACGAAACGTGGGGACGTGTTGCCGGATGAGCGAATCAAAGAGATAGTGGGGGACTTACTTGCAGATAAACAAGGGGCATTAGACAGCGTAGAAGCTCAAGTCACACGGCAGGAAATGGCGCTAAATAAACACAGGGATGAAGTTGCGGTGGTAGTGGCCAGAATGAATACGATTAGCGCAGATGTAGAAAAGATCAGTATAAGAGGCGAAACAGGGTCTGACAGTACGCAGCGAGAGGTTTATGCCGACCAGGAGGAGATACAATCACTGTTACAGTTTAAAGAGGCACAATTAGAAACAAATAGGAAACATAGGGAAGAACTAGCACGGTTGCAATTAGCGGGCAGAAGCGAAGGTGAAACACCACCAGGTAGACTGCAGAGGGAGAGTGAGATAAATTCAGGGAACGAAAATAGGCAGAAAGAGGATGACGAACTCAGAGAGTTAGAAGAACGGTTGTGTCGGATAAAACAGGTGGCAAACCCAACTGGGTATAGCCCAAGGTCGGAAAACATAGATGCGGAAGAAGAATGTAGGAGGCACTTCGTGTCGGTACAGACGTACACTTGCTTTCCGGATCCTGATAATTACCAACATCCATGCCTGTGGCTGTCTCAGTTCCAAGATTCATTACCTTCATCGTGGGGACCGCTCCTCAAAATGAAGTTCGTGTGTAACCATTTGAGGGACGAGGCTAGAGCAAAAATGCAGGAGGTTATTAAAGACTGTAGTAGCTACAAGATGTTTTGTGACAAGTTTTTAAATGAATTCTGGTCGAAAAGTAAGCAGGACCAGGTTAAGCAAAGCATATTGATGATGCCAAATTGTAACGAAGGTGGTATAAGAGATCCAGTGTCGTGCTATCAGGAAATGCTGAGACGAAACAGGTATTTGGATGTGCCATACGAAACTGGGGAGCTCATTAGGATCTGTATCACGAAGTTGCCAGTGAGATTGCGCAGAGATATAGTGATAGCGGGCAGAGGCTTGAACGATTCTGCGTCATTTCAGCACTTCTTACAGGAACTGGGAAATGAGAGTAACATTGTGAACGCCGACATGACTCATAGGTCAGACAGAGTTGAGGATAGGAACGGTAGAAACTATCAGAATGACAGGAGAGCATGGAATCAGAGAAATGACGGAAATGGAAGATGGCGAGGAAATAGGGGGCAGAATTCATGGGGATATCGACCAGCAAACCGGGAAAATAGAAGATGGGACAGAGATGGAAGAAGAAGGGAAAATGAAAATGATGGGCGAAGAGAGGATAGGCAGTTATTGGGTTCACGACAGGACAATCATTGTCACAATGACGGAGGGACAAGAAGGTGACTACTTGATAGACGGGTACAAACAAGGACTATTAATGATGTAAATATTAGGTATATCGATTACGGAAAACTAAGGGAGAATCTGTTAGAGGAGATAGGAGATGTGAGGAGTGAAGTCCACCCAATAATTAGCGTAGAAATAAATGATATAATCGTACCTTGTGTCATCGACACAGGCAGTGTAATGAGTGTTTTGAGGGAAGATGTGTTTAAGTGTTGTAGCCTTACAAAACCATGGCCAACGTTGCCATTGCAAAGGACAACAGTGAGAGGGGCAATTATAGGAAAGGGAATTGAGGTGAAGTTACAAGCGCAGGTAGACTTCGTGTGCCAGGCGAAGAGGTTTAGTACAGTGTTCATGATTGTGTCATCTCTAACTGTTGAAGGGATATTAGGCGTTAATTTTTTGAACCAATATAAAGCAGTCATTAACATGAGGAATGGTTCGATGGAGTTGAAACGAGACTCGGAGGAAATTACGTTAAGATTCGACGATTGCTTACATGGTAAAGATAACGCACACTTAGCATTATGTCTGGCGGTAAAGTCCGGTAGACAGGCACAGAATACGGGGTTCGAACAAGAGAAGAAGGAAATTCATAAATGTTTGGAGGAGGAGATCAGGGAGAAAATCTGGCATTTACGAGGGACCACGATCTACGGGGAATTGCAGAAAATTTTATACGAGAATAAAAAGGTATTTAAACATGCTGCAGGTACAATAAGAAATTTTGTGTATAGATTCAAGGTCAAGCCACACAAACAGTTTAGGGCCCAAGTGTACCCGATACCTGTTGTGTACAAAGAAAGAGTGGAAGCTGAGATCGAAAGCATGCTACAACAAGGGATTATCGAACCAGCATCCAGTCCGTACAACAGTCCTTTAGTTTGTGTTGAAAAAAAGGATGGGTCAATTAGATTAGTGTTGGACGCAAGAAGGATTAATAAGATAATTGAGCCAGAGACAGATCGGCCGCTGACACTTGACGAATTGCTACAAAAGTTCCACGGGATCAGAGTTCTCAGCTCAGTCGATTTGAGAATGAGTTTCTGGCAGGTGGAGTTAGATCGGGGGTGTAGGAAATACACTGCTTTCTTGTGCTACGGAAAATCGTATCAATTCCGGAAACTACCATTTGGGTTAAATGTATCATCCGCGGCATTTATCAGAGCGCTAAATACTGTCATTCCTAATGAAATAAAAGACAAGGTAACACAGTACGTGGATGATGTCCTGATAGCAGAAAGAAACTGGGAAGACCACAATAGAACGTTAGGCATATTGCTCGGTGCACTGGAGAGACATGGGGTGACCGTGAATTTGGGAAAATCAGAATTTGGACGAAAAGAAATCGAGTTTCTAGGTCACATTGTGACGCCAGAGGGAATAAGACCAAATCCAGACAAACTCGAAGCAATCAGAGATTTTCCGGTACCGAGAACAAAACGTCAGCTACGGGGTTATTTAGGATTAATCAATTTTTACAGGAGGTTCATTAAGATTGGGGGTGCAGCGACACCCAGACTATGTCAGCTGACTGGAAAGAAAACGGTATGGAATTGGGACCCTGTCGCGCAGGAAGAATATGAGGCGTTAAAGAAGGCACTGCTATCGGCACCTCTTCTCGGGCATCCAGACCTAGGGAAAGAATTTTGTATGGCCACGGACAGTTCCCGTAGTGGACTTGGGGTAACATTGTTCCAAGAGCAAGAGCAAGGAGGAGAAGTAATACAACAACCTATTGCATTTGCGAGCCGAGTGCTTAGCAAAGCTGAGAGAAATTACACGGTAACTGAGCTTGAAGCTTTGGCAATAGTATGGGGTTTTAGTAAGTTTAGATACTATTTGTATGGAAGGCATACTAAAATCTATACTGACCACAAGTCACTACAGTTTCTAATGTCGGCCAAACTTAACATAGGCGACTCGCTAGGTGGGCACTCTATTTACAGGAGTTTCAGTTTTCGGTCACGTACATTCCTGGGCCACAGAATATAGTGGCAGATGCGTTGTCAAGGAACCCAGTAGGTCATGGTCAATGCTTTGATGAGGAGGTAAACGAGAACAGATATGATATATTGTATATGCAGGGCGTGCCGTTCGAGAAATACATAGGGACGGTACTCACAAATATCGCGAAAGAACAGGATAAAGACGCGTCATGGAGAATGGTGAAGGACAGAGTTAGAGCGAACTTAGACGCCAATATAGCACGTTTTTATACAATTCAGAATGGGGTCCTTTTCTACCGTAGAAATCCAAACACACAAGACTGGGTGTTGTGTATACCGAATGAAATAGTCAACAAGTTGATCTGGTACACGCACCTAAGTTACGGGCATTACGGGGCAAGGAAATGCTGTAAGAAGTTAAGGGAATCAGTTTATTTCATTAGTATGGAGAGGAGGATCAAGAACGTGCTTGGTAGTTGCAAATTGTGCCAGAAGGCAAAATCGTTAACTATCTCATGCAAAGCACCGCTTTTTCCGATAGTGCCAGGTAGACTGAGGGAATTCGGAGCAACAGATTTGTTTGGCCCGCTACCTAGGTCAGTGCAGGGATATAGATATGTTTTAGTAGCAGTGGAATTGGTGTCAAAGTATGTGACTTTTACCGCATTGAAACGTGCGACAGGAAGGACAGTAGCAGCAGCGATCGTTAAAAACTTTTTGCGAGAAGTAGGGACTGTAGAAAAATTCATTGCTGACAATGGACCGCAATATAGATCCAGACAATGGCTAACCACACTGAAGAGAAGAAGGATAAAACCGGTGTTCATATCCCGATACCATGCTGCAAGTAACCCCAGTGAAAGAGTAGTAAAAGAACTGGGAAAATTGTGTAAGATCTATTGCCATAGGCAACATAGAAGTTGGAGTATTTTTCTCAAAGATTTTCAGGACATCCTCAATGAGCTACCACATGGAGCAACTGGTTTATCACCAATTACGGTACTAAAGAATGAACCACCACCAGATCGAGTCCGGGAGCTGGTAGATTTTCCGCGATCAGGAAAGCAGAGGCACACAGAAATTGTCAAGGTTGCGATAGAGCGAATTAAGAAAGCAGCTAAGGATAGGCAGGAGAAGCAGAAAGGAAAGATCCGTAAGATAGAATTGGCAGTAGGAGACAAGGTTCTAATTAAAACTCATCGATTATCAAAGAAGCACAGATTCCTAACTAGCAAGTTCTTTACTGTGTATAGTGGACCATTCAGAGTGAGGCGGATTGTCCATGAAAATGCTGTGCTGATTGAGACGATCAAGGGAAAACAATCTCGTGGGCTTCATCACATTTCTAACATCAAATTATGGAAAAGTTAAGGATAGATCTAAGGTAGTCAATTTATGGTAGATAGTCAGTATATTTATTTGTGGGGTGTAACGTTGTGCAGGGTCAAATCGAACGTAAGAATTTTCAGGCGGGATGTCAGGAAGTATGACGGAATAGACTGGTCAAATGAGTCATGAACAGGAGTCGACAGAGTGGTATATGTACGTGTTTTTTGTCGTATGAATAAGGATCAAGCAGAAACGACGTGATGATTAATGAGTGAATAAAGATGGTAGATAGAGAAGCGACGTGATAAATAGTAGTGGATAAAGGTGAATTTTTGAGGAGAGAATCGACGAGAAGCAGTGTGAATAATAATAGGGAGATTCGACGTGATGAAACAGCGGTAAAATAAAGGTGAGTAGAATTAAATAATGTGGAGATGTCTTAGATGTATGTTACAGAGAGGCCTGTGTATGCTGCAATAGAGATTGATGCCAATGGCGAAGGAAGACCAGGAAATGATGGAGTAATGGACGGACGGAGAGCCGAAATACGAATGAAGAGATGAGGACAACTGCACAATGTGAAAGGACGTAAAGGGAGTATGAGACCCAGATGGTGAACGTTGTGAAATACTGACGTAAGATGTAATATAAGCGTAGATCTAATTCTTACCATAAAATATGCTATTTAGCAAACATATTTTTTGTTGTTGTTGAAGCCTGGTACCAGTATAACTAATCAAAACGGTTCCAATAATGTGTACAGTTGTTTTGCAGGATGAATAATTTGTGTATTTTTTGTTCTTAGATGAAATGTCGCGATTCTAGGTTGATATTAGCTTAAAGTGAATGCAGAGGTAAGCCGATGGAGAGAGGTGCCAGAGTGAAAGGACGAATTCGGAGACTGGAATGCTATCTCTGAAACAGCTTCATGTGTTATGTGGTTGAGTATAAGGGAGCAAAGGTATGGTATGTTGTAGTGAGTGTGGTGGTGATAAGGTTAGCTGACTTCTAAACCTATTCTGTTAGTGTGTTAATGGATTGAATGAGAGGAAAAATGTGATGTCTGGTGAGTGAGAGTCGTAGAGTAGTGTGATCAATGCGCACACTCCTGTAAAGGGGATGCTGCCGATCCATAACTAAAACATTATTGTGTTTTATTGTTTGTTGGGATGAACCTTGATGTCAGGTCAGGATCTCTGTCATACGTGTCCTAGAAACGTTGTTATATATAATGAAATGTAAAGTATGTGAACAGATACTAATTTCAGTCTGTGACAAGCACAGATGTGCATTGTATGTTGTAGATTTAGAGTCACCAGTTCCTAAAATGTTTATTGTGTTAGGATGTTAAAGTAGTTTAATATTTAATAACCTGTGGTAGGTAATTGAGAGTTGTGTAGATTATTTTCTCATTTTTTTGTTAGAACACTTTCAAGGGATTTTAATTTCAGTCTGTCACAAGCACAAAGGTTCATTGTATATTGTAGCTTGAGAATCAACAGTTTCTAATATTTTCACTGTGATAGGATGTTAGAGTAGTTTACTATTTTGTATTGTAATTATGAGTTGTATAGATTGTTTCTTATTCATTTTGTTTTATTTTACACTTTCATGTTTTGTATGAGGGACGACAGATACAATGAATAGCACGAGTGTGGGCTGTCTATAGAAAAGGGATAGATAAATGTATGTTGTGTGGGTAGAAAACTAGGGTGTATAATTTTATGTTCTTTTTAGAACAAAGATTCTTTTGTTACCAATGTAGCTAATAGATAATACATGTAATCAATGAGTATTTAAATGCTGTATATCCTTTTGTCTGTAATGTTGCGAGATGCACGGAAGATCTGGCTAATTGGGTGTCGTAACGCCCATACCGCTAACGGGCCGAGCTGACGTCACCATGGCGACAGGCGACACAGCCGCGGCACTCCCCACTCCATTGTCGGACGAGGTGCGCTCCACGCGCCCGCTACAGCAGGTCAACGGCCTGGGGCGACACGCACGCATCACTGGCCATTCATGAGTTCCGCCACCCTTACGACTGGGGAAGGTATCCCGCGGAGGCAACAGCGGGTGGTTTCTTCTGCTCAACGGCGCGCGCAGCGACGCTACTGCTGAATGGACGGGGCGCGACAGAGCCCGGCGAGCATTTTTTACCTGCAGCTATTAACTTGTACTGGACTGTGGAGCCGTGAAACAAGATGACTGCGACTTTCCATAATGTGGAAAGTGAAGGCCTGGTGTTTCCACGTTGTGAGTGGTGGAAAAGATTTTGTCGGTAGCAGACAGGACGATTGTTTTGTTTTGTCTTGACCACTGAATGGTGGGATCGATAAACTTTTGACAATGACTTGTTAAGTGTGCTTTGTGAATGGCATGTGGGACACTTGGTATACTTAGAGGACAGTTGTCGTTTGGTGAACAATTAGAGTGGGACATTGACATTTGCGTCTGTAGTAGGAGACATTTCTTGGATTGGCGCGGGAATAAGTGCTGTTTGTTGAAACTTACGACTTTTAATTACACCATGAACTGAAAGGACAGAACCGTGGGTAATAGTAGTTGTAGGGCCATTTTTTTGGACGAACAGTTTCGTGTGGATGGTACTCTGAGAGTGACTATGACATTTGTGTTTAATGAGAGATACAGTTTACTGTTCAGTGCGTGTTCAAAATGCCGAATTGAGTGACTCAAAGACTTTCGTCCGGGTAACCATGGGAGAGCTTTGACACCGAGACAGTGGTTCTAGGAAAACTATCAGCAACTTTTTGACCCCAAGAAAATCACAGAATGAAATGTTTCCGTGTGACTCGCAAGATAGGGAATAATGTATTTGTAATTGTGTAAATGTTTTTTTTATATGTTTCATTCCTGAAGGGACAGCAAGCGTAATTGTATTTTATTAATAATTGTGTTTAGAATAGTTAGTGTTTGTTTTTTGGTTTGTTCTGGGTTATCAAGTTCACGTAGCATGTGTATTAGAATATTTGGTACAATGATGCTTTAACTATTAGCCAGTGGCGTAATACTAACGTAGCGGCCCTTGTAGCATTTATCAGTAAGGTTGTCACAGGGGAGAAGAATTTGCATTGCACAACAAATATCGGAATTAACTGATGTATTTTGATGTCGTGCATAGTAATAATCTTGTTGGTGTTTTGACTGAAGCCACTTATTTCTATTATCACAGTGGTGATATTTCACATTAAAGTGTAACGAAGGCTAGTTGAAATGCAAGTTCTTGTCGTCTATATGTGTGACAACAGAGAAATGAACAGTAGAGTAAGATAAGAGAGCTACTGGTGGATTCAAGCACTTATTGATAAACTATTTATTGCGAGTATTGATCAAAGTTGATGGACTGACTAGCTCAGCAGCAGGTATTTGTACTGATGGATATAGGATAAGGTTAAACTCACTGTCGAGTAGCTGTGGCAATTGTTTAGGTGATGATAGTTAATGAGGTGTGACATGATGTCTTAGACGAACTATATTACGTAACCAGTATGTAACTTGTGGAATATTTTATTGTTTTTCTTCTCAGTTTTTATTTCTCTGTAGGTTTGAGGTATATTTTAGAGTAATGGTATGGAGCCTGACATTCTACGTGTAACTAGTGTACGAATTTTTTTTCTTTTGTTGATTTTGTTTTGTATTTAGACTTTGCTGTGTAAGGGTTTTTACAGCGCAATTTATGAATGTCAGATTACTTGCTCTGTGTTTGGACGGTGAGCCATTTAAAATTTCATGAGTAACGAAGATCCCAGTAACTAAAGCAAAATTTTATCTCAATATTATTTTTTCATTTCTATGATGTGATGTTTTATTTGTCATGTGGATTGTTATATATTTGTATGTGTACGTTACTCAGGATTGTGGAGAGTACAATATAATTTGGTCGTCTATTTGAGGTCACCAGGGGCTAAGGTCTCCTCCTGGTTATTTTGATGAATTGCTACGTTTGTTTTAATACAGTTTTCTTAAAAAAAATGTTCGGAACTACCCTCGCATTGCAAGGATAGTACCGTGCCATTTTTTTCTGCATGGGTAGCCGGTGATGAAAGGGTACAGTACCGCCCAACATTGAGAATAGGTACGAAATTCTTGTCAGAACAACACATTTTTTGTGTAAAAGTAACTCAATAATTTCAATTAATACAGCGAAGCCGGATACCAGTGTGGGAAAGAATGACAAGTTATTTATTTAATTGATCACATGTGCACTTCCGCAAAATAAATCCCTACATCCCGTTTGGTGAGATCTGTGTGGTGTAAATGAATGAATGTATGGTCGTCTGCTAACCACAGATAGTGAATCGATACGAGCATCTTTGAGTCGATCCTTTGGGTACCTTTGGTGAGACCAAAGAGATGGAAGTTACCAGAGCTTTTGAGCGTTTGAAATGTGGCCGACCAATAAGGTAGCAAGGTGCTTCTCCCACTTCGAGAGAGGTGCGAGAGAACGAAAAGACGGCCATGTTTCAGACTCGGCACTCTGGCGCTGAACCTTCTGCTGTGAAGACCTGTTTTTTTGTTGTGCTCCGTAATGAAAGCGTGGAGGCATGGTATGGATGTGGAATACTTAAGAGTAGTTAGAACTAATCATTTCTCTTTCCTAGGATCTTTTGTGGGGAAAATTACAAAGTGAGGCAGGTAATTTTAAAGGGATTATAGTAAACCAACGGTCACAAAGGGACCACGTGTAGTTATAAGTTGAGATACTAGCGTGGGTACAATAAGCTGAAATATTTAAGAATTAATATCGTGTGTACCATAAGCTGAAATATTTGAGAATTAATAGCGTGTGTACAATAAGCTGATATATTTAAGAATTGCGTGTGTATCATAAATTGAAGTATTTAAGAAATATCATTCCGTGTGACGCTGAATTTAAACTCTGAGAGAAAATCAAGGTGAGTCGGCCGTTTTTCCAGCAACGCCACTTGGCTTGCATTGCACAGGAAGACGAGCGTTTATCTCCAGAGTTCACAGTAGGAAACTGGAATTACAAATTGGGGCAGTGTCGAGTGAAACTGGGTTAAATATTGATTGAAGTGGGAAAGCGGAAAATGATGAAGTTGTAACGGTTTTTGTGTATTATTTCAGATTGTTGTATTGGGTATGTCTTGTAATTTGAATATGTGTGTTTTGCATGGGAGTAGCAAGGTAGTTTCGGAAGATTTTGTGGGTATGCCTGTTCCTTCTGCATCGCTCGATCTGGAGGAATGTTTCTGGAGAATGATTGTGAGAGGCGAAGTGTGAGGTATAATAAAAGATCCACCATCCGATCCAGGGAGTGCACAGTTGCGGTAGATAGATTACGAGACCGTAGTATGGAAATTCTCTTATGATATTGTCGTAGGTTGTAGAATTTGTGTGCTAATGAATAAATCAAATAGTGAAAAGAAAGAGATTGGTGGCCTATTTCATTAAATTGTATGTTATCATAATGTCCCGAATTCATATAAAAGCCGTTAAATCAAAGACAAAAAGTAAGTGTGGTATTGCCAGTGCGTAGTGTGCAGACAGAGTTCTATAGTCAGATGCGTGTTTCCGTTGCGTATTATTCATGCAGGAGGATAATTTGTAACAAAATCGTAAGATACGAGAATTCATGTTGCTAATCCACTCGCTTGGCAAACCACCCATCTTGCAGGCCTGACTGCTTGATGCCACAGTATGAGAAAGGCAAGTGGGTGCCTCTCAAAGTGACAAAAGCATTTTGCGCTACTGTGAACCTTTACGTGGTGTTCACGAGATCAGAGCGTGACAGGCAAATGGAGACGCCGTGCTGGAGGCACGCCAGCGAGGTAGTCAGAAGGTGACGAAAGTCGCATGGGGAGAGAAGAGAGCGATGGGCAGGAACGGCAGCAGCGAATGGTGAGCGTTCACGGCAGTGTGTGTGTGTGTGTGTGTGTGTGTGTGTCACTAACAAAAATTAACTACTATAAAAAATATATCGAAGTTGCAAGAGACTCGCGAGTATCACAAGTGCATAATGAGCAAAGTACTACGTTTCTTTCAGTGTTAGCCAAAGTGCTTGACATACATGGCTCAATTGGCACTAGCTGTGTGCGTTAATAAATTGTAACTCAGAATCGAGTAGAGCATTGTGGGCTTCTTATTCAACATAATCATCTTCCCGAGAACATAGTGACAAAAACTCACAGTGACGTCTCTATGATGGAAGTATTTGAGGATGAGGGTTCACCGTCATGATACAGGTAAAACAGAGCACATTATCGGCTTGTTCCAGAAAACACCACTCACCAAGCACTGTATACAAATCAAGACATTCTTTCGACACAAAGGCAATCCGATTTGGTACTCCAGACATTGTAATGTCTCTTGCAGCGGTCTCTCCGCGATATTTTCAGAAATTTTATAAATTATATAACTCAGTACATATCTAGAAATATCTCTTCTTATCTTACCGATTATCAATGCAAAGTAGTTTCAAGCACAATTATTCCTTGGAGCGTCCATTTACTCCATGGAATAGCGTCTCTGCTATCTATGTTTTCTCTTATGAAAAGAATGAAGGAATGCTTGCCGATTAGTCGTGAAAGAAGGAGGATGTATATGTATGTATTGTTGAGCTAGTCGCCATCTTGATGATATTCTGTATGAGAAGGAATTTAATACATGAACTAAACTAAAGTAAGTGTGTTCGCGTATTATTTAACTGATTATAATTGACAGTGTCTGCTTACTACGCTGTGTTGCACGGGTTCAGTGGGGAACGTCTGATTTACACTGGACGAACCTGCCGTTTTGTATGCTCAAGATGTCCAGTTACTTCAAATAAATAGGCTAACACGGTCTTACCAGCAGATCTCCGGTCTTCCCCATGTGATCACCGAAAGTTAATAATTATTACAAATGTTTTCAGGAGATCGACTGACAATTTTAGTCGCACCGAGACTTCGAAGTTGCTTCACTGCCTTATGGAATTTAAGTTAAGCTCAATTTAATCAGGATAGAACAGTAATGAACTGTGTAAATGTGATAAGCCTGCTTTGTGAATGAAAATTCCCTTAACATACGCATGTTTTTACTATCCTGATCAGTGAAGCTAAATCAGGCCGGTGTGAGAGAGGTTTTAAATTTTAGATTCAACATAAAATATTAAATTTGCCTTCACTGTGAAAGGACACATTTTTGAGCATTACTTAAACATTGTGTGAATTTTATGTTGCATGTTCACGAGAGAAAAGAAGACGAGGCCTGTTCCAGAAGTCACAATTTCGCCACAACCTACGAGAACGTCGTTCAGGCCAGACAATATACAATTAAATTTTTGTAGATAGAAATTTAGAATAACTATTTAAATGTCTATCGGTTTGAATTAGATTGATTCAGTGGCTGTTGGGTTGAACTTTAGATAGGAAATGTTTATTATAAGTGAGTATTATGCAAAGTTTAGGTCAGTGACATTATTAACTCAGATGCGAGTGACTTTATATATTTGTTGTTCTGTGTATTAATGGTTCTTACTAGGGCGGCTTATAAAATGGGAATGCAACAGCAGAGCGAATCACAACAGCCCTCAGCTGTTTCTGAGGTTAGTGAAACATCAGACGCTAGCTTAACTGAAGTAGTGCCTAGCGGCAGCATTAGTCAGGCCCCATAACAAACCTTGTGTTTCGACGTCATCTGAGCAGGACGAAATAAACCCATTGACTGTAATCATGCAGCAGTTAACACTGTTAGCCAAAAATGTAACAGACTTAACTAAAATGCAAATAGAGACTAAAAGGGAATTGAATGAACAATTAGCAGCCAATCAAGTGAAAGTCCAGGAGCAATTATAAGCTAATCAAGTGGAATTAAATAATAAATTAGTAGAGAGTTTTCAGAAACTTGATGATAAATTAAATAAAACTGCGGAAGAATTGAAAATTCAGAATGAAAAGACAGAATTAAAATTGTTGTTGTTGTTGTTGTGGTCTTCAGTCCTGAGACTGGTTTGATGCAGCTCTCCATGCTACTCTATCCTGTGCAAGCTTCTTCATCTCCCAGTACCTACTGCAAGCTACATCCTTCTGAATCTGCTTAGTGTATTCATCTCTTGGTCTCCCTCTACGATTTTTACCCTCCACGCTGCCCTCCAATGCTAAATTTGTGATCACTTGATGCCTCAGAACATGTCCTACAAACCGGTCCCTTCTTCTGGTCAAGTTGTGCCACAAACTCCTCTTCTCCCCAATCCTATTCAGTACCTCCTCATTAGTTATGTGATCTACCCATCTAATCTTCAGCATTCTTCTGTAGCACCACATTTCGAAAGCTTCTATTCTCTTCTTGTCCAAACTATTTACCGTCCATGTTTCACCTCCATACATGGCTACACTCCATACAAATACTTTCAGAAATGACTTCCTGACACTTAAATCTATACTCGATGTTAACAAATTTCTCTTCTTCAGAAACGCTTTCCTTGCCATTGCCGGTCTACATTTTATATCCTCCCTACTTCGACCATCATCAGTTATTTTGCTCCCCAAATAGCAAAACTCCTTTACTACTTTAAGTGTCTCATTTCCTAATCTAATACCCTCAGCATCACCCGACTTAATTCGACTACATTCCATTATCCTTGTTTTGCTTTTGTTGATGTTCATCTTATATCCTCCCTTCAAGACACTGTCCATTCCATTCAACTGCTCTTCCAAGTCCTTTGCTGTCTCTGACAGAATTACAATGTCATCGGCGAACCTCACAGTTTTTATTTCTTCTCCATGGATTTTAATACCTACTCCGAATTTTTCTTTTGTTTCCTTTACTGCTTGCTCAATATACAGATTGAATAACATCGGGGAGCGGCTACAACCCTGTCTTACTCCCTTCCCAACCGCTGCTTCCGTTTCATGTCCCTCGACTCTTAGAACTGCCATCTGGTTTCTGTACAAATTGTAAATAGCCTTTCGCTCCCTGTATTTTACCCCTGCCACCTTTAGAATTTGAAAGAGAGTATTCCAGTCAACATTGTCAAAAGCTTTCTCTAAGTCTACAAATGCTAGAAACGTAGGTTTGCCTTTCCTTAATCTTTCTTCTAAGATAAGTCGTAAGGTCAGTATTGCCTCACGTGTTCCAGAGTTTCTACGGAATCCAAACTGATCTTCCCCGAGGTCGGCTTCTACTAGTTTTTCCATTCGTCTGTAAAGAATTCGTGTTAGTATTTTGCAGCTGTGGCTTATTAAACTGATGGTTCGGTAATTCTCACATCTGTCAACACCTGCTTTCTTTGGGATTGGAATTATTATATTCTTCTTGAAGTCTGAGGGTATTTCGCCTGTTTCACAGATCTTGCTCACAAAATAGTAGAGTTTTGTCAGGACTGGTTCTCCCAAGACCGTCAGTAGTTCCAATGGAACTCCGGGGGCCTTGTTTCGACTCAGGTCTTTCAGTGCTCTGTCAAACTCTTCACGCAGTATCGTATCTCCCATTTCATCTTCATCTACATCCTCTTCCATTTCCATAATATTGTCCTCAAGTACATCGCCCTTGTATAGACCCTCTATATACTCCTTCCACCTTTCTGCTTTGCCTTCTTTGCTTAGAACTGGGTTTCCATCTGAGCTCTTGATATTCATACAAGTGGTTCTCTTATCTCCAAAGGTCTCTTCAATTTTCCTGTAGGCAGTATCTATCTTACCCCTAGTGAGAAAAGCCTCTACATCCTTACATTTGTCATCTAGCCATCCCTGCTTAACCATTTTGCACTTCCTGACAATCTCATTTTTGAGACGTTTGTATTCCTTTTTGCCTGCTTCATTTACTGCATTTTTATATTTTCTCCTTTCATCAATTAAATTCAATATTTCTTCTGTTACCCAAGGATTTCTACTAGCCCTCGTCTTTTTACCTACTTGATCCTCTGCTGCCTTCACTACTTCATCCCTCAAAGCTACCCATTCCTCTTCTACTGTATTTCTTTCCCCCATTCCTGTCAATTGTTCCCTTATGCTCTTCCTGAAACTCTGTACAACCTCTGGTTCTTTCAGTTTATTAAAATTAGCTGCTCAAATTGAGCAAGTCACTCAGCAGTGTAATGAAAATGCGAAGAAGTTACGCCTAGAGCTAACCGAGTATGTTGCTACTAAGCTTGATACTATTAAAGAGCAGGTCGAGTCAATCCCACAGATAGTTCAAGCACAAGAACAGATGCAATGTTCTATGGCGGTAATTCCGGTAATAGTTGAAGTTCAAGATGAATTAATGCAACAAGTAAATGAGATGACAGCAGATATGCAGGATTTGAGACAATCACAAGACAAGATCCCGAAGGACATCCAAAAGTTGGATAAATCCATAAATAACATAAAGGAGAGACAAGACGAGGTTGATCATAAGGTAAACATTCTCGCGGGAAAATTCTCGCAGTTAAGTTTGGAAAGGCAAAGCATTTCTTCAGACAATATTGAACATACAGTCAGGGTAGTTATAGTCTCTATGATCGCAAGTTTTAGAGAAAATTTATTTAATAAAAATGTTTTCGAGAAGCCAGAACAACCAGGCGAAGAACTTAAACAATGTAAAGAAAACATTGAGAGATCTTTATCTCGAGAAGATTTGAGTTCCACGAAAGGAAATGAACCCGCGAGTTCTGAAGAAAATTTTGTGTTCCACGAAAGGAAATGAACCTATAACAAGATCTATCAATGAAGCTACATTACTTAACCGATCAAGTACAGACGGACATTAATGCACACATTCGTTTTTGCAATCAACATCAATCACAACACTATGAGGGTAGTCATAATGACTGCAATTGTAAAAGCAATACTGAGGAGAAAATTCTAAAACAACGTCAATTCCAGATCTACAACCCAGACAAGAAAAATGTTCATCCCGTAGTGTTTATAAGAAGTTTTAGGGGAGTATTGCCAAAAAATTGGAGTGAGTGGCAAAAGGTTAGTTTCGTGACCGGTTATATTCAGGGGTCAGGAGCTATATGGGTATCTGATATGATATCAACTTGGGACACATATGAAGATTTTGAACGAGCATTTTTATCCAAATACTGGTCCGAAGGAGTACAAGAACGTTTAAGGCAGGAGGTATTACATCCGGAACCTTTTTCCTTTTCACGTGGATCTTTAAAGAAATACTTTGAGAAATATATAAACAAATCGCGGTATTGGGATAAGCCTATGCCTCTTCAAGACGTGATTGGCATATTAAAATCCCGACTTCCGGCCAGCATCAGAAATAGAATGCTGTATATTAATGAGCATGACCTTCACTCTTTCACGACTACGCTTGACACTATAGATATGATCGAGGAAGATGAACATCGGCCAAGACAACCGGTTATGCAGAGGAGAGCGATTGAGGCGCCAAACGCAAACCGGAACGGAAACGGATTTAATAATTATTATACTAGGAATAGTCAGAGATTCAACGGAAACAATTGCAACGGAAATGGAAATTTCAATAACAGTGCTGCGAGGGGCAGATTCAGAGACAATCGAACAGGTCGCAGATACAACCCAATGTTTGGAAATGCAAGAGATTATCAGAACCAGCAGGAATTTTAACCAATGTTGTATTGGACACAGCTTCATCTACAGACGTAGTATCCGGAACTTTGTTTCGCAGAATTAGTAAAATTAAGAAAATCCCTGTCCTACCAGTATAAAATTGCCGAGTTATAGGTGCAGTGGGAGCAAAATCCCGGAAAGTCAAGATACAAACGCTTATAGAGATAAAATTGGGAAATGTAGCTAAACAATGCACATTCCTTGTAGTGGAAAAGTTGTTAGTAGATTGTATTCTTGGCATTGGAACTTTGCAAGCCTGCAATTGCAAGTTGGACTTGGTAGAAGGAAATGTGCATTTTAAAATCGAAGATCAATTTGTTACTCTGATCTTACTGAGAAAGGAGGCAGTATATGAGCGATATTTCCGTGGTGCTGCTGTGCAGTTGATTTGTGGTGAAAATAATAATATGTACCGACTACCGATCAAGTCAATTCAAGTAGTGGATTTCAGACAAACAGTCGAACAGAAGATTGCTGAGTCAGATCGCCTAACGGATAGTCAGAGGGAACAATTATTCAATATATTAATAGAATATGAGTCAGTTTTCGATGAAAAGCCCGGAATTATTAGAGGATATGTTTGTACATTTCAGATTAAGGCCCATAAGACATTTTGCCGCACACACTATCCCATTCCCTGGCGATTAAAACAACCAGTTCAGGAAGAGATACAAAAAATGTTAAACTGGAATCTTATTGAACCGTCGAACAGCCCATATTGTTATCCGTTGCTTGTTGTACCAAAGACAGGAGGAAAAGTTCGATTGGTATTAGGTGCAAGGGAAATTAACAAAATTATAGTACCTGTGCGCACACATCCAGAGAACATCGGTGAGTTAATACAGAAATTTCAAGATGTATCCTATTTAACCAGTATTGATTTGAGAAGTTCGTTCTGGCAAGTTTAGTTAGACAAGGACTCAAGAAAATATACTGCTTTTATATATGGAGGGAGAAGCTATCAGTTCAAGGTCGTTCCGTTTGGTCTCAATATCAGCTCTGGAGTTTTTATTTCTGCGTTGGACTATGCCCTAGGACCAGAACTACGTAGTTGAATAACAATTTTTGTGGACGATCTATTAATTGCTTCTAAAACTTGGGAGGAACATGTACAACTTATTAGGAGGATTTTTGCTGTGTTCAAACAAACTGGTATAACTGCAAATCTAAAAAAATCCCGATTTTCTCTACAGAGAATTAAATTCTTAGGACATATGATTAATGCAAAAGGCATTCTTCCAACAGAAGCGAAGATTAGTGCGATAAAAAATTTTCCAACTCCAAGAAACAGAAGACAACTGAAAGGCTTTATAGCCTTGGCTTCATTTTTTCGTCGATTTATTAAAACTCAAGCAATGAATTCTGAAGCACTAAACCGGCTCCTGAGGAAAGATGTGTCGTGGCAATGGTCTAATGATTGTGAAAAGGCTTTTTGTGAAATTAAGGATCAACTGATAAATGCTCCGTTATTATACCACTCTGATATGAATGTCGGATTCTGTTTAGCCGGCCGGTGTGGCCGTGCGGTTCTAGGCGCTTCAGTCTGGAACCGCGTGACCGCTACGGTCGCAGGTTCGAATTCTGCCTCGGGCATGGATGTGTGTGATGTCGTTAGGTTAGTTAGGTTTAAGTAGTTCTAAGTTCTAGGGGACTGATGACCACAGATGTTAAGTCCCATAGTGCTCAGAGCCATTTGAGAGAGCATATACCACTACGGAATTGGAAGCTTTAGCAGTTATTTGGTCTTTGAAAAGGTTTCGTTATTATGTATATGGCTCAAGGATAGCCGTTTATTGTGACCACCAATCACTAGCCTTTTTACAAACTTGTAAGTTGCTGCACCCTCGCTTGTCAAGGTGGACGCTGGCGCTGCAAGAATATCAGTTTCAAATTATTCATGTAGCCCGAAAAGAAAATATTATAGCTGACGCGTTGTCAAGATCTCCAGAAGGAATAACACCTGAACTGGATGTAAATAATAAGGTAGAATTTCCAGTGCTTCTTCTTCAAGAAAATAATTACAAGTTATATTATATTCATTAATGTAAGACAATGGCTCAGCTTCAGAAGAATAATACGACAATTCAATCAACAAAATCCTATGGTCAATTTGGAATACTACCGGCTTGTGAATAATATTTTATTTTTTAAATCTGGGAAGGCTGAGAATCCAAAGTGGTGTGTCTGCATACCCGAAGAATATGAAGAACGATTAATTTGATTTACACATTTGACCTGGGGTCATGTTGGTGTTGTAAAGTGAGCTAATAAGATTAGATATTATTGTCTTCCTAGAGCCAGAGGTGTTGTTAAGTACATTATTGGATTCTGTGATGTGTTTACAAAATATGTTAAACTGTATCCTATAAAATCAGCAACTGCAAGGTTGGTTGGCTCTGAGCACTACGGGACTTAACATCTATGGTCATCAGTCCCCTAGAACTTAGAACTACTTAAACCTAACTAACCTAAGGACAGCACACAACACCCAGCCATCACGAGGCAGAGAAAATCCCTGACCCCGCCGGGAATCGAACCCGGGAACCCGGGCGTGGGAAGCGAGAACGCTACCGCACGACCACGAGATGCGGGCAAGGCAACTGCAAGAGCTGCCGCAGTAAAGTTTGCAATTGACTACATTCCTCATGCAGGGATTCCCAAATCTATAATCTCTGACAATGCGAAGATATTTACTGGATATTTATGGAGAAAATTAGTATCACAACTAGGAATAAAACAGATATTTACATCTTGCTATCATCCACAAGGGAATTTAATTGAACGGGTTTTTCGAGAACTAAACAGATTCATGAGAACGTACTGTCATGATAAACAAACTACCTGGATAAACTATTTGACCGAGTTTGAGCAGATTTATAATAATTTACCTCATAGTTCTACAAACTTTACCCCGAGTGAACTGATGTTCAGAGATAACGAAAGAAACTTTTGGGTAGATAACTTGCCTAAACTCGAGGACACCAAAATGTCACGGGAAATAAAAAATTCGCAATGCTCTCATTAATATTACGGAGAAAGCAAGGCAGCGAAAGGAAATCCATGGCAGAAACATCAAACGGATTCAGACTTTCAATATCGGACAGAAAATTCTTTTAAGAAGACACATCAAGTCATCAAGGTTGAAGAAGACTATCATAAAATGGAATCTAATTTATACAGGTCCATATATAATAGTTGATATACCGAATCCTGGTGCGTATTTATTAGCATATCCGGATTCTGGAAGAATAAAAGGATTATTTCCCCATGTAGACCTTAAGAGGTACTTTTAAGGAAAGTGTTTCAAATTAAATGAAAAGTCTGTATGAAGTATTTGGGTGTCGAAAAAAAAATTGAAGTGCGAAGGACAGTATGCCTCAGATACTGTGATAGGTTAAATGACAGAATGCCAAGCATCTGTGATAGTTTAATGAACAGTAAGCGATTGCTTCTGTGATAGTATAGGAATATTTAGAAAAGTAAGTGGAACTGTAGCTATTGCTGCTGTGAAGACTTACGGATTATCTGTCTACACGATGATCACCAAAGAAGCTTGTGCGTGTGAAATAATATACATTCAGGGAGTGTTAATCTCCAGTGAGAATAAGTTTACTGAAACTATATGATCGAATACGGCGCTTGCGTGTGAAGTTAGTGTTTGTAAACTGACAGTTCACAGGAGAACAAATGAACCGCGTTAGGAAATTAGAATCGATTGCTGCTGTCCACAGATATAAAGAAACGCTTCTTCTTCTTCTTCTTCTTTTTTTTTTTTTTTTTTTTGCGCGAGCTAAATTCTATTCAAGAGAATTTAATTAACTAGCTTAGTGTGTGTTTATAAAATTAGAGTTAATAAGAAAGTTCTTCATTGAATTTATAATAATGTGTCATTTTCCAGTTGCATTTGTTTATTGTTATATTGCATTCATATATGTTCATGAGAAAATGCGGCAATCGGAGTATAAAAGAGAAAAATATGATCGTCAATCAATAATAACAAAGATTAATTTCAGCTGGAGAGGTCATGCAGCAAGACTTAATTAAACGTTCTCTTTCAGCAAAATTTCATTTTAATCATGTATGAGTAAGATATAAATTTTTATGGAAATTGTCTCAAATAATAAAGTTTTTAACATTCTGACATGCTATCCACATTCGTACTTGAAACCAAATTAGGAAAGATTCTGATCTACTTCCACCTGCAAAAGCCAACGAAAAAAAAAAATAAATAAATAAATAATTAAAACCAGGATTAGAACCTTTCTGCTTACTCAAGAAGATGGATGAAATTATCCATGTTTTCAAAATTGTTTTCCGATCTGGAGTTCTGATATTGTGCAACTACAGTATCGATTAAGACACCTATGTGTGGAAAGTATAAGACGAATGGATTTTCCCATTCCTCAGATGGAAGATTGGATGGATCAGGTCCATATTTGAGTTAAAAAAGAATCTGGAGAAATTCGACTATCCCTTCTCTTCCAGGAATCTTTAATAGTTGACCATTCCTTAGACGAATTTCGATTGTTTCATGCCACAATCCTGCGTACCTGTTCCTGAGGTTCCTTCTGGTCTCTGAAATCCGTCACGTCTCCTGTCCGGTACGCCAATGCGACGCCTGTCCTCCGTGCCGTGTCCCACGTTCCTGTTCGATCAGTTTCACCGCAGTTCAGCAAGAGATCGATGAAGAAAAGTTTTCAGAAGATTGTAAAAAATTTGCATGTGTAAAGATTTTTTTTTTTTTTTTGCTATGAGGCAGATATTATCTTTCCTATGAATTCTAGAATATCTCTCAAATTTCTAAATTATTCTGTCTTTCCTATCATCTCTGATACCTAGTTGCGGTCTAAGGCTCCAGGTTTTCCGGGGTTTCCCTGTGAAGGCCAGTTCCTGAATAGGTAGACCTGATTAACAACTATATAAGTCCATCTTCCCTGGTTGTGTACGTGGGATGCGGGTATGCCCCAGTACACGTGAAAGCAACAACTAGGTATCTAGGTAACGAAGATACCAAATCTCATTCAATTCTTGTAATAAAAAAAAATCTTACTAACTTCTTAAAATTTATAGAAACGTATGTTCCACAAATTCTAACGAGTTAGCTAAGCCAATAGTTAGCTCGCAAAGTGGATACATATCAACTTTGCTCGCTGCGAGGGGCGATGTAATGTCTCTTGCAGCGGCCTCTTCGCGATATTTTCAGAAATTTTATAAATTATATAACTCAGTACATATCTAGAAATATCTCTTCTTATCTTACCGATTATCAATGCAAAGTAGTTTCAAGCACAATTATTCCTTGGAGCGTCCATTTACTCCATGGAATAGCGTCTCTGCTATCTATGTTTTCTCTTATGAAAAGAATGAAGGAATGCTTGCCGATTAGTCGTGAAAGAAGGAGGATGTATATGTATGTATTGTTGAGCTAGTCGCCATCTTGATGATATTCTGTATGAGAAGGAATTTAATACATGAACTAAACTAAAGTAAGTGTGTTCGCGTATTATTTAACTGATTATAATTGACAGTGTCTGCTTACTACGCTGTGTTGCACGGGTTCAGTGGGGAACGTCTGATTTACACTGGACGAACCTGCCGTTTTGTATGCTCAAGATGTCCAGTTACTTCAAATAAATAGGCTAACACGGTCTTACCAGCAGATCTCCGGTCTTCCCCATGTGATCACCGAAAGTTAATAATTATTACAAATGTTTTCAGGAGATCGACTGACAATTTTAGTCGCACCGAGACTTCGAAGTTGCTTCACTGCCTTATGGAATTTAAGTTAAGCTCAGTTTAATCAGGATAGAACAGTAATGAACTGTGTGAATGTGATAAGCCTGCTTTGTGAATGAAAATTCCCTTAACAAACGCATGTTTTTACTATCCTGATCAGTGAAACTAAATCAGGCCGGTGTGAGAGAGGTTTTTAAATTTTAGATTCCACAAAAAATATTAAAAAATCACACGCCGCAGATTCCTTTAGTAACATCATGCAGGCAGAATGTAACAAAATAAGCCATTGTGAAACAAGAGGTTATATGACTATTACAGTGTTATTACAATATGATCCTACAGTCCCTTCGACTCTTCTAATTGTCGCCTGGTTTCTATAGAAGTCGTAAATAATCTTTCGCTTCTCGTGTTTTATCTTTGCTGCCTTTCATATTTTAAAGGGTGTTGTCTGATTCTCTAAATTTACAAATGCTACATAGGATCCAGTCAGATTAATGTATTAATATGATCAGCCCCTACGTTCGACGTCAAAATGCAATAACGACTCGCAGATGGCAGGTAGCAGCAGTAGCAGTAAAGGGGTTTATAAAGTGTGTCAGAGAATGCGGAAAAGATTGCAGACGTTGTAATGCGGAAACGGAGCGATTTATCTGACGTCCAAAACGGCTTGGTAATTGGCTTTCAGCTCAAGGGCGAAAGCATTTTCAAAAACGGCTGAGTTTGTCTACTCACGTGCCGCCATGGTTAAAGTATACCGTGCGTAGCAAAATGGTGCTGTCTAAAATCGGCACCAGGAAACTGCGTTGCACCGCGAGCCATAGACAACAAGGGTGAACGACGTGTGTGTGTGTGTGTGTGTGTGTGTGTGTGTGAATTCCTAAGAGACCAAATTGCTTAAGTCATCTGTTCCTAGACTTACACATTACTTAAACTAACTTATGCTGAGAACAGCACACACACCCATGCCCGAGAGAGGACTCGAACCCCCGGCGGGAGGGGCCACGGAATCCGTGATATCGCGCCTCAAACCGCACGGCTACTCCGCGCGGCTGGACGGCTGTGGAGAAGTGTACAGGTAAACATACGTGTAGCAGTTGAGCAGCTGACCGCCCAGATGAACGAAAGGGCTACCAAAAATGTCTTCTCAATAACCATTTAGCGAACATCACTGCGTATTGGGCCTCCATATCAGGTGCCTGGGTGACGCACCAATGGTGGCTGCTATTCATCGGCGACAAAGGCAGCAATTTGCACGCCCTTGCCGTAACTGAACGTCCACTGAGTGACGACAGGTGACCTTTTCAGATGAATAACGTTTGGTGCTCCATCGAACAGATGGCCGTTGGCGTACAATGTCCTAAAGCAAACGCCCTGCAACAACAGGGAGCGTAATGGTTTGGAGAATGTTTTCGTGGCATTCCGCGGGTGATCTTGTCTTTCTGGAAGACGCAATCGATCAACACAATGATTCATCTATCTTTGGGAGAAATGCCTACGCCTACATTCAGTTTATTTTTCCCCGGCGTGTATTTCATCTGCCGGCAGGACAATGCAACGTGTGACACAGCTCGCAGTATATGGGCGTAGTTTGAAAAGCATCAGAATGAGTATACCGTACTATCATTGCCATCAAACTCCCAGGATTTAGACCCAGTCGAGAATCCGTCTGACCACCTCGAGCCAACTGTTGCGCCTTGTATCCTCAACCGAGAAACTTAGCGCAGCTGGCCACAGCACTGGAAACAGCATGGCTCCACATCCCTGCCGGTACCTTCCAGGACCTCATTGACTGTTTTTGCAAGACTTGCAGCGGTCCGCGTTGCAAATGTTGGTTATTCAAATTTTTAACGGGTGTCACGTTAATGTGACTGGACATTTTAAACGTTGATATGTCTTTCTTAAGCCTGTCTTCTAAGGGTCAGTGTCTACGGCTTCTACAGCGCTCCTGGGCGGCTACTGGGCGTGCTCTTTTAAGGGGATGAGCTTAGCTGAGGCACGGAGGCAGCCGTTGAAGTTCCCAATTTACCGGCCTGTTGAATGCGCAGCATCCCCGTGAACTTTATGGAGCGGACGCTGGGCCAGCTGCGACGCTCGGCCGCGGCATTAGGTACGCGTGGCTCAGCTCCACCGCGGTGGCTAAATCACTCTCCGCCGCCCGCCGGCTCGATTGGGAGCAGGCGTGAAAAGGCGGCCGCGCGATAAATCGGCATTAAGCCGCGAGTGGGCCGCGGGAATTTCCTAGCGTCGCAGTCACCCGGCCGCTCCCGGCCTCTGACAAAAGGTAAACACGGGGCGTAACACGGCGGCGACTCGGCCGGCCGCGTGCCTTTATGCGTGTCAATATTTATCGTAATGTTTTGAGAGCTGCGCCTGTGGAAATGCGACACAATCAGAGGGGCATAAAGTAGGTTTTGCGGTGTGATGTGGGGCATAGTAGCCGCCGCGGAGCGTGTCCCGAATGGGAGAGGCTGTGTGTCGCCGCGGCGGCATTCTGTTTTATTGGGCGCCCGCAACCGCCGCTGCCTGCCTCGTGGAGCGTGGGGCGCGTCCGACAAAGCGGGCGCGCTCCATTATGTCGAGATTCCACACGTCACAGCGAGACTAGCACCGGCAAAGATCAGAGACCTGCCTTGTGTAGTAGTCTTTTTATTCACGGGTACACAGCCACTATAAATTTCTTAAAGCAGACTGTTACTTCACTTTTAAAATACTTTATTTCGCATCTATTGGAACATTATTCCTGGAAAACAGCTACCAAAAAATTAACTAAGGACTTTTAAACAAAAACAGTCTAGGATCAGTTTAATACTCAGATGATCGGTTTCCATCGTGGTACGATCATCATCAGACCATAAACGTTCGGGAAAAGAGTAATACAAAATTTTAAAAAAAATTAATTGGCTCTGAGCACTATGGGACTTAACATCTGAAGTCATCAGTCCACTAGACTTAGAACTACTTAAACCTAACTAACCTAAGGACATCACACACATCCATGTCCGAGGCAGGATTCGAACCTGCAACCGTAGCGTAATACAAAGTTTCAGAGGACAAGACTTACGTATATATGTAAATAATGTAAGTACTTTAAAGTACCATTTCATATCTGCCCATGACGGCTGGAGAGGCTGCTGCGGAGCAGTCCGCCATGTAGCGACGATAAACACTGCTGATCAACGCACGGCAAGTAGCGGAGGCTCCCCACACTCTCCCTAAATAACCGTTGATGTCTTGGTGATTCCAACTGTTGCCACTTTTTATACAGGATGCTCTAAAATTTTCCTTATAAACTTCTAGGGCTTGAAGCGGGCACTGAGTAGACAATATTGTGAATTGGAACCCATGTCCGGGACTGCCTCGTGATGACTGGGTGTTGTGTGATGTCCTTAGGTTAGTTAGGTTTAAGTAGTTCTAAGTTCTAGGGGACTGATGACCATAGATGTTAAGTCCCATAGTGCTCAGAGCAAGCCCATGTCCGGGAAGATATGTTCGTAACGCGACCACTTTTACAAGTAATTTCTTAGGCGTGACCCAGGACATTACTCCTTTACAGTTCCACTCGTTAATAACTAAAGAAACAAAAAGTAAATTTAATCAGTTTTCACAAATAACTAAATCGTTTTGTCCTTTTCGAAGGAGGGTTAGCATTTTGATCCACTACAAGTCAGGTTCGATGTGGCAACCACCAAGTTCGATGCAAACATTGTATCTAAGAATGGTGTTTGGTACACAATCTCTATCACACAAATCGTGCCACAGATCTTCTTCTGTCTCTAAAGGATTCCCATAAACCAAACTCCTCATTCGAGCCTAGAGGAAAAAGTCCAGTGAAGTCGAATCCGGTGATCGTGGAGGTCATGTGATTGGACAACCTCGGCCTATCCATCTGTGACCGAACCGTTGGTCCAGATGTTCCCGAACATCAGGTGAAAAGTGAGCGTATGCACCGTCTTGCTAAAACCACATGTCTTCGCGGACGTTCAATGGTACAGCATCCAACAATACGCCCAATACTTGTTGTAGAAAGGTCAGGCCGATGTGATCCGTGGGCTTGGGTGAAAGCATATGCTGCCCAATCACATCATCATCCAAAATACCTGCTCGCACATTGATAACAAATCTGCGTTGGAATCCCTGGACATGGGTGGCCTGTGGGACCTCGTCTGCATACACATGGCTGTTTTGAGAATTGAGATCACTATCCCTGATAAATTTACATTCATCCGTGAAGAAAATGCGCCATGGAAATACTAGGGGCTCGTTGAAGGAGCGGTGCAGAAACTGGGTATAGAACTCAATGCGAGGTGCAGAACGGCTGGTGTTATTAACAGTATCCTTTGGATGTGGTATAGATGTAGTTGTTGGTCACGCAGAACATATCAGGCAGTGCTGGGAGCAACAGCCATTGTGCGCACAATTACTCGTGTACTCATACAAGGTTTATCTTCAATGTGATGCAGTATGGGCTCTTCTAACTGTGGTATTCCAAGGAAACACCACAGTTTCCTTGGAACACCACAGTCACGCGTGCTGATTATGAAGATACCCTTTTTCTCGAAGCCGTTGCCTAATTGTGGCGTAAAGGGTATGCGATGGAGTCGAACGATGTGGATAACGATCTTGATAAAAGCGACGGGTAACTCTTCCGAACGTCAAATGACATCAGCTGATACGACGTCAACACCCCCCCCCTCCGCCCCTCTCCGCCCCTAACTCCGTTATGACTACGCTGTTGCATACGACCTGCGGCTGTAGCACGGAAACGGTACGTTTCCGGACATGGGTTCCATTTCAGAATATTGCCTACTCAGTCCCTTCTACAAGTCCTAGAAGTTTTAAAGGGGAATCTTAGAGGCACTCTATACAAATATAAAATATCAAATACTCATGTGCACTTCATTATATATATTTTTCTAAATTGAAAGAGAAAATACGTAACGTGCACTTTAGCTTATGACTTTACAGATTACATTTACCTTATGCAAATGCACTTTCAGTTTTATGAGTATCACATATTTTGACGTACAATTTAAGATGTTTGTTGACATTGTCAGTGTTAGAGACAAGAAATCTGTCGTATTTTTTAACTTTTTTATGTAAGGGTTGAAAATTCTCTAAGTCAAGATCGTAAATAAATTTTTATTTCGGTTACTAATTTCAGCTACACACGCGCCATGCTTTGGATCACAAAAACATTCTTGATTAATGTAATTGCCACTATGGCTCAACACATAGTTAAAATCTTTTTAACACTGACAACTTGCATACGGAAATTATAGGTAAAATATTTTCTTATCGTTCATAGCCAGTCAAGTAGAGTGTGTGTTTTTTTAGGGTTTACGGGCGCTCAACAGCGAGGTTGTCAACGCCCCTACGAACAGCCAGTCAAGTATAACGAAGGTCATAAAACTAAGGCGTTGTACCGTTAAGCTTAGTAACTGACACAGTACTGATTAAACTTTGTGAGCTACTAATTTTTAATGGCATAACGCCTTAGTTTTATGACCTCCGTTCTACTTGATTGGCTACGAACGATGTTATTTTGCCTGTACCTTATGTATGGATGGCGTCAGTTTTAAAAAAGATTTTAACGATGTGCTGCGCGGTCATAGCAGTTAAACTAACCAAAATTTTTTTACGATATGAAGGTGGCTCGTATGTAGCTGAAAACAGTAATCAAAATAAAAATTTATTTGCGTTCTTCACTTCGAGGATTTCCAAACTTTGACAAAAAAACTGTTTCAGTTTAACGTTTGTACCAGTAATAGCACCCTGTCACAAATGACTGCAATACATTTTCCTGTTTATTTTAGCTTGCGTCAGGCTATCATTGATTCTGTCACACCGACAACAGTATGTATCGATTCAGGTTTCACCTCGTAGGTAAACACGTGGAGTCATGTAGGCCATCTCTGGACTACGTGTAGCTACTGCAGCCCCCTACAGTCGGCAGGCGACGCTGAAATATCGTATGTTAAGGGATATCACTTCCTTTCGCTTCTCAATCATACTTTTCGATGTGTGATTTATTCAAATGTTTCAAATGGCTCTGACCACTATGGGACTTAACTTCTGAGGTCATCAGTCCCCTAGAACTTAGAGCTACTTAAAGATAACTAACCTAAGGACATCACACATCCATGCCCGAGGTAGGATTCGAACCTGCGACCGGAGCGGTCGCGCGGTTCCAGACTGTAGCGCCACTCCGGCCGACTTTCGTGTAATTTATATGTCGTTTCATATTTGCATTTTTTGGCATATACCTGTAACAAACATACTGTACTGCAATATTAATATTTTGTCATACACTGTAACCATCGGTTGTAAATGACATTATACGGGAGACAGTGGGCGGAGCCACCGCTACTTAACAGCAGCCGGACTAGGGAATTACCGCCCCATGCTTAGGCTGGTTGTCTGCAAGTATGGCGGGGACCTAGGAAAAGGTCCGAGCCTTCCAGTGTTTTGGAGAGACACTGTAGTGTTAGCCCTGACGTCATGACGTTGGGAGGCGTCGAGTATGATTTCTTGTCAGGGCTACCAGTGTCTGAGGTAACTCTGACAGCAAAGCCGTACTTTACTGCCACACCATGTCCTCATGTGTTACGTCTCATAAAGCTATATGACGACGTACATGGCACACACGACGCGATAATGTTCGTAGACACATGGTACATACACTATGTAATCAAAAGTATCCGGACACCCCGAAAAACATACGTTTTTCATATTAGGAGCATTGTGCAGCCACCTAATGCCACGTACTCCATATCAGCGATCTCAGTAGTAACTAGACATCGTGAGAGAGCAGAATGGAGCGCTCCGCGGAACTCACGGACTTCGAACGTGGTCAGGTGATTGGGTGTCACTTGTATCATACGTCTGTGCGCGAGATTTTCACACTCCTAAACATCCATAGGTACACTGTTTCCGATGTAATAGTGAAGTGGAAACAAGAAGGGACACGTACAGCACAAAAGCGTACAAGCCGATCTCGTCTGTTGACTGACAGAGACCACCGGCAGTTGAAGAGGGTCATAATGTGTAATGGGCAGACATCTATTCAGACCATCACACAGGAATTCCAAACTGCATCAGGATCCACTGCAAGTACTATGACAGTTAGACATGAGGTGAGAAAACTTGGATTTCATGGTCGAGCGGCTGCACATAAGCCACACATCATGCCGGGAAATGCCAAACGTCACCTAGCTTGGTGTAAGGAGCGTAAACATTGGACGACTGAACAGTGGAAAAATGTTGTGTGGAGTGACGAATCACGGGACACAATGTGAAAAGGTGTGGGTACGGCGAATGCCCGGTGAACGTCATATGCCAGTATGTGTAGTACCACAGGCGTTGGTGTTATGGTGTGGTCGTGTTTTCCATTGGGGGGGAGGGGGCTTGCAGCCCTTGTTGTTTTGCGTGGCAGTATCACAGTACAGGCCTTCATTGATGTTTTAAATACCTTCTTGCTTCCCACTGTTGAAGAGCAATTCGGGAATGGCGATTGCATCTTTCAACACGATCGAGCACCTGTTCATAATGCACGGCCTGTGGCGGAGTGGCTACACGACAACAACATCACTGTAATGGACTGGCCTACAGAACAGCTTTGGGATGTTTTTGAACGCCGACTTCGTTCCAGGCCTCATCGTCCGACATCGATATCTCTCCCCAGTGCAGCACTCCGTGAAGAATAGGCTGCCATTCCCCAAGAAACCTTCCAACACCTGATAGAACGTGTGCCTGCGAGAGTGGAAGCTGTCATTAAGGCTAAGGGTGGGCCAACACCATATTGAATTCCAGGATTACCGATGGAGGGCGCCACGAACTTGTAAGTCATTTTCAGCCAGGTGTCCGGATACTTTTGATCACGTAGTGTATCTCTGTGGGTGGTGTTGAGGTACTTCCCGTGGGCAGCAAGATCACCAGATCTGTCAGGGAACAGAACATGTTTGGCACCATCTCGGATGCTAACTGCATCTACGATATCAAAGACCGGTGGTAACAGCTATGGACTAGCTTACTACAGGAGAGAATACAACGTATTTATGACACCCTACCTAACCAAATCGGTCTCGCAGAGTGGGTGAGCGCCACCCTGATAAGTGGAATCATACTGTCAAGTTCTTTTAGATTCAAGTGGATATTGGTACCTGTGAAACAGCGTCACATAAGCTCACCAGGAGAAACATTAGTCACCCTAGTGCTCACGAACAGATGAATTGTTAAAGCTTTACATTTGGCCCAGCGATAGAGTCACTTACTCAACTGTGCGCGCCCTGCCTCTACGTGACCATAAGGCAGTAGCGATCAATGAAACATTTATGTTTCAACTGGACATTGCACCTAAGCGTAGGTAAGTGTAAGAACGTGACGGAGTAGCAAAAATGGCAATTGTGTTTGACCGTGCCCATGGCAGTGTGGTGTGTGAAGTCGCTAGATTTGTTGGTGTTTCGCGGGGGACAGTTCAACATGAATGCAAGCAGTGGTGTAGCACACGTGGCCACGAAACACGACATCAGAATTCTTGGGAAAAGAACCTGACTGAGAGGGGCCGAGACGTGTTTCACCGCTTGTGAATCAGAATCGCTTCCAAACGAAACAGGAATTGTTGCAGGCAGTGAAGGAACGTTCATCTCAATAAGCTAGCTAGATAAGATAGCAATGAAAATTGTACGCAATGAACATTTGGAGTCAGGTACGTTGCTCACACAGGCAAAAAAAGATGACAACAGCAAACTTCATCGGGCTGGAAGAACATGTGACTAACTTTCTGAACTCTGCCCCACCCCCTTCTCAACTGGCCTGCAAAATTACCTGGCTTGAACCCTACAGGAAATCTGTAATACCTGTTGGAACAACGAGTAAAATGGTGATATCAAAACGTCGATGTCCCAGCAGTTTGGTGGAACTGCACGACCAGATCCTCTGCGAGTGGTTTAACCTGGAAGCGACCTACCTGCACAAACTCGTGAAGCGAAGCCCGGCGGTTGTCAAAGGGCGGAATTACACGGTATTAAATGATGCCTGTAATTATTTCTCTAGGTTTGACTAACTTCTTGTGCGGTGAGTTTACCCTCTCAACCTGTGAAGCTTCCTCCCCCCTGTCTGCGTTCTTAACTTTTTTCGTCAGGCGTTGTACTAAACTAGCCATTCGGATAAAGCTACACAAGAATGACTAGATTTGTGTATCAGTTGCCGGCCGGTGTGGCCGAGCCGTTCTAGGCGCTTCAGTCTGGAACCGCGCGACCGCTCCGGTTGCAGGTTCGAATCCTGCCTCGGGCATGGATGTGTGTTATGACCTTAGGTTAGTTAGGTTTAAGTAGTTCTAAGTTCTGGGGGACTGATGACCTCAGATGTTAAGTCCCATAGTGCTCAGAGCCATTTGAACCATTTTTGTGTATCAGTTACTTCCTGTGCATCCATTTACATGGTCATGTTGCTATGGAGCTACCTGGCAAGGAAAATACGTACAAAGAAAGCAGTGAACGTAAAGCCAGGCATGAAGAAGATACGCAGTCCCCATTGCAAAAATGTGACAAGAACAGGAAGTAGAAAATGAAGATGACATTCTTGCTTTGTAGACAACATGCGCGCAAGGAGGGAAAACTACGATAAAGCAGAGTGTGGATGGGAGCTCAGAGAGCGGGAGCACGAGCGTGGCGTTGCATGAGGCTGGCTGGCGTAGCACCGCCGTGTCGCAAGCCACGCGCACCAAACAGAGCGTGAAGTTGGGCGCTGGCAACCTTTCCTGCTCGGGGTGAGGCACGCAGGGCGCAGACGCTCTCAGCTGCACCTCGGTAAGGTATTTGCCGCCTATGTGCTCTGCTTGACAGTTGCTATGTAACAATTGACACTTGCAAGGAACAACTGCCAACTGCTACGGATCAACTGGCAACTGGTTCTGTACACCGGCCAATGATTGTAAAAGGAAATGTAGAAGGCAGGACGTGTCAACTGCAGCGAAGCCTGCGCACGAACGCTCAGTAAAAATTCGACATTTCATGCAGTACGTTGTTTGACGAAGGTTGTTGTGTTACCGCTTAGTTTGACATTCCGTATGGTACGGCAAGACATCAATTGAGGGCTTACGATCGAGGACATGCAGCTGGACTGCTCGAAGCCGGTCACAGTGTCACTACTGTGGCCACAGTAATGGGTGTGCCCAAAAGCGTCTTCTCGCGATTAAAAAATTCTGTTGATCGTGGAAAAGCCGTCCAACAGCATGTTGTTGGTCGTGGACGGACCCCACACCGCAAGAAGATCGATACTTAGCCCTAGTGGCGAAAAGGAAAAGCCATCTCTCTCCTAGGCAGATCGCTGCAGACGTGGCAACTGCTACCGGTACACGTATGTCTTCCTGAACCATTTCGCAGTAGTTAAATCAGACTGGTTTCTACGCTCGAAGCCTGTTAAATGTATTCCGCTTTGCGCGAGGTACGGTTACACCACATCGGTACTGGAAGGAGATTACCCTGGATCATGTTCGTCCGTTTAGCAACGCCGCAGGTCCTGATCTTCTGCTTGTGGACGACAACGCCAGCCCACACAGGATTGCTGAGGTTTAGGACACACTGGAAAGTGAAAATATTGAACGTATGAAATGGCCTGCCTATTCCCCGGACCTAAACCCGTATATCATGTCTGAAATTGTACTGGGAAAAGTGTTTCTTAACGAACAAGCCCTCCCTGAACTGAAAACCGCCTTGAGAGAGGAGTGCGACAATGTCCCCCAAGGACTTCTCAACGGTGTCGTAGCCAGCATGAACAACGAGTGCAAAACGTGCACTGATGCCAAAGGAAGGTATACTCGTTCATCAATGCGTATGATTATTTCTGTCCAATAGTATCTCTGTTCCTTAGTAATTGTCAAGCAGTCTACAAGCAAGGGATCTTTCACTGTTTCTGAACGAACAAGATACTATGAAATGAGAACACATTTTTTTTATTAATTTTGTTAAATTCCTTTACCCGAAATGGATAAGATATTGTGGAGGTAGGGGTGACGTTGGAGGTGGGGAAGTGAGAAGTGGATAAGATCGACCACGACCAAAGTGCACCTCTTCAAGAAGTGAATGCAATACACTCTGAAGGATTAAAATAGACGTGATCAGGCCCAGTGGACCGCTCGTCGCCGACCGGCTGCCTTGTCATCCTCTGCCATCTGGTGTGAAGCGAATGTGATATGGAAGCGTATGGCGTCAGCACACAGCCTTTCCTACCGCTGTCGGCACTCCAAACCTTGTAGCCGCTACCTCTGCCTCAGGTAGCTCCTCAGTTGTTGTCACGAGGCTGAGAGCACACCGTTCCAGTCCTTCCACAAATGAAAAGTTCCTGGCAGCACCGGAAATTGTACTAAAGTCTTCCGCATGACAGTCAAACACGCTGACCACTCAACTAAGGAGATGGACCATGAATTACACATTACTTAGTTACACTCCTGGAAATTGAAATAAGAACACCGTGAATTCATTGTCCCAGGAAGGGGAAACTTTATTGACACATTCCTGGGGTCAGATACATCACATGATCACACTGACAGAACCACAGGCACATAGACACAGGCAACAGAGCATGCACAATGTCGGCACTAGTACAGTGTATATCCACCTTTCGCAGCAATGCAGGCTGCTATTCTCCCATGGAGACGATCGTAGAGATGCTGGATGTAGTCCTGTGGAACGGCTTGCCATGCCATTTCCACCTGGCGCCTCAGTTGGACCAGCGTTCGTGCTGGACGTGCAGACCGCGTGAGACGACGCTTCATCCAGTCCCAAACATGCTCAATGGGGGACAGATCCGGAGATCTTGCTGGCCAGGGTAGTTGACTTACACCTTCTAGAGCACGTTGGGTGGCACGGGATACATGCGGACGTGCATTGTCCTGTTGGAACAGCAAGTTCCCTTGCCGGTCTAGGAATGGTAGAACGATGGGTTCGATGACGGTTTGGATGTACCGTGCACTATTCAGTGTCCCCACGACGATCACCAGTGGTGTACGGCCAGTGTAGGAGATCGCTCCCCACACCATGATGCCGGGTGTTGGCCCTGTGTGCCTCGGTCGTATGCAGTCCTGATTGTGGCGCTCACCTGCACGGCGCCAAACACGCATACGACCATCACTGGCACCAAGGCAGAAGCGACTCTCATCGCTGAAGACGACACGTCTCCATTCGTCCCTCCATTCACGCCTGTCGCGACACCACTGGAGGCGGGCTGCACGATGTTGGGGCGTGAGCGGAAGACGGCCTAACGGTGTGCGGGACCGTAGCCCAGCTTCATGGAGACGGTTGCGAATGGTCCTCGCCGATACCCCAGGAGCAACAGTGTCCCTAATTTGCTGGGAAGTGGCGGTGCGGTCCCCTACGGCACTGCGTAGGATCCTACGGTCTTGGCGTGCATCCGTGCGTCGCTGCGGTCCGGTCCCAGGTCGACGGGCACGTGCACCTTCCGCCGACCACTGGCGACAACATCGATGTACTGTGGAGACCTCACGCCCCACGTGTTGAGCAATTCGGCGGTACGTCCACCCGGCTTCCCGCATGCCCACTATACGCCCTCGCTCAAAGTCCGTCAACTGCACATACGGTTCACGTCCACGCTGTCGCGGCATGCTACCAGTGTTAAAGACTGCGATGGAGCTCCGTATGCCACGGCAAACTGGCTGACACTGACGGCGGCGGTGCACAAATGCTGCGCAGCTAGTGCCATTCGACGGCCAACACCGCGGTTCCTGGTGTGTCCGCTGTGCCGTGCGTGTGATCATTGCTTGTACAGCCCTCTCGCAGTGTCCGGAGCAAGTATGGTGGGTCTGACACACCGGTGTCAATGTGTTCTTTTTTCCATTTCCAGGAGTGTATAATGTGCTCCTGATGATTCCCAGAGATTAACCCCAAACGGCAGCTAGATGGCCTGACTCAGGTGTTGATTTCTCTCCTCAGCATGGCACTGTCTGCAGGGCTTTTCCACCCCTTCCTCAAACACAACCCACGTTAAATGGTCCGTCTTTGAAGATTCACGCTACGAACGCATCGGGGTGGTCCCATAAATGGTTAGTGAAGTTAATACTTGGAGAATTTAATTGACAAGAAAGCACCTGAATGAATTGATCTAGCTCCCCAAGCATTTTCGGACACAAGAGGCGAGGCATATTGGTACTGCTCGTAATATCAAATAAATTATTGAGTAAAATCTGACCTCTGCAGTAATGTGGTCGCCGTAAACAAGTGTTGTAAACCGCTTTATACTCGTATTTGACGATGTCTGGCTTCCACAGCCTAACAATTATGCACCTCAGTGTTTGCAAGTTTACGTGTTTGTGACAAGTTTTGCATTATATCTTAAATGAATCTGTGGGAGCAACATCAACGTATCTGTTTCCTCCCAAACAGTGTGTATTACGTATTCCTCTTTTATGTCATGTATTCTTGGAAAGAACCTCATTATGAATCAATGTAAAGAAAAGTCTATCTATTTGGGAGGTATCACCCTCCCCATGGAAGGTAATCATCATTTATGGATGAACGTAACTTCCGAGGAGGACATTCATAACCATATCGGTGAATAGTGTCCTCCACGTAAACAATTCAGAGTGCTTCCTTTTACCTTTTCATATTTGTGCTTCCAGCAGTGGCTGAAGACTGTTTATTCTTAAACGTTTCTCTCTGCACTCCCTGACGCCCTAAGAAAACATACGTTAATGGAGAAAGAAACTTGTTGCCAGTTAGCAGCAGTTTAGTATATTCGAGAGTGAGACACTGAAGCTACAGTAGAACGCTTAGTTTTCGTAAACAGAAAATTAAACTGAAGTTATTTACAGGTGTCAGGAAAGTAAATAAGAACGAATGTTAGCAGCAAGTACTGTTATTCGACTGTAGTGTTACTTCGCTGAAGCTGCTAATTCTGACTCTGAAACGAAACACAGTGTCACTGAGTTTTTAAAAGAAATTAGTTTACGTTATCATTATTTTTGTCTTCCTCATAACAACATAACAACATTATTCTCTGTTACGATTCACACTTGTCATGACGGTAATTTAAACAGTATGTGATACATTCGTGGTAAGCGGCCCAAGACGCGTTTTCGCATTCAGTTCCCCCTTTTCACTTCAGTTAGGTCGTCAAACAGCCTCGTACAACTAACTTAAAATTCAGTGCTTCCTTCGACCTTCTGCTTGTTTTCTAGCTTCCAAACAGCCTTTCTTAGAGTGATAATGGTATGTAATTAACTTCATTAACAGCCACCTGAAATTATTTCGCCGTAAGACCGACATGAGAACATCCTGGCTGGAAATCAAATGTGGGGCACCGGGTGACGCTTGTACGTTCTCTTAGGCAGGCCAAGTCCGACCGAAGCACATTTGCTGCTCTTTTCTTACGTTCATTTGTTTCACTTAAAACACGTACTTCGAAGCAAGTGTCGACGTGCACTTATTAGATTTTATACTTCCATTGTTAGACGATCTGCGAAACGATCTCTTACGAGTACTCGAGTGGCTGAGTTCTTCACAGCTCGACCACCTGAATGTTGCATTGGGATTTTGAGACTAGCCTTAGCTACGACGTTTCACAGGCACTGTTGAAGAAGCAAGAAGCGAAGATTAGTAGGAGATACGTGAGCGATTGTCTGTTAACGATATCCACGCAGCTATAGAGTTCAGTTATATCGTCAAACCCCCTTTAACGAGGTACTAGAATGTCACATTGGAACGCTTTCTGGCGCGTTCTGGAATTTTTCATGTACAATCACATTCAGGTGGAGGGTACAAATCGTAGAGGGAGACCAAGAGATGAATACACTAAACAGATTCAGAAGGATGTAGATTGCAGTTGTTACTGGGAGATGAAGAAGCTTGCACAGGGTAGAGTAGTATGGAGAGCTGCATCAAACCTGTCTCTGGACTGAAGACCACAACAACAACATCACATTCAGCTACGACCTTTTTTTCTGTTTTTATGTGTTGACTGGAAATAGTGCCTCTTCGGGCATTACTCTCATCTCTATGCGGACAGCTGATATATATATCAACTGTTAAAGGTTTAACTACTCTTGTTACGATTTCTTGGACACTGCTAGAGTATCCGTGTATAAGGCAAATTGAGAAACAGTGTTAATGCATCCTTTGAACACTGCGCGTAAATAACGCAAGAGCTTGGACAAAGGCATAACGATAATCGTTTTTACCCTACAATCATCCACTCATGGAGCAGAAAAATAAACAACTAGTAATGCTCTGAAGTAGCCTTCGCCATTCATTGTCTATTTCTTGCGGTGATTGCAACGGACCGTTACGTGATGGCCAACTCAAATTTTCTTTGAAAGCGATCTTCCAGAAACACTAAACCGTAAGTGACGCTATTCATTTCCCATATGAATAATTCAGGACACATGTAGAATACTGTTAACATGTATACTAGAGTAGTCCGTCGACAAATATTGCTGGATTTAGTCACAAACAGTTTATATGCATTCTTTCGCAGATGTCGTTGTTGAAATAATGTTACACGCAGAGATTAAATATGTGGACTATGGATTTGATTACGTGGACATAATGGATGAGCGTAGAGTTCTCAGTATTATGGCATGTAAATTCAGTAAGCCAAAACACTACGTGAATAAATTTAGCCCTTATAACGAAACAATATTGTGTGGGAAGCATGAGCGAGTGTCTACAGTAATTGTGGACTGTGAATTGAACGTATTAAATGGTGCTTAGGTTGTGGTCCCTTTATTGCTCTTAAGAAACCGCTTTGCGGAAGAACATGAACACATTTGCGTAATATTGTAGTGCGTTCAGTATAGTAACAGATCGAAGATGATAATTCTATGAAAGTAACAAGGCACTATGTTATAAAGCAGCATCCGTGAAGCAACGGTTTGTTGATAATAAAATTCCTGAAATGGACTAGCCTACGCAGAGTCCTCACCAGGATCCGGTGGAGCACCTCTTGAATGATATAGATCGTTGACCTCGCTGCAGATGCAAGCGCTTAACATGCAGACCTTACCAGGTTTCGGCTCTTAAGGAAGAATGTGCTCCATAGACGTTCAGACACGTCATTGAAAGTGTTCCCAGCAGATTTCGAGTCGTCATAATGGGGAAGGGTAGATACAACCCATATTAACGTAATCTAATAGGTGTCCGGATACTTTTGATCACTCTCCCGAAATCTTTAGTCACAGCTGGGGAAATCGAAGTACTATTTTTCTATTCCCTACTCAGGGGTCCAAGAGGGAAGGGCAGGCTCTTGTAGAACTAGGATCTTTTCATCCGGCCGGCCGGAGTGGCCGTGCGGTTCTAGGCGCTACAGTCTGGAACCGCGTGACCGCTACGGTTGCAGGTTCGAATCCTGCCTCGGGCATGGATGTGTGTGATGTCCTTAGGTTAGTTAGGTTTAAGTAGCTCTAAGTTCTAGGGGACTGATGACCACAGCAGTTAAGTCCCATAGTGCTCAGAGCCATTTGAACCATTTTTTTTTTTTCATCCAAATCACTGTGAGATGCGACTGGCGCAACAGGCTTCCTAATGGAGAATCCACAACTTTGGCTTTCGAAACATGAATTAGATAGTAGCGAGATAGAGATACGTGTAATGACAACATGTTAGAGGCTATCGCGAGCCTTGACAAACTGTGACTTTAAATTATATCATCTCTCGTTTATCCTTATGGGGTGTTAAATTATAACACAACGTCCACTGTCCTGAATTCTTCATAAAATTAACTAATGATCAATTGAAAGAAACTGTTGTTATTTTTTACTATTGCTGTGTTTATCCCAGTGACCATAGTTCACTACCAATAAGAAGAAAACAGTCTCACCTATTTCAAGTAGGAACTAATTGCCACCCGGAAACATGGCGTTACCTGCGCCAAATTAAAGAAACATGCGAGTAAATGCAGACTTAGTTTACAGATTCAGTGAGATTATACGAGGGTTGGGAGGGTTGGAACTTAAATAGTGGCAACTATTTATTCACAACCGATACAAAAGAGTTACATGTTTTCATCTGTTACTGTCCTTCGAAGTAGTCACCAGCGTTGCGTAGAAGCCGTTGCCAGCGATGTGGAAGGCGTAGTATACTGTTAGCAGAGCCTGTTCTGTTGATGGTGCGAATGGAGCGGTCTAAAGTTATGGTGATCCTCGTGAAAGACTGTGATAGTGTTATCCTAACGCATTACGTTTCTCCACGGCAGACCGTCAATGCACAGTATTACTGTTGGTTTTTGGAGCATCACCTGCGACCAGCTTTGAGAAAGAAGCGGCGACACTTTCTGTGTAACCCCCCCTCCCTCCCCCTTCATTTTGCGCGACAATACGCGGGCGCATACAGCGCAAGCTATAATGTAGCGTCCACCATACTCCCCGGACTTAAGTCCTTATGACTTTGATTTGATTCCGAAGATGAAGGAACTACCTCGTGGCATTCGCTTCAGAACTGTTCCAGAGATCCCGCGTCCGGCCATCCTGATTTAGGTTTTCCGTGATTTCCCTAAATCGCTCCAGGCAAATGCCGGGATGGTTCCTTTCAAAGGGCACGGCCGACTTCCTTCCCCATCCTTCCCTAATCCGATGAGACCGATGACCTCGCTGTCTGGTCTCCATCCCCAAACCAACCAACCAACCAACTGTTCCAGAGATTCGACAGGCGTAGACCATTCCATTCGCCCCATCAACAGAACAGGCTCTGCCAACTGTATACTACGCCTTCCACATCGGTGGTAACGGGTTCTACACAACGCTGGTAACTACTCTGAAGGACAGTAACAGATGCAAACATGTAACTCTTTTGCATCGGTGGTGAAGAAATAGTTGCCACTATTTAAGTTCCAACACTCGTATTAGAACCAAAGACCTTAACTGGCAGTGTCGATGTTCTGCATTTACATAGTTAAATAGCTATATATTACGTTAACTGAGGAGCAAAAATAGTGTTCACTGGAGCAGGCTGCAATAAATGAGAAGAATTTCCTTATAGACTTTGCGACATCAGCATGACGAACTTCTGCTTACACAGAGTCCTAAGCTGTTTGATACCCTCTCCTCCCGTCGTTAATCCCCCGTCCCCTACTTAGCCTCTATGCACCCCCCCCCCCCCACACACACACGAAATGTTGCACGCCGTAACCGTCCCCTCCATCTTTCCCCCACCTCTGCAATGTCCGCCATGCCTCTCAGACAATACGAGACATAGCACATTATGCCACACACATCGTGATCCTTATACTGCACAAACTGATGTTTGTAGTTGAGGTGAAACCAGAGGGGATTCCAAATTACGCCCGTGGCAGCAGGAGCACAACGTTAGGACTCACAGCGTGCGGGAACTGGGCCGCGCGTCCGGTGCTTGCCCAAGCACAGACTGGAAAATGCTTTGCTGCCGTGTCCCCTTCCACTTCGTGTTATTCGTAAGGCACACGCGAGGTAACTGTCTTGCGTTCACCTGCAGGCACACATAAGGAGGATTTTTCAAATTCTGGTCCAGCCAACAATCAATTAGTTTTACCCCACTGTCCCTAAGTCCGCTCCAGGGAACTCACATGATAGTTTCTTCAATATGGCCAGCATATTCACTCACTATACACTGCGCAAGCTCTTTGTTTAATAAAATTGTTGTCAAACAATTCTAACAAGACTATCTATCTGCATGTTAAAGACTGAACAAATATTATGTTGCTAAAAATATTTGAATTCAGATGCGTAGCCTTGTTACCATTTTTTTCTGAATTATCACCTCATCGTCTCGCAGTTACTAGGTCTGGTATTGGCACTTTTTTCGTAAGCGTAGTAAAAATGAAACTCAAGTACTGGTTGGTGTTTATACGTTCTAGTCATACGTGCGTTCAGTCCAGTGGAAACCTCAAACTGAAGCCTTTGAACTGAAACTCAGTACCATACCTTTCCCCACGAACTGTTGCCCTAACAGTGCCGCTTCTCTCCGTACGAGTAGAGGTGGTTACCTCCTCGAAAAGACTGTCGAAATGGACGTCTAGGGACATAGCAGAAGCTGACATTGTACAAGACATGATAAGCAGGATGCTGTTTCGTCGAAAACTTACATTTTGACCCCGTGGCTGTGTAAAAAATATAGGTTGACTCTTACAGAGAGCTTACAGCAACCAGACACTTTTTTGTAATGCTATTTATTGATTTAAATAGCGCCATTACTGGTTTCGAACCGACAAGGTCATCTTCAGACACCACCTACTAGTTGGAAACCGGTAACGGCGCTTTTTAATTAATAAACAGCGTTATAAAAAGTGGCTGGTTCCTGTTATCTTCTCTGTAAGAGTCAACCTACATCGTAAACATGAATTTTTAATTTGTTTCCCCGGAGTGTATAAATTGGGCTTCTTTGAATAACCAGACGCGCCATTAACAGACGAAATAACTCGCTCAGGGGGTTTTCCGTATGTGAAACTTGATCGAAGTTCAGACAGTGTCAACTTCTTTACCCTCCACCAAATAGGCTTCCCATGTCGACATGAAAGACACATTGTAAGTCGTGGAATAAGTTTTGGTAGTAGCCTCCTGGCCGGCGGCGGTGGCCAAGCGGTTCTAGGTGCTTCAGTCCGGAACCGCTCGACTGCTACGGTCGCAGGTTCGAATCCTGCTTCGGGCATGGATGTGTATGATGTCCTTACGTTAGTTAGGTTTAAGTAGTTCTAAGTTCTAGGGGACTGATGACCTCAGATGTTAAGTCCCATAGTGCTCAGAGCCATTTGAACCATTTTTGAAGTAACCTCCTGGTTAACACTCGCAGTTCTTGTGATTAATTTTATGTTCCGTACCACAGAGGCTTTCAGTTGTATCTAACCACTTTGATGTTGTTGTTCTATGCATGCATTTAATTCTCGTAATCGATTTCCAAAGTGGAAAATTTCATTTTCAAATGTGCTATAAATAAAAAGAGGTCTATAACAACAATGAATAAAAATTCATTACAATGTACCAATATATAAAGTTGCACCACGGGTATTAACTGCTGATCAGTCTCGTAACCTACACCAAACTCTAACCAGCACACGTAACGAAACCAAATGCAAAGAATAGCAGATTTTGACGATACGTCAGATAGCTGCGTAAGACATTATCACTTTTTGCTTTAGTTCTGTCAAGATGCTGTCAAAAATATTTCAACTAACTTCCTACAATTAGGACTTAATGTGCAAAGGGTACAAATTTACTTTCACATCCAGCAGGTATTCAGATAAGTTGAAACAATCTCTTACTGTAGCCAGTAGTTCTGTTCAAAATGGTTCAAATGGCTCTGAGCACTATGCGACTTAACTTCTGAGGTCATCAGTCGCCTAGAACTTAGAACTAATTAAACCTAACTATCCTAAGGACATCACACACATCCATGCCCGAGGCAGGATTCGAACCTGCGACCGGAGCGGTCGCTCGGCTCCAGACTGTAGCGCCTAGAATCGCTCGGCCACTCCGGCCGGCAGTAGTTCTGTGTTCGCTTTCACGAGCGACACATAATTCGTCGTACTGAGCGAGCAGGGAAAACAATATAAAGCTGTGGCAGGCGCAAGTTGCACTCGAAAGATAATTAAACGGCTGATCAATTAAATAACCACTATGTTACCCCCCGAAGGACTTCCACATTTATGAGCAACCTTTCAGCACGTAACACGAGGACTCGCACGCGTCTACAAGTAATGTTGTAACAACTGGTGCTTTTCTATTCGGTTTCGTTCGGTGACCAACTTGGTACGCGGCGCGTAACCACTCCAATCCGATACTGGCGCAGCATGGCGTGGGTTCAGGGCCAGGTGAGAATACCGCAGGACGGTCGCACACTTCACTGCGTCCGGCGATAACGCAACTAAGAACCGCAGTTTATACACACAATGAAAGGTTTATGCTTTCGAAAGAGGGGGGACATCGAACACAAGTACGAGACTTCGTTTATTACTGTTCTTCATCTTAACACCATTTACAATACAATGAAAGACAAAACCATTTCTCAATTTGGTTGTCGTACAGTTACAATGACATTGTAACAGCCACAGTGCAGAATGTAATTGTCTCATAAGTTCGTGGCTGTGGCGCCATATACGAAGAACTCTACTGAAAATAATTTAAAAAAATGAAAAATAATCGGTCAAACGTTTTGAGAAATGATTTGTCTAAAAGTAAGAAAAAAATAGATTAGAAAAACTTTTGACATGTCTTATTTTCTCTACATGATTTAAACATCATTTAAAGACGTGCAGAATTTTTCACAAATATATTTAATTCTTTACTTTTAGACAAATAATTTCACAAAACATTTGAAAGTATTTTCTTCATTCTTTTTTTTTAGTTTTCGAATTTTTGTTCAGGAAACACCTCATTTGCTTTCCTAGCGTCTTCTGTTCTCTAAACGTCCTGTATTTAGTATCGGATTCGAAGGAAACCAGTCTGAAAGTTAAGTATCACACCAATGTAACATTTTATATGGGAAATAACTATGCCTTGAGAAGATAAACTTTTTGAAATCTCATTCGTCTTCCTAGTGACTGAGGTTATGGAAATGTTCTAAATTTGTTACTTGATCTGAAGCCGTTTCAGATATCAAATCTCACATCAGTTCAACCATTTTGGACACAAAATAGCAACGCCTTAAAGAGATGAACTTCTTGCCTTCCTCGCGTCTTCTGTTCTCGACATGTCTTAAATTTAGTATTTTATTTGGAGAAAGTTTTTTTGACAGTTAAATGTCACACCAATGCAACTTCTTAATTGATAAATAAGTAGTGGTTGATGAGATGAACTTCTTGACATTTCTTTCCAAGGCTGTCAGCAGCTGCTCGTGAAACGTTTCAATTTTATCTTCAAATCACTAATTACGTTTCTCTTAATAACCACTGATTGCGTCAAAGTAATTTGTTTTTAAAACCAGACCTCACCCTGGTCAGTTTGAAGCCCGACTTGTCCATTTCCCACTCACCGTTGTGCTGTGAAAATTCCAACAAAAACTGATTGTTTAATTTTCCCTCAAATCACCAATATGTTTTTCTTAATTCCTGTTGTTATTTTAAAGCAATTAAATACTTTTTACAAAAATATGCCTCATTCAGGTCCGTTTGATACATCATTGGCCCATTTCCCGCTCTCCAAATGATTAAAAATTCGCAGGAAAGCCCATTATATAATTCATACCGAGGCTTGTTTGTGCGTAGAATGAAAAGATGAGTTTATCTATTGAATCTTTGATCCAAGGAGATGATAAAAGGCTAAGACTACAGTTTTTAGGACAGGTAGGTATCAACGATGAAAGAGGGAGTTTGATCAAGCTAAATCAACACCAGCAGCATACTTGTCAAGTCTAGTAAGCCAGCAAATCAGCTATTGCCAAATACTTAATTTCTATTTGTCTGTCGATGAAGTACAATGGAATTAAAACTGTGACCTATACTTTAACCTCTGGGACCCAACATCAGTGAATCAGTGGACATATGACTTTCTGAAAACTTCATCAATCGGGACGATTGTTTCCCGTTGGTTACTTTACAGATTCTCATCGTTGGCTATTGTTCTTCGTGTGACAGACATTATTATGCGATTTTGCTGAACGAGGATAATCGATTTGATGTCGCTAAAGCATAGTTTTTACGTCGCACAACGCACGAAGAGCAGAAGCGCATATTCTCAAGTAACGCCCGCACAGCACCTTACAGATCTACAGCGCATAAGCCGGCGGCGTCTCAAACAAACGAGCTCAGTGTACTTTCGCCAATATGTACCTGAAGACGACCAATGGAATTTAAAAAGAGGAAGAAGAGAGGTTAACTGTAAGCCGACAAGGAGATCATTAGAGGTGGAATTCAAGCTAGGGTGAAGAAGAACGGGAGTGGAAACTAGCCTTGCCTCAGGAATGAAACGTCATGGCATTCAATTAAAGCGATTTAGGAAACCTAAATCAGGATAACCTAACAGAGCCTTTAACAGCAGTCACCTTAGATACGGTTCCGATGTTACTACTGCACCAACTCACTCGGTATGTCAAGAACAGTCTGTGCCTAATTAATATGGTGGTATCTCCCAAAATTTCCTAGAACAATCTGTTGTTGTTGTTGTGGTCTTCAGTCCTGAGACTGGTTTGATGCAGCTCTCCATGCTACTCAAAAATGGTTCAAATGGCTCTGAGCACTATGGGACTCAACATCTTAGGTCATAAGTCCCCTAGAACTTAGAACTACTTAAACCTAACTAACCTAAGGACATCACACACACCCATGCCCGAGGCAGGATTCGAACCTGCGACCGTAGCAGTCCCGCGGTTCCGGACTGCAGCGCCAGAACCGCTAGACCACCGCGGCCGGCTCCATGCTACTCTATCCTGTGCAAGCTTCTTCATCTCCCAGTACCTACTGCAACCTACATCCTTCTGAATCCTCTTAGTGTATTCATCTCTTGGTCTCCCTCTACGATTTTTACCCTCCACGCTACCCTCCAATGCTAAATTTGTGATCCCTTGATGCCTCAAAACATGTCCTACCAACCGATCCCTTCTTCTAGTCAAGTTGTGCCACAAACTTCTCTTCTCCCCAGCATTCTTCTGTAGCACCACATTTCAAAAGTTTCTATTCTCTTCTTGTCCAAACTGGTTATTGTCCATGTTTCACTTCCATACATGGCTACACTCCATACAAATACTTTCAGAAACGACTTCCTGACACTTAAATCTATACTCGATGTTAACAAATTTCTCTTCTTCAGAAACGATTTCCTTGCCATTGCCAGTCTACATTTTATATCCTCTCTACTTCGACCATCATCAGTTATTTTGCTCCCTAAATAGCAAAACTCCTTTATTACTTTAAGTGTCTCATTTCCTAATCTAATCCCCTCAGCATCACCCGATTTAATTTGACTACATTCCAATGTAGTCTATACATCCGAAAAAGTGTGCGATGTCATACTACATCAGGTTTTTTTTTTTCAGGCAATAATCTACCAAAAACCTAATCCTGTTGTACCATTCACAAGTTATTCATAAGGATTCATACACATTGTCAGAATAAGCTACATTTTATTTTGTGACCTATTTCTGTTTCCTAGAACAATCTATACATCCGAAAAAGTGTGCGATGTCACACTATATCACTTTTTTTTTTCAGGCAATAATCAACCAAAACCCTAATCCTGTTGTACCATTCACAAGTTATTCATAAGGATTCATACACATTGTCAGAATAACCTACATTTTATTTTGTGACCTAGTACTTGCTTCTGTGATTTATAGTCAGGATCCACCTTTATCTTCTTTTTTCAAAATATGTAAGAGGAATGGTTAGAAACCATTTATTTTTCTGTGAAGAGCGTATCACGTTTACTTACAATATTACTCTTAACAGTAGGCCTACCTATCTTTTACCGATTATTCGATAATACGCTGTTTGAATAACTAAAGAAAAGAGCGTTTTGGACTGACTGTTTCCTTAACAGCGTATAGTATAAATATTTGTTACCGGGAACATTACTTCTGTCATGTTTTCTTGGCAAACACGTATTCTTTGTACACTCGTGACTTGGAATGAAGTAGTGTAGAGATGGTTGACAAATCCTTTTTCTTTTTTCACTACTCTCGCCATTCAGTTACTTTGCCACTAAGATGTAAAGGACGTTTACGTTATCGACAACTGCTTCGACAAACATCACAGGTCGCAGTGAGTCACCAAGTTAACTGTAATCTCCATTGAAGGCTTGTTGTCACGCAAACAGTAAAGAAGAGGTAATAATAATAGTATTCCAGATAAAAAGCCAGTGGGTGCAGGAGCGGGAATTCAAAGCTAACATAGCTTAAGGTTGAATAGCCAGCTTTTTCACAAATGAATTTCTCGATAAATTATCGATTTTCTACTCAATGCGTAGCATTTCAGTTCCTTGATGGAGTTGTAAATATTGTACGTGTTCCAGAGGAACATCGCACAGATAGTAATGTCACCAGAAATAAAGAGCTTTTCGAAATTATTTTAATATCTTATTTTACGTCTGTACTGTGTGTATTTAGTATTTATTGATAAAGAACTATGAAATGCTAATCCTATTCCATTTACGAGTAATTGTGCGAAGGCTGCTGGCTTACCTGCCTCTACAAATTCTTTAACTTTTTCAATTCTTTGCAAATGACCTTACATCGAATACATAGACACAATGAGTGTATCTTGACCACACGCTGTACTGTGGAAAATTTCGTAGTTTCCACAATATGTTTAGCACACTCCCCGACGCATTCTCTTGAGTATTTGTTTCACTTCTCTATTGCAAACAGAGCTATTCTACAAAGATAGACAGGCACTGCGGTTCTGGTTGTCAACGGAGGGCACTGAGCACGTATTCAACAGCCGCCAGCCAAGATTTCTCGTTCGTTCATCTCGATTTAGGTTTCCCACAGTTCACCAAAATCTATTAAGGCGAATGCCGGGTTGTTCGTTTGAAAAGAACACGGCAGATTACTATTTCAGCATTGTCCGACACGAACTTTTGCACCGGACTTAGACTAAATATTAAGATGTTATTGAGATAGTATCTACCTGACCGTTATTTTGTGATTCTGTGCCAAATTATCGCAGAAATTATCGTGTGTAACATACAATATGAATTACGTAGAATCTGATTGGGGCAGTTGCTGTGGTCTTCATCAGTTTGCAGAATGCCTCGATGGAACTCTCCACGCGACTTGATCGTGTGCAGTTCACTTAACCTCTGGGTAACTACTATAACCAGTATCCACTTCAACCAGCTCTCCTCTACTGCCAGTTTAACCATTCCTTGATACCTAATTCTATTCAGTACCTCTGAATGTTCATGTAGTCTTCAACAATCTTCTGTAACACCATGTTTCATAAGTTTCTATGCACTTTTTACCCAAACTGTTCATCGTCCACGTTTTACTTTTGCGCAAGACTACACTCCAGAGAAATGCTTTCAGTGAAGACTTCCTAATATTTAAATTATGTTGGATATTAGCATAATTGTGTGTTTTAGAAGAACTTTTCTCGCTGAGATCAATCTATATTTGAAATCTTCCTTATTTCTGCCATCATCAATTATCTTCTTCCCAGATAACCAAATTCATCTAGTGCCTTTAATGTCTCATTACCTGATAAAATACCCTCTTCATTACCTGATTTAATATGACTGTTCTCCATTACTCTATCTTTTCTTTTGTTGATGTTCTTTTTACTTGTTTTCAAGACACTTTTCATTCTGTTCAGTTGATCTTCCACGTCCTGTCGTGTCGGACACATTTATAGTGTCATAGCAAACCATAAAACATTTTATTTCTTTCCCCTAAACTATAACTCCTTATCTAAATTTCTCTTTGCTTTCCTTTGGTGCTCGCTATTTATACAGATCAAATAACGTAGGGGATAGACTACAAGACGCTCCCACTCACTTTTCTTCTACTACGTCCATTTCACGCCCTTCGAAGCTGTAGCTTGCTTTCTGTACAATCTGTAGATAACCTTCTTTACCCCGTATTTTTAACGTTGTTAATTTTGGAATTGCAAAAATGTTCTGTATGTATTTTACAACGACATATATTCAGCGATACTCTCGTTTATCGTGCTCCTCGTTATTCGCATAAGAACAATTTAAAGAAAAATAGCTGTTTACTGTCTTGTAATTCGGAAAAAACTCTCCCGTGTCTCCAGATGGAGCGAGGCAATCCGTTAACTTATTGCTTAAAACAGAAAATGAAACTGGGTTTCACTAAAAATGTTGTAATTCGCAGATACCTACCACTCCTTCTGAAAGTGCTGGTTTCTGAGACACACTTGCTTTATAGTTAGTCAGCAGACGTCAGTAGAGAAACACAAATCATGACCTGTCTGTACAACCACTTTCCAAACCCGGCAAGCGATGGGCAAGAAGTCGTTTCGCCAGGTGTTTAACGAGTCTGCCGCTTCCGTTTTCTCCAAAGAACCTAATCTCCTTTGACAGGCGCTGGGAATGGGGCCGCACGAAAAGGGCAGTTTCTAGTAACTCAAGCAGGGTCGCAAGGACGAGACAGCGTGCTGATCTGGCGTTTACACATTAGAATCAACGCAACTCGACCATGTGGTCATATTTTGGGCTGTTTCGTTGGAGGCAAGATTCGCAGTTACAGTGCTCGAGTGCTTACAGACGATAGAAAATCGTAATTTTTATCACGAAGTTAATACTGTGAACAACACTTCACATTTTTAAAATTATAGCTGGATTTTAATCCACTTTGATCAATATGAAACGCAATGTAGAAAAGTCATTCAACAAGTTCTCGGGAGTACGATGCAAACGCAGTATCTAAGAAACAATTATGTTTTTGTTTTAATTTTGCTAAATAATAAACATGCAAATCAACACATTTGGAAAATCTACTTTGCAACATTTTAATACCTTTAGCTACCTAAAATATGCCCATCTCTGCAAAATAAACACCTGCATATGTTTCGACCTCAACTATTAAAGCGAATCATCAGCCACACAAATATTTATAAAATAGAATGGATTTTCTCTCCGCTGCGTAGTGTGCGTAGATTTTAAACTTCCTGGCAGATTACTCCTGCGCGCTGAACCGAGACTCGAAACTGAAACTGTTGCCTTTGGCACACTTGCCCGCGATAGGCAAAGACCCCAGGTTGGAGTCCCGGTCCGGTTCACAGTTTTACTCTGCCAAGAAGTTTCAGACCTGCGCACACTACGCTGCGGAGGGAAAATCCATTCTCGGAATCATGCCCCAGGCCGTTGCTAAGCCATGTTTCCTCAATATCCTATTTTCTAGGAGTGCTGGTCTCTCACGTTATGCACGAGAATTATACAGGAGAGCTGCGAAAGTGAAAAGTAGGAGCTGAAATAATGGAGGAGATTAGTGTTTAACGTCCCGTCGACAACGAGGTCATTAGAGACGGAGCGCAAGCTCGGGTGAGGCCGTGCCCTTTTAAAGGAACCATCCCGGCATTTGCCTGTAGCGATTTAGGGAAATCACGGAAAACCTAAATGAGGATGGCCGGAGACGGGATTGAACCGTCGTCCTGAAACAATGACTCGATGCATTTGGGTAGCGTGCTACCATTATCAGGTACTTTTCAGTTACATGTACATTTATCATTAATGCTAGACTCATTTGAAGTGAGATGAGGTTTATTTGCATGCTGTACCAGTGAGGTTATGCACTGGAATGATTTATTTTAGTGAACACCAGTATGTGTTGTATGTTTATGTTCGAGGGACGTTCAGTATGTAACAGTGCAGATTTTTTTCTGGAAGCAAGTTGGTTCATTAAATATTCTCATAGGGTAAACCCGAGAGAGATGGCGCTCATTTATAAAATTGCGTATGTTAAATGTCATGGTGCAACTTATAGTAAAACTTCTTTTTTTGTACAACTAAACATACCCTAGTCTACGAGATATTTTTTAAAATTTTTTCAGTGTAACGTTTAAACATAATGTCTGATCACGAAAGGATCTTTACACTGCGGCGACTATCCCTTTTGCTATGGGTGATACGCCGCGTGCTAAAAACCGCAAAACTTCCACGTGTTTTACGTCAAAACCTGAACATACATACTTCTAAATAAATTTTTGGCTATAAATGTGTTTTGTTTTGGGGTGAAGAAAAACTATGAAGTTTTAACAGTAGTGTTTTTCGTAACTTATTTATGCATATAAGTAGTTCACTGGTTTCGATAACTAATTTACTTACTGATAGTTGAAAACATTAAAACTAAGACATATAATCCATTTATGTTTAGTTAATAAACTCAATAACTCCTGGTGAAATATTAAACCAAAAACAAAAGCAAGATTTACAAAAGTAGTTCATTTGGTTTTCTTTCCATTTTCTCGCTACAATCGGCACAGAACATACCTAAAATACCGTAAACAAAGGTTACAAGTTGCGCAGCATAACAGATCTTTTTGCTGTTTTCAGGTATAAATGTTCGCAGTCCTTACACACATCGGGGGATGCTTTTTTGATTCTTTTGTGTCGTCACCCGGGGTGTCGAGATGTGAAACGTTGAGCACCTCAAGTCAGCTGAACGGAACAGAATTTTGTTCACTTGTTTCAAACAGTTATATGATTTGTGCGGGAAGTATCCCTAATGAAAAAATATGGAGCAGATGTACCGGATTTTATTGCGCCATGTATCCCCAATTGTAGGGGAGAGACACCGCGCATTATAAATTCATGACGCTGATAGCGAAGATGGCCGCACAAGAATCAGGACACGCTCAACAGAACCTATTGTTAATGCAACTACTCAAACATTTGGAAATGTTTGACCATTTAACACACTCTAAGAACTAATCGTGACGCTGAAAAAAGTTTTGATGAGACATTTAGAGACTTGTCTCAGTTTCCCCAGAGCGTATGTAAAAATTCCTCGATCGAAGAAACGTAAACACTTTTATTGCAACCAGGCCGATATGCACACACTCAGTCAGTGTTTGCTGAAAGTACGAGGGGTGCGCAGTCTTCACCGCATCCGGCGTCTCTCCCGGATTTACCCTACACCATCTTATTCCCCTCTCTTTTGACTGCAGAACCCTATTTTTCAACATAATCTCGTTCAATGCGACGGTCTCACGCCACATTATTGGCAGGGCCTGAATGCCCCCGTCGTACCACTCTACTGGTCGACATAGGAGCCAATGTTTTTTTTGCATAGGGCCAAACAGATGGAAGCTCATTACACTCTTCTGCTAGGCGGTTAGGACCCCGGCAGACACACCTTTGAGTACCCTAACTGTTGGACGCGTGTGTCAGCACTACCAACAGAGACGTCCATTTGAGCAGTGGGAATTTCATTTTGATTCGTCAATCACCTCGAATGAGACTGTCCGCACGTTCCAACATTTCAGAAGTCACAGCTGTGTGCGGCCAGCCGGGACACGAGAGGTCGGACAGGTTTCGGGACGTTGCGATGATGACAGACGCCTCGCCCCACGGCACACCGTGATTTTGTTCTCCGTACACATTCTGTAAACGACGATGAATATCTGCGATGCTCTGGTTTTCCGCCACAAGGAACTCAAAGACGTCTGTCTTCTTGGAAGGTACCTCCTGTCAAAGACGCCATTTCGAAGGCTACGTACAACGCCGCCACCAATCGGAACTTCACGAAACTATAGGGCTGAAGCGGGAATATTCATCGATGGTCCACAGTAAATTCCGCATTTTTCCAACCGAAATTGGTGGAGAAGAAAAATGTGTTGCATTACTCATTGAACGCCCCTCGTATTTGCATGTTTTATTTGTCCTGTTCTGGCATGTTAAAATTGGTTTCATGGGCCCTATGTGACAACTATCAACGTATTATTATTCTACATTTACATTTATCTATTCTCTCGGCATAATCATCTCCAGCGAACACCTCGTAGAGCAAATCGGCAGCAGTTACGAGCCTACCCTCTCATCGTAAAACTATGAGGTGATTTTAGTGACGACCATTGGACTGCGAAGTATCATTACAAGTTTCCATAGGTATCACAACATGCGTGAGACAGTGAGGGGACAGAAGGAAGGTTAAATCGGAGTATCGTTATCTGGGCAGTGTAAGCCCATCGCTACTTTATTCGTTACAAGAGGTGCAGAGCAATAATAGAAGCTAACCAGGGCGATGTGTATGTGTCATGGAAGCAGAATGAACTACCCAGCATAGTGGAACAGCGGAGCTGGTAGGAATGAATAGGCGAGCCTCCGCCAGAAGCACGATTATTCCATATCGATACATCGACTGCCTTCTCTCCTGGAAAGCAGTTCGTGCTCCAGTGCGCTCACAGAGGTAAGCGCCCGCAGTAAAGAACAGCCGCACTAATATCTTACGCAAATCGCGTAATGATATCTGTAAACGGTCGACGAGTCGCCAGTGCGAAACAGCCTCTTGAGTTCCGATCTTATCTGCTGCTATTCTCGTAACTCACGCCCAAGAGCTGCCAAAAGCGAAATTTCGCTACCGGTTCTTGCTATTCCTGTTCAGGTGTTTCGCTCTCTATCCTTCCGTAAGAAGTAGGCACACACTTTTTGTCCTGGTTGGGCTAACACAGAAGCTCAGACAGTATCCTGATTTACCGTTCATGGCGATCATTATTACTGCTTGAAAGCCCTTGCTCTTGCAACTGACTTCGAGAAACGACACGATAGTTTCGTATCACACAGTCTTTCCTTGCCATGAGATATGATAATAATAAGCTTCACCTGGAACATGCTCGCTTCTAAGGAAAGAACTTACATTCTATAATTCAGGTAGTCATTTATTCAGTACGCCACGTGTGGAAGCCACGCATGTTAGTGTTATTTAGGTAGCAAGCTTTCAAAACATGACGTGGAAAAGTGCTTATTGCTGGCATTCCAAGCTTTTTAAAGGAGTGTGAGCCCGTATAACTTAGTAGATTATAGTCTAAGATACATTTAATCTTCAAAATACAAAAGATAAAATGATTTAAACTTTCATCTGTTTTTCTAGCACACATCTGAATCTACCACATGCATGGAAGATCGAAACTCTGACATTTCATATTCACTAAGAGCAATTTTTTTATTTTCTTCTTTGTTTTGCTACATTAATTAACAAATAATTACGATTCGATATGTGGGCATCCTATAATGTACAAGTATCCTAAAAAACAGTTAAGGTGAACGACAAAGTTCAATTAATTGTAAGTTAATGATCAAGAAAAGAAGTTACAATTGCAGAAACTACAAATTGGTTTTCTTTTTCAGTGCATCAAACCGGAAAGAAGTTGTTTCTCACCTTGCAAAGTTCTACTGTGGGTGCAAGTCTACTTAAAATGCGAGTATGCAATGCTTTCCGCATGTTCTAATTTTCGTTCCTGCATACCTTTTTCGTTTATTAATTCAAAGATAGCGTGTCTTAAATCGAAAAACGCTTCCAGGTATGCCCCTTGACTTAACAAACGTCCACTGCAGTAATATATAAAGTCTCCATACTCTTCGTTCAGTTCAATCAAAAACTACTGTTAATGATAATGGAGTAATAGGTGTGACTTCAGAAATTCACTATTTGTACTACTAATTACTTCACGTGATGCATGCCTGCAAATTCAACACAAAGTGCTTCTTGATGTACAGAACAATGAATCCTGTCTGTCTATAGCTGTAATTTTTTTTTCATTGCCAACAATATCTTCAAACTCTTTCTGCGTGTCACTGGCATATTTCATAGAGAATTTGCAGTAACCGTTGGTTATGCGACTGCAAAATATACGTTTAGAATTTTCTTCCCTCTCTTCCGTCATTTCCATTTATTTTTAAAGTTTTTGGTGTGCAAACAGCTGGACCCCCAAACATCCTTCATACCATGAACAAACAGCGAAGGATAAACAGCGCTAATACCAAGATTCTACCAAACGGAAAAGAGTTGTGTCGACCCAAAAATGTCACACCGCAATGGTAAATGAAATGAAACGCTGCACCGAGTACTGCCAAGAAGGATCAATACCGATTCTGATGATTGTTTAGAATCGAAACCGTTTAACTGTCATAAACCCGCCAAAAATTCGAACCATGCTTTTATGGATAAAAGAGTGTACTTTAAATACATCACGTGCTCCATTTTCGCAATGTCAAATTTTACTGAGGTCGGTATAGTACATACAGAAGTACAATAGGAATGCTCTGGGATTTTAAATGGTAACGCTCGGAAGACAAGGTGCCATAGTTCTCATGAAACCGTGTTGGATAATCCTGTATTTGAAGAAGACTGTACGACGATTAAACTGCCACTTGCAAACATTTCGCATTGGATCATGAGAAAAAGATAAATGAATTTAGCTTGTGTGTAGAGATACATTGTTTCCTCGCTGTTTATCCAAAAGAAATAGGGCAGATTATTCAGTGATACAGCTGATATGCACCCTACGCCATGCATTGCACAGTGGCTTGCGGAGCATATTTGTGCAGGGGGTGGACAAAAATATGGAAACACGAAAAACACAACACACTACCATGCCTAGTATGATGTAGGAAAACCATTGGCGTTCAAAACACCTTCCAGTCGTTTCGAAATGGATAACTAAAGGACCTGTATCGTTTTCAAAGAAATACTACACCATTCTTCCTGCCAATGAGTGGTAAGTTCAGTTACCTATGATGGAAGAGTATAGCGATCAAGTACCCTTATCCCCAAAGTACACCACAAAAACTCAATAACTTGGGGATCTCATAACTGTGTTGGCCAAAGAGATGGGACGATTCATCCTCATACTCTGAAAACAAGTCCTGGATGGTGCGGGCTGAGTGAACGGGTGTCCAATCGTCTTAGAACGCAGCATCCCTATTGATCATCTAAAATGGCCACGTAATTCTTGGCAATACGCGACTCTGCAGAGCAACTATGGAACCGACGGAGTAACACGATTCGACTGCCCAAATCATCACAGAACCCCTGTAATGTTTACCCTTCGGACGTAAACTCGGCCCCGATGTTGCAAACAATCTGCAACAAGACCCATCCGAACAAATGACTTTCTCCCATTACTCGACAGTCCAGGGTATATGGCTTCGGCAGTATGTTTTCCTGCTATGGGCATTTGCGTCACTTATGTGTGATTTTGGAATTCGAGCTCGACCTGCAGCTTCAAGTTCATAGAGCTCCCTTCGTATTGTTTTCGTGCTGACAGGGTTCGCGAGTGCGACATTCAGTTCTGCAGTGACTTATGCAGCTCTCGTTTTGTTGTTAGGATTCCATATCTCAACCGGTAAAACGGAATCCACACAGGGTCACTTTGTTGTTCGTGCGTCCGTCTGTCTGTCCCTCTGTATGACTGTTAAAAACCCATTTCCTCAGAAACCGGTCGAAGTATCACGTTCAATTTTATGTCACATAATAAATGTAAGTTTCTAAGTCAATGCAGTAGAAAGCTACGGCTTTTTATGTGAAATACGAGTATTTTTTTCACTCCTAATTCACTCATCAGAACCTATGGGGTACTCCCCGTTGGCCTACAATGATGAAATTTGGCAAGAAGGAGAGTTTCACGCTAGAACTAAAGGAAAAATTCGAAAATTGTTAATCTGTAATTTAATCAAACGAAAAAAAAAATTTCCAATTGTTATCGGACTGTCTGTCTGTTTTTCCGTCAGTTGAGGCCCCTTTTTCTCAGAAACGGGTAGAGGTATCAAGCTAAAATTTGGGTCACGTACTAAGATCTATAGGTCCTTAGCGGTAGAGTAATTGTAAAGCATCTAAGTCAGTGCAATCAGAAGATACGGTCACTTGTGTGACATATTTTGACACTCGCTAACTCACTCATCAAAACGTATAGGCTACTAACCGTAGACCTATAATCAGTAATTTGGCAAGAAGCAACATTTCACAGTACAAATATTGTTAATTTGTAATTATAGCAGACGAAAACTATTCCTTTTGCCATCTGTTACCGCGCTTCAAAATTAAAATTAAAACATTCTTGAATGTCTTGGAATTCCGGAGACCGATATCATATCAGTATTAATGTCGACAACAGGCAAAAATTGTCGAGATTCTCCATTCTTGGGAAGGACGAACTGTCTGTACACTTAATTGCGTTTGTACGAAACACTCAGAGCGCTAGTCCCGCGTTTTCTCGTCACAATCCTCCTCAGTGAACCATCGGTCTCGATCATTCGGCGTAAACTTTCGTCCTCGTTGCGGCTTAGCGGATGATGTTTCCGGTTTTCCTTGTGTGCGGTACAAATATCCGGTTCTTCTTCAAAAACAAACACTTGGGCTCACGTGGCACCACCATACGAGTACCAACAGTTTGCTCACGTTCGAATTCACTTAGCTCCGAGATAACGCACTCACAACTACACAGAACACTCTTCTGACCACGACTCACACTTGCAGCCTATTCAGGACGTTCCGCAGGTGCCGTTCGTGGTCAAATACACTACTGGCCATTAAAATTGCTACACCACGAAGATGACGTGCTACAGACGCGAAATTTAACCGACAGGAAGAAGATGCTGTGATATGCAAATGATTAGCTTTTCAGAGCATTCACACAAGGTTGGCGCCTACAACACCTACAACGTGCTGACATGAGGAAAGTTTCCAACCGATTTATCATACACAAACAGCAGTTGACTTGCGTTGTCTGCTGAAAAGTTGTTGTGATGCCTCGTGTAAGGAGGAGAAATGCGTACCGTCACGTTTCCGACTTTCATTAAGGTCGGATTGTAGCCTATCGCGATTGCGGTTTATCGTATCGCGACATTGCTGCTCGCGTTGGTCGAGATCCAATTACTGTTAGCAGAACATGGAATCGGTGGGTTCAGGAGGGTAATACGGAACGCCGTGGTGGATCCCAATGGCCTCGTATCACTAGCAGTCGAGGTGACAGGCATCTTATCCGCATGGCTGTAACGGATCGTGTAGCCACGTCTCGATCTCTGAGTCAACAGACGGGGACGTTTGCAAGACAACAACCATCTGCACGAACAGTTAGACGACGTTTGCAGCAGCACAGACTATCAGCTCGGAGACCATGACTGCGGTTACCCTTGACGCTGCATCACAGACAGGAGCGCCTGCGATGGTGTACTCAACGACGAACCTGGGTGCACGAATGGCAAAACGTAATTTTTTCGAATGAATCCAGGTTCTGTTTACATCACCATGATGGTCGCATCCGTGTTTGGCGACATCGCGGTGAATGCACATTGGAAGCGTGTATTCGTCATCGCCATACTGGCGTATCACCCGGCGTGATGGTATGGGGTGCCATTGGTTACAAGTCTCGGTCACCTCTTGTTCGCAATGACGGCACTTTGAACAGTGGACGTTACATTTCAGATGTTTTACGACCCGTGGCTCTACCCTTCATTCGATCCCTGCGAAACCCTACATTTCAGCAGGATAATGCACGACCGCATTTTGCAGGTCTTGTACGGGCCTTTCCGCATACAGAAATTTTCGGCTGCTACCCTGGCCAGCACATTCTCCAGATCTCTCACCAATTGAAAACGTCTGGTCAATGGTGGCCGGGCAACTGGCTCGTCACAATACGCCAGTCACTACTCTTGATGAACTGTGGTATCGTGTTGAAGCTGCACACGCAGCTGTACCTGTACACGCCATTCAAGCTCTGTTTGACTCAATGCCCAGGCGTATCAAGGCCGTTATTACGGCCAAAGGTGGTTGTTCCGGGTACTTATTTCTCAGGATCTATGCACCCAAATTGCGTGAAAATGTAATCACATATCAGTTGTAGTATAATATATTTGTCCAATGAATACCCGTTTATCATCTGCATTTCTTCTTGGTGTAGCAATTTTAAAGGCCAGTAGTGTATAGCGGCGCAATCTGCAGGCTTGGCTAACATGTGCATTTATGTTAATGCGTGCACTTCTCGTGATGTTTCCATATTTTCGTGCAGGCACTGTGAGCACCTGGGAACCAACTGGGGAAGGTGTCGCATAAAGACTTGCCCTTCTGCAAAGGCGACGCCGATGTTATTGTTGTCGTTGTGGTCTTCGGTCTTCAGTCCTGAGACTGGTTTGATGCAGCTCTCCATGCTACTCTATCCTGTGCAAGCTTCTTCATCTCCCAGTGCCTACTGCAACCTACATCCTTCTGAATCTGCTTAGTGTATTCATCTCTTGGTCTCCCCCTACGATTTTTACCCTCCACGCTGCCCTCAAATACTAAATTGGTGATCCCTTGATGCCTCAGAACATGTCCTACCAACCGATCCCTTCTTCTGGTCAAGTTGTGCCACAAACTCCTCTTCTCCCCAATCCTATTCAGTACCCCCTCATTAGTTATGTGATCTACCCATCTAATCTTCAGCATTCTTCTGTAGCACCACATTTCGAAAGCTTCTATTCTCTTCTTGTCCAAACTATTTACCGTCCATGTTTCACTTCCATACATGGCTACACACCATACAAATACTTTCAGAAATGACTTCCTGACACTTAAATCTATACCCGATGTTAACAAATTTCTCTTCTTCAGAAACGCTTCCCTTGCCATTGCCAGTCTATATTTTATATCCTCTCTACTTCGACCATCATCAGTTATTTTGCTCCACAAATAGCAAAACTCCTTTACTACTTTAAGTGTCTCATTTCCTAATCTAATACCCTCAACATCACCCGACTTAATTTGACTACATTCCATTATCCTTGTTTTGCTTTTGTTGATGTTCATCTTATATCCTCCCTTCAAGACACCATCCATTCCGTTCACCTGCTCTTCCAAGTCCTTTGCTGCCTCTGACAGAATTACAATGTCATCGGCGAACCTCAAACTTTTTATTTCTTCTCCATGGATTTTAATACCTACTCCGAATTTTTCTTTTGTTTCCTTTACTGCTTGCTCAATATACAGATTGAATAACATCGGGGAGAGGCTACAACCCTGTCTCACTCCCTTCCCGACCACTGCTTCCCTTTCATGCCCCTCCACTCTTATAACTGCCATCTGGTTTCTGTACAAATTATAAATAGCCTTTCGCTCCCTGTATTTTACCCCTGCCACCTTTAGAATATGAAAGAGAGTATTCCAGTCAACATTGTCAAAAGCTTTCTCTAAGTCTACAAATGCTAGAAACGTAGGTTTGCCTTTCCTTAATCTTTCTTCTAATATAAGTCGTAAGGTCAGTATTGCCTCACGTGTTCCAGTATTTCTACGGAATCCAAACTGATCTTCCCCGAGGTCGGCTTCTACTAGTTTTTCCATTCGTCTGTAAAGAATTCGTGTTAGTATTTTGCAGCTGTGGCTTATTAAACTGATTGTTCGGTAATTCTCACATCTGTCAACACCTGCTTTCTTTGGGATTGGAATTATTATATTCTTCTTGAAGTCTGAGGGTATTTCGCCTGTTTCATACATCTTGCTCACCAGATGGTAGAGTTTTGTCAGGACTGACTCTCCCAAGGCCGTCAGTAGTTCCAATGGAATGTTGTCTACTCCGGGAGCCTTGTTTCGACTCAGGTCTTTCAGTGCTCTGTCAAACTCTTCACGCAGTATCGTATCTCCCATTTCATCTTCATCTACATCCTCTTCCATTTCCATAATATTGTCCTCAAGTACATCGCCCTTGTATAGACCCTCTATATACTCCTTCCACCTTTCTGCTTTCCCTTCTTTGCTTACAACTGGGTTTCCATCTGAGCTCTTGATGTTCATACAAGTGGTTCTCTTATCTCCAAAGGTCTCTTTAATTTTCCTGTAGGCAGTACCTATCTTACCCCTAGTGAGATAAGCTTCTACATCCTTACATTTGTTCTCTAGCCATCCCTGCTTAGCCATTTTGCACTTCCTGTCGATCTCATTTTTGAGACGTTTGTATTCCTTTTTGCCTGCTTCATTTACTGCATTTTTATATTTTCTCCTTTCATCAATTAAATTCAATATTTCTTCAGTTACCCAAGGATTTCTACTAGCCCTCGTCTTTTTACCTACTTGATCCTCTGCTGCTTTCACTACTTCATCCCTCAAAGCTACCCATTCCTCTTCTACTGTATTTCTTTCCCCCATTCCTGTCAATTGTTCCCTTATGCTCTTCCTGAAACTCTGTACAACCTCTGGTTCTTTCAGTTTATCCAGGTCCCATCTCCTTAAATTCCCACCTTTTTGCAGTTTCTTCAGTTTTAATCTACAGGTCATAACCAATAGATTGTGGTCAGAGTCCACATCTGCCCCTGGAAATGTCTTACAATTTAAAACCTGGTTCCTAAATCTCTGTCTTACCATTATACAATCTATCTGATACCTTTTAGTATCTCCAGGGTTCTTCCATGTATACAACCTTCTATCATGATTCTTAAACCAAGTGTTAGCTATGATTAAGTTGTGCTCTGTGCAAAATTCTACCAGGCGGCTTCCTCTTTCATTTCTTAGCCCCAATCCATATTCACCTACTACGTTTCCTTCTCTCCCTTTTCCTACACTTGAATTCCAGTCACCCATGACTATTAAATTTTCGTCTCCCTTCACTATCTGAATAATTTCTTTTATTTCATTATACATTTCTTCAATTTCTTCGTCATCTGCAGAACTAGTTGGCATATAAACTTGTACTACTGTAGTAGGTGTGGGCTTCGTATCTATCTTGGCCACAATAATGCGTTCACTAAGCTGTTTGTAGTAGCTTACCCGCGTTCCTATTTTCCTATTCATTATTAAACCTACTCCTGCATTATCCCTATTTGACTTTGTGTTTATAACCCTGTAGTCACCTGACCGGAAGTCTTTTTCCTCCTGCCACCTAACTTCACTAATTCCCACTATATCTAACTTTAACCTATCCATTTCCCTTTTCAAATTTTCTAACCTACCTGCCCGATTAAGGGACCTGACATTCCACGCTCCGATCCGTAGAACGCCAGTTTTCTTTCTCCTGATAACGACATCCTCTTGAGTAGTCCCCGCCCGGAGATCCGAATGGGGGACTATTTTACCTCCGGAATATTTTACCCAAGAGGACGCCATCATCATTTAATCATACAGTAAAGCTGCATGCCCTCGGGAAAAATTACGGCCGTAGTTTCCCCTTGCTTTCAGCCGTTCGCAGTACCAGCACAGCAAGGCCGTTTTGGTTATTGTTACAAGGCCAGATCAGTCAATCATCCAGACTGTTGCCCTTGCAACTACTGAAAAGGCTGCTGCCCCTCTTCAGGAACCACACGTTTGTCTGGCCTCTCTACAGATACCCCTCCGTTGTGGTTGTACCTACGGTACGGCTATCTGTATCGCTGAGGCACGCAAGCCTCCCCACCAACGGCAAGGTCCAAGGTCCATGGTTCACGCCGATAGCGTGGCGGAAAGAGCGGCCTGGCGTCGTGAGTCCCCTTTGCGACGCCGTCCAGAGATCTCCAACCTCGGTGTCTGCTCTTAAACACACATTTGCAATTCCCAGCGCCGCGCACGCGAAGACTGAGAGATTTACGTTGGCCTTATATCGCCAACTTTCCGGTATGCACACTCACAAGTCGGCAGACGGGGGGTGTTCGCCGGGCACTTCTGCGCCACGAAAACCACACGTGTGATTCGACTTACGACTCGAAGTTCAGCTTAGCATCTAGAGTTCTAAACACTCGCGACGTTTGTGACAACATTTATTGGGATCAACAGAGCTACCAACAAACAACTGTAAATTCCATCCTGTTATCCGAGAAATTCATTTTGTATCTTCAAGAGGGGAATTTATTCCGTGTGGAACAGTTGATCAAGATACATTTCACCTAAGTGAGTCTGATAAATCGTTAGAATGTCGTAAACGGGTTTTTCAACTTTCTGGCAGCTGATTTAAGCCTATGTTTGGACACATTTTCGGTGTCAAAAAGGAACTCCGCGTAATAGCTTAGGTGCGACAGCGAGGCTTTTAAAAGCAGACTTCACGTCCACGTCCGGCAATCCTGATTTATGACCTTATGCAATGCAAATAATAATACTGAAATAAATTAGACTAGGAAATGAGACACTGACAGTAGTAGTGGAATTTAACTATTTGGATAGCCAAACAATTTACGATGGCCCAAGTTGAGAGGACATAAAACGCCGCCGGCCGGTGTGGCCGAGCGGTTCCAGGCGCTTCAGTCCGGAACCGCGCTACTGTTACGGTCGCAGGTTCGAATCCTGCCTCGGTCATGGATGTGTGTGATGTCCTTAGGTTAGTTAGGTTTAAGTATTTCTAAGTTCTAGGAGACTGATGGGCTCAGATGTTAAGTTCCATAGTGCTCAGAGCCATTTGAACCATAAAACGCCGGTTGGAAAAATAAGAAAAAGCGTTTATCAAAAGAGAATTTTCCATACAAGGAACATAAAAGCAAGTCACGAAGTCTTTTCTCGAGATATGTGTCTGTAATGTTGCCTTGTAAGGAAGTTAATAACTTCCACAATCAACAGCTGAGAAAGGGAGAGAAGAGAGGTTACAAGCATTTGATATATGGCGCTACAGAAGAGTGTTAATGACTAGACGAGTGTATCGAATAACGGATGAAGACGTGCTGAATCGAACTGGGCAGAAAAGCAGTGCAAGGCACAATTTGTCAAAAAGAGGGGACTAGCTGGTAGAACACGTTCTGAAGCTTAAAGAGTTGTCAGTTTGATAAAGGGGGGAACTATGCGAGGACAAAATTGTGCAGAGAGATAATGCATGGCTACAGGAAGCAGGTTCAAGTGGATGCAGGTTGGTGTACTTATGCGGAGATGAAGTGGACTTGCACAGAGACTAGCTTGAGCTGCATCCAACCAGTCTTCGGACTGAAGATCAAAACAGTGTTACTCCCTGAAAATGAGAGTCTTTCGGAGCATGTCAACAGCGTCACAGAGCAAAAACACCAGTATTACCTAATTACGTTTATATGACGAGAAGCAACCACCACTGTAGCTAACGGATCATCAGGTCTGTCTAACGGGTAGCGCCGTGATTAGTTCACAGATATTGACCATAATTTTCCCGTTGATGGCAGTAATAGATCGGGCTCCGCGCAGCCTTGTGACGACAACCCGGATCAAGTATCTAAGCCCAATATTAATGGTCAGGGAAGTGGTATACAATGCACATGCCCATCAATACTGTCGTTAAATTACGTTTTATGTAGAGTGGTGATCAGTGTCGCACGGACCATGGTATTATTGTGGAATTAGAGGTGTTTTTTTCTGCTTTTTATGGAAATACCTACAACATTACACAAAATTATAGCTTTTATCTGCTTTTATGTTACTAATACCGGCTAGAGAGTGGGATTCGAACCACAGACACCCTGCAACTACGCACTATTTGTGAGCTTAAGGAAACTGAGCAGTACGATAGTTGCTAAAGTGAAAAATTTTTTCAATGCACCACCTCTTCTCATTATTTCCACAGGAAAAAGAGTCATATGCTCATGTAATCACTACACAACCACACTTTTCTAGTCTGACTAGAATGTCTATACTTTTTATACTTCATGCATGACCCAGCATAAACTGTACTAAGTGGCTTACCTCTTTGCGCACGCCGGGAAAGATGATGAGGAAAGCGAGGAAGACGGTGAAGAAGACGAGGCAGACCGTGACCGTGGTGACGTCACCCGTGACGGATGTCCGGTTGCTCTGGCTGTACAGGGTGGGCCCGCCATCGCTCCTGAAGGCGTCGAACCAGCCCTTCATGTCCGGTCGCCACTGGAACACCGACGGCAGTGGTCAAGCAGACTGCGAGGAAGTCAATTTAACTGTCACAGTATATCAGTATACGAGGTGCTACTGGAAGCAGTTTGTACATGCTTTCATTCTGGACTAAAAGTTGCTCTTTTCTGGGACACATAAGAATGTGTAACTAGACTTCCGCGTTGAGATACCGCTATGTATCTACAAGTGTCATACTATCTTCTCGCCACAAGAAAAAAAAAAAAAAAAAACTCGTCCAAACATCGGGACGTCTGAAGAGTATTACTGGCCTGGAGACCAAAGAAAAGAACTTTCCTCTACATAAAACATAAACCTATAGGTATTGAAAGACAGTCTCAACCGCTTGAAAAAAAATAAAATAAAAAATAAAGAAAATAAAAAAAACCTTGTGCAGAAGTAAAGATGGATGCCACGATTTTTTTCAACTACTGAACTGATTAAGAATTTGAGGTTTCTCAACCTTTTTCTCAAGCATGCTGGTAAGTACCGACAAGTGCATATGAAACGTACTTCTCATCTTCTCGTACAATAATTCAAGAATAATTACCAACATGCAAATAATTTTTTCCGGACCAATTTGCATGACTAGATACTACAGTCGCTTTGGAATGATATCAAGTCATTAACTACAAATCTAGTGACGAAGAACATGTACAAGAATGGAGGAACTTGAGTTTAAAACACTGCACCAATGGCCGGTACGAAATTCGCGATTTGGAAAGCTCTTTGACAGAAATGTATACATTGTGCTGTCTAGATAGCAGCAGCGAATATCTATCGTATCTTGTATCCCAGGCGGAGATGCTACGTGTCAGTGTTCACAAACACACGCACACACACACAAACACACATTCATTTTCTGTTCAGAGTTTAAAGTCAGCATAATCACCAGAAAAATAATATCATGACCAATGATACATGCTGTTCCTCCTCCTCCCTCTCTCTCTCTCTCTCTCTCTCTCTGTGTGTGTGTGTGTGTGTGTGTGTGTGTGTGTGTGTGTGTGTGTGTGTGTTTCTCTGGCAAACAAACATTTAGCCTATTGAGCCGACAGTCAGTCAGCTGAATTAGCCAACTACACCAGTACTCGAAGCAGATTATTAAAGGAGGCGTCAGAAATTGTGAAACATGCCACTGGAAAAAGTGTTTTCATTATGTTCAGAAGAACGAAGATAATTATCCGAGATGCTATCACACTTTTGTGTATTAATACCTCAGTGTGGCAAGAATTTAGGCCAGAGTTAGGAATACATACAGTAAATACAGTAACTTAAGCACGCAATCAATATTGTGACTTTTGCATTATTACAAAACATTATGGTATTGATGCTCTTTGAGAAACATACGCGCGTATGGCATATATCATTCCTCTTTCTCCAACATGAGTGGTTAATTTCTACAAACGGCAACCAACATTTAAAGTTCAACAATTGAGCCACATATTTGTATAAGTTTTATACGAAATGAATCAATACATACTGTAATTTTTATTTATGAGTGAACAAAGCCATTTGAGACGGATATCAAATCGCTCCAAATGGATAATCATAAATCGCTGACGCAGCTGTTTGATTGCAGTGACAGGCCGCAAATGGTGTAAGTGATCAATAATGTATCTTTCGCTCTACTTACATTACAATCATTTAAGTCGAGTATCAGCTGCCGTCTTCCACTAAGTCTTCCTGCCTTTCGTTACAATTTTCTAACGACGTCCGCGGTCGTCGAATACATCCTCCTCATTAATCATGTGATTTATTCACTGCTCTACAACGATAATAATAATGTTAATTCCATGTGGTTCAATGCGCTGATGCAAGTCTTTCAATTGGACGCCTCTCCGGCGACTTGCGGGTACCTAACCTATCGGGGAAAGTGACCTCTTTATTTGCAAGCAGTGCACCTAATTATCAACTACTTTCTATAATTCTGTAATACAAAATGTTAAACGCTTCAGTTGTCTTCCCTTGCACTTTTCTCATAGTCCATTATTCACAGCCATGTAACGCTGTAGTCCAGACGTATAATATATTCCCTCCTCAAATTAAGCCGTATGTTTGCTCGCGAGATTGCGGAAGATTTTTACTTCGTCTTCTTCGTAGTCTTCAATTCTGATGGTAAGTTTTTTGCTAATCTTATTTCTGCTATGCTATTCCTCGTAATTTTACTTTCAGTCCATACTAAATGCTCGTCAAACTGTTCATTTCATGCAAGAGGACTTGAAATTCTTCCTCACTTTCACTGACGAAAACAACGTCATCAGTTATAATATAATTTTTACGTAAAAGTTAATCCAATTCCTGAGCTTTTATTTCATTTTAGTCATTGCCTCTTTGAGGTGTAGGTTTAACAGCAGAGGCGAAATACTTCATCCTTGTCTTATGCCATTTTTAATCCTTTGATTAACAGTGGTTTCTCCTTGGAACATTTTTTTTTTTTTTTTAAACAACCGATGTCGTTGCAAGACAGAGACATCCATTGATACACTAAGGCTGTTCTACGATTGTTGTGCATTGTGGCAAAGCAACAGTCGGCATGGATTGTTCTACGTGACTGTAACATGTGGTTTTTCTTTAGCAGTGATGATATTGAGAAAATCTTTGACTTGAGTGGTTTCACTGGAACAAAACGCAGATTTGATACAAAACTTATTAAATTTTAGGCCCATTTTCTCATGTTATTTGGGATTATAATTTGTTTTAGGCTTTATGCGTTCGTGGAAGTTTCGAGATGTAGGATTGTGTCTAGGAAAAAAGCGAATTTGTCTTCAAATATAGCACATGAAATGATGGGTTATTTAAAACTGTATGTGCTGGAGGTTGCTAAGCGAAACCACATCTTTAAAACAATTAAAACAACTGATTGTTTACATTTTTCCAGTTTATTCTTGTATTCGTTGCTCACTTTGAAAGTAAAGGTTAATTTTATGAAAAATTTTAAAATTTTATTCCAAAGTGAAACCAACTCCTTAAAACAACTAAGTGTTTAGTTTTGCCAGCTTCTTTTCGTATTCATTGCTTATTACGATAATTAAGGTTGGTTATGTGGAATATTTTAAAATTATATTATTTTCGTATTGGTGGCACTAAAAGGGTTAATACGAGAACTCTCTTGGCGTCCCATTCTTATATTTCCCACTTGGTTCTTGTAGGCTATATATTGCATTTTACCCGTCTTCCCAAACAGGTTATTTATTGTTGGACCGGGGTGAGTGCCGAAGAATAAATGGGTGCCTCGACAGAAAGCAGAAACAATTACAAGAACACGTAATCTGAGTGATACTTGTAAATACGGCCGGCCGGTGTGGCCGAGCGGTTCTAGGCGCTTCGGTCTGGAACCGCGTGATCGATACGGTCGCAGGTTCGAATCCTGCCTCGGGCATGGATGTGTGTGATGTCCTTAGGTTAGTTAGGTTCAAGTAGTTCTAAGTTCTAGGCGACTGAAGACCTCAGAAGTTAAGTCAAATAGTGCTCAGAGCCACTTAATGTGATAGAGCAAGTCCAATTCTATTGCAGAAATCCGTTAGTCAGAGCCTAATCGTCGTAAACAATCACAGTATAGAGAAGCTGCGGATAAGACGGCCAATGCATTCAAGGAGCTCCGCTATCGAACTCGGCTGGCCTCGCTGCAGCGTCTGCTCTCGCCGGCTCGGTGGTGGCGATACGTGCGCCTGCAGCAGGTGGTCCAGGCTCGAATCGGCCGCGGACTGGCGGGGCCAGCAGTCGCATCTCTCACTGCCAGCCTCAGAGTGCGTTCTGCCTCGTGTGCTATCGACAACGTACGGCACCACAGCTGCAGTTTCTTTTCTGAGGCATTCAAACGTCTTGCGCCGGATTACGTTTCCAAACGCTTATCTGAGGTCCAACCGCAGTCATTGAAACTCTGGATACTGTCGGTGGCTGTTACGGAGTGACATCAGTATCGAAAAGGCCGGGCCCTGGGACAGATATGCCGCATGTGTAACCTAAATGACACCTTTGAAATTAAATGAGTTCCACTTTTATCGTATGAGATGCGCGGAAAAAGTAATGAGATTGAGAACTCTGCGAGCAATCTGACGATGCTGTATTTTTCCGCTTGTGTAGGACAGCGTGTTCATCCCTTGCAGGTGATCAGTCCGACTTTTAGCTCTGTGTAGCCTCGACACGGTTTTTGAGAGAACCTCATTGAAGTTGTGTTTTTGTTGTGCATTACGAAAATGGTACAACAGAATTTAGAGCAACGTTATGCCTTCCAATTTCGTGTTAAACTTGGGGAATCCGCAGGTGGTGGCTCTTGAAACGTTGAAACAGGCCTATGGGAAATACTCCTTATCAAGAGCACAAGTTTTTCGCTGGCACAAGTCATTTTTAAGAGGCCGACGACACATTGAAGATGATCCCCGCGCATGGAGACCTTCAACTTCAAAAATCGACGAAAACGTCGAAAGCGTGTGTGTGCTCTTGTGAGACTGTTCCCCCAGGACAAACTGTCAACCTACTGTTTTACAAATGTGTCCTTGAAAGGCTCAGGAAAAGGGTGAATCGGGTGAAACGGGGCATTGCAGACAAGTCTATCCCGCATCGTGACAACGCCCCATGTCAGACGGCCACTTCCAACAGGGAATTTTTTACCTGTGAAGGCATTCCTGTTGTTCCACAGCCCACTATTCACCTGACATGAGTCTCTGTGACCTTTTCTTCTTTTTCAGAAATTGAAGAATTTCTTATAAGGACGTTATTTTGGAACTCCGTAGAACATGCAAAGGAATGTGAACGACTTATTAAAGGACCTACCAGTTGAAGCCTTTCAGCGCTGCAACCAAGACTGGGAGAAACGACTGTGTAACTACCGAACGGACCTACTTTGAAAGGGACAATATTGTTGTTTGGGGAAAAAATGAGGACTTTGGTAGATAAAAAAATCAGCCTTATTACTTTTCCCTCAACCTCATAAGTAGGAGCAAAATGCGTTGCTAGACGCGTATCACTTTGGGCACGTGACTGTGGGAGTCTCGAAAGCACCTCCCGCGTCTGGATCTCCCGCTCCTGAAACGCGCCTCCTCTGGCGGAGCTAAGGAGCTGGCCGCAACAGCTGCTGCTTTCCGTGTCTCTACCCCCTCCTCGACGCACAAAACTCGCGATTACTGCAATTAGCGTAACGTTTCCTTTGCGCAACAGGAAACGACTTCGGCTGCCGTAATTCGGAGGCGCCGAGGCAGCCTGCTTCAATTAACGAGCCGCGAGGCAGCGCCAGAGGGCCGGCCGGCGCCGGCGCGTCCCGCGGCGCTGATGCCGGAATCCCCGCCACCGGATTACACGACGCGTAACACGCCGAGCGGTCCCGGTAGCAGCAAAAGGTGGAATGTTGTAAGCTGACGAGTGTGTCGCCGTTGTAGTTTATCGACCGTAGCAGCCGCGAGGCAGACTTGCGCAATGAGGGAAGCGCAGCCGGCGGAGGAGCAGGGCCGTCAACTGCGCGTTACGTCGCGGCACGCTCTTCTCTCTCTCTCTCTCTCTCTCTCTCTCTCTCTCTTTTAAGCGCTGAACCTCCTTTCCACTGGCAACGAAACAAGCAAATGCGTCCTCCACCATCACGCCGGCTAGTCAACTGGCCTGCGGAAACATCCTACTGGCTTACTGTCTTGTAAGTTGGAGTGACAGTCGTGAAAATTATGTTACTGGCCACAAGCACCTTCATTCATCCTCGTCCAAGAAACTCCGCAACTGCCGCTAGCTGATTCTGCTCTGATTCTACCTTAATTCAACAGCGCAGTTGTTGAATCAGTTTATTTGTGAAAGTAAATAGTGGCAAAATATTCTTAAATTTTGCGATACGAATATCACTATATACCCTTCCACAATTCATAATAAACACTTAATATAAAAGTAAAACAATATTATTTGAAGTGAGGCAACGGAGGTGACGAAAGTCAAGGGATACCTCCTAATATCAGTTTGGATTTCCTTTGGCCTGGCGTAGTTCAGCATCTCCACTTGGCATGGGCTCAACAAGTCACTGGAAGTCCACCGCAGCAGTGTTGAGTCATGCCCTCTCTACAGCCATCCGCAATTGCAGAACTATTGCTGGCGCAGAATTTTGTCACGAACTGACCTCTCGATTATGTTCCATAAATATTCGATGGCATTCATGTCGGCCGATCTGGCTGGCCAAATCCTTCACTCAAACTGTCCACAACGTTCTTCCAACCAATCGCAAACAGTCCGTGACCCGGCGAAATGGCACATCGTCATTTGTAAAGATTTCATCGTTGATTGGTCTCCAAGTCACTGAACATAACCATTTACAGCCAATGGTTGGTTCACTTGGGCCATAGGAACCAGTCAATTCCACGTAAAAACAGTCCTCACCGTTATGGAGCCACCACCAGCTTGCACAGTGCGCAATTGACAACTTGGATCCACGGCTTCGTGGGTTCTGCGCCACATTCGAACCCTACCATCAGCTCTTATCAACTGAAATCGAAACTCATCTGACCAGGCGACAGTCTTCCAGTCGTCTAGGGTGTAACCGATGTGGTCAGGAGCCCAGGAGAGGAGCTGCAGGCGATGTCGTCCTGTCAGCAAAGGCAATTGCGTCGTTCGTCTGCTGCCATACACCATTAACGCCAGACTTCGCCGCACTGTCCTAACGTATACATTCGTCGTACGTTCAAAATTGATTTCTGCGCTTATTTCAAGCAGTATTACTTGTCTATTAGCAATGACAACTCTGTGCAGACGCTGCTGTTCTCGGTCGTTAAGTGAAGGCTGTTGGCCACTGTGTTCTGTGAGGTGAGAGGTAATGGCGGAAATGTGGCATTCTCGGTACACTCTTGACGTTTTGGATCTCGGAATATTGAATTCCCCAACGATACCAGAAATGGAATGTCTTACACGTCTAGCTCAATATACCATTCTGCGTTCAGAGTCTGTTCTTTCCCTTCGCGCGACCGTGATCATATCGGAAACCTTTTCACACGACTCACCTGAGTACAAATGACAGGTCCGCCAAGCGCACTGCCCTTTTATACCTTGTGTATGCGATTTTACCACCATCTGTATAAGTGCATATCGCCAGTCCATGGCTTTTGTCACCTCACTGTAATGGAAATGGAAATGAACGTTCGGCGTCATTGGCCCCGAGGCCCCTTGCGGGGCAGGTCCGGCCGCCTTGGTGCAGATCTTATTACATTCGACGCCACATTGCTCGACCTGCAGGCTGGATGAGGATGAAATGATGATGAAGACAGCACAACAGCCAGTCCCTGGGCGGAGAAAATCCCCGACCCAGCCGGGAATCGTACCCGGGCGCGTAGGACGGCAATCCGTCAGCGTGACCACTCAGCTATCGGGGCGGACGCCTTACTGTAATGTAACTGAGAGTATGGACTAGCTAAACTTTATGTTATTGCAGAACAGTCAGTTTTGTAAAGGAATTTAAATTTCACTGTGACGATGATAAGTGTTTGCTTTAGTAATTAAGTGCAAATATGACTGTAAATATCACGGTTTATTTGTGTCTGCGGAGATTTAGAGCTACCCTTGACCTAATTAAATTCCCAAGTAAATACAATAGTCTCTTACTGGCGCAGTCACTGAGCGATGACTATTCTACTTAGCAGTACAGAGTTTGGCTTAAAAATTAATTAAAGGAAACGCTATATATATACAACACCTATGGCGTATCAGTACCTTCATTACAAAAACAAAAAGGAGGCATAACTGTGGAATAAAAACCTTATTTTCCGCTGTACTTAGAAGGTATAAGGCATAAATAGCAGGTACAATTTACAGTTTCACACAAAACTTTAGAAATTTGCCTTCTAGGAATGCAGTAAGCATACTACAGTCATAATAAAGTGACCTCCAGGTGCCTGGTTTGTCAGTGTTACTTGTAATTTAAGATGGCCTGTTATGTCATCTTACAAACATATATTTGACTTCTGTGTAGAACAAAAAATTTGTCATTTTTTTCTGTTTTCCATCTTTCCTTTAGTTGCTTTAAATTCGTGGGGGTATGTATCGTCTATGCAACTAATTGAAGGCACTTTGCTTATTGTCATACGCCTATCGCTTCATTTATTTGGGAACCATCATCAGTGGCGGTCGCCAGCGCTGTTATGTGTGTGGTCCTGGAGATGTATTCGTTAATTTCCGTACTCCAGGTGGACGATTTCAGGCTTTCACTACATTTGTCACTTCGTATATGTCACTTGCACTTTCCATTTTGTGATCAACAATATACACTATGCGATCAAAAGTATCCGGACACCCCCAAAAACATACGTTTTTCATATTAGGAGCGTTGTGCTGACACCTAATGCCAGGTACTCCATATCAGCGACCTCTGTAGTCATTATACATCGTGAGAGAGCAGAATGGAGCGCTCCGCTGAACTCACAAAAAAATGGCTCTGAGCACTATGGGACTTAACATCTGAGGTCATCAGTCCCCTAGAACGTAGAACTACTTAAACCTAACTAACCTAAGGACATCACACACATCCATGCCCGAGGCAGGATTCGAACCTGCGACCGTAGCGGTCGCGCGGTTCCAGACTGAAGCGCCTTTAACCGCTTGGCCACACCGGCCGGCCTGAACTCACAGATTTAGAACGTGGTTAGGTGATTGGGTGTCACTTGTGTCATACGTCTGTACGTGGGATTTCCACATTCCTAAAAGTCCCTAGGTCCACTGTTTCCGATGTGATAGTGAAGTGGAAACGTGGAGGGACACATACAGCACAAAAGCATATAGGCCGACCTCGTCTGTTGACTGGCAGAGACCGCCGGCAGTTGAAGAGAAACGTAATGTGTAATAGGCAGACATCTATCCAGACCATCACACAGGAATTCAACACTGCATCAGGATCCACTGCAAGTACTATGACAGTTATGCGCAAGGTGTAATGGTCAAGCGTCTGCTCATAAGCCACACATCACGCCGATAAATGCCTTGCTGTAAGGAGCGTAAGCATTGGACGATTGAACAGTGGAAAAACGTTGTGTGGAGTGACGAATCACGGTACACAATGTGGCGATCCGATGGCAGGGAGTAGGTATGGCGAATGCCCAGTGAACGTGATCTGCCAGTGTGTATAGTGCCAACAATAAAATTCGGAGGCGGTGGTGGTGTGGTGTGTTCGTGTTTCTCATGGAGGAGTCTTGTTTCGCGTGGCACTATCACAGCACAGGCCTACATTGATGTTTTAAGCACCTTCTTGCTTCCTACTGTTGAAGTGCAATTCGGGGATGGCGATTGCATCTTTCAACACGATCAAGCTCCTGTTCATAATGCACGGCCTGTGGCGGAGTGGTCACACGAGAATAACATCCCTGTAATGGACTAGCCTGCACAGAATCCTGATCTGACTCCTACAGAACACCTTTGGGATGTTTTGGAACGCCGACTTTGTGCCAGACCTCACAGACTAACATCGATACCTCTCCTCAGTGCAGCACTCCGTGTAGAATGGGCTGCCATTCCCCAAGAAACCTTCCAGCACCTGATTGAACGTATTCCTGAGAGGGTGGAAGGCTAAGGGTGGGCCAACACCATATTTAATTCCAGGATTACCGATGGAGGGCGCCACGAACTTGTAAGTCATTTTCAGCCAGATGTCCGGAAACTTCTGATCACATAGTGTGTGTTGATCACAAAATGGAAAGTGCAATTGACATATGCGATGTGACAAATGTGGGTGAAAGAACGTCAGAAAACGGCTAGCTGGAGTATGGAAATTAACGAATACATATCTAGGACCACGCACATGAGTTAACAGTCCTGTAAATTGCCACTGATGATGCTTCCCAAAGAAATGAAGCGAAACGCGTATGGCAATAAACGAACTGTCTTCATTTAGTTGCATAGACGATACATACCTCCACGAAAACATGTCTCAATAGGAATTCTAAAGTAGTTTTACTCCTTCATTTATTTTTCAAAAGACACTCGTCCTCTTTCAACAACGCTTTTAGCATGCTTGAGGCCCCAAATGATTTCTACGAGAAATCCCATTTCATACTCAATATTTGTAGCGCTGCTTCACGTTTCTGTGAGCTCTTGAGCTAAAATGTGGACAGTTATATTTACTCCTGCACAACTTATTGCAGTTAATACCATCTTGAACACAGTGCCAGTAGAGAATAAGATGGCGCGTGTGGAAACAGCGGTGGGAGGATGCATGTGCAAATTTTAGTTGCCTGTGGAAACACGTCTTTAGCTATAGTGATGCGTAATTACGAGTACGACGGCGGCGCATTATGCTTTTCATGCAGAGAGGGGCGGAGCATATTTTTCGGTTTGCGGCGTCGCATATGTACTTTATGTCATCGCCCCACACCTGCCACGGCGACTGTAGCCTACCCTGGTAACTGCCAACGCTGAGGTAAGTACTCGAACTGCACTGAACCACCGTTTCTGCTCCTGACTCCCTGTAGGCAAATTTAGATGCTCTATAAGCAATCGCTGTCGCTTATTAATTCATCACGTGTAAAATGTGTGTTCAAAACGTAATTGAAATTTTGTAATTTAGCCTTTTCTATTAGACTTACCCACTTTTTTTACGTTTATGTTAGTAAACATCTCTGGAAGGCGTATGTACTGTGTTCACCATGTCTGATACTTGGTTCAGTGTCGGCTGTAGTATCGGCTATTATTTATTTCGTGTAAAATGAATCACAGAATTTGTATTAAATTTTCGTTAAGGACGGAATGAAGTTCACCAAAGCTTTAGAAATGGTTTTCTACAGTCTGCTATGAGTGACACAAGCAATTCGAAGAAGTCTGTGAAGGCGCTGAAGATTACGAGAGCCTTGGACGTTCCAGCACATCATCGAGACATGAGATCGAGGAAAAAATGAAATGAATGGTAATGAACGATCACCGAGTCACAATCAGAGAAGTCGCTGATGATGTTGGCGTAACAACTGACAAATGCAGGGAAGTTTTTTCCCATATTTGGGGAGGAAACTTGTAATATCAAATTTTATTCTGAGTTTCTTGGATTTTAAACAAAAACTACGGCGAATGCAAGTTTCTCATGAGCCACTCAGTGAAGTTAACAACAATGTAGAACTACTGAAACGTGTCTTAACCACTGATGAAACATAGATTTACGGATATGACGCTGAAACTAATGCGTAACCGTCCTATTCTGTGCAGCGAAGACCGAAAACTGCTCGACAAATGCGGTCAAATATATTCTTCGATTTCAACAGCATATGCACCATATGTTCCAACGATCAACGTTGTAAGTAATATACAAGTTCTATGTCGTCTGTTTCAAGAAATCCGAAAAAAACGCCTGGATTTGTGGCTGTTGTACTACGATCATACACGTGCTCACACCTCCTTGCTTCTTTGGGAATTTTTGGCCAGAAACAATACTACAATGATGATCTAGTCTCCATGTTCGTCATTTTCTCTGTTCCCAAAAGTAAAGAAAGCATTATAGGCGACATCATTTTACAAACCTAGACGAGATTTTAAATGCTTTTGAAATTAGAAAAAGATCTAACAGAAGTCTATAAAATCTAATCGGAACTATTTTAAACGTATAAAACTCATGAATAAAAAAAAAATGCTTTCAGAAAATCCCGTCTGTATTAACACACCTCGTATACCTTAAGCCACATATAACGAGCAGTACAGTGACTAATTACCTTCATCATGCCAATACTAACGTGAAAACCAACGCTATATGTTCTACGCGCACTCTATAGCGCACACTAGAGACAAACGTGGCAGAATGACGCTGTTGGCTGGTGTATCATGTGGTAGTATGCCCTTCGCCTCTCCCGTCACCCTGGCATCTGACGTGCACACCACATTTAGAATTTCAACTATGGAAAGGGAAGTTGGAGTTAAAAATCTGGGCTATATCGATGTCGTTAGGGACGTAGCACGAGGTCAGCTGTAGCGTCCATCTTACAAAACTCTTGTATGATCAATCCTTGCTGGAGCAATACACTGTTCTTTGTGGAGTGAAGGACCGCAAGGTACGCAGGAAAACTTCTGTGAGATTTGAAAGATCGTGCAACAGTTACGGAGCAAAGTGAAACTGTAAGGGCGCGTCGTGAGTCGTGCTTGGTTCGCTCGGTTAGTCGAGCCCTAACCCACGAACGGCAAATCTCCCAGGTTCGAGTAATGTGTCAGAAAGTTTCATGGTGATATTTTACCGAAACATGTGTGGATGTAAATGAAGAAAATTGTATCTGTCGAAGGCAAGAATTTTTTCCAAATAATATTTATTTGAAATAAATATGTGTATAAAAATTGAGCCTTAACTTCAACACATACATTCCCTAAATTAATTAATTTAAGTGTCAAGATGGCTGCTTTGAAAACGAGACAGCTAATTTTCTTTCCCTGATTTATTCACTTTCCGAGGGTTTGCCACAACTCTAATGACCTATTCGTAGACGGGACGGTAAATTTCAACTATTTCCTCCAACATTTTATTGCATACTCATTTTTGTACTTCATCTGGAAGCGAGTGTGCACGTCATTATGTGTCCCTGGTACGAAACATCTCATTTTATGTCTGTACGTCTGTGCGAGGGGGCGGGAAGTCGGGGCGGAAGGATGCATTTTTGCATTTAATTATAATATGTATAAAAGCAGTATGAACGAGGAGGATCACTAGAGGCTCTCCGTAAGTGTCATCTGGGAGACCGAAATGGATGTACAAAGGGCCTCTGGATTATTGCTCGATGCTTGGATTTAATCAACGCGCTTTATCTCGGCGGACGCGAGCTCATCCTTCGTGGAACCCAAATTGCCAGCATGAAGTGCGCCAGCAACCGGCATGGAACTAACTAACGCACGAGGCGGAACCTCAGGTGCGAAGTTAGTAACGCGCGACACGGCGTTGACTGCTTCTCTCGCGTTGTTTGTTTTACGACGGCTGAAGTTATACCCTCACCTCAGAAGCGTACGCATAACAGTAAATCTGCGAAGCACGACTGCCTGCACAGCGCCAACTCGTCGCTAGAAGTTCGGGCTTTCCGAGCATAAATACCCCTTAACGACCAGGTCCATTTATTTTTACGAGGCTTTTCTTTTTCTCTGGAACTTTTCTCTCGATTGCTGCTGTTCGCCATTTTGATTATGTGTTAAGTATTTTCGTACAATCAAAGCGAACACTCAGACAATGCTTCAAAATATCAAACGTGGTCTTAATTTAGCGGTAAAATGAGTTTACACCAAGTCTATACGCGGAGAATAAAACTTTTCTGGTACAAAGAAAACGGCTTATGTTCCTCTTCCATTATGCTGCTACAGTTAATAGCAGTAGATCCAGTAACAATCTCTCAAATCTCTCATTAAAACTCAAGAGTGAAAAAAAGATTATCTCATTTCGCGCTCGTCACTTCATGTTTCATTTCAGTTCAGCAGTTACCTTGAAGCTCATAAGGAGACGCTAAGTGGCTGCCTTCGTGAGCTTAGCTCCTTAGACATAAGAGTTTGGACTCATTACTGTTTAATTAGGTATCTTTTTATCTCTTTCCGAATACTGTTAACAACTGTCAGCAATTAAATGGTTCAAATGGCTCTGAGCACTATGGGACTTAACTTCTAAGGTCATCAGTCCCCTAGAACTTAGAACTACTTAAACCTAACTAACCTAAGGACATCACACACATCCATGCCCGAGGCAGGATTCGAACCTGCGACCGTAGCGGTCGCGCGGTTCCAGACTGTAGCGCCTAGAACCGCTCAGCCACCTCGGCCGGCGTCAGCAATTACGTTAGTACTTCAGAAGTATGTGAAGCAAAGCTGTGCCCGTCTTACGGTTTTCGTGCGAGGAAGGAAAGTTGTAGCGAGTTAAGTGTATGTGTAAGGGAGAGGGGAATGCTCCTAATGTCAACTGCAATATGTACATGTGCTCAGCCTCGATAATGTTCGGTGGAGCCAACTCCCATCTCCCCTGGTTCGGTTCGGCTTATACCATTTTTTAGTACTTTCGCTGGTTTGGTTCTTGAGTAAAATCGAGATCGTTTTATGAGAGAGAGAGATAAAGACAAGGGTATGAGGGGGAAAATGTCGGTTGGCTGATAAGATAAGACGTGAAAACAGTGAACTAATTTTTGAGGGACCATGTGAAGAATTTTGCATATTTGATCCTGTGGACATAATGGATCATCTTATTGAATGCATTTCAGCCTCCACGTACGAATATGCTTATAATTAATGCGTTATTAACTTTCAAAAACTGCGGCCACAGAAGAAGGAATTTAAAACTTATGGAAGGTGAGATCATTTGAGACGGAACATAAGCAAGGATCGGCCAAGAGGATAAAAGGATATCTATTTAACCTTTTTAGTTCGTTTGAAACGTTTTAAAGAAAGCACGAATCCTATACGTGCTTTTGAAAATTTAGGTGCAGCACAGAGAGACTTCCACCGTGAAATACAAACATAAAAAAAAGTTGTGAATCACCTCTGTTCCGAGAGTTCCTGCACCTGTATAGAAAACTAGAACAGAGATAAACATAAACATCATTTCCGCCCTTTTTATTGCTCATGAAAACCACACATTACATGTTGTATTCCCACACAGCGAGACTTTCAGAGGTGGTGGTCCAGATTGCTGTACACACCGGTACCTCTAATACCCAGTAGCACGCTCTCTTGCATTGATGCACGCCTGTATTCGTCGTGGCACACTATCCACAAGTTCATCAAGGCACTGCTCGTCCAGATTGTCCCACTCCTCAACGGCGATTCGGCTTCGATCCCTGAGAGTGGTTGGTGGGTCACGTCGTCTATAAACAGCCCTTTTTAATCTATCCCAGGCATGTTCGATAGGGTTCATGCGTGGAGAACATGCTGGTCACTCTAGTCGAGCGATGTCGTTATCTTGAAGAAAGTCATTCACAAGAGGTGCGAGTTGGGGGTGCGAATCGTCGTCCATGAGGACGAATGCCTCGTCAGTATGCTGCCGATATGGTTGCACTATCGGTCGGAGGATGGCATCCACGTATCGTACAGCCATTACGGCGCCTTCCATAACCACCAGCAGCGTACGTCGGCCCCACATAACGCCACCCCAAAACAACAGGGAACCTCCATCTTGCTGCACTCGCTGGACAGTGTGTCTAAGGCGGTCAGCCTGACCAGGTTGTCTCCAAACACGTCTCCGACGATTATCTGGTTGAAGGCATATGCGGCACTCATCGGTTAAGAGAACGTGATGCCACTCCACAGCGGTCCATTCGGCATGTTGTTGGGCTCATCTGTAACGCGCTGCATGGTGTCGTGGTTGCAAAGATGGACTTCACCATGGACGTCGGGAGTGAAGTTGCGCATCGTGCTGCCTATTGCACACAGTTTGAGTCGTAACACGATATTCAGTGGCTGCACGAAAAACATTATTCAGCATGGTGGCTGTAGTCCGTAGGTAGCGGTCATCCACTGCAGTAGTAGCCCTTGGGTGGCCTGTGCGAGGCATGTCACCGACATTTCCTGTCTCTCTGTATCTCCTCCATGTCCGAACAACATCGCTTTAGCTCAGTCCGAGACGCCTGGACGCTTCCTTTGTTGAGAGCCCTTCCTGGCACAAAGTAACAATGCGGACGCTATCGAACCGCGGTATTGACCGTCTAGGCATGGTTGAACTACAGACAACACGAGCCGTGTACCTCCTTCCTGGTGGAATGACTGGAACTGATCGGCTGTCGGACCCCCTCCGTCTAATAGGCGTTGCTAATGTATGGTTGTTTACATCTTTGGGCGGGTTTAGTGACATCTCTCAACAGTTAAAGGGAATGTGTCCGTGATACAATATCCGCAGTCAACGTCTGTCTGCAGAAGTTCTGGGAACCTGGGTTATGAAAAACTTTTTTGATGTTTGTAGATGTTGAATTCGGAAGTTTTTTTAGCTCACGAAGTGCATCTGACAGCATGTGCCAAGGATAGGAGTTCTACGGCCGGATGAGTAATAACCGGGAAGGACGACAGGGAGAGGTTCAAATGGTTCAAATGGCTCTGAGCACTATGGGACTCAACTGCTGTGGTCATAAGTCCCCTAGAACTTAGAACTACTTAAACCTAACTAACCTAAGGACATCACACACATCCATGCCCGAGGCAGGATTCGAACCTGCGACCGTAGCAGTCGCACGGTTCCGGACTGCGCGCCTAGAACCACGAGACCACCGCGGCCGGCAACAGGGAGAGAGAAGGGGAGTTGTGCACATAGCATATGCTGAGTAATCACATATTTGTACAGGTTTTGGAACTCTCAAATCAATACACGAAGTATATTTAACAAAGCGTTTTTGTGTTACTGAAATGATTATGCAGTTTTTCAAAAGAAATGGCTCAAATGCCAGTCAAACAGAAAAAATTACGTATTTTATTAAACTGTATCTACCATCAGAATGGTACAGAGTATCTAGTGTTCCAGATGGGGAAGCTTCCTAGTACCTTTTTTTACGTATTCAGCTACCTACCCTATCCGTCTTTTGGTGTGATGGATAGACCAGATTTTTTCTCCTCTCACCAAACTCAGTCATTACTATTTTCTTTTAATGTATGATCTTGTAACGGAATAAGATACGCTATCTTGCATGATTAACGTAGCGACCACAGTAAGAGTTAACGTCATCTGAAGATCCCGATTACTCCCGACGTATACATAAACTTTCTAAATCACGTCGTCAGTAGTCCTGCTGTGACAGACTTTTTATTTTTAGAGAGAGATTTTCGCTTCTCTCAGGAGCATCCGAGTTTCACAGCATAAAGTGGTCTGACAGCACTCTCCGCTTGCGTCTAGAGTGGCTATGACTTGACTGATAAGACCAGAAATGTCGGCAGCGAAAGCGGGAGACGTAATACCGGGAGAAGCTACATCAGATTTTTAAGGGTGGTAGCAGTATTCACCACCGACGATAAATTCTCGGCAGTTGCTTCAGGTAGCCTGCCTGACGTTTACACGGTACAAATAGCAGCCGCTTACTCCGGTCGCCCTCACACTTGACTTCATTATCGTCCTCATCTTGCTGTGTCCTGTGCCGTCCTGCTGTGTTATGTAAATTGCTGCCCCCTGTAGCACCTGTAATAGCTTTTTTTTCATGCCGTATTCCTCACGATTCTTTATAGCTTCTTTCGCTCCCCTTGTAAAATGGTCTGTAAGTTTCGACCGTTCTCGGAGCTCTCCACGTAGACGCTCCGTCGTCTTTGTGACTCACATCGGCACTCATTCTTCCTCGTCATTTCTTGCCTCAGCGAGTAACGTGGTCAGTTCGTTCGCGTCTCGCAATACTTGTGGATTTACGATGAAGATGGTTGTCACTATGGACTTGCTAACAGTCCTGTATAGTTTGCAACTGTTTCTTATTATAAACTTACTGTCAAAACGCTCCAATCTCAAATACTGAAGGTTTTCTTCAAGATTTTTCTTCAAGATCTGAGGTACAATGGCTGTTGTACATAACATTAAGAACGATGGTTTGAGCTTCATATGTTTCCGTAAGAGCAAAAACCTCTCATACAGCGAAACTTATCATTCACTTTATTTTTCTGTGATTTTCCCGTGATATTAACATAATAGGGATCCCATCTAAGACATACTCATAACAATGCATAAATGCCAGAATGAGATTTTCACTCTGGAGGGGAGTGTGCGCTGATATGAAACTTCCCGGCAGATTAAAACGGTGTGGCGGACCCACACTCGAACTCGGGACCTTTGCCTTTCGCGGGCAAGTGCTCTACCATCTGAGCTACCCAAGCACGACTCACGACCCGTCCGTACTGGCAGAACTGAAGCTGTGAGGAGGGGTAATGAGTCGTGCTTGGATAGCTCAGATGGTAGAGCATTTGCCCGCGAAAGGCAAAGGTCCCGAGTTCGAGTCTCGGTCCGGCACATAGTTTTAATCTGTCAGTACGTTTCAGTGCATAAATGGTTTAAGATACGAAATATGTTTCCGGCAAGAGAAATATGCAAAACGCCAAGTATTCTACTACACTCCTGGAAATTGAAATAAGAACACCGTGAATTCATTGTCCCAGGAAGGGGAAACTTTATTGACACATTCCTGGGGTCAGATACATCACATGATCACACTGACAGAACCACAGGCACATAGACACAGGCAACAGAGCATGCACAATGTCGGCACTAGTACAGTGTATATCCACCTTTCGCAGCAATGCAGGCTGCTATTCTCCCATGGAGACGATCGTAGAGATGCTGGATGTAGTCCTGTGGAACGGCTTGCCATGCCATTTCCACCTGGCGCCTCAGTTGGACCAGCGTTCGTGCTGGACGTGCAGACCGCGTGAGACGACGCTTCATCCAGTCCCAAACATGCTCAATGGGGGACAGATCCGGAGATCTTGCTGGCCAGGGTAGTTGACTTACACCTTCTAGAGCACGTTGGGTGGCACAGGATACATGCGGACGTGAATTGTCCTGTTGGAACAGCAAGTTCCCTTGCCGGTCTAGGAATGGTAGAACGATGGGTTCGATGACGGTTTGGATGTACCGTGCACTATTCAGTGTCCCCTCGACGATCACCAGTGGTGTACGGCCAGTGTAGGAGATCGCTCCCCACACCATGATGCCAGGTGTTGGCCCTGTGTGCCTCGGTCGTATGCAGTCCTGATTGTGGCGCTCACCTGCACGGCGCCAAACACGCATACGACCATCATTGGCACCAAGGCAGAAGCGACTCTCATCGCTGAAGACGACACGTCTCCATTCGTCCCTCCATTCACGCCTGTCGCGACACCACTGGAGGCGGGCTGCACGATGTTGGGGCGTGAGCGGAAGGCGGCCTAACGGTGTGCGGGACCGTAGCCCAGCTTCATGGAGACGGTTGCGAATGGTTCTCGCCGATACCCCAGGAGCAACAGTGTCCCTAATTTGCTGGGAAGTGGCGGTGCGGTCCCCTACGGCACTGCGTAGGATCCTACGGTCTTGGCGTACATCCGTGCGTCGCTGCGGTCCGGTCCCAGGTCGACGGGCACGTGCACCTTCCGCCGACCACTGGCGACAACATCGATGTACTGTGGAGACCTCACGCCCCACGTGTTGAGCAATTCGGCGGTACGTCCACCCGGCCTCCCGCATGCCCACTATACGCCCTCGCTCAAAGTCCGTCAACTGCACATACGGTTCACGTCCACGCTGTCGCGGCATGCTACCAGTGTTAAAGACTGCGATGGAGCTCCGTATGCCACGGCAAACTGGCTGACACTGACGGCGGCGGTGCACAAATGCTGCGCAGCTAGCGCCATTCGACGGCCAACACCGCGGTTCCTGGTGTGTCCGCTGTGCCGTGCGTGTGATCATTGCTTGTACAGCCCTCTCGCAGTGTCCGGAGCAAGTATGGTGGGTCTGACACACCGGTGTCAATGTGTTCTTTTTTCCATTTCCAGGAGTGTATGTGGCTCACGTGTGTAGCTTACATTTATCTACCATGACAATGAAAAATCCATGATTTTTGAAAACAAGATTACGTACTTTTGTACAGCTAATCTAAATGTAGATGCAGCGAAATATGGTTCCTTTATGTACAGTCATATGCCGGAAACCTTGTTTGCTATAATGAAGTGACATTTTTTTTTAATTGCATGTAATTGTTATGCACATATTATTATGAATGAAACACACACAACAATGGTCTAATTGTATGTGTTATGAATGAAACGCCTCGACACTAGTGTAATCGTGGAATATTACATCAGTGTTGTGTGTGTTTCCTTCGCAATGTACATATCAGGTTGCGATGCACGTGACTATTACCAATTCCTTCTCAAAGGACCTTATAATGTCTAAGAAGCGTAATTTCAGTCAGCTAGCTTCAACTGAGATGATTCTATACTTTCGAAGCAACAGCTTGATGTTAACTACCTTGTATAGAGGGTATCCCAGAGATACTAGACAGACTTCGAGAGGTTGTAGGTGGTGTCTCCAGGAACAAATCGAGGAGGTGAACCGGTGTACGGAAACGTTATCCATGATCTTACACGTGTCGGCGCTTGCCACTAGGCCACCTCTTCGGCAACAAATGTGAATTTAAACACTGAAGGACCGTAGGCGGAACGCCTCGAAATGTTGTTTGTTATTCAGTGTCCACGTCCGATTGCCTCGATCGGCAGTGGAGAAGACGGAGTTAGCTACTGTGTACGAAGGCCTTGTCTCCTATGAATGTCGTGTTCTGCTGCGTCAGTGGATGACGGTTTCTGACTCAGGTTTGCATCTGCAGTTTATTTTTCTCCTGGAGCCCTATAAAAATTTCATTTTTTTCGGTATACAGGAGAAAATGAAACACAGATAGAAACGCATGTCAGAAACTCTCACCCATCAAGACAAAAGTGCGCTGTATTCATAGGAGACAGGGCCTGTATAAGCAGCAGTTTGCTCCGTCTTCTCCACTGACTGTCGTGGCAATCAGTGGCGGTCACTGAATAACAAACAACGCTATGGTCCGGTCAGGGTACAAAATCACATTTGCTGCTGAAGGGCTGGCCTTGTGTCAAGCGCTGGCTTCGAGGCTCTGTAGCGTTGTTGGCTGACATTTCAAGACACGGATTCCCATCCTTAATTTGTAGCTCAAAGCGTCCACTACAACCCCTCGAAGTTTGTCACAACGTTTCTGGGACACCCTGTATATGCAGTCGACACAGTACTTTACAGTTGTGTTTTCATCATCATTCGTGGAAGTGTCTAGATTCGACTGTGTACAGATTGGGAAATTGTATGGGCGCTGATGACGGGGCAGTTGAGCGCCCCGCAAACCAAACATCATCACCATTATCTTTATTGTTGCAATGATTACAACAGCTAATTGTGACATCAGTAAGGTATTCCTTAATGGAGTTGCATTCCTCACTGAGGCGATTTGTACCGAAGTTATATTATTTACACAGACAGAGATGTGCATAATTTATACATTGACTTGTGAAAAACATACAGTATGCGACATTACATTTCTATCTTGCTGTTTGAAGTATTGGTAGTAAGACAAGACACTTTGATTTGAGAGAGGAACAGACATTCTGATGCATTCATCCTAACTTTGGATAAAAAATGAACCTGCGTAACTGTCTTGCCAGGTGGCTCATGTGAGCACATCTCGCGGCGTAATTCAAAGTGTCATCTAACACCAGTCTTATATTACTCTACCAAAGGCCTGAGAAATTATCCTGTGAACCCTGAAAGACAAGCATTCACATGATTCTAAAATACTTCGCCACAATCTAAAGGATGAAGCTGTAGAAATGAATGAATATTGAGCTACGCCGAGAGAGTCATATATTAAATCCTAATGCCTGACGTGGCACGTGCACGTATTTGCTGCTAAGACCTGGAAATCACCCTTGTTGGAGTGTCGAGTTTTGATTCACATTTGAAAGAAGCGCGTTTTCTACCAATAATATTATGACCACCGTAAGGCATCACTCGCAGCGTAAACTCTGTCCATAGCTCCTGATGGGTCCATCGGTACTGACCGACCGTCGTGTCATCCTCTGCCAATAGCGTCATTGGATCCGATATGGACGGCGTGCGGTTAGTACACCGCTCCCCCAGCCGTTATCAGTTTCCGTGACCTGGAGTCACAACTAGCCGGTGAAGTAGCTCCTCAATTGGCATCCCGAGACAGAACGCGCTCCATTCCAGTCCTCCCACCAAGCAAAACTCCCTGGCAGTACCGGGAATCGAACCCCTGGATCGCCGCCTGGCAGTCAGACGCGCTGACCTCTCAGCTACGAAAATGATATTACTCGCAGAGGATGCAACAGTTTTATGAAGAACGACTTGTTATAATCACGTTTCCACTCCACAATAATATCAAAGCAGTGTCCTCTGAAAGCAATAAGACGCTCATTGGCTGCCGGAGGGAATGTCATCAGATGTGCAAATGATGAGTTTTGTAAATAACACCATGGTTACCTCTGGACTGTAAAATTGTCTACTTTTAGAACACAGCGTTGCAATTTTAGCCGTGTGACCATTGAAATTGAAATTTGTGGTAAGTTCTATGGGACCAAACTACTGAGGTTATCGGTCCCTAAGCTTACACACTACTTAATCTAACTTAAACTAACTTACGCTAAGGACAAAACACACACACACACACACACACACACACACACATGCCCGAGGGAGGACTCGAACCTCCGACGGGGCCAGCCGCGCGAACCGTGACAAGGCGCCTCAGAGCCTCAGACCGCACGGCTACCCTGCACGGCCGTCTGACCATTATCAAGTGGAAACAACTGTGGCTTAGCACATGGCAAAGTCTAAAAATCACTTGACATATCGCACACCGACAAGAAAAGTGACACAAGTCGAAAAATGGCATATTTAGTTTACGCCATTGAAAAATACGGAGAGGAGCCCCAACGCGCACGAAAAATACAACGAAACTTACTGCCAACAATACTTACTTGAAATTTAAAGGAAATTTATATAGGGTGGCCCTCATAAAACCAGTGAGCCTCACGAACCAGTTAATCATCTCTAGTCGGATTTCTTGTGAAGTAACAACACTGCATCGGAAGTTGACTACACTACATTTTATCGGAAAGTTGAGTGCAGCCGTGTTTTTCGTGCGTCAGTTGTGAGAAGCTCGTATTGTTGAGTTTTTACAGAAATGATGCAGATTGCAGTGGAGTAGGGAATTGATATTGTACTATGTTACATAAAGGCAGGCGAAGTATACTGGTAGGAAACTCCTCACGACCAGCACAATTCAAAATCTGTGCTAGAAATGGAGGGATGCAGCACCCTTCAGAATGTGCAGAGCAATAGATGACCGACAGTGAGGACTCCTGATGCTATAGACAGAATTAACATTGACACTGACATTCAAGAAGTCCCCGCAAATCGGTTACAAGGTTATCTAAGCAGGGTGGTATATCTCGCACATCGTATCAACGTGTACTAACAGATATGAAATTAATAGCCTATCGTGTGAGTGTGGTACAAGAGTTGAAATCTGAGGATCAGGAAAAAAAAGTTATTTATTGTAACTGTTGTTAACATCAGTTTCTAACGGTTACTTGGATCCTTCGTTTACTTCATGCCAGATGAGACCTTGTTTTATTTGTCAGGTTACGTGAACTCCCAAAACTGCAAATACTGGTAGCAAGATAACCCACATATTCTGTAAGAAGAATCCCTTCGCTCAGAGATGAAAGGAGTTTGATGCGCGTTGTCCAGCATGCATATTATTGGTCCCATATCTTTCAATTACACCTTACACAATGCCATATATCTAGGGATCTTTGACTCTTTCTATGCACAAAATTAACAGATGCAGAGAAGCTGTATGTAGTAATCCAACAAGGTGGAACAACCGCTCACACATCCAACCAAAGTATGGTTCACATTACCAACGTGTTTCTTGAAGACAGACTTCTCAGCAGAGGCCTCTGGTCCGCAAGGTCCCCGGACTTAACATCTTGTGATTTTTAATTATGGGACACATTGAGAAGCAGAGTGTCTGTTGACAATCCTCGTACAATAGACGATCTTGAACAAAACGTTGGTAGAGGCTTTAATTACATCATGCCAGCAGAATTATAGCTTGTTGCTGGTAAAATCATCACTCGAAGTCAGAAATGCCTGAAATCCCATGGTCACCACTTCCAGCATCTCTTACAAACAGGCTTTTTAACTTCGGTATTATCTATTCTTATTTAGTTAGTTCATTTTTACCTGAACCTCGGGCATGAGGCGTACCGGTTTTATGTGGTACACCCTGTACTATTTCAATATGTTTTACAGAATTAATTCTTCAAGTCGGGTTTCCTCATGTATTGCATTTTTGAGTTGTGTCGCTGTGCCATGCGTGCCATGCTTTTACAACAGTATAATTAAAGACCCAACTATCGGATGTGAATGACATCCATATATTCCAGATGATTTCTAGGTTTTGACATTTACTATAAGACAGTTATTTCCACTTATGATGTCCACACGAACGAAATCGTAATAGTGGGTTGTGCAAATAAATAATTTTACACACAAAAGGTGACAGTTTTGCCATTTACAAAACGAGTCGAACCTGACAATAGAGAAGCAATGTCTTCGTACCCATGAACCAATCTGTAGCACTGTAGAACAAAAGCGTGTTCTTTGAAGCTTTGGACTGGAGCTTACGGTGCAGTGTGTTTCCTCACCTGGTCATAGTGTTACCTGCCGAAGACTTCTTCCAAGTTCGATTCCTGATATAAGACACAGTTTTAACCAATTAGGATGTTTCATGACCACTTATACTCCGCTTCAGTATGAGTACCTCAGCCGGCCGGGGTGGCCGAGCGGTTCTAGGCGCTATAGTCTGGAACAGCGCGACCGCTACGGTCGCAGGTTCGAATCCTGCCTCGGGCGTGGATGTGTGTGATGTCCTTAGGTTAGTTTGGTTTAAGTAGTTCTTAGTTCTAGGCCACTGATGACCTCAGAAGTTAAGTCCCATAGTGCTCACAGCCATTTGAACCATTTGAGTACTCTTTTTTGCTGTTGTAGGTTCACCATGGTTTTTTATGAATTAACAGACGAATGCCCTGTGCGTTGCGTCAACACGTCCACAGTCTTTTCATTGTCGCTCTCCACCCTGCTTTCAGTGTAATGTCATCACTCTTTACAACCGTTGAATTCTATGAAAGAGAAGACCACCGCGTGTCTTTAACGTATACGTCCTACTAAGGGGCAGCCATTTATATGTAGAAGGAGCAGGTGTGATACTGCCGACGCTTTCTAGACTCGAGTGTTTTCGACTGTTAATGCCAAGGAGCTGCTTCCTAAGTGGCCACGTTTCGCCACGCTGTAAATCGCTACTTTAATAAGCGGCATCGCCTCGACGACGCATCTGTTGGCGGGACCAAGATGTCCCGAGGCCTCGCTCAGCCGCTGCCGGCGAGGCCCACGGACCACGGTGGAATTCTCCGCGGCCAGTTTCACCGCGTGACGTCACCGCCGCATTCCTGGCGAGGTCACGTGGCCGGGAGGCGCCACCGGTCACATATGGACACTAACACGCACGCACACGAACGCTCGCGCGAACCACGCTCGCTTTCATTTCCTACACACGGGCGAGCCGGCCAGCTATCTAGCTGCAGCGCGGGTAGCGTCTGTGACGCAACCGCCCTCCGGCCACTTAGTCATATCGCCTCCCAGCCGTCCGCGGGCGATTTATTAGCCGCTGCCATGCGATAACCCACGTCTGCTCCCGAGGTGCAGGTAAATAATTGCTCCTTCGCTCCGAGGGCAGCCCACGTTTCGTGCCATCGCTGCAGACGATTCTTCTTCTTCGGCGGCGTCTGTGTGTGGCGCTGAGGCTCGACCCAGCTTTCCACGACTGGAAAATAACGCCAAACTCAAGGTGCATTTCACATTTGTTTTTCTGCCATTGGCAGCAGGGAAGCTAAAATTCACTCTTGCAATATATGTGAAATGTGAAAATTTCTGGAACGAAATATGTGATCGCGCTGATGTCATTTGTGGCATCATCTAGAGATCGCAGTGCCACACCAAAGGAGGCAACGCATATCGATATGACAGACGTTAGCGAGAGCTCTCTCCTATCTACAACGACGTACGAGAGGCGCTCCTGAAGACCACGCCACTCCACCGGCATTGCAGCGCCCTCGCACTGAGGCCTATATAGTGTCGAGCGTGCAAGAATTCTAACACAGTTTGTGGCGTCGACTGAAGCAGGCACATCATCGAGCAAGACAAACGAATGATTCGAAGTCTGAGATGGACTTATACTTTCGTAAATGCGCCAAGAGAACAGTTTCTTAATTGACATTTGAGTAATAAGATGAACTATTTCGTGAGTTACAGTTCCTACGTTCCACTTCACTGAGGAGTCAAAGAAACCATAGTTATGGCTGGACGATCGTAGTTTCGCCCGGTCACAACATCAATGATTTTCTTTTAAAAGGTTGCTCAGTAGCCTGAATCAATTTCCAGCTTGACCACATGACCATTTTTCTACACACAGCGTGTTGAAGCAGTTGAGCTGTATACGATCGTTCAGAAAAACGGCATTTTTCTCTGGCGCTTTATCACTAATGGAAAAACACCCAGAATTAGTGAATGTTTATCTGGAGCCTGCACTTTTCGGCTTGAAGAGTTAAGAAATCGGTGGATGGACTCAAACCTGGACTCAAAAATTGCTACAATGATCGTGAAAATTATGCCCTTGAAGGACGTGTAAAAACTGCAACCAAAGATGAAAACTTCGACAAACTGCATAAAATGTTATCGATAGCTCTGCAGTTAAAAGTGTATGTAAACAGTGGACCTATACAGAAAAGAGTGTGGTACTTTTCACACTCAGAATTAACAGTGAGGAAGCCCTGTGCAAGATGGGTGCCGCATGTCTTTAACACCGACGAAACGGAAATGAGAAATCCAATTAATGGTGTACTTCTGTATGAACAGCCACTTATTTACATTTTATGTACAGTATCTCGACGACTGAGCTAGTCGTCTTCTTCAGATGCTGCACACAGTGATGTTATATGATCTATAGTTGAATCGTTGTATATTGATCCATGGTAGCTGCAGTGGCCTGGGTGCGGGAGCTTTGCAGACCTATCTCAACCAATAAAGTAAAGCGATTTGAAAACGTCTCTATGGCAACGCTTCAGTGTTGTCACAGTTCTGTAGACAGCTACTGTTTTCTCCAGCGGGTATTAGCGCTTCACAATTGAAAGCTGGCAACAGCACTACAAACTGTCAGGGATCTTCTTAGCCTTCTCGACTATAGCTGCCAGAATTCCAACCAGCGACTACGCCTAGCAGCGTGAACGACATTCTTATTGTTGGTTACCTGATGAACAATAAAACAACAGCTCCCGAATACTGTCCATGTCGACTGGACAAACTGGACGAATAAAATGTGAGAGACAGGTCAAGACATCAAAAATAAAGAAATCAGGCTTCAACAAATGTTTGCAAACTTTATCTGGCTATAGAAAACCTGGGAGTTTTGAAATATGAATTGCTGGAACATTTATTGTATTCAACAGATTTGGTATATATATGCCAGCTTTTTTGGGTCCAATAAAAAGATTGCGGTGATCGTTAAAACGTATTTTCGAATCTTCCAGAACCCACTTTAGGGTACATTGATATGACACGCACAAGTGAATAACCCTAGAGAAAGATGGTGCCGTCTATAGGCTGCACCGAGGGAGGTGGCGCAGTGGTTAACATACTGGATTCGCAATCGGGGGACGATGGTTCAAACCCGCGTCCGGCCATCCGGATTTAGGATTCCCGTAATCTTCCCTAAATCGTTTCAGGAAAACACCAGTATGGTTGTTTCCAAAAGGGCCCGGCCGTTTTTCTCCCCCTTCCTCGACACCATCCGAGCTTGTACTTCGTCTCTGGTCACCTCGATGTGGACGGAACGCTGCCAACGTGATTTAACAAGTCTACCCTATTTGTTTACACTGCAACGTCCCCATCATCTCTGCAATTCCAACGATGTATTTAATTCAACAATGTGTACATACACAGGGTGAGGCAGTTAAGAGAGAACACCACAAATAGATCCATAATTAATAAATATATAGAAGTGCGGTTTTTGCCAAGTGATAGTGGACAATATGGCTAATTTCCTGACGTTCGCAAGTAATTTTTATCATTTATAGCCGCCTCATTAAGACACCGGCTTTTTATGTAATGGAACTATATACTTTTCTTTTGTGGTATTTGAAATAAACATGTAACAGAACTTCAACGACATAACGTTTATGGAACTTGTTCAAACATTATCAAGAAAACAGCGCCACAAACCATTGTTTTGCAGCCAGAAGAGGTTCCAAAACGTCCTTCCTCACGTAACTCAGGTGTGGTTCGAGTTTTTACTATCAAGGTCGTCATAAAAATGCTCAGAATGTTGACCTTGAGCGTCACTACACACTATAAAGTAATTCTGGAGAAGCTACTGCACGTTGAATTTTATCTGCAGTAAACAGCAACACAAGCCCGTGTTGTAAGCCGTCACATGACTTCCGGAATTGTCGGTATTTCCTAATAGACATCGGGTTTTAATTTTCATCACAAATAAAAGTATAGAAGTTCTAAATTTGATGAGTGTGCAAACCAGTTTGCGCTCCCTGAACGACCGTTCCAATGCTCTCTAATTGTTCTCTTAAGAAGATCTGTCATTACATGTGTGGAATGGGAGGGATGTCTGTCATGTTGTTACCACACTGACCTGATTATCTTACGGCTATTGGGATGTTTACGGCAGCAGCACAGCTTAGGAACGCGAGATATTTGAGTGTACTTAGATTCCCATCAATAAATCAGTGATGCGGATCTTGAAGACCAAGAGCGTTATTTTTATCCACGCCTTTGAGTCAGCGTGGATTTTAAACTCACAATTACTGCACATTGCAGAGATTGAGTTGCCCATGGTTTGCAAACGATGCTTCTTCCTTAAACAAAATTCTGCATAGATATGCCGTATCATTAGTACTTTTCATAGATAACATTCGCAGAACACTCGTTTGGTTGACTCTTTCATACTTCCGAGATGTCTCTTAGTGACATTTTCATTATGTGTTATTGCCACTAAAATATTTGCTGCATTTCTTTGATCGGTTGATCTTTTTACTTAGCGTTTGTATTCTTCATACTCCCAGTTTCTAGAACTTTTTTATAATGCTTGCAAAGACAGATCGTGAGTGTTTCACAGGATCGGCTTACTCTTCAGCGTACAACAGCCCAGCTGCTCTAACACTCTGGCGACATTCGCCATAAGCGATATTCACATTTTCGGTTGTTGTAGACATTGTGAATGTCTCAGTAGCATTAAGAGTAAGTTACCCAATTGCTACAACGACAGAGGACGATGGGCTTCAAACGCACAGGGAAACCATTTCTAAGTGGCCGGCCTGAGTGGCCCTGCGGTTCTAGGCGCTACAGTCTGGAACCGAGCGACCGCTACGGTCGCAGGTTCGAATCCTGCCTCGGGCATGGATGTGTGTGATGTCCTTGGGTTAGTTAAGTTTGATTAGTTCTAATATCTAGGCCACTGATGACCTCAGAAGTTAAGTCGCATAGTGCTCAGAGCCATTTGAACCATTTCTGAGTGACGTGTTTGCTTACATCTCGTATAATAGAGCAGACGATTGTGGAATCTCTTCTCCTGATGACAGGGCAGTAGTTTGCGACGCTGTTATGTTCATGTTGTTTGATCAAATCCCAAATATGTTATGTCGTTGAAGTTCTCTCAGAAGTTTCTTTCAAGTGCCACAGAAAAGGTATATAGCTCCAGTAGGAAAAAAACCAAGTAGATGTAGATCGGCGACTATAAATGATAAAAAAGACTTGCGAACGTCAGGAAGTTAGCTATATTGTCCGCTATATCTCGGCAAAAACCACACCTCGATATATGTATTCTTCTGGATGTATCTGGGGTGGCCTCTCATAGTTGCCTCACCCCGTATAGACTGTCCGACGCATAACTACGTCAAAACCTCGAAGAATGGCGTACTCTGCAACACTAGTGCCTTTTCCAGCTCTTTAACCTGCTGTCAGTTGCACTACGGACTGCCGCTTCAGAAGAGACATCTCTTACGTCTACCTTCTTGCAAGAGGCTATAAATCTAACACCTTGTCTTTGGAAGCAGTTTCTGTCGTCCACTTGAGATGGATGCGGTAGTACGCAAACGCCCGACAAGTTATGCCGTTTACGGGTGATTGAAAAGGAAAGAACAGACTACAGTGGTTTATTACAGACAAGTTATAAAAGATGGAAACACATTCCGCATGTCACTGCGTAGTGGAAGGTTCAACGTTGGGACACAGCTGCACCGTCGTTTGTTTGTAGCAACATGGCGATTATACCATAAGAGAAACCATTTAATCATTTTGTGTGATGGAATTTCCGCGAAGTGAATCAATTATTCAAGTGTAACGTGCACTCCGCCGTCGATGAAGCAAGAAGCCGCCTCTACAAAACAGATTTATGACCTGCATACAAAATTATTGGAAACTGGTTGCATATGCAAAGGGAAGAGCACTAGACGGCCACGCACGTCTGATGAAAATGTCGAGTGTGCCCGAGATGCGTTCATACAGAGCCCTCAGTAGACCACAAGAACGGCAAGCCAGTAACTTCAGCTTACTGAAACAAAGGTATGGCGAGTTCTCAAACGATTGTTGCATATGAATACTTACACCATGAAGTTACTGCAGCAATCGCGTCCCAACAAACGTAACAGAAGGTACGAATTTTGCATTTCAGTTCTCCAGAATGTGGCACTTTTTCCGAACAGCTCATCCTTTCGGACGAATCGGCGTTTCATCTATCGGGTAAAGTAAACCGTCATAACGTAAGAATTTGGGGGCCACAGTTTATGGATCTTTCTTTTTTTGCGGAGGGTACTGTGACGGGGAATGTCATACCTGGACATGATGCAAAACTGATTGTTTTCTCAAGTTCACGCGGATTCCACTTATTTGATTTTTATGCCTGATGGCGCCCTGCCTCACGTTCAACTTCAGGTAGGGCGTTATCTTAACAACACCATCCCACAACGTTGGATTGGAAGCGGCTGACAACAAAATCTTGTTCGTTGTTTTTGGTCTCCTAGAGCACCAGACCTCACACCTTACGACTTTTACTGTGGGGGATACATAAAAGACAGTCTTCGTCCCACCTATGGCAGCTACTCTTCAAGATCTTAGAAGTCGAATTGCTGAAACTGTCGATTCAATAAACAACGACCTGTTGAATTGTGTGTGGAATGAAATGGACTATCGCATCGATGTTTCTCGAGGAACGCATGGTGCTCATGTTGAGTGTATGGTATAATGTCTGTGCGAACATAAATCTTTGAATCTTCCTCTGTCCAGTGACATATGCAATGTGTTTCTATCTTTCACAATTTGTACGTAATAAACAGCTGAAATCTGTTCTTCCTTTCTGAACCACCCTGTATTGAGATGCTCCTTTTGCTAAGCCAAAACAAGATGCCCTTGTCAAATGCGCTTAAAAATGCGGTTTTCCACATCCTCTCCACCTGTAAACCACTTAATGATTTTTCTGGATTCCTTGCGTTTGTTATACACCTTTTGTGCCATAAACGTATCCTAGGTGCGATCATTCTACACGAGTTAATCCTCACACTCCTGCTGACCTGTGTAAAGCAACGAACTCTTTCCAGTATTTGGCAGCGGGCCAGACATATGAAAACACATTGGCCAGAGGCAAGCTGGATATTACAGCTCTCGCATAAACATCCCATTCGAACCGGCGTATCCTTTACGTAAGACAGCGGCTGGTATTTTCGACGGCCTGGCCACGTGGGCCTGATCGATGCTTTCTCCTCGCATTTGGCCACAACGGTTTATTTCTGCGGCAGATATTCGCCGTTAATTGGAAGCTTCGAGCCAGGAACAGATTCTGCTATATTCTATTGGGCTGCCTGAACTTCTACTGTGGCAGTATTTATTGAGCCGTAAACTTCGTTATCCCGTCGCTCATCATTGTGAGCTGTTATTTATATCGTTAGTTCCTTTCTTATATAAAGGATGGAGGCAATAAAAGAGACAGTCTTACGCAGGGAGAGAAACCTATCGTTTTATGGTCGCTTTTTCGAACCTGCGCTTTACTTCAGCAAATTCTGGTGGCCGCCATAAGTCCATATTTATTCAATTCTAGTTTGTACGCAGTCGTCTATACATTTTAGTATTCTGAGAACGAGTTCCTGGTAATTACTCATTGCGTTTTTCTAAACGTTTACTTGCGTAGAAGTCAGATCTGTCGCAAAATGTTGGATACAATGTAGAATACGACCTATTACTCCAAATATTTTCGACAATGTCTCCCGCTCTACGTCTCTCGTTAATCAGTAATAATCAACATGCGTTTGACCAGTCTATTATACCGATATGTTTATCGAAAAACACAGTCCGCCCTCGGTTGTGCTGTATAGTTAGTGTAGCGGATAGAGTTTTGCCGCACGGTAACTCAGCGTGTTAGGTCAGAGAGCTGGTTGGTATCTGTAATAAAAAAAACTGAGTCAATGGATCAAGAAACGAGCTTCAACGGATGCCACGTGACGTCCGATACGACTAAATACAACGAACAAAATAAAAAAAAAGTGGTCAGGGCGACAGAATGTCAATCCGGGTTCGATTCCTGGCAGGGTCGGAGATTTTCTCCGCTCAGGGACTGGGTGCTGTATTGTCCTAATCATCATCATTTCATCCCCAGCGACGCGCAAGTCGCCGCAGTGGCGTCAAATCGAAAGACTTGCACCTGGTGAACGGTCTACCCGATGGCCCTAGTCACACGACATTTTTTTTTTATCGAAAAACACAATACATATACAAGGAGCGATCAAGAAGTTCCCGTTTGAAGACGTTGCAGTGTATGCGCATCGTAGCGCGACTCCGATGCGGGTATATAAGCACCAACATGCACGCAAGGGAACAGTGTGTCATTCATGTCCTTCCGACGTGTGTGTGGTAAATGCTGAAACGTGAACTATGGGGACGTTATTATGTTTCTTAGCTGACGAAGAATAAACACCGGTAGACATTCACCGGAGAACGCAAAATATGTATGGGACAGCATGTCTGTCGGAAACATGGAGTGCTACTGCTTCATGATAACACACGTCCCCGTATCGTAAATGTCATAACACAGAAGTTATGCCAGCTCAAGTGGGAGTGACTCAAGGAGCCGCCCTATAGTCTTGATTTCTCCTCATGCGATTATCACGCCTTCGGTCCTTAAAAATAGGGGGGGGGGGGGGGGAGCCTTGGAGGGTTGCGACTGCTGTCGGACGAGAATGTGCAGCAGGCAGTTACGGACTTGTGGACTTCTTCACACAGCAGGACACGGTGTTTTAGCAAACGAGTATCTTCGACCTGGTGCATCTGTGGAACGATTGACTCAGTGCTCACGGTGAGTTTGTCTCAGTGACATACCGATTCTGGGCTGTCCGGCCTTCGAACGGGAACTATCTGATAGCCTCTCATATCAGAGAATCCCGTCTATAATGATTATAATAAATAATGATTTAAAACTTCCTGGCAGATTAAAACTGTGTGCCGGACCGAGACTCCATTCTTTCAGGAGTGCTGGTTCTGCAAGGTACGCAGGAGAGCTTCTGTAAAGTTTGGAGGGTAGGAGACGAGCTACTGGCAGAAGTAAAGCTGTGAGGACGGAGCGTGAGTCGTGCTTGGGTAGCTTAGTTGGTAGAGCACCTGCCCGCGAAAGGCAAAGGTCCCGAGTTCGAGTCTCGGTCTGGCACACAGTTTTAATCTGCCAGGAAGATTCATATCAGCGCACACTCCGCTGCAGAGTGAAAATCTCATTCTGGAATAATGATTTAGTGTAACAAGAAAAACTGTATTAGAAGATATCATGAAAAAAAATGTATTTTCGTAAACATTTTCCATGATTTGTATTCTTCGCAATTCATCAACTGATTGTTACCTGGATGTGTGTATCATGCTATCTGTTATATTTTGGAACTAATTCGTACTTTTAATAAAACCATTGTGTCTTGTTATCGGTAAGGATTGTGCCGGAAGAAAGCAAGTATGTGAAAAGATGGTCGTTTCGAGTAAAAATATTACACAAACATGCGTCCATTTTTCTATAGGAGCGTGGATACGGCTTTTTGAAGCTGTGCGAGAGAAAGTGCCTGCGCACTGGTGTGTGTGTGTGTGTGTGTGTGTGTGTGTGTGTGTTTGTTTGTTTTCCCTTGCGTAAGGAATTACTCGCTTAACACAGTTCATCGTCGGGGCTACTTCCACTTGTGACGACCACTACCCGTCATTGTTAACACACGTCTTCAACAGTGCTTCTTAGTAGAGTATACTCGACGATCTGATACTTACGAGGGTTATTTTTAACGAGCCACTTTCATGCTCGAAATCTTATCACAAAATAAGGTCCCGCTGTCGGTCGAAGGGTTTCCCTTCGCTACCGGACTGAATACATCACTTCATAATGGGCAGTCTCTGCTCATTTGACCCGTAATACGCTAATATATCAGATATATGAAGTATTTCCCGCAAAATCGATCGATCGTATCGATAAATTCCTCTGGGATGCAGTGTTCTGCCGGTCTTGGGTAGCCGAGCGGTTCTAGGCTCTTCAGTCTGGAACCACGCGGCCGCAACCGTCGCAAGTTCGAATCCTGCCTCGGGCATGGATGTGCGTGCTGTTCTTAGGCTAGTTAGGTTTAAGTAGTTCTAAGTTCTAGGGGACTGATGACCTCAGATGTTAAGTGCCATAGTGCTCAGAGCCATTTGAACCATTTTGCAGTGTTCCTCCATTTGGCATCAGTTCAATTTGACATGTAACGACGTACGCAAAAAGACCACAGAATAAAAGTAAGCGCAAAACACAATAGGCTAATCAGACACACCTAGTATGAACATAGCCACCCTTTCATAATTGAGACTGCAAAGGAACTGTGCAGACTGTTGGGTGTCAGAGCTGGAAAGCGTGCCTAGGTCTGATGTAACATATTTTAAAACACCATCTGAATTTTTATTCACTCAGAAAGCGTGTCAGTAAGTCATTACAGCACTATCGTGTAATAATTTTATGCACATTAATCAAACAACTGAGTGCCCACTGAATAATGGACAGCGTTATGTACGAACTTGGCGGTGGTATCACCCTCTCAAATATTCACGGTTCTTCTGAAAATTATTCTTTACAAAGTTTCTGTCAATTATCTGCATTTAGTAAACAATGATGCAGAACATTGGTATAAACAGGTGGGTACTCTGCTCTTTTCGAAGTCGACAGCCGTGGTTTTCGAACAATGCTATTGCCCTGACAAGTCGAGATACTGCAATCAATTCCCGCTTAAAGCATAGTGTGGATTTTACTCTCCGTCACCTCTGGACTCATCAGAATGAAATTTATAGTGTGCAAGCGATTCGAACTTAACCATCTGCATCCTTTACACATAATGAATTAGAATTTTAGTTGTTGGTTGCTCACTGAATGACGGTGGTTCAGGGTTCGAATTTTGTATATCTAAAATGTTGCTTTACATCAGCAACACTGTCAACATTCTGAATATTGACTTGCTGTACAGGAATATAGGTGCCTCTCTTCATTGATGTTTAGATTGTGCAGGAGCAATGTCACATCTAACTAACGAAGAAAACAAAAGCAAAGAAGTCCTAGCGTTAATATATGAACTGAAATTTCTTTTCATTATAGCTATAGAGATTCTTGTCACAAGAAAAATTACATAAACAAATGCTAACCCACCCTCTTTATCCTTCGAGAGAAATGAAACGAAAAACCATAAGCTCCATTTTAAATTTTCATTACGACTGCATTTGACCTGTTTCAGTTTCTTGTGCACCAGCGTTATTTTCTGTATATTGAGATTAACATGAAGTTGCGAACCATTATGTTTCCCATATGCGCCTTCTATCATTCGTCATTCATGGGAACCGGTCTCCCCAAGATACACTATTACAACTGAGCAAGTAACGCAAGACCTCCACAAACAGCAGCCAGGATTTGCTTCCATTTTTATGACTCCCTAAGTTAGTTTATGTGGACTTCTCTCTACGAGCAGCATCGAAAGCTAATCATATTTCGTGCAAAATATGTATTGCAAAACGTCCTGGTCACGAGTGAAGCAATAATTTCTTAACTCTATCCAGAAAAAGTATGTTGTAATTTGGTGTTTATGCGTGACAGAGACTGTGTTTACGTCTGGCTTCTGGAATGTATTTAATTCATCGCAAGAACCGACAAGCCAAATCTCCAATTTCTCCAGTTCCTGAAGCTGTGCTTAGTCACTATATGTGTGTCACCGCCCTACGACGCGGTTAGCGGCAGAAACATCTGGACATGACATCATAGGTCGTATTACCTAAGTACCTGCAGGTGAAAATACAGACAATATTTCCGATGAGAAATTCGCTAGGAATGCTCATGCCTAATTATTCACTTTCGCTACTCCTGCGAGTAGAAAAGCGTTAGAGATACGCGTGGAAACGTTTTCGTAATATGTAATTTAAAAAAGATGTATTTGCGGTATTGCATCCGTAACAATGCACATCAGAAGCTCCAGTCTCGATATTTTCGCTGTTGGATGGGAAACCGATGCCTCCCCGAACGTTGCGTGTGATGTAGTAGCTATTCGGAAGCAATAAAAAGGGACGTTTTCATACAACTAATCAAATTATTCAGAAATGAGTAGTTCCTGTCGCACCTGAGTCTTTCCGCCAATAAAGAATGCAGAATCCAAGAGCACAGTAGCCTTTCTCATTTTGATGAAGTAATATCCTCAGTTCCAATCGTTATTAAGTAATTTGCTGTAAAAGATTCAGGGTTCGCTTTCTCAAAATGGTTCAAATGGCTCTGAGCACTATGGGACTTAACTTCTGAGGTCATTAGTCCCCTAGAACTTAGAACTAGTTAAACCTAACTAACCTAAGGACATCATACACATCCATGCCCGAGGCAGGATTCGAACCTGCGACCGTAACAGTCTCGCGGTTCCAGACTGCAGCGCCTAGAACCGCACGGCCACTTCGGCCGGCTTCACTTTCTCAATTAGAAGTAAAATCCTCAATTTCACTCGTTATTTATGTGTTGTAAAATGATTCAGGGCTCGCTTTCGAACGAGACTTTCACATTTATTTGATTTCAAACGATCACTAGTTTTTATTATGTTAAAAAATAATCGTACATGTATTTTCTAATGGTGAGAGACTTACAATGTAATGGGCATTTTTCATGAAGGGTGTTTTGAACCTACGCCCTTGGCTTCCTCTGGCAGTTCTTGGAAATCAGATAGGGCCCATGCAAGTACTACATCACAGTACTAAATTAATCACCCTAGAAAGGAAAGTGTATAAATATGATTACTGACCCATTTGGTACTAAGCTGAATGGTAGTTAACCACAGTTGTAAACTAACATATCTGCATCAAATGTCTCACTCTCTATCCTCCTCTCTTCTTGTTCCTCAGCAAATATTTTGTATTCCATTGACGTTAGAGTGCATGGGTAGACATTAGAGGAGCTATATAATATGAAGGATGGTAATTTTTTGATACTGTTGTATCGTTTATTTACCATACAAAAACTGTTCGCGAGTTAACGACACCAACAAAAAATCGAGAGATTCTCGTGATTTTCGGCTTTAAATTATTGCTTTTCCTTGAAGCTGTATGTTGACACTACGGATATTTGAAAATCATTTTGATACATCCTGTTAAAACATGTAAAGGACAAACACATGGAAACGGAATATACGCACCGAGCGAGGTGGCGCAGTGGTTAGACACTGGACTCGCATTCGGGAAGACGACGGTTCAATCCCGCGTCCGGCCATCCTGATTTAGGTTTTCCGTGATTTCCCTAAATCGCTCCAGGCAAATGCCGGGATGGTTCCTTTCAAAGGGCACGGCCGACTTCCTTCCCCGTCCTTCCCTAATCCGATGAGACCGATGACCTCGCTGTCTGGTCTCCTTCCCCAAAACCAACCAACCAACCAACCAACGGAATATACTGTAACGAGCATGGAACGGACGTTGGTAATACAAGTAGATGTATGTATGGATGTGCCCCTTTACGAAATTACGAAGGAACAGCGCGAATATCCACCACTATATCATTTGTCTATTAGACGTGCTCGACGTAACGTTAGCGAGTCGTGTGCTCGTCTGATTTCGAGAAAGAAGAACAGTGAGGTGTTGTGCAGTTTTTGACTGCGGAAGGACTGTCAGGAATATAAATTCATTCCAGAATGTCTGCTGCGTACGGCGAACGCTGTATGACACGCAGTCGTGTCTGCAAAAAATACGAGCCGCTGGTTTCAGTTCAGTTATTCTCCTGGGCCCGTTCGAATTCTCTTACCTGGGTGAACTTCTTGGCGGTCTCAGGAACCGAACTTGGACTCGCTTCGCGACGACAGCCAATAACCGCTCAGTCGCTGATATTTTGAACGAATAACAAAAGAAAGAAACTATTTCGCATAACACGCTTGCTGTTTTCATGACTCTTCTGTACAATCTAACTCAGAGATTTCTAAGACTTCCATCAGCGCAGTTCTATTGTAGCTTGAAACAATCAAAATAATTTTTTTAAAATTTATTCTTGGTGACAATTATTAGTGAAACCAAACAAGTCCTTGACTGGTGGCAGCACTGATGAAATAGAACCTTGCACTTGGCACCTGTCAGCTGTATAAAATACCTAGACGCAGCTATTTTGCACGGTTGGCTGGTGGCTAGCATTATGTACTACTGCGTAAATTCCATTAATGTAAACACCCTGTGGAGTACACTTCTGTCTGGTGATGGTTTAATCGAGACCGATCATTATGGATAAATAAAACAAATATATGGAATGTTTCAAAAGCCGGCCGCTGTGGTCTAGCGGTTCTGGCGCTGCAGTCCGGAACCGCGGGACTGCTACGGTCGCAGGTTCGAATCCTGCCTCGGGCATGGGTGTGTGTGATGTCCTTAGGTTAGTTAGGTTTAAGTAGTTCTAAGTTCTAGGGGACTTATGACCTAAGATGTTGAGTCCCATAGTGCTCAGAGCCATTTGAACCATTTTTTTGAATGTTTCAAAATGAGCTTTTGATTATCTGTCGCTGAGGTTCCATGTAAAGCTTAAATGTACCTAATATGCAAGGTAAACTCGAACCCCACAGATACAATTTCGGAGGTTATTTAGAGATGATTTCTGAGTATTATGGTACGATGGAATCGTGATCTCCGATGGTAGGCAACAGAGTAATTGTATCTCGTTTCTTTCCCCATTTAACTTTGTATCTGCACTTTATGCACTGCACTGAAAAAAACACTCTAAGACAAAAATAAATAAATAAGAAATGCGATCAGACCACAAAGGAATTATCCAAACGGGCCGGAAATCGGTAGATGTGATGTACATGTAAGACAAACGACTGATTACAATTTCATACATTTTCAGAAAAATTTGATGATTTATACAAGAAAAGAGCTCCACCTCTGGCCATTATGCAAGCAGTTATTCGGAGGAGGAGGAGATTAGAGTCTAATATCCCATCGACAATGACGTCATTAAAGACGGAGCACAAGCTCGGATTAGGGAAGGATGGGGAAGGAAATCGGGCGTGCCCTTTCAAAGGAGCCATCGTGCCTTTTTCCTGAGGCGATTTAGGGAAATCAGGGAAAACCTAAATCAGGATGGCTGGACGAGGCTTTGAACCGTCGTCCTTCCGAATGCCAGTCCAGTGTGCTAACAACTGCGCCGCCTCGCTCGGTAAGTTATTCGGCTCGACACCGCTTGATTCGGTTGTTGGATTTCCTCCCGCGATATATCGTGCCAAATTCTGTAGATCTGGCGCGACTGATCGTCATAATTCCTACCCATAATGCTCTAAACGTTCTCAAATGAAGAGAGATCCGGTGATTTTGCTGATAAATGTAGCATTTGACAAGCACAAACACGAGCAGTAGAAATTCTCGCCGTGTGCGGGCGAGCGTTATCTTGCTGAAATGTAATCTCTGGATTGCTTCCCATGAAGGGCAATATAACTATCGTCGACGTACCACGGATGCCAACCAGAGAGGTCATGCAATCAAAAGAAATGGCACCCCACACCGTCACTCCTGGTTAGGATCGCACTTAAGTCCATGGTGTCTCCTGACACGTCTTCTGCCTGAAATCTCATTGACTGGAGTAGAATTGTCTACAGGGAATGTCCTGCTTCGAACTGAGACCCGATGACCAGAGAAAAACGTGTCTGGAGACAGCTCAGACACCGACGGAATACCAACCTGACTCGTCCGCCACATGGGAGGCAACCAGGAGTGATGGTCTGGGGTGCCATTTCCTTTCACGACATGACTCCTTCGGTTGCCATCCGCGGCAGTTTTACAGCACAGCGGTACGTCGATGATATTCTCTGCCCCTTTTTGTTGCCCTTCACGGGAAGCCCTCCTGGGCTTACATTTCAGCAAGATAATGCCTGCCCGCACACGGCGAGAGTTTCTCCTGTTTGTCTTCGTGCTGGTAGAACCATACCTTCGCCAGTAAGGTCCCCTGGTCTTTCCCCAACTGAGAACGTTTGGAGAAGTATGGGCAGAACCCTTCAAAGCTCGGGAATTTTTCGATGTAATGTGCCAACTGGACAGAATTTGGCTCGATATTCCTCAGGAGAACATCCAGCAACTCTATCAGCGCAGCGCCGGATAACTGATTGTGTAAGGGACAGAGGTTGATAAACGCGTTGCTGACATGCCCAATTTGTGATAATACTCTTTCTCTTGAAAAAGCAATCCAATTTTTCTGAAACTGTAATAATTTCTTTGTCAATACATGTATGTCACATCTACCAATTTTCGTCCAAATCTGGTAATTCTTTCGTGATGTGTCGTTTTTTTATGTGTAAAAGTGCAGTTCCTTTTTCACCCTGCCCAAAGTTGGTTGCCCAGTCTTCGATGTGAGAGCGAAATAAAGAACACCAAGGACAAACTAAAGCTACGGTGTACTTCCTCGACTATTAGAAAAGCTACTGTGATATTGTAGCAAAGTGACAATAACTATTTAAAGCAATAAAACATGCAATATGATAAACTAGGGAACCCCTCTAACCAGGAAGACAGAGTGCTCGAAACAGATAACATTCAACTAAAAGTGTCAGCCCGCCGCTATTGTAGAGCTAAGCACGTTTTTACTCGGCATAGGTAGGAAAGGCGCCTGCGAACAGAACTCAGGTCGCATGCCGAATAACTCACGGGAGAAGCTGAAGGAGTGGTTTGCCCAGAAAGGCAATTCCCTTCGTAGCGAGGCGGGCACTTGTTTTCCTGGAACAAGGATGTGAGAATGCACAGTCTATCTTCAGGAACGGACTAATGAAGACATTCTTCACTCTTGTTTACTTGATACGTTGATTACTCAAAATACAATGAACCATTGTTTAGATTCTTTTCAGTTTTTTAAGGGGCAAAGAGAGCGATTACATAGCGCTATACGATCTCAAAACAAGAAGGCTTTCCACAGAACAGTCTTTCCGAATAGCTACTGCAATGCAAAGTACAGAATGTCCAGAAATTAAGTATCGATTTTGCAGCAAAAGAGGGTTTAGGGTTAAGAATAGATGTAAAGTATCCCGCGAAAGCAATTCTACAAAGTATCAATTGGATGAGGCCATGGTCCAAGGCTTATTTCTGGACCTAACGTTTCGTCTCCTAATGCTACAGACATCATCGGAAGCTGATAATAGTTTTAAACTGAAAGCAGTCGTTAATTCCGATTGTTGGTCCGCTTCAGCACTTATTACTAGCGACAACGGAAAGACACTGATATTTCTTGGTATCGACTGCTTTCATTTCCATAATGATGCTTTCCTTCTCCATACTTTTCAACTGACACTTTCTCATATCCGTTCGTTATGGCAGGGTATCGTGTAGACTGAATCTTTGTTTGGACTACAATTTTAGAACAAAGGGAAGACATGAAAACTTTATTCCCCCAACTGTGTAGGTCATACCAACGAGTTTCCGATAATTCCAGACACATCTTTGCGCTCCTAGCATTAATTTCAAAGGCAGAAAGTATATTGCGAAAGTCACACAACAGATTATCCGCTAAACACTGGATAAAATAATGTTTTTCAGTTGTTGAGTTATTTTTGATTGTAAGAAAGAAGTATGGGAAGTTAAAGTAAGATTTAATTTATTTCTGTTGGGTACGATTCGACGGTGTTTTCGATAATGTGTCTGTACTTCTATATTTCAGCTTCGAAATTTTTTTAAATCTATGACTTCTAATGAGAATAAAGAACATTTTTTGATTTAACGCTCGTGTTATTCTATTCAAAACTTGCGAAAATCGCTCTCTATTATTCATCTATCGATATAAATAAAAAAGAATGTTACTTTGTATGTTTGTCCTCTTTGCATTCCTAAATTCCGACTGCGAAGAAACTTGGATGAGTAGTTCTCCGCACGCCCGCGCAGGTTTCTAGCCCCCCCCCCCCCTCGCCCGATATGATACCATAAACAATGAGATGCGACCGCACGAATCTATGCATTTACTATGTCAGAATAAGAGCACTTAGCAACTGGCAAAACACTTCGCACATAATTGCAACCTTTACAAAAAAATTTATTGCTGACATCTCCCACATCTTTTTAGACGAACAGAATAAATTTTCTCGCTTACTACATTTTTACTGTTGGTACAGTAAAAGTGACTCATGAAACATCACGTTTTAATTTATTACTTCTCTACTGCTCGCTGTATTCACGAAGCACTTTGCATACGGTATTCACATACACCAACTAATGTACCAGAAAAGTTATTTCACTGTACGGCACATAGTTTAGGAGATATGACGTCATAAAGGCTGAGATGCTTGAAAAACTTCCGCATCATGCAAGATGTTTAAATTTATTACTTCGTTGTTGCTAACTTCATTCGCAACTCTTTTTGCAGACAGTAGCCATATCCGCCGCTGAACATCCCAACAATAATATATCGTTGTTCGCCCCTTAGTTCAGGAGATATGACGTCATAAGTACGGAGACGAGTGAAAAAATGCAGCATCATGCATAACGTTTTAATTTATTACTTCATTTCTAACTCTATTCACAACACGTTTCGCTGACAGTAGCCATATACACCACTGGATGTACCTGCCTGATGATATTATTAGAGCACATAGCTTAGGAGATTTAGGAGATATGACATCATAAACACTGAGCTTCGTGAAAATGAAAATGCAGGGCGAAATTCGCTAGAGTTACGGGTGATATACCGGTATTTGAAAAAACTATGTGTTAAATATTGTTGTTGTTGTGGTCTTCAGTCCAGAGACTGGTTTGATGCAGCTCTCCATGCTACTCTATCCTGTGCAAGCTTCTTCATCTCCCAGTACCTACTGCAACCTACATTTTATATCCTCTCTACTTCGACCATCATCAGTTATTTTGCTCCACAAATAGCAAAACTCATTTACTACTTTAAGTGTCTCATTTCCTATTCTAATACCCTCAGCATCACCAGCTTTAATTCGACTACATTCCATTATCCTCGTTTTGCTTTTGTTGATGTTCATCTTATATCCTCCATTCAAGACACTGTCCATTCCGTTCAGCTGCTCTTCCAGATCCTTTGCTGTCTCTGGCAGAATTACAATGTCATTGGCGAACCTCGAAGTTTTAATTTCTTCTCCATGGATTTTAATTCCTACTCCGAATTTTTCTTTTGTTTCCTTTACTGCTTGCTCAGTATACAGATTTAATAACATCGTGGATAAGCTACAACCCTGTCTCACTCCCTTCCCAACCACTGCTTCCCTTTCATGCCCCTCGACTCTTATAACTGCGATCTTGTTTCTGTACAAATTGTAAATGGCCTTTCGCTCCCTGTATTTTGCTCCTGCCACCTTCAGAATTTGAAAGAGAGTATTCCAATCACCATTGTGAAAAGCTTTCTCTAAGTCTACAAATGCTAGAAGTGTAGGTTTGTGAAATATGGTTGAGAAATGTGTATGCAGGCAAAGCAACTGGTAAGAACCGCGAGCCTCCTATAGGGGTGAGGGTGATGAAGTGAAGAGAGACGCGGGAAGGAGGAGATAGTGAGCGAGGGGGAAGAAGGAGACGGGCTCAAATAGGGGAAAGGAAGAGATGGACAGACAGCGAGGGAAAGGAAGAGATGGACTCATATAGGGAGGAGGAACTGGTGGGTAGAGCAGTGAGACGGAAGGGAGAGATGGACAGACAGAGGGGAAGGGGAAATGGACATAGAGAGGGGAGAAGAGGATATGGACAGAGAAAGGGAAGAGGACGAGGTGGTTAGATATATGGGGGAAGAAGAACACAGACTAATAGAAGATTGAAATAAATACATACACGGGCAGCGCGAGGTACTCAGATGTGAAGATTGGAGCTTATAGGATGTACCTAACTCTTATCTTGTTATAAAAAATGATGATCGATACTTCAAGGTATCGATACTTTTAGGAGTTAGGTGCTTTTTTACGATACTACTCGTAACTAACGTAGCGATGCCATTCCCTACTTATTACTGTCTCCTACTTAAAGTATGCAGTCAGATTGCTTACCGGCGTGGTCTACACGGCCAATACAAATTGCTTCTCATGCCGACAACACAACCGCAAAATGATAGCATGTATACTATGCGAAATACAGACACTGACCCTGCAGCGCGTATTCGCCGTTGAGTTCTGTGGGGGCAACTTATTAGCGGCGCAGAGGTCGCGAGCCGTGGCATAGCGTCTATCGCGGATCCTCTCGCAGGCGAGCCGGACAAATGGCCGGCGAATAACGTGCGATTGCTGGTGAGGCGCGTAGGCGCGTAACGAGCCTATTACAGGGGCGCCAACACTACAGCCAGCCGCGGCCCGCTCTGCGAGTGGTGGGGGGAGCACTGCCCGGAGCATTCCCGGAATCTGCGTAGGGCGGTGGCGGCCCCGGTCTCGGCTTCGGCTTCCTCGTCGCGTAATTGCGGGCCGCGCCGCCCCGGGCGGCCGCGCGCGTTTCTCCCTGCACTGGCCGACTGCCGCGTTCTTTGGAACAGTGCGGGCCGCATCCCGGGCCGGCCCTAATGTCTTCTGGGCGGACGCTGATGGGCGGTCAGTGCCCAAGATGGGCAACAATCACACCGCGCCCTGCCATCACGCGCAGCCTCCGGCGCGTGCGAAAGTAAACTCTGCCTTCCAACTCGCACTGTTCGCAACTAAGAACTTCATTTCCTCATCTTTCCTCAGAATAATCGGTATTTCTGCAACTGAATGTACGCTTCTAACTCAAGTTACTGTCATATTAAGGGGGGGGGGGGGCTTCATGAAACTGACCGAAAATTTCGATTTCAGTTCATTTCTATTTATTAGTAGACTCATGACAGTAAGTTGCCAAAACTGCAATGATGAAATCGCATCCGAAGTTCCTGAAAAATAACTAAGTGTGTGACGCGACAATCCAGCCACGCTCACTTTTTGAACCAACACTTCAGTACTAGCTTAGTGAACAACGATCCGTGGATTACTTTCAAGCGAACTTGCACGATACACATTAGAAAGCCGTGTGAATACTGCCCTGCTACAAAATGTGTTCGTAGTAAAACCCAGAATCCAAATTGTTGTGTACAACTTCGTATGGAACGGTAAGTAGAGGTGGGCTACAGAGCGGTGCGGCAGCTGTGTCGTAGGAAAACTGGGCAGTAGCAGAAATGATTAGCGAACATGTTAACACAGTACACAGAAGATTTATGCAACTTGTATTTCTCCAAGCATATGAACACTCATTACAAATAATGCAACAAGAAATAGAGTGAAGCTCTTAATGTCAACAAGGAAGAGGCTCTCTGAACTAGAGTAGGAACGATGGTGTCGGAGCAGCGACTAGACGGCATCTGTGTAGCGCAACATAGCGAAGTGACTCCGAATGCGAGTGGGGCTGTCTTGCTTCCGTCGGCTAATGCTATATTGTGGTAGCAGAGTGCTCTCGTAGTCCGTAGCCACTGGACCCGTGGCTCAGCGGGCGTGAACCTGTGGGTCTGCTGGTCAGCACGACCACTACTGGCGTCTCGTGGAAACCCGCAATTCCGTTGCCAACTTCAAGATGCCGGGGGCAGGTCGATGCGTGATACCTCGCAGATGAGTCTCTCTAAATTCACTCGCATGGAAACGATGCCCTAAAACCATGTTTTCGTCTGCAACACTTGTCAGACTGCAACTTATGATGCAGTTCTTGTATTTAGTGATGGGAACGGAGGAATGATGAAGGTATTAGGGGAATGGGCTTTGAGATAGGAAATTTCACTCAAGACTTCTTGAGAAAAATCGATATACACTGCCTCTCTGCTGCTGAAAAGTCAGTTGAAGAATTGGTAAACGAATGAAGGTAAGATACAAGAGTACGGAAGAGAAGCCTTGAAGGGAGTGAGGACACTAGGTACAAACCTGGGGCCTTCTGAAGACGCCACAAAAAATAAATAAATAAATGAATAAATAAATAAAAACACTTTAGGTTGAACTTAGATTGCATTTCATAAAACTTGGATTTTTTAAAGTTTGTGCAACTTTTTCTCAGAATCTATGAAGGCTAGAATTATGAAATTTTGTGCTCATACTTCTATAAACCCAAGAAATGTCTCAAGAGTAAATTTTTAAATTCTGAGTGTAAGCTGAGATACAGGCCAAAGTGCTTGGAATTCTGCATGAATTTTATGTTATACTTACAGAATTATAATTAAAAAATTATTCCAATTCTTCTATCCAATATATTCAGAAAATTTGGCGAGAGAAGCTTACTATACACAAAGAGATTAAATAGAGAAAATTTTGTAGAAATATCTTTAAGAGTTTCTAAGAAAAAGGTACAAATATTACTTTTTGAAAATAAAATTTATAAATTCCTAACAAGAGTTAAATACACTGACCGAAAACAATCAAAATACCAAAAAGAATTAATATAGATTACTGAATTTTCGGGAGTACATTTGTCTAGCTAACGTATTTAAGTGATTAACATTGCAACATCGCAGGTTAATGCATGCGCGAGATAAGCCATTGCAAATGCGAAATTCTGGTAGATTAACAACCAATGAGACCGCCAGAACGTTGAATGCAAGCGTACAAACGCGCGTGAATTGTGTTGTACATATGCCGGATGTCAGTTTCTGCGATGGACTTCCACTTGGTCGGTCAATATAGGTACGGTTAATGCTGTCTGGGTATGATGCTGCATTTGTGGTCCGATGATCTCACAAATGTGCTCGCTTGGAGACAGGTCTGGTGATTGAGCAGAGCAGTGCGACATGTCGGCGCTCTGTAGATCATGTTGGGTTATAACAGCGGTATGTGGGCGTGCAGTCCCCTGGACAGCTGCTCATGAATGACCGAGCAACAATTCAAATCACCAAACTGGCGAACAAATTTGCTGTCAGGGTGCGTGGGATAACGACTACAGCGCTCCTCCTGCCATACGAAATCGCACCCCAGGCCACAGTTCCATGTGTCGGTCCAGTGTGTCTAGCAAGCAGAGTTCCAACCAGCAAACGGCCATCACTGGCACCACAGAGGCGGAACCGGCTTTCATCAGGAAACACAACAGACCTCCACCCTGCCCTCCAATGAGCTCTCACTTGACACCACTGAAGTGGTTTGCGGTCAGTGGAATGGACGCTACAGGACATCTGGCTCGGAGCTTTCCTTGAAGTAAGCAATTTTTAACAGTTATGTGTGTCACTGTGGTGCCAACTTCTGATCAAACTGCTGCTGCAGAAAGAGTACGATGCGCCAGCCAAACCATGAATATGATGGTCTTCCCTCTGGGTAATGCCAAGTGACCATCCTGAGCACAACAGCCTTCTCACGACCGTACATTCTCGTGACCACCGCTGCCAGCGATCACGTACAATGGCTACATTCCTTTCCGAATCTTTCTCCAATAGCTCGGAAGGAACAGCCAGCTTCTCGTAGCCCTATTACACGACTTCGCTGAAACTCACCTTAGAGGCGTTCCTGACTAACATCAACTCACCACGTCGAATCTCAAAGGCAAGTAACGCTCACAACCGTTACAGCGTGTATTTAAAGCAAACCTGATTTGCATCCTCATACTGGCGCCACTAGTGCCATTCTTGTGCGACTGGCGTGAAATCTGAATAGACATTATTTTTCAGATGTAGAAACACGCCCACCAACTTTCGTTGATGTTGCACAGTTCCTTCTTGGTTTTTCGATTTTTTCCGACAGAGTATATATAACGCAAGGCTCTTGACAGTAAATGTGCCATCTTCATGTAAAGCAAGGTACAAAATTTCATTGTGGTACCTGCAGAATTGTAGATTTGGTGCATCTTTTAAATAGTCTGTGTTTCTCATGAGTGTTACCACTTAAGGCTGCGAGCCTCACCAGGACTGGAGCCTCGACTTTCCAATTTAACGCTATTATCAACAGACCTATTACAGTGCGCGCTCTTACAGTTTCACTATAATCTGTACCAGTATTTCTTTTCTAACATTTCGTAGTGGTTTTCTTCATAAACTATATTCAGAGACGGTATCTGTGTGACTGTCTAGCAGGAATTAGAATTTTGTTCCTTTAAGGAAGCTATGGTTCACAGTGTTTAAATATTTATGAAAGCTCGTACACTTCTACTGATACTACCAGTTTCAGGCAGACAACTGACTATCCACTGGCATAAGAAACGACCTGACTTACAGGACATGCGTCTAATCGTGATCATTTGTGTCTAGACGAACGTTCCATATAAACTGCGTCGCAATTATAGACTGCAGGAAAGAAAGTGATTGACTCATTATGCAATATGTCAACAGGGTGGAGCTTTAAGACCAGTGTGGCTTTATACCTTCCACCATTCTATCATTTTGATATAGTTAATGTACAACGTTGATCTAGATACAAATGATCATGGACGCATGTACTGTAATTAACATAGTTTTTATGCCTCAGGATTTTAGGCTGTTTGACCGAATCAGGTAGATTTAATAAAAGTGAAATGTAGCTCATGATATTTCAAAACAATTAATTCAGCCGTTCATCTGCGTTGCAAGTTTCTTTTATTATTATTATTATTATTATACCACTGTTTTTTGGTGTTAAAATACTATCCATGGCCAAAACTGCTTCAGTAATGTGATAAGTTTACGAATGGCTAGGAAAATCATTTTCTGTCCATGTTCAAAAATTTCGCTCGAATTGCAGTTGTAAATGTACTGGTCCACTAACTAGCAATTCCGCAGACCATATGTGTCGTAAACTCTCTTACATTGTTTCACCTGAAAGAAGGTAATTCCTAAATTTGAGAATATGCACTATGGTTCTTTCAAAAGACGACTACCGAAACTTTTTTTCTAGCCTTATGCAACTGAGCTGGCGCTTTATTTCTAACTACTTCGATATCGTTCATCCGAAGCCAATTGAGGTGCTGAGCAAGAGCGTTAGCGTGATCTAGTCCACTTGAGACGTATGCCGACGGTAGTGTTGCTACATTAGGGACTGTCAAGCAGGACAAGTCTCTATGGACAAGCCGGAGGTATCGTACACTCTAAAACAAAAGCAAAAAAGGACAGAAAAAATCCACACAACAGGAGTAGTCGGACTAGAACGGAAATCGAAAGATTTGATGTACGCGTACTGACAAACAAATAATTTCAATTTCAGAAAAATTGGATGATTTATTCAAGCGGAAGGACTTCACAAGTTGGAAAGTCAATAACGCGTTGGTCTACTTCTGGCCCTTATGCAAGCAGTTATTCGGCTTGGCACTGATTGATAGAGTTGCTCGGTGTCCACTTGGAGGATATCGTGTCAAATTCTACCCAAATGACGCGTCGCATTACCAAAATCCCGACCTTGTTGGAGAGCCCTGCCCATAATGCTGCAAAAGTTCTCAATTGGAGAGAAATTCGGTGACATTGCTGGTCGAGATAGCGTTGGCAAGCACGAAGACAAACAGCAACTACATTCTATGCCCCGTTTTGTTGCCTTCCAAGGCAAGCCATTCTGGTCTTATATTTCAGCTAGATAATGACCGCCCGCACATGGCTATAGTTTCTACTGCTTGAGTTCGTGCTTATCAAACCCTACATTGACCAGCAAGGTTGCTGGATATCTGTCCAATTGAGAACGTTTGGAGCCCTCCAACCATCTCAGGATTTTGATAGCCTAAGAGCCAATTGAATAAAATTTGGCACGGTATCCCTCAGACGGACATCCAATAACACTGCCAATCAATGCCAGACGGAATAACTGCTTGCAAAAGGGCCAGAGCTGCACCAGTCCGCTGCTGGCTTGCTCAATTTGTGAAGCTCTTTCTCTTCAATGAATCATCATTTTTTTTTTTGAAATTGTAATGATTTGTTTGTCTATACTTGTACATTACGTCTACCGAAGCCCGCATCTCGTGGTCGTGCGGTAGCGTTCTCGCTTCCCACGCCCGGGTTCCCGGGTTCGATTCCCGGCGGGGTCAGGGATTTTCTCCGCCTCGTGATGGCTGGGTGTTGTGTGATGTCCTTAGGTTAGTTAGGTTTAAGTAGTTCTAAGTTCTAGGGGACTGATGACCATAGATGTTAAGTCCCATAGTGCTCAGAGCCATTTGAACCATTTCGTCTACCGATTTCTGTCCCATTCGGATAATTTCTTCGTGCGATTTTTTTTTTTTTTAGTGTATTTGACAAAACAGAGGCAATGGATCCCTACAGGCGAAGTCATGCTGTTCCACCTATAGAAATTAACTCTGATTCTCAATATGATACGAAAAGGTGTCAAACGTGTCATCTCTCTCACTTCACAGTACTGTGAGTACATCCCGCGTGTCTGATCACGTTTTATGAACAGACACAGAACACAGCGATCTGTGTGAAAGCCTCCTGCGACAGCACCTGACGTAACTAGCAGCAGGCGGCCTACAAAATGTGCCATACTAAAATAATAATAACTCTTACCCAATCCGCATTATTTGGATTACGAGCCGCGAGTATAAAGGTGCAATCGGTTCACGTGACACAATGTCGTGAGAAATGCAAAATATGTCCTCATCTGACCCTCGCGGCTGCAGCGCACTCCATCTGTATTCCGAGGACCTCCATGCTGCGCATATGGTGGAGAGGCGGCTGACGGGACAGGACAGCATGCAAAGCAGCCACCGGGGTCAGACTGCGCTGGCAGGCGTAACGCGAAACGCAGTTGTCGCTCACTTACCGACCTTCAAACCGGCGACACCTGTGCATGTACCTGCAGTGTTCCGCTTGGCAGACTATAGCTCTCTATAGCAAAAGATCGTCCAGCTTTCTTGGTCAACTGAAACTACCGACACCGATGCTGGCTTTATCCCGCAACTTAACGACTGTGGCGTGTCACACTATACTGCACAAACAGGCACACCAGAACTGTGGGCTACTAGCTATCGATAAGAATATTGTGAATGTTTCATGTTTGGGTGATACACTTGTACGGAGGATACTGTTCATTGCATTACAGTAATCTCTAAGGCGATCATGTTTTGCACAATAACTATGAGTATCTTCACCAAAAAGTACTTGATAATAATTAAACACTTAGAATGTATTATACTGTGGTTCTCTGTTGTAATAAAGTAGAGCTTACGAAGTTATTGGAATAAGAAACCTTACTGGAGAAGAACTTTTAATCTGATTTCTTTGAGAAACCATGTCGCCAGCGAAGCATTATTTCTGTACTAGTAAACGGTTTCTTTTAGAACTCTTCAGTGAAAATTGTTTCAGAAGTAGACCTGGAGCTTTTTTTTTTTTTTTTGCTGTGTAAAAACAATGTATTCCGGTATAATATTGCTTACCTTTTTATGCTGCGGAGGATGTAAAACATTTCTACATCTACATCTCCATTTATACTCGGCAAGCCACCCAACGGTGTGGGGCGGAGGGCACTTTACGTACCACTGTCATTACCTCCCTTTCCTGTTCCAGTCGCGTATGGTTCGCGGGAAGAACGACTGCCGGAAAGCCTCCGTGCGCGCTCGAATCTCTCTAATTTTACATTCGTAAACTGCAACATATTGAAGTCATCAACATTTTGAAGTTAGACAGTAAAGTTAATTTCATTCTTCTGGCTCAGAATCCCACATGCGGAATAGCACACTTTAGTTCGTTCAGTGTAAAATAACGAGATTAGATTATCACTTGATTACAAAACCACTTATTATATCCAAATTTAAGTCGGCCATTGCCGCTGTTTCAAGCTCGAAACACTGTTTTCCAAATAGATGTTTATTATTTCATGGACGTCGGAAGTCTGCTTTAGTGCTGAGTATTTTCGGTCTGACTACTGATTTGTGTGTGTGAAATCTTATGGAACTTAACTGCTAAGGTCATTAGTCCATAAGCTTAAACACTACTTAACCTAAATTATACTAAGGACAAACACACACACCCATGCCCGAGAGAGGACTCGAACCTCCGTCGGGACCAGCCGCACAGTCCATAACTGCAGCGCCCAGACCGCTCGGCTAATCCCTCGCGACGTCTGACTACTTAAGCTCAGATGTTCATATGATACTTGTGGAGTAATAATAACAACATCTAGCCATCCCCCAAATACTTAAGAAGACAAGGCACACATTCAGTCGAAGGAGACTATGCAACACAGGTCGCCATCATCTATGTTCTGCTTACGCGAGTCCTGTCTTCGAAAGTCTCCCCATTTCGGCCAGAGGAGTCGCCAATTTATTACAGCAGTCAGTAGCATAAACGTTAAAAGTAGTGAGGTTAGGGTAGTTTCTCTCCTTCATAAGGTGATTCGGATCAACATAAAGCTTCCGCCGTACCTTTTGGTTACGTTAGGATGTGAATCGTGGTTTTTCACGCACCGTGAGTCGTACATCCTACATTCGGATGGATGGGTAATACTGGAAGCGTGCAAAAGTTGCCGGGCAGAGCTCAACTATCGGTTCGCATTTCTAAAGATACAGCTGCTGTTGTGCGTAATTATTCAGTTGGGCCACTACGTCCAAAGTAATTATAACGATTTCTGCCGTCGAGACGTATTTAACAAGTTCTACACCTCTCTAAGGTAGCGTCACCCAACGAACAGCTCATTATGTCGTTACTATTTGCTGTGATGCAAGGAATGTAATAATTACTGCCAGCTGACGGAAGGGGGCAGAATTTATACTTCAACCTCAGTTAAATGGAAAAATTTTTCACTCCGTCAACTAATCTAAAGCTGGAGATCTGCTCGGATGAATCACGAACGCTGCCAGTGCGTGACAGGACCACCGTGGTAATCCACGGGACAATAAATTAATCTGGTTCAGACCCGGTACACGGAACCATTGTCCGCTGTGGCTTTCAATAATTACACGAACAGGACAATGGGCAGCAAGAATTCTGCCACTGTGCGCTAAGCGCCCGCACAATGGCGCTGACAGTAACGATTTTAAAGGACCGCCATATTTTACGTCCCGCTGCGACGCGGCGGTATCATGTACAGGGCGGACGAGTGTCTAACAGCCTTGGAAGCAGCCAATTAGCGTAATGTGAACGGTGAATGGACACGTCTGCGCTGATTAATATTAATTAGCATGGGCTGAGCGGCTACCAGAATGGGCAGCCCATTGTTTGCCGACGCTGCCCGATCTGCAGCTCACTTCCATCGCGCATGTATATGTGTGTGTGTGTGTGTGTGTGTGTGTGTGTGTGTGGTGTGCGCTCGCTCTGCGATTGCTGTACTGGTATCCGGGTGCGGCCGTCTAGCGCCAACTGTCACCCTTGGACAAGAACTTCGTCCCACGCACTGGTATAACGTGCGTGTGTAACCGTTTCTGCCGTTATGACGGGAACATTGCTTCAAAGAACCGCTTATTGTATTTTCCAATTGAAATACGAGAGGGGACATGCTACAGATTTTGATTGACAATGCTCACTACACTTACATTCTCCACCACACTTTGCAGTGCATGCCGGAGAGTATTTCGTACAAATATTGTCGATGCTCTTTCCTTTTTCCAGTTGCATATTGAGCGAAGGAAAAAATGACTATCTGTAAGCTTCTGTGCATTCCCTAATTTCTCTTGCCTTATTCTCGTGAAGGGAACAGGAGATATGCGTTTGGGGCAGCATAATGGCCGCAAAGTCTTCTTCGAATACAGGCTCCCTAAATGTATCCAACAGGATTTCACGAGAACTACGTCTTCCTTCCAAAAATGTCCATTTAATTTTTCCAAGCATTTCTGTTAGTTGGTTACATGTTCCACAGACCATCTGAATGATTCTTTTATCGCAATGATGTGGAACGAGCCAGTTTACAGGCTATAAATACATGATTAGTGTTAACGACAGTGAACACATTATTATTTTTAATCCTTCGCAGGCAACTGCATTTAATTCTTTTGTTTTTACTAGCAACTAGTTTTTTTTAAAAAGAAATTCTTCAATGGAATAGAAGGAGCTATCCAGGGGAAGTGACTTCAAATTAGATTTAAAACTTGCTTCGCTACATCTCAGACATTTTATGTTATCGAGCAAATGATTAAAAATTTTTGTTGCTGCATATTGAACTCCTTTATGAGCCACTGACGGCTTTAACAATTGGTAATGAAGGTCATTTTGCCTTCCAGCGTTGTAGGTATGGTTGTCAGTGTTCTTCTCAGTTTGCGATGACTTATTTATGACGACTTTCATTAACTAATATATGCATTGAGACGGCACTGTTAAAATGCCTAGTTGCTTGAAGAGGTACCTACATGATGTGCATGGGTGAACATTAAACATTATTCTTACTGCTCGAATTTGTGCAATCAATATCTTCTTTCTAATTGGTGAGTTACCCCAGAGAGTTATTCCATTGGACATTATTGAGTGGAAATGTGCAGAATATGTTGAGAGGGTGATACGTTTGTTTCCAAGATTAGCAATTATACGAAGAGCAAAGTAGCTGAACTTAAGTGTCTGAGAAGCTCAGTAACACGCTTCTTCCAGTTCAAGTTTTCATCGATATGTACACCCAAAAATTTGCAACAGTCTAACCTATTTACTGACTCCTCCATTTGTTACGTCAGTTGTTGGTATAACTCTATCTGTTGTAGTAGAGTAAAGAAAGAATAAACATTTTTACAAATATTAAAAAAACTAATGATTTTTAAAGTTCGATATAAACCAGAGTAGCCTCGTCGTAAGAAAACCAGAGAAACAAAATAACTCAATTAAAAATTAAAATTCACAAAACTGTGAGGCAAATTAAAAAGTAAATTTTGCAGTATTTAAGTGCAAGAACAGGATATGATTAATATTCAAGGCCGATTTTAACGAGAAAAAGAAATTAATTTCTAACGGTTACGACCGACTAAGCCAGCGGCGTAAGAGGGCGAGAGGATATTGTAGCTTAGTAGACTTTTGTACACCACTGTGGTACGTTGTAAACAGTTACCGTTTACACTGCTTAAAAGAGTCGTTTAATCTAAGCTTTACTTAGCTTAGATAAAACGACTCTTTTATGCAGTGTGCTTTTTATGCAGTGCAGTGCTTTTATGCAAATTTTTATCGAAATAAGCCCAGAGGTATGACTATTTTTAGAACCATCCACGAGCAAAAAAGAAGAGATTCTTCTTACTTCTGCAGACTGGCTAGCTTTGGACAAGCTGCCTCCCGGCAAACACGCGTTGGCCCGGATCTGTGCCCCTATTTCCAGATAGCTTTTTAACGAGACCACTTTCGGGACTTTCTACTCAGCCGGCGGCTTCCTACTCGAAGCTAGAACGGGGGGCGTCGTCCGACGCTACAGGGAAGACTGCCGCCACTAAGAGATGGTCCGCCAGCGTCGGTTGCGAGAGTCTCAATGCTGGTTTTACAGCGCCGTGTCAGGACCGGAACAATATTGACGACCTCACTACACAGGGCACAACGTACACGAACTGACAAGCCTAAACATTACGACCACCTGCTTAATAGCTTGTTGGCTCTTCGCTGTAACGCAATACAGCACCATTTCTGAGTATCCTCTGTGCTACACGTCTTTGGTAGATTGGTGAACGTATGCGGCTCCAGATGTCTAAGCACAAGACATGTAATTCCCGTAAATAGCTGGCTGCTGATTTGTGTACGGTGTGAATGCGCCCGACAATGATTCTGAGGGGTTACATCGGATTCTGATGTGAATCAGGCGAATTTGGTGACGAAGACATGAACGTGAGTTCACCATCACGCAGCTCAAACCACTGTAGCTTCGCTCTGGCTTTGATACACGGACAATTATCCTGCTGGAGTATGATATCAACGCCGGTGAAGACATCAAGCATGAAGCGACGCCTGCAGGAGTCAGCTTGTCATCCATTGCTGCCACAGATCCCATGCAAACGCAGGGGAATGTGTCTCATAGCGTAATACTGCTCCTAGTAGCCTGCGGCCGCAGCGTGGTACACGTTCCGAGCCGCCGTTTGCGTGGACGAAGGCGTTTGTGGAGACGTCCATCGACCTGTTATAGCAAAAACGTGATTCATCCGAGGAGCCGACACGTTTCTATTGATCTACCGTCTAATCTCGATGATCTATCGCCCGTCGCAACCGTAATTCACGATGTCGTTGGGTCAGCATGTGAACACCTGCTGCGAAGCCACATGCTCAACACTGTGCGCTGAACTGTGCGTGCACTAGCATTGTGCTCTTTCGGCAGAGATGCTACACATCGCCACCTATCCTACTTTACCGAGCAGGTAAGCCTCCAAACCTCCCATTCTGTGAAAAGTCATGGACTTCCAGCCATGTAGCGTCTAGTGGTAGTTGTACTGCCCGCCTATCATTTCCCTAGATGCTGACGACTGTAGCACGTAAACATTCGACCAGCCTCACCGTTTTCGAGATACTCGTTCACAGGTTGCCCTGTGTCAAAGTCACTGATCTCAGTGGATTTTTCCATTTGCGGTCCGTGTCGTCGCTAGAATGATACCCCAGCCGTTTTTCTCCGCTTACATACTTTCTTTACCGCGTCACATACCCGCAACGCCACCAGGTGGCGTCCAGCTAAGTAGTGGACAGTGGTCATAATGTTTTGAGTGATCAGTATATGTTCTACATCTCCTCTAAGTGGACGCTGCTTCGTTTTTCTGAGACTCCTGCAAGTTTATTAACGTAAAATTGGCAGATTTTTTAATTAACGTATGTGGAGGAAAATTGCTCGCACTTTCTTTGTGGTACAGAATGATATAAGGATGATACAAAAGTCTCGATTAATATTTCAAATTTTATGTGATGTTCAGATTAGATCGGATATTTTCGCACGTATTGTGTCCCGCGTCAGAACAAGATCGGAGGGAAGCTGAAAATCTCGCCTTTGCACTATAGCATAACCAGTACGCATGCCGCCCGAAGCGGGTGTCTCAAGATAGGAATGAGATACCTGAGCCGAACAAAAAATTGGTGCTGTTACGAGGTACAAAGCGTAGCCACAAAGGCGATTAATTGCTGAAGCCCGCAAGAGGAATGCGAAGTTTCGCGATTACGCGTGGGCTCGGAACGCCAGGCGCGTACGGACTTCGTTTCCATCAAGACGCGACCTGCCCCCCTGGCGGAAGGTATTCCTTTACTTTCATGTGGGTCCAGGGCTGTCCGCAAGATCGTAAATTCTGCTCATTGTCAGCACTGTCATAATCTGCTCAGGTCCAAGGTGTCCTAGGCTCTCAGCAGAGACAAGCCTCAAATTTCTTTATTTCCTTTCGATCACCAGATCATTTTCTTTCACTGTTTCAGCTTCTTCTATGTCTACTCTTCATTTATCTCTCATAGGGCTATAGACGTATGATACCATTTCGGGCCACACAGCATTCTTCAATCTCTACCCTCATTCTCTTGAAATAATGGTGAAAATATCGTGTAACCTTCAAATCAAGCAGGTAAACCACCTGTTGGCGAATCTTGACAGCAGGTGGTTCCCTCTCTGAGTCGGCTCCTGCTCCTTCTCAACCTTCCCCAATCCAGTCCTCTTTCCAAGTTGTTTCCTGTACAGAGTTGATAAGGCAGAAGATGGTACTCGTGATTAACAATAGTGTTTATTGATATTAAGAATATCCCAAAAGGCTTTCTCATTCCACTCACACATTCACCTGTCGACGGGAAGTAAAACAACAGTGGCCATCAGTTTTTAGCCAGTTTGGTTAGCTCCTGTAACAATTGATTTCAGTTTCTACGTAGTGACCGTAAATGATCTTCACAACATTTCATGCTCGATTACTGTGACCTATCTGGAGACCGAAAAATTTCTCTGTAGAACCTACAAGAACTACGCAAACAACTAATGTGTGAAACCTACCTCGCTCTGTTTGTTCACGAAATACAGAACGCAACAGGTCCCGGCGCCCTTGACTTCCGGAAGGTGTTCTATACAGTTCCGAACTGCCACCTAATGAACAAAATATGTGCATATGGAATATCAGACCAGTTTTGTCGTTGGATTTAAAAGTTCCTTGCAAACGGGAAGCAGCATGTCGTTCTTAATGGAGAGAAATCTTGAGATGTGAAAGTTACTTCGGTCATACTCAAAACGAGTGTTATAGGACGATTATTTTCAACAATAAACAGGGTGTAGCGTGTATAGGTGCAGATTTTATTCGTAGTCCCTTTATATGTACGCACATCTGTGTATTGGTTGGTTTTTCTCGGTGTCGAACAGTATTTCTGCAAACATATCACAAACTTTACGATCTGATGTCTCCTGTATTCTCATAACTGCACCACTGAGTCAACTGCGCCCGTCAATTAGACTAACCGTTTTGATTCCACGTGTCCACACTTCAACACCTGAGCTGCTCCTCAGGGGAAAATATGCATTAATGGTTTGGCCTTGTCACATGTCTTTGGAGGTACTGCCCAGAACATAGGATTTGTAATAGGTATGATTGTTAGTTTGCAAATGAAATAAATACTGACGTAATGTTGTTCAATACACTGTCCTCAGAAACCAACACAAATATCTGCACTTACACCCTGTATTTTAACGGCCAAGTGAGTAACATATTTTATGAGTCTGTTCGTAGCTAATAGTGTTGTTTACGGACACGTCGCCACGCTGGCAAATTGTAGCAATTTGTGGGAAGACCTGCAGAGCATCAGTTCTTGCTGCAGGGATTTGCAGCATAAACAGGTGTAACATAATGGTCATACATAAGGGGAAGACACATTGTTTTGTCATTACACCATGACATAAAAATCACTGGAAACAGTCATTATCTCCGAATATCAGTACGGAGCGACTTAAAGTTTAACGAATACATAAAACTAACAATGAACTCCAGATACTAGACTCATTCATCGGAAGACTCCTCAGCAAGTGCAGTCCACACGAGAAGGAGGTAGCTTATGAAATCATCGTTTGATAGATCGATATATATATATATAGAAGATAGTCCGGTTATTTCTTCGTTTGTGAGTCATAAGAATCTACAGTTTTATTACGATCTTGATGAAATTTTGCACACCTTACCTTCAAGGCAAGGAGAAGATAACTGTCTACATAAGATTTCGTAACCTGACTTGAAACATATATGTACATAATATATTAAGAGGAAAGGTTGTTAGCAAAAATCTCTAAAAGTTATTGACCTATTTACTTCTAATTTCTGTACGATCGCGCAGATGAACATTTGGGTATATATATATATATATATATATGTGTGTGTGTGTGTGTGTGTGTGTGTGTGTAAAGGAGTAGTGTTGTTACCATGTTACCAAACATCTCGAAAAGTACTTGACCGATTTAGTTAAAGTTCTTGGTCGATTTACTTCAAATTTCTACGTTCAGATGAAACAATGAAGAAAATTAACGAAAAATTGAATGCCTAAAAAACGAAATATATCATGGTAAACTGACTGCAATTCCTATCGTGAGAATAAATTACAGTGGCAAAAGCCGTCTTGGAGATGTCACTAGATCGTGGGAAGAGCGAAAGCTCCAGAATTTGACAGAAACATGACTGCAAACACTTACTTATGATTAACTGTCGTTACATATGACGTACGGTATATCGTAGAAGATGTTTTAGTCCGTGTTTCACAACTATTTTTATTATTAAAATCCACAGCGCCATACAAACGCTAAGGCCAGCCATGGGCATAGTATCAACAAAAGTAGCTAGATCGCGGGCCGATCAAAAGATCGAACAGAACACGAGATTTCCCGAGTCGTGACGTAAACTGCCCCAACAGTTCGTGTCGTGCTCAAATACGGCCCTACTTGAAACTGTGAAAACAGAGCTGAAAGAACAGAAGACGAATTCTCCAAAAACCTTATGAGATACTTGTTGCAAAATGTACCAACAGACATTAAATAGCCCGGGAACGCCAGCGCTGAAGCTAGTACTCGAATACTGCTCACCAGTCGTGAATCTTATACGAGATATGATTGCTCGTTAATTTGAGATCCTTCCAGAAAGGACTGATAGATGAAATCCAAAAGATCGAAAGAGCAGCGAGTTTAATTATACGTTCATTTACGAAGAGCGAAAACGTTGCGGAGATGCTGACCCTACTCCGGTGGCAGACTTACTAGAGATATGTAGTGCATCACGGATGGTTTACTGCAAAAATTCAGAGAGATTACGTTCCCCGAAAAGTCACACAATAGATTCCTTCCCTCCAACGTACATTTCGCGAAAATACCATGAAGGTAAAATGAGAGAGATTCGAGCTCGCGGGGAGGCTTACAAAGAATCATTGTTCCCATGTACCAATTGCCAGTGGATCAGGAAAGAGGATAAATTATAGTAGTACACAGTATGCCCTCCGCCACACACCATTAGGTGACTAGCGGAGTACGGCTATATATGTAGCGCATGAGGTCCCTTTTGGTTCTCGTTATACGGCGCCCACACGCGTGGCAGCCACTGGCGCCAGTCGCGCACGCTTCATTTGCATTGATTTATTCAGAATGTACGGTATACTCTTGTACTTGACACAGATAGGGGGCGCTGGCTTTACAAGGCTAATGCCGCGTTCCTGCCGCCGTGCCGGAGGAAAATCAGCGTCATCCCCTGGAGCCAGTACGATAGTCCTAAGCAGCCAACTTTCCACCAGCCGCGACCCCGCAGCAGGAGTGTAGGAAACACTTGTAAGCAACAGTAAAACCAGCAGAGCTGCCTTGGCACCATTCCTAATTTAATGAGCTCCACGCAAATTAATGACGTAGTAATTAGTTTTGCAGTACAGTGTCGGGCGGCTGTCGCCATCACTGCGCGAGGGAACAACGCAATGAGGGCGTGGGAGGATATCTTCGTGGAAAAATGGGACGGGCGGTTGCTGAAGGTCACTATGCCAGGGGAGGACTGTCGGAGAATACGAATAGGAATTCTTTGCCATGCATTAGGAAAATACGAATCCTCCGTATTATTTACACAGTCAGTATAGTCCTATATTCTGGATATGAACGCAGGGGAGCGGATGCAGGATTCCTGCATCGTCGCTCTAGGCAAGGTCCTTACTCGGTCCTGTTATGAAGGGTGTATCTACGTCGTGTGGCTGACTGTGATGAATGTGTGCACAGTGTAGTTTTGGGTTTACATTAAAGATGAATTGAAGGGAGAAGGTGGAACTCATAAACAGAACATAGCCTACGCCTCTCGAATAGCACGACAGAGGCCGCTGAGGTTAACGTCCCCATCCGACGGCCGAATCACAGTCAGCAGTGTCACGTGTCCTCACTTCACGAGATCCTGCAAACAGGATTGGAGTTTAATCCGGGACATTGGCGCAAAGCTTGACGAAAAAAAAGCTTTACGCCACCATCTCACCTCACCTTACTGACCAAATTTTGTTGTCGTCTTCACTCCGAAGAATGGTTTGATGCAGCTCTCCATACTATCCTGTCCAAGTCTCTTCATCTTCGAACAACTACTGTAATTTACAACCTTCTGAATAAGATTACTATATTCGTCTCTTGGTATTCATCTACGATTTTCACCGGCCACACTTCCCTCCAATACCAAATCTGTGATCCCTTGATGTCTTAGAATGAAACCTATCAACTGATTCCTTCTTTAGTCAGGTAGTGTCACAAATTTCTTGTCTCCCCAATTCTATTCAGTACCTCTTCATTAGTTACGTCACCTACCCGCTTAATCTTCAGCATTCTTTTGTAACACCACATTTCAGCGCGTGTGTTTCACATCCGTGCATGGCTATACTCCACACAAACACTCTCAGGAAAGACTTCCTAGCACTTGAAAGGTCACTGTTGGATTCCTTTCATGTTAATTTCTTAAATCTGTTGTCATTTACGGCATACATTCTACTTCTAAATTTACTGTGGTGTTTCTATCTGGGAGGAGACTGAGCAGTGAAACGTGTTACATTTACACGTAAACTAGAACGATCTGTTACACTACTACACTTTAAAACATAGTTTATATGTAATTCATGTCACACAGTCTCATATGGAACCTACATCCGCTTTCTTTTATATACTGTATATGATAAGATACTGTCATCCCCCTTCCCTTCTGTGTGAGAGGATGAATGAGCAAATGTATTTCTAGTTGCATGCTGGATGGTAGCAGACAAGCCTGTCTGCTAGAGAACAGTAGGACCAACGTCGGAACAGGTAGCTACGCTTTCTCAAAGCAAAGAGGTTTCTATCCTTAGTATGGTCCGGTCCATCCCTTGTCATGTTGGTATAGGAAGCTGCCTCTCTGGTCACTTCCGTTTTGTATACGGAAGCACCCTTGGTAGGAGCCCAGGGCAGTCTGTCCGCGGCGAGCGTCTGAAGTGGTAAGATCTCCGGCTAAGCGCGTGTCTGCTAAGTCCGTAGGACAATGGATTTGTTAAGATCAGCCTAACTGAAAATTTAATCACCTTTATTTCAGGTTTAGCTCTAAAATATCTAATGTTATCTTAAATTGCAACGCAGTGTAATTCGAGTGTGAAGTTCAGAATAATATTCCGGTAGTTGCTTTGTCACTACTTTGTGAGTAAAGCGGAACCACGTGTTGATCCGTAACTCTAAGTTCATCAATCTTAAGTGCGAATGTTCGTGAGATTATAACGTCTCGTCTTGACAATATTTTTCAATATAGCAACTTTTCTTCATGTTCAACCCACGTGGGGTGTACTTTGTGAGACCAGTACCACGTGCTTATACAATTGTTTAATAGTAAGACGATAGTAACCAGTTCGAGGTTTTTCTTTTGTAAATTGAGTTTCGATGTAATTTATTTTAATTATCAAAATTATTGTGGAGTTACACTCTTTGTGTAAACCAAGTTGACCACGTGAAGCATGTGGTGTAATCATCAAAGTAGCCCTCAGCTATTCTTTTCGGGAAGATTTCACAGGGAGTTAGTATGAATTTAGTATACCAGTGTGTGGTAATTACATGACGGACAGGATTGCGCTACGAACGTAACTTCTTTGGGTGAAAATTGAATCGGTTGGTTGTGGTTAATTTTCTCTTGGATATGTTACGACGTTCTTCGTGTGTTATTTTATGAATGCAGTGTTGTATGTAGTCTCCCAATCTTGGCTCCCTATTTGATGTGTTCCGTAAGATTACAAACTCACATTTTCACAGACCTAAATAAGGCAACAGCTTAGTTATGACTCAAGTTTAATATGCTGAAATTGCAATGATCAATGTTAAAATAAATTTCCAAATATAAACTGATTTATTTCTTTTTATTTAAATTCTCTTTTTATATATACATCACCGGTTGTCGTATGACGATTAAAAGATTATAATTAATGTTAGTCTGGTTGGGAATTTGGTAAGCTAGACTGGATACCTGGTGAAACAGTTGCTCAGTAATGCAAGGTTAACTTCCCCAGACAGCTCACAGATTTAACCCGCTTTTATTTTCTGTCAGCACCGCTTTCATAGCAAATTAAAGCAACAACGTGACACACTTAATTCTGTATTTCATGTCAAAAAATTCCTTTTTTTCAGGCACCCTTTCCTTGTCATTGCCACTCTACGTTTTGTATCCTCTCAACTTCGGCGGTCATCAGCTATTTTGCTGCCCAGTAGCAAAACCTGTCTACTAATGTGTCTAGTTTTCTAATCTAATTCCCTCAGCATGGTCTGATTTAATTCGACCAAATTCCCTTATCTTCCTCTTGCTTTTGTTGATTCGTCTTACATCCTCCTTTCATGACAATATCCATCCCGTTCAACTGCTCTTCCAAGTCTTTTGCCGTCTCATACAGAATTACAGCGTAATCGGCAAACCTCAAAATCTTCTCCCTGAACTTGAATTCCTACTCCAAATTTTTCTTTGGTTTCCTTTACTGCTAGCTCAGTGTACAGATAGAATAACATCGATGATAGGCTACAAACCTGTCTCACTCCTTTCTCAATCAACGCTTTCCTTTCATTCCCCTCGACTCTCATAGCTACCACCTGGCTTCACTTCAACTTGTAAATAGTCTTTCGGTCCCTGCGTTTTACCCTTGTTATCTTCAGAATTCCAAAGAGACTATTCCTGTCAACATTTTCAAAAACTTTCTCTAAGTCTGCAAATGCTACAAACTTAGCTTTGCTTTTCCTTAACCTATCTTCTAAGGTATCTCGTAGAATCAGTACCACGTGGCTTACCTCCAAGTCGAGCGTCACCGCACAAGTGTGCGTTAGAGACGTCGCCAGCAGAGGCGGGTGTCTCTTCATGTACTAACAGCAGCACATTCCTCACAATGAAAGGCAATCGCTCCAACTTTTTATGAGAAATTTTCTATGAAATGCCGCACGGGTTTTCAACAACAGCTTTTCTCTTTCAGGAACTGAGGACGTGTGTAACATTAGCCCATAAAAAATTCCCGAATTATTTACTACCGTTCTCCGTTCACATAACAACCATGGTTGCCCCAAGCACTTCCTCTTTTACGTAAAACTTTCACCTTCTCCCAGAGAAGCGATTACCTCTTAACAATGTGGCGTGAAACGAGTCACAAATGGCAGACGCGAGGTAGCACATACGATGCATCGCGAGCTCCCTTAGTGTGCTCAACCGTACATATTCTTCGAGTCTGTAGCTGTTTTGGGACGTATGAATGAAAAGATGGTGGGAAAAAATAACTACAGTGCTCATAACGATTTTTTCTAGTAAAGACAATAGTCTTACACCGATCATGAATAGACGTATGCGACAGGTAGACCTACTACAAGAAAGACACTTTGTTGTGGTCTTCAGTCCATAGACTGGTTTGATGCATCTCTCTGTAGTCCATCCTGTGCAGGACCCTTAATCTCTGCATAATTACCGCAGCCTGCATCTTTTCGAACCTATTTACTGTATACAAGCCTTGGTCCCCCCTCCCCCCCTACAGTTTTTACACCCTTCACATTCCCTTTCATTACCAAACTGACAATTGCTCCATATATCACAATGTATCTTGCCAACTGATCCCTTCTTTTAATCATTTAGTACCATAAATTTCTTTTTTCTCCAATGCTTGGACAAACACCTTCAGAAAATATTTCCTAACACTTGAACTCGCATTAGATGCCTTTTTTTTCTCTTTTCCAAAAACGCTTTTCTTGCTACTACCAGTCTGGGTTTTATATCCACTCTACTTCGGCCATCATCAGGTATTTTACTTCCCAAATGGGAAAACTCGTGTACTACGATGGCGTGCTGAAAAGTAATGCCCCTGAATTCTTTATGTAAAAACTCGTAAAACTTTTTAAATAAAACGAACGTTATTGACATTTTACATCTTTGTTCTTCATATCTACACGTTTATTTCTCAACAGTCACCTTGGCGACAAACCCATTTCTTCCAACGAGAGACTAATTTTTTGATTCCATCACTGTAGAATGTTTGACTTTGATGACGGAGCCACAACTTCACCTCTGCTTGCACCGCTTCATGACTGTCAAAGCGAAGTTCTCGAAGGTGTTCTATAAGTTTTGGAAACAGATTAAGCTCTGTCCCACACGTTGAAGTTAGCACAACGGTTTCCTTCATTATGAGCACGAACAACGCAACTTTGCACATTACAGAAGAAGACACAATCATCACCTATCCAGCTTTTATTCTTCTATGGATTTCAATTGGAGGCACGTTATTTTTGGTTGGAAACTCGATTACAGCACACTAATTCTCAGGAACCGACATAGTTACGTTACACACTGCCAAGTTATACGCTACAATTCAGAGCCCTCTAGCGGCAGAGAGTTGCAACTTACGTCAGCGAAGTGGAAAAGTTGACAGAGTTATATGCATGATATTTAAAACCTCAACCGATATCGACAACAGAATAAAAAATTCTGTTGCATTACTTTTCAGTACGACCTTCGCTCTGTGACGTTATGGAAGAGCTTTCTTTTTTTGAGAATAGAGATGGTGTTCCATGAGATTACGGGATTGCATTCGGTTGACATCCACATTACGCCACGATATGTTAAGTGGCAACCATTTGTGTTTTACACTTACCTGAAGATGGCTGAATGGTTGTCAGCAGGAACATCATTATTGGATGCCGACTTCATACGGCTGCAGTCCTGAAATCTGATGGAATATTCATTACTAGCTGACAAACCCGGCACTAACCGGGTATTCATTTCGCCAATTTTCTACTGGAAAATTGTTTGTAGTGTAAAGTCGAAAAAATTCTATTTCTACGTGTTCGTGAAAACCTTGGAAATTATACAGTAGACTCATCGCGAGATGATCTCAGACATTTTCTCTACGCTGGTCGCGGCTGCTTCGCATGTCTGCAACGCGATTTTGTAAGCGTCTCTTATGGCAAGACCTCTTCATACCTCTACAGACTACAGTCGTTTTCGCCTACAGCCGTCTGCGCTTCGCAGTCGAATGCTGTCAAGAGCTTTGCCAAGTGTCAGGGATTTTCTTAAGCTGATTCGATTGTAGGAGTGTCTTGTAGTAAATGATAAATGCATTAAAATTTTAAGCGTGATGTGGCATTTTTCACGCATCTCAGTGTTTATGACGTCATATTTCTTGAACTGCGAGCCGTACAGTGGTATATTTGTGTGGACACATTCAGTGGTATACGTGGATACTATCTGCGAAATATGTTACGAATAGAGTTAGTAGCGTTAATACACACCTGGAAATTGAAATAAGAACACCGTGAATTCATTGTCCCAGGAAGGGGAAACTTTATTGACACATTCCTGAGGTCAGATACATCACATGATCACACTGACAGAACCACAGGCACATAGACACAGGCAACAGAGCATGCACAATGTCGGCACTAGTACAGTGTATATCCACCTTTCGCAGCAATGCAGGCTGCTATTCTCCCATGGAGACGATCGTAGAGATGCTGGATGTAGTCCTGTGGAACGGCTTGCCGTGCCATTTCCACCTGGCGCCTCAGTTGGACCAGCGTTCGTGCTGGACGTGCAGACCGCGTGAGACGACGCTTCATCCAGTCCCAAACATGCTCAATGGGGGACAGATCCGGAGATCTTGCTGGCCAGGGTAGTTGACTTACACCTTCTAGAGCACGTTGGGTGGCACGGGATACATGCGGACGTGAATTGTCCTGTTGGAACAGCAAGTTCCCTTGCCGGTCTAGCAATGGTAGAACGATGGGTTCGATGACGGTTTGGATGTACCGTGCACTATTCAGTGTCCCCTCGACGATCACCAGTGGTGCACGGCCAGTGTAGGAGATCGCTCCCCACACCATGATGCCGGGTGTTGGCCCTGTGTGCCTCGGTCGTATGCAGTCCTGATTGTGGCGCTCACCTGCACGGCGCCAAACACGCATACGACCATCATTGGCACCAAGGCAAAAGCGACTCTCATCGCTGAAGACGACACGTCTCCATTCGTCCCTCCATTCACGCCTGTCGCGACACCACTGGAGGCGGGCTGCACGATGTTGGGGCGTGAGCGGAAGACGGCCTAACGGTGTGCGGGACCGTAGCCCAGCTTCATGGAGACGGTTGCGAATGGTCCTCGCCGATACCCCAGGAGCAACAGTGTCCCTAATTTGCTGGGAAGTGGCGGTGCGGTCCCCTACGGCACTGCGTAGGATCCTACGGTCTTGGCGTGCACCCGTGCGTCGCTGCGGTCCGGTCCCAGGTCGACGGGCACGTGCACCTTCCGCCGACCACTGGCGACAACATCGATGTACTGTGGAGACCTCACGCCCCACGTGTTGAGCAATTCGGCGGTACGTCCACCCGGCCTCCCGCATGCCCACTATACGCCCTCGCTCAAAGTCCGTCAACTGCACATACGGTTCACGTCCACGCTGTCGCGGCATGCTACCAGTGTTAAAGACTGCGATGGAGCTCCGTATGCCACGGCAAACTGGCTGACACTGACGGCGGCGGTGCACAAATGCTGCGCAGCTAGCGCCATTAGACGGCCAACACCGCGGTTCCTGGTGTGTCCGCTGTGCCGTGCGTGTGATCATTGCTTGTACAGCCCTCTCGCAGTGTCCGGAGCAAGTATGGTGGGTCTGACACACCGGTGTCAATGTGTTCTTTTTTCCATTTCCAGGAGTGTAGAATTAGTAGCGAAGTAGTAATAAATTTAATGTCACGCATGATGCGGCAGTTTTTTTACGAGCACCATTGTTTATAAAGTCATGTCTCCTGAACTATGATATGCTGGTGGTTCTTACCGCCACAGCGACCGTTGCCTCCAGTAAGGAATATGTGTACCAAGTTTGGCTGAAATCGGTCCAGTTGTTTAGGAAGAGAGGTAGAACATACACACACTCACAAATACACATACAACCATTTATATAACATATTGGGTGGGTGTATAGTTGCCGAGAAAACTGCAAGATACACATAGAGATGTTGTAACAAATTACAATTTCTTTCTTCACAGTCAAATTCTCCGTTCCACTTAACGATATAGAAATGATGTAACTTCCACTAAAAACTACATATGCGCATCTATCCAAGTGAAAATGATGAATCAAGAAGTTTTTTACTGTCTCTTTCTTTCTGGAAGGTCGCACTCAATTGGATTCCCTTAATAGATCTGATCTTCTACAGGGAAGGTGAGAGTTTCATCAGATACTTCGCAGAGGATAAACAAGAATAGCCTTCGCCGTTGGGAAGGTTGGTTCCGGTCAACTAAGCGCGGAAAATATCGCCTCAGTGTTTCTCCTTCCTACTGACTGACCCTATCATTACGAATCGAGGCGCACCTTTTTGCACATAGAGCTGCTCGTTCAAACAAATTGCAGCTTCGGTAACAAGCTTCCAGGAAGGAAATATACGATGATATGTTTGAGTAAGACAGACTAGTAATCTTAAGTAGCTGAGTAAATTTACGTTCAGAGCTCCAATCAAATGCGCGATAATGAACATGGAGAGGGTATAACAGACGTCCCAAATGAACTGTGTTTTCACACATTTCGTAACGAGCAGATTTAAAACCTTCGATGGCACACGTATCTCGCGCTGGTTTAATAACACTGGAGCAGCTATTCTAGTTCTCTCCTTGAAACTAATGATTAATATGAAAAGGAAGCATGAAATCTTTGGGACACAGATCTAAACTTAAATGTTTTGTTTGTGGGGATGCTATTACACAAGTACTCTCTCCAATACTCACTAAGATCACGTGAAAAACTTAAGAGTGATTACAACAGTTGTTTTAAATTTTATGTTTCTCTAAAACTGAAGAATTATGAAATCACACTCGCAAATAGTGATGCTGCAGATATCACTCCAACTGCACCTCATTTATGTTCCTTTTCTTAAAAGAAAATGTAAGAAGAAAATCTGTTGATAATTATTAGCTACATAAAGTCTTTGCTCTTTTGGTATGAATGAACTATGTGACTGTTTATACAACGATAACTATTGGTAAGGAATGCTGGAAACTTCAAGCCGTGTCTAATACAAGACACTTCTGTTTCTTGCCCAATTGGATAGGCTTGCGTCCTGCCAGCCTGTAGAACATTTCAGACATGTAGAGCTGGCCGTAAGTGCTGTCAATAAATTCAGCACAGTTCTTCAACAGGCAGAATGGGCAAACCAGAGCTAGTTGACTAAAACGACACAGACAGGGATAGACCTCCGGAAAACAAACAACAGAAAGACTGACTTGCCCAACATATGCGGAAACTATTGGAAGAACCATTGTACCTCTCGTTTTCAAGCTCGCAAAGCCGTAGTCTGGAGACTTGTCTTCACAGAAAAATGGTTCAAATGGCTCTGAGCACTACGGGACTTAACATCTGAGGTCATCGGTCCCCTAGAACTTGGAACTACTCAAATCTAACCTACCTAAGGATATCACACACATCCTGCGACCGTATCAGCAGCGCGGTTCCGGACTGAAGCGCCTAGAACCGCTCGGCCACACTGGCCGACTGTCTTCACAGCCGGTCTGTGTAAACTTGGATTTTATACTGCGTGCATTATGAGTTTGTCATAATTGTGACAGTGTGCTGTTATTATACTTAATAAATTAATTACGTAAGACATTTTAATTTCAATTTTTCAGACAAATGCTCATCAAATTAAATACTTCTCTGAATTGCAATTTCTTGGATGTCCTGTTAAAGAGCTGTACTAAGCACTGACGTAAACTAATTATTACGACTAGCTTAGCGCCCCCTGCTTCATTCACGTAGACTGTGCTGTCTGAACAGGAGTTTTTTTTTTCTTTAATCGAAATTTTATGTTGTTCACAAATTGCTACATCTGCTAAACTTTTCACGCTAATAAGGCCATAGAAGCATGGTTTCTTCCGAATGTATTTCTGACTAAAAAGCGATTTTGGTAGTTGGAGTGCGTTTTTGTTAATGATGCATTTTGCGTTCTTGTGGTGATATTTCCACAGAAACTTTCATCCACTAACATACATTTCTTTATACCAAACCGAGAAGTGACCAATTTTAACAGATTTAGGTTTAAAATAATTGTAATATAACAAAATATTTTCTTTAAATTTTCGTCCCCTATTTCACCCACTTATGGGATGAATTTCTGAAAACTGTGGAAACACATACTTTTTTTTTTAATTTCTAGCACAGAAGTCAAATACAAATTGTCATAGACGTAGGTACAAAAATGCTTTCGTAATGAAATAATTTCATAAAACTTTTCATCCCCTATTTCACTCCCTTAGGTTCTGAATTTCCAAAAACGTTGAAACAAATATTTTTTCTTTTATTTGTAACCGAGAAGCCAAAAACCAATTTTCATACATGTATCTGTTTTAGTAGTTCTTTAATATCGTATTTTCAATAACAACTTTAATCCACTAATGCACCCCCATAGGGGTTAAATTCCCAAAAATGTTGAAACACATATACCTTTATTTCTGACCGAGAAATCAAGTACCTGCTTTCGTAGGTCTAGCTTCAAAATTGCCCTAATAACGACATATTTTCAAAAAACTTTAATCCGCTATTTCACCCCCTTAGGGGTGGAATTGCGAAAAATCCCATCTTAAATGACTCCTACAGAATAAGATGAATGTCCTCTCCAAGTTTCAAGTTTCTATCCTTAGTGGTTTGGATTAAGCGAAGTTAAGTCAATGAGCTTGTCAGTCAGTCGGGACATTGCTTTTACTATTTAGAGATTAAAATACTTTCTGTAGGAGTTAGCTAAAGATATAGTGATCATTGGTGCCGTAATATGTACCAGCTTCAGCATGTGAATAGTTTTTTTTTATTTGTTTGTCTGACAGTCTTCCCACAAACACATCACTTAATTTACACCTGATGTTTTCTGCGCAGTCGTAACTGGACGAAGTGGACTGTGCGCGGCAGTATAACTATTCGTTTGCTTCCATGCGTTCACACTACAATACCTGACCTACTGCCCAGGGAAAAATGAATATTAATGGCTTGCTTGTAGCATGCATAGTTAGAGGTACTAACCAACCTAGAAACACACTAGTTGTAATGGTTATGATTATTAGTCTGCAATTGAAATAAATACTAGTGTAAAGTTGTTCAGTACACTGTCCACAGCCATCAATAGAAACATCTGCGCTTATACCGCCCCCAATACCCTGTATATTTTGTTGTTAGAGTATTACAAGGTAGACAAAATAAAATAGATCCTGCAAATATTTTAGACACCTGACATTAAATTATGTGCCGCAGCTGCAGATGATGTAAGTGTGGATGCCTACCTTAAGGTGTGTGAAATATTTTCAGGGCCAGTTCTACTTTCCCCTCTTCGTACTATTAAATTCGTAGACATGTGTGGATTGTTAAAAATGAGGGTGATGGCATATTTGGGGAAAGGGAGGGGGGTTAACAGCCAGTGACAAGTTCTGATATCTCCTCACATCTCCCTCCTTCCCCGCCACAGACACCAGACACGAGTCCCGGATGAACGCCTGTGAACTGCCCTTCTTTCTTTTTTTTTCTTTTTTCTACAAATACTGTGTCCCTGCGAGAACTACGAGCCATGGTATTTAGGACATGACATGTGAATTTTGAGGTTGGTTTCGAGAGATAGCTGTTTCTGGAATCTGTATTGGGTACCATGCAACTGACAGTCGTGCCTCCAAGATCTGATTTTAGTGAGAATTGCATAACTTTGAAACGGGTTGCGTCGACTCCCCCCCCCCCCCCCCCAACCCGCCCGCTATCCTCCCTAATACAACTCGCAATGGTTACCAGTGACAGAGAGGCTTATGCTTTGAATAGCAATAAAATATATAAATTATTTTGATACGGTGATAATATTAGGTCTACAACTTTGCTTCCGCCGTTTTGCAGTAGACGGCATTAGTGGAAAGTAGTGGTGCAAGTCGTAGGTCGTAAGTCATACAGTAAGCTTAGGCATTAGAGAACATAACACCATCAAAATATTAATCGATTTTTAATTGCATCTTAAAGTTATTCTCGAATGAAAATGTCAACTTACGAGCCCAATTCTCGTCATCTGCGGGAGGTTTTAATTTTCTGCTTTGATATGAAGAAGTCTGCGGCTGAGGCTGATAAAAAGCTGGGTAAGACCTATGATGAGATGCCTGTTAGTGACGGAATTTTGCAGAAAATGGTTTCCATGCTTCAAGAACGGTGATTTTGACATTGAAAACCGGCATGATTGTGAAAGAGAGAAAGCTTTCGATGCTACTGCAACCGACGGGAACAGTCACAGGAGATTGTTATCGAAAGCAGTTGATGGTTTTAGCCGATCACTGAAAGACAAACGGCCACAATACAGCTATAGACACGAAAAGGTGACTTTGCAGAATGACAGTGCTCGACCCCACGTCGCAAAACCCGCCAAAACATACCTGGAATCGTTGAAATGGGAAGTCCTACCCCACCCGCCGCATTCTCCAGACATTGTTCCCTCTGACTACCAACATTTTAGTTCAATGGCACACGACCTGGCTGCCCAGCGCTTCCTGTAATATGAACAATTGCAAAATTGGATCGATGTATGGTTCTTCTCGAAAGACGCCCAGTTCTTCGACCGCGGGATTCGTATGCTGCCCGAAAGATGGGAGAAACTAGTGGCCAGCGATGGCCAATATTTTGAAACGTAAATTTTTTGTAAGATGCTCACAATGAAGCCTCGAACTTTGAGAAGAAACGGTGGAAGCGAAGTTGTAGCCCCAGTAACAATAATAATTTCTTTAGGTCACTGCTTAGCACGTTTCTTTAGCCTAACTCCCAAAAACCAACAATTAACGAAACACCTATCTGGAAAAGCTTTCGTCCGCGAGACTGAAATGTACAGATGCCATGACATTTATTAGAAATCTGTAACAACAACAAACACTTACAAATTCGTCAACGTCATAACTTACACGTTAAGTCATCGAAGTGTTCATTCACTGTTGGCAGTATTTCAACAAGCTCTACAACAGTGCACACGTAGTTCTGCAGTCTATGACTAAGCGAGCGTGTAAATGAGGGAAACGTGGTTTCCTTCTGCCGTTTCCTATTACACTTGAAAAAGTCAATCTATGTTAATACAATTTGCTCTTTCCGTTTCTGTCATGCCTTATTCAATTTACCGTGATTTGCTGGTTCTGCCTGTAGAGTCACGAAGCGTACAGGATTTGTTGTGGTAGCAGGTTCGGGCAGCCTCTGAATGTGTGCGTTTACTTGGTTTGAATGTTTCGTGCAGCCGGCAAGTCCAATCACGTGAGCGGTAAATCAAGGAAGTAACTGGACAGCTTGTAATTTTCTAATATCCTTTCCACTTTCTCGACTTCGAGTTTTCACGCTACTTTAGTTTACAAAACTAGTCTGAGACATTTGGAAGTTCGTAAAACTATTGACGCCTAAGGTAAAATTTCTTTTTCAAGTAATTCGTTCTGGGTGTCCCCTTCTCCCCCTAGGATCAACGTCTGGTACGTTAGTGTTTTATTCCACCTGCTGCAGCGGTTACACGGTAATCTCACCCTTTGCGCTGAGTGCCCAGCGTCGCACGGCTGCAGTCGAGGCAGCGGCCGTCAGCGCTGAGGAGGCGTCGGCGGCCCTGTGCTGGCCGACTCTGCCTTTGTGTCGCGGTGACTGGCACGCCTCAGCTCAGCCCGCTTCACCTGCGGCTGCCGCGCGCTTCTGCGAAGGCAGGCGACACGCGTGCCGCTGCTCTTCAATTAGCAGCGGGGAAAGTCGTCCGCAGACACAATGGCTGCCCAGATTGATTCTCGTTTCTTTCCCTCGCCGACCAGAATCCGTCACAGCCCAATGCTGCGGTCGTAACGAGAAGTGCTGCAAAGTCATCCTTTGACGCTCCACGTGCGGCCAACAAGATCACTGGAACACCGTAACGTAGTCGCGTATCCTCCGCAGCGTAATTTTATAATAAACAAACTTTTTTCTGGCGACTTCTCCCGCGTACGTAAATGTCACGTACACACGACACACACACACATACACACACACAGCACGGTGTCCTCCTTAGTGTTGTCAGCCGCATTTTCTCTGGTATTTCAGCCTAAGTACTGCTGATCACGTCTTTCATGCGACGCCTAGTCCCAACGGAAATCGTCAGTTAGTTTCCCGTAACAAACAAAATGATAGTTAAAACGGTATTTTACGTGCCTATTCAATAATGCGTTCCAAATTTGGCTAGCACTATATTGGCTTTATCGACATGTATTAATGGGGATAGTAAAACAGGAAGAATAACCGGTACTCCACTAGCGACTGAGAAGCGCCCTAGCCCGCACTGATTGTTAGCGCCATGCAGCAGCGCTCCTCAATCGCTGCTGGAGTACTGGTTATTCTTCCTGTTTTGCTGCCCCTGTTAATACACAACTGGCCGTTAAAATTGCTACACTAAGAAGAAATGCAGATGCTAAACGGGTATTCATTGGACAACTATATTATACTAGAACTGACATGTGATTACATTTTCACGCAATTTGGGTGCATAGATCCTGAGAAATCAGTGCCCAGAGCAACAACCTCTGGCCGTAATAACGGCCTTGATACGCCTGGGCATTGAGTCAAACAGAGCTTGGATGGCGTTTACAGGTACAGCTGCCCATGCAGCTTCAACACGATACCACAGTTCATCAAGAGTAGTGGCTGGCGTATTGTGACGAGCCAGTTGCTCGGCCACCATTGACCAGACGTTTTCAGTTGGTGAGAGATCTGGAGAATGTGCTGGCCAGGGCCGCAGTCGAACATTTTCTGTATCCACAAAGGTCCGTACAGGACCTGCAACATGCGGTCGTGCATTATCCTGCTGAAATGTAGGGTTTCACAGGGATCGAATGAATGGTAGAGCTACGGGCCGTAACACATCTGAAATGTAACGTCCACTGTTAACAGTGCCGTCAATGCGAACAAGAGGTGACCGAAACGTGTAACCAATGGCACCCCATACCATCACGCCGGGTGATACGCCAGTATGGCGATGCCGAATACACGATTCCAATGTGCGTTCACCGCGATGTCGCCAAACACGGATGCGACAATCATGATGCTGTAAACAGAACGTGGATTCATCGGAAAAAATTACGTTTTGCCATTCATGCATCCAGATTCGTCGTTGAGTACACCATCGCAGGCGCTCCTGTCTGTGATACAGCGTCAAGGGTAACCTCAGCCATGGTCTCCGAGCTGATAGTCCATGCTGCTACAAACGCCGTCGAACTGTTCGTGCAGGTGGTTGTTGTCGTGCAAACGTCCCCGTCTGTTGACTCAGGGATCGAGACGTGGCTGCACTATCCGTTACAGTCATGTAGATAATATGCCTGTCATCTCGACTGCTAGCGATACGAGGCCGTTGGGATCCAGCACGGCGCTCCGTATTACCCTCCTGAACCCACCTATTCCATATTCTGCTAACAGTCATTGGATCTCGACCAACGCGAGCAGCAATGTCGCAATACGATAAACCGCAATAGGCTACAATCCGACCTTTATCAAAGTCGGAAATGTGATGGTACGCATTTCTCCTCCTTACACGAGGCATCACAACAACGTTTCACCAGACAACGCCGGTCAACTGCTTTTTGTGTATGAGAAATCGGTTGGAAACTTTCCTCGTGTCAGCACGTTGCAGGTGTCGCCACCGGTGCCAACCTTGTGTGAATGCTCTGAAAAGCTTTTCATTTGCATATCACAGCACCTTCTTCCTGTCGGTTAAATTTCGCGTCTGTAGCACGTCATCTTCGTGGTGTAGCAATTTTAATGGCCAATAGTGTACATATCGATAAAACCAATATCGTACTAGACTAATTTTGGACCACTCCTTCGAACGTGTATGTAAAATTCCGCATTAAAAATGATTTAGGCTATAACGGGAAACAAATCTATGCTTTCCGTCGACACTCGGCCTCGCATGAAAGACTTGATGAGCAGTATTTGCTTTGGCTGATTCCAGCTACAAATTGCAAAAACTAAATTTGCAGTATCTGCCGAAACACCAGTGAAGATGCGCCTGGATACTCTTAACAGACACACCCTGTATATTGCAGATACATTTCACACATATTTGTTCAAATATTTCGTACGCATCTCTATCGAATTTTTCCTTGCAGTTTCACCCGAGTTTTGAGGAAACCTTAAAATATGTCAGTAGCTGATTGTCGTTTCGAGAAAAAGAGCTGCTGATGGCAACTGATCGATTCCCCTGTATCTCATACCACGTTACTCTGGAGAGGACGACAAATTTATCTGAGCTACCTGTAGTATACGTAAATATAAACTTCAATATCCATGAACATGTTATAAGGCAAAAAGGAAAGTACCATCTCCCATCAATGAGAACTCGGCTTGTAAAAGTACCATTACAAATAATGCGAAACAAATTTACAACAGTTTGCACGTAAGATAACAATGTTTCCATCATTCTCATTTTTTTTAGGAAAATCCTAATGTCATTCCTACTTGATCACCGTTCCTATTCAGTACCAGAATCTTTGAAATAAAAAACGTGAAGAAGAAAGTGTAAACTATCTTATTAGTAATAGTGCAAGCTGTCTTGTAGATAAAGCGAATCGAACGAACTCAATCCTTAGAAAGAGTGGACTTACATTTACATAACATCGAATATTATAGAATATACGTCTATTAAAGGATTAAGAACGTATCAGAACCTATTAGAAGACGCGGAGGTTATCGAAAAAGTCTTCGGACCCAGCGAGACGGGAACCAGCAACACATCACATGTTTCTTTCCAATTCTGCATCTCTAATCATTACGCTATACCGAGCATGAATAATTTACGGCCATACTTTGTTTCTTACCATCTTCTGAAAGCTTTACTCAAAGACATGTTTTAACTGATATCTAATCATAGCATACATGTTGTTTCCGTAAGAGCATGCAAAAATACAACAGGACATACAGAATACTCCACTGAACAATTTAAGGTAGAGAACCTGGGGTCGGAGAAGCCAGTTTAAGGAGATAAGGAAGTAAACTTTTCAAAAAAATAGTTGAAATGGCTCTGAGCACTATGGGACTTAACTTCTGAGGTCATCAGTCCCCTAGAACTTAGAACTACTTAAACCTAACTAACCTAAGGACACCACACACATCCATGCCCGAGGCGGGATTCGAACCTGGGACCATAGCGGCAGCGCGGTTCCAGACTGTAGCACCTAGAACCGCTCGGCCACTCCGGCCGGCAAGAAAACTTTTGTACCGCTTTACCTAGCGTTCCTGTTTTCCAGCTTATTTAAAGGTAACATGCGTACTAGTTTACATGTACTGTGTTGTTTATTTACAGACACGTTCTTTATTTTCTCCAAGGAAAAGAGGAGGTCGCGGCTGATTAATAGTAAGTCATGATGCTGTATTTTCCAGTCCCAGGATTGGAATGGGAGGTACTCTTCCGTGGCCTGCGAGGTCACCTGATCTGAATCCCCTTGATTAATTCCTACGGGGAAATCTCAAAACATTTATGTATTACACCCCAGTGGATAGGGAGATGGAATTAGTTGCTATAGTCATAGCTGCCTGTGATGTGATTCGAAACAAACCAGGGATATTTGCTAGGCTGCGTCAGTATCTTGTTCACCGATGTAATGCTTGCACAGAGTTTGGTGACTTACTTTCAGCACGTTTTGTAAGATACAGTACAAATGGTATGTTCATTGTGTCAATGGTGGTTAACTATTGTTAACTATAAGTAATGTAAATGAAGAAGAACACAGTGATGTGATTTTATTCCTATCATGTCCCTAAGCTGGCTTCTCCAACCCCAGGTCGGCTACCTCAAATTGTTCAGTGGAACATCCTCTATGCCCTGTTAAATTTTTGCACACTCTTACGGAAATACCCTGTGTATTAACAAGGAGAGTGCGTTATGGATCCTTAAAGTGCGCCGCGCGGTCTAGGGCGCCTTTTCATGGTTCACGCAGCTGCCCCCGTCGGAGGTTCGAGTCCTCCCTCGGGCATGGGTAAGTTATAGATTAAGTAGTGTGTAAGCCTAGAGACCGATGACCTCAGCAAGTTGGTACCACAGGAACTTACCACTAATTTCCAAATTTCCTTAAAGTGTCGTTGCCTTGAAACCGCACACTTACGTATTACAATAATTCTTCAACTACATATATGACGTTTCCCATCATTTTATTACAACAAATCGTATACTTAACGACGGATTTTCGAGAGATCCTCAGTTTGCTTATTCTTAGAAATGGCATATACGCATATGGGTTTCAAAAAATGGTTCAAATGGCTCTGAGCACTATGGGACTTACCATCTAAGGTCATCAGTCCCCTAGACTTAGAAGTACTTTAACCTAACTAAACTAAGGACATCACACACATCCATGCCCGAGGCAGGATTCGAACCTGCGACCGTAGCGGTCACGCGGTTCCAGACTGAAGCGCCTAGAAACGCTCGGCCACTCCGGCCGGCCATATGGGTTTCAATTAAAAAAGCCAATATTGCGACTCGCGACTCTGTACTGAAGAGAGATGGCGTCATGTGACGAAGCTGACGTTCTTCCATCTCACTGGTCTAGGTTCAGGCGCACGATCTGAATATCTGGCATGTTAGATAATGCTCTGCACGTTCGGAAGGACTCGCCATCGTGCTTTTCCATGCTGTGACGTCAGGAAGTCGGCACGCTCGAAAGCTCAATGTTCGAATGCACGCTTCGTGTGCCGGGCGCAGGCCTGGGACAAGCCGACTTGCAGTGCCGCGCCTCCTCCCACACAGTGGCTCTCGTGTGGCGCGTAGACGGGTGCAGCAGCGCTCTTCGCACTGCGCCCTGTGCAGCTGCGCCGCTAACGAGACTGCTGCCTGCCTGCCTTTGTCACCTCTCCCCGCCGCACTCTTCGGCGTTCACAAAAGCCGTCGGTCGCTCGCCTTCGCCGCTTACGGCAGATTTCACGCCACTTTGTGCTCTCGTCACGACTGCCGTCGGCGTCCGGCAAGAGCCGACGACAGATGCCGCCGCAGCCATTGTGCTCGCAGGCCCGTGTCGGAATGCCCGGACCCTGAGCGGGCGGAACGTGCATCGAGATACAATTTGGCCCCACCGAGGACGCGCGCTCAGCCGATTGTGAAACGACGGCCCGAGGCTCTGTGTGTGTCTGGTGTGTGCGCTTGTATTCGTCCGGGCCGAGTGACAGATGGTATCACGAGTCTGGCCGGCCGCGCCGTCGTGAGCACCAGCGAGCCCCTCTCGCCAAAGTGAAGCCGACCAACTCCGAAAAGAAACCGCGGACTCGCAGCGCACGGCGGCCTCCTCGTGATCCGTCATAGGTCACTGGGCGGCGAGAACAGCGGCCGGCTGGTCGTGATGCGGAGCTCAGCAAATGGGTTCCGTGCTTATTCTGTTTGTAAATGAGACACACAGCCTTCGAGCGGGCACGGAACGGAATCGATTTCTTAGCGTCGGTTGGTAGAGTCGGCGCCTGAGGGAAGGTCAATTATCGCAACTGCGTGGCCCCCATTGGTGAGGGTATAACTTAGTTTGCAGGACAACAGACATTAACTTTATATCTCCACGTCCGTATTCTGTTCGCAAATCGCATTATTTTTCCGGTGTCTTTCGAAATAGCTATATTGAAATCTGTAACCCCATTTTGACCGAGGTCATACTTTACTTCTACGGCTTTTTCAGCGAAATGTGGTATACCGATGTCAGGACGTATTGCAATATTTTACTAACTTTCATGTTTCGCAGTAAAGAAGAACCGCCACAAGGACGGCATATCATATAACACACGCATGGACACACGAACACAGACACGGAATTCAATAACCGTAGCATGACAACGCTAAACTCCAGTTTCAATAACAATTATTCACGACTGTAGGCTCATTTAATAGAACGATTCATCAGAGATGAGGTCAAGATAAATCTGCGAGAAATTGTGGGGATACATTATCTAATGTATCGAGCGTTGTCCATGTCAAGCTTGTAAATGAGATGGCTTGAAAACGACTTCTACAACGTTCAAAGGACGGTTATCTATTCTGACATGATGATGGAAACGTCGGCAATGTCACAGTCGACCATGCTGGAATGCGGATACGTCTTCGAGATTCTGTTTGATCTCCCGCGGAACTAGTGATAGACCCTCCTCGTCCTCATGGAAGCAACAGTGCTCGTCATTAACACACACTGCAGATAATAATACACATATCGAAATAAGTTTCGCATCATCTCGTTCCAAGAGTTCCCGAACCTGTACACGAAACTGGAATAGAGATCAACATAAACATCATTTCCGCCCTTTTTATTGTTCATGAAAACCACCCATTGCGTGCTGTACCACTATACAGCGAGACCTTCCGTGGTGGTGGTGCAGATTGCTGTACACGCCGGTACCTCTAATACCCAGTAGCACAACCTCTTCCTTTGATGCATGGCTGTATTCGTCGAGGCATACTATCCACAAGTTCATCAAGGGACTGTTGGTCCACATTGTCCAACTCCTCAACAGCGATTCGGCGTGGATCCCTCAGAGTGGTTGATCGCTCATGTCGTCCATAAACAGCCATTTTCAATCCATCCCAGGCATGTTCGATAGGGTTCATATCTGGAGAACATGCTGGCTACTCTAGTCGAGCGATGTCGTTATCCTGAAGGAAGTCATTCACAAGATGTGCGCGATGGTGGCGTGAATTGTCGTCTATGAAGACGAATGTCTCGCCAATATGCTGCCGATATGGTTGCACTATCGGTCGGAAGATGGCATTCACGTATCGTACAGCCGTTACCGCGCCTTCCGTGACCACCAGCGGCGTACGTCGGCCGCACATAATGCCACCCCAAAACATGAGGGAACCTCCACGCTGCTACTGGACAGTACGTCTAAGACATTCAGCCTGACTGGGTTGCCTCCAAACACATCTCCAACGATTGTCTGGTTGAAGGCATATGCGACACTCATCGATGAATGGAACGTGATGCCACACATATCGAATACACATATCGAAATAAGTTTCGCATCATCTCGTTCCAAGAGTTCCCGAACCTGTACAGCGGTCCCTTCGGCATGTTGTTGGTCCCATCTGTACCACGCTCCATGGTGTCGTGGTAGCAAAGATGGACCTCGCCATGGACGTCGGGAGTGACGTTGCTCATCATCCAGCCTATTGCGCACAGTTTGAGTCGTAACACGACGTCCTGTGGCTGCACGATGAGCATTATTCAACATGGTGGCGTTTCTGTCAGCGTTCCTCCGAGCCATAACCGATAGGCAGCGGTTGTCCACTGCAGTAGTAGACCTTGAATGGCCTGAGCGAGGCATGCCATCGGCAGTTCCTGTCTCTCTGCGTCTCCTCCATGGCCGAACAACATCGCTTTGGTTCAGTCCGAGATGCCTGGACGCTTCCCTTGTTGAGAGCCCTTCTTGGCACAAAGTAACAATGCGGACGCGATCGAACAGCGGTATTGACCGTCTAGTCATGGTTGAACTACAGACAACACGAGCCGTGCACCCTCTTCCTGGTGCAATGGCTGAAAGTTTTCGGCTGTGGGACACCTTCCGTCTATTAGGTGGTGCTCATGCATGGTTGTTTACATCTTTGAGCGGCTTTAGTGATATCTCTGAACAGTCAAAGGAACTGTGTCTGTGTTACAATATCCACAGTCAACGTCTGTCTTCAGTAGTGCTGGGAACCGGGGTGATGCAAAACTTTTTTTGGTGTGTGTACGTAGCTAGACAAGCTTCGTCAGTAGTACGTAAGCAACCGCGAGAGTGCAGTACGTGGACATAAGTTCAAATACGGAGTGTCGTCGCTCCGGAAGGCGTACTCGGATAGCGAAAGTGGTTAACGCGGCTGCTGGTGTAAAGCGGGTTAGCCGGGTTCGAGTTTTGATTCAGCATAAACTTTCATATACAACAACAAAATGTTCATTTGAAGTTTAACCGTAATCACGCCGGAAATGTACACACGAAGCGAAGTCACAGGATTAAAGGGGACGGAAATTTACAGTTAGTAGTCTCACACTTAATCGCATAAGCACCGATCCAAATTTCGAGCTGTTCGTGATGTCAGTTCTAAGCTATCTGTAGCGTACAGAATGATATTTATACTCTCGAGATAACCGAGACGTGACACAAGGAGCTGGGGGAAAGCACTTCATTCATTTCTTCGGAAAATTAAAACATAATTTTGTCACTCAAAACTGTAAGTGCATTGAAAATTTAGTAGCTTTGGAATGCTATCCAATACATCTCTACATGTAGGCTAATCGAATGAGACTGATATTGTTTCAAAGGGAATATACTCCGAAAAGCACTGAAGACATAATCATGATCAGTTATCTATGACTGTGGCCAGTAAAATAAAAACTGAGTGAAAACCAGATTGCAACCGCCACAGTTTTTTCTTTAGTTGTATAGATTCGTTGCCAATCTCCTGGCAGCAATGTCATCATCTTCACAGACATGCTTAGAGTCTATGGGATCGGAGTAAAATAAACTGACTAAATATTTGAATTTCCGAATCCTTCGCTTTGTTGTGCGTGTGTGAACTGTATCGTTTCTGTAATCTGCCAAAATGTTTGTGTACTGCATAACTGTCTTTGAAGTATTAAGTTTACACTAAGCTGCCCGAGGGGCTAACACGAATTTCTGTCCTGAAGAGGAGCTGTGAAATTTGGAAGTATTTTATGCAATACCCTGAGTTGTCACTGTCTTTGGAATTCATTCTCCGGAGAGGAAAGTAATATGTAGTGTGTTAAGCTAGGCGCATTCTTTGGAGTTTTTACTTCCGCTCTGAAAGCACGAATAACTCCGTATATTTTCCTCCGAAGCACAGAGCTTCTACATCGCCAGTCACACACACACACACACTCCCTCTTCCGGCCTATACGTGTGTTCTGGATACTAGTGAAGTATGTATGCATAGAATACTGAGCCGCGCGGAGTGGCCGCGTGGTTAGAGGCGCCATGTCACTGATTGCTCGGCCCCTCCCACCGGAGGTTCGAGTCCTCCCTCGGGCATGGGTGTGTGTGTTGTTCTTAGCATAAGTTAGTTTAAGTAGTGTATAAGTCTAGGGACCGATGCCCACAGCAGTTTGGTCCCATAGGAATTCACGTACATTTCAACATTTTAAACATAGAATACTGAGACTGTCGCTGCTTGAATTGATGGTGAATGTTTCGCACACCTAGTCCGTTCATTCATCTCTGAAATCAAGTACTGTTTTATAATACAAATGTTTCATATAAACAGAAGCACTAATATAAAAATAACAAGGAAATGTAACCGAAAATCTTCTCCAGGATTCGAATAGTCATACCAAGTAAATAATATTTTTGCGACTGAAGCCGCGTTTTGAAGTCATACACTGTCAACTACTCACGTGTGAAGGATAGAGACTGCACTATTTCACAACGTCTGACGATGTGATCTGGGAGTCTTCATTTGCAATGACTAATACCTATCACTGGATAAATTAATGACAGCTCACAGCTATGTGGATTTTTATTATTGGATCGCTGACACAGGAGAATCAAGTGCGTTCAGTGAAAATAAGACTACAAAGAATATTTACTGGCATGAAAGCACTGTGAAAATCCAACAGTTAATTTCACAAGACAGAACGGATATGAAATTCCTGTCGAAGTCGTACTATAGTTTGTTGAGTCCTGTCAGTCTATAATGTTTTTCGCTATAGCTTTTTATAATTACAGAGGGCCGTTATACTCGTTTTTTTACTAGAATGGAAACATGTTAGATCGAGAACGTAAAGGAGATCCGTTCACATTTATTGCAAAATCGTAACATTGAAACTCTAGGATGAAATTTCCCGTACGCCACCAAGACGTGAGATATTATGAGAGTGCATTGCGCTTTAAATATCTTTTCGACAATGATATAGGCATATACTATACCTTTGACTCCTTATTGGACGGGAAAAGCAGGTGTGATGAATTGGAATGCCGCTCCAAAACGTCGCCCAGTGCGTCGCTAGAGTACTGCCTGTGGCCGTCTTTCGAGACGCGGGGAAATGCGGCAGCTAAGGCTGTTTACACCGTCCACGTTTAGCGGCAGGTCCCGTTGAACGTCCAGTGAAAGTGTTCCGCGTCGAGTCAGCGGGTCACGTTCACTTGCTGCTTTTGCACTAACCGTCATATCGATCTCAATTACACCTTGAGAAGTATTGACGCAACTGCCAATAGCAAATTGCTGGAATCTTTAAATACTAATTTGCAGTTAAGGTCCTCTACTTGTCCGTCGTGTTGTAATCACAGAGTATGTTAGTCATTAGTCACGAATACAACAGCCGGATTTTGAAGCTAACAAGACGCCAAGCAGCTTATACATAGCGCTGGCGCAGGCCGCTAATAACCACCTCCCCGCCCCCCCCCCCTTCCTCCCCTCGTTCTCGTTAATCAGTTAGTTTGCAGAGTTGTTGTTGTTAATCACTAATTTGACAAGAAATAGAGTATACCGAGTACTGTATTTCTGTTGTTGATGGAGAAGGGACTACGCGTGTAAACCCGTATCAGGACATATTCATGTCGTGTTAACGCTATCTAGGGAGGGATTGTATGCAATATAGGAGTGAGACTGCCACGTTATAATACCGAGATTAGACGGGGCTTCAGTTGTATAATCGTACTAGCATGCCTTAGAAATTTAGTCTGCGAAGGAAGTTGTGACCGTAAGGAACCAAACAGAAGCAAAGACTTCGAAGCAAATAAAAAAAAATCGTCTCAGAGCCACAGAATTCAACTGACAAAAGTTGTGAATACAAAGCCCAAATAAACTAACGTCAAGAATAAATGGCCAATTGGCTAAATATTAATAAAGAAATGACATTACCTAAATGAATCTGCGATGATTGAGGATTTTTGCGAATAAATTCGTCTTTATTTGTTACAATTTTTGAGTTTTTGCCATAATGAGATCAAAACGCAGAACTCGTAAAAAAACCGTTTAGTGTCAGTTGCAATAAAATTTAGGCCACCTAGGCCATGCAATGTTTTATTGCAACCGACAATGAACTTTGTTTTTCGCGTTCTAAGTTTTGATCTGACGACAGTAGTAGTCATAATAAATATAGAAATATATTAAACGATCTAGATGGCTTTGTCCCCACAGATTAGCTTTAGTCACAAAAGTATCAACGAAGAAAGGTAAATGAAAACTGCATATAGACAACTTCACCTTGTCAACGCGGTACTGTTCTTGCAGAGGTCCAGCAGTCGCTCGATCACAGTCCATAGCCGAATCTCCGCGCTCAGTTGCTCGGCAACCGAGAAACCATTTTCCGCGGACGTCTTCTAAAGATGGGCACCAGTGGCGCAGATGCAGCTCTTCATCTTCTTAGAAGAGTTGGACGATTAGGAGAGGAGCGATTCTAAGTCACTGCATATTCATACCACAGGCGCATAGACAAGTGGAAGGCACCAGTTGCTTTACAGTTGTTTTCCTGAGAAATTATGTTCAGCTCCAATGGCATGGAAGCAAGTACCTAATGTGTTTCTTGCTGTCATTCGAAAGCTAATTAGAGTCGCCACTGTAAGTTACTCTGGTCGGCCGCGGGATTTCTAGCGCCTATGTGATGGCCCGAGCACCTCCGGAATGACTGACTGGGAAGCAGGCTTCTCTACGCCGGCCACTCTAGGCTCTGCTCTTTTTTTTCTTCTTTCCTTTTATCCTGCAGCTCGCCCTCTCTGAGGATCACTCAGGCGTTGCCAGGTAGCTAAACCGCCGCCGCTGGGTGTCGAAACGCTGCGTAAAAATTGCAGCTGCCGTCCGGGATAACATGTAAACAGAGCGCGGGGGCAACGGCAGCGGCCGTCGGGGGTCGTCGCCCCCGGGGTGAATGACCCTTGCGGGCGGCCGGGCGCAGGGATGACAATGCCGGGCAACCTGTTTTGTCCGCGGTCCTCCCGTTGCGCAAATGCCCTCTCTCTCTCTCTCTCTCTCCTCTCCTCTCTCGTGGACCACGGTCCGGCCACAGCTCTTCCGGCAGGCGCCGTCCGCCTTCTCGCCAACACCTCCTGGTCCCCGACTAGTCTCCACGGAGACAGACGGTGTGTTGCAAGCGGCACTAAAGCCACTCCATTTCGCATGTTCTAGCGATTTCCTCGTTGACAGAGCCAGCGAAATATGGCCCGTAGGCTCAAACATCGGATTCGCATTCGGAAAAAAAGGGATTTAAGTGCCCGTCCCACAAAATCTGAAAGTTATGTAAATCGCTTCGAGTGAAAAGTGGGTAGGTTTCTTTAACAAGGTCACGGCCGATTTCCTTTCCTGTACAAGTCCGAGGCACACGAAGTAAGGTTAAAAAATTGACAAGGCACAAGAAGTTTATAAGGACTGTGTTCAGACAGCCTATTATGACAGTTACGTATGTTCTACATTTGTTTGCGTCACATTTGACGAAAATGTATTTTTGATCCACTGATGTACACTGTTTTTCTCCTTTGAAGATGGTTTAATAGTCGTAATCGGTAGAAAATAAACATGCTATTGTACAGCGTATGGGACAAATATGCTTTCTTCAAAATATGTAACAACTGTTGAGAGTCACCAACGAAAAGTTTTATTTAAAAAAACGTTTGTCTTGTCAGGGTCCCGCATCTCGTGGTCGTGCGGTAGCGTTCTCGCTTCCCACGCCCGGGTTCCCGGGTTCGATTCCCGGCGGGGTCAGGGATTTTCTCTGTCTCGTGATGGCTGGGTGTTGTGTGCTGTCCTTAGGTTAGTTAGGTTTAAGTAGTTCTAAGTTCTAGGGGACTGATGACCATAGATGTTAAGTCCCATAGTGCTCAGAGCCATTTGAACCATTTTTTTTTTTTCTTGTCAGGGCATACTTTGTACTGGCAACAAGTTTAATAAGTAGGTGTAATGTATTTTTTTCATTCTTTCCCATAGCCCATTACGTCATGCATGGGAATGAGTTCCGAATGGATGTGTTGGCACTTTATAAATAAAGCACTAAACTGGAAAAGAAATAAAGTTACTTTAAACAAGAGCAAGTGACGAGATGAGAAATCAATTAAAATTTCCATTTTCTGTTTTTGTATGTAACTACGTTCCGGCGCACAGAAGCTTTTGTCAGTCTCAGGAAGCGTATTCTACGAGTATGAGCAGTATTGTGACACAAACGAAGGTATGGATAGTGCCAGCAGAGAGCAGCAACGGAAACAGCGTAAATTATGATTTTAAGCAGAAATTTCAAATTCTTCACAAAGCAACGTACTACTCACGAAAGCTATAGTCTAATGAACAGCTGAGACAACATGAATATTTGTAAAATTAAGTCTTGACAATTTCAAACTCTTCACAAAACAACCTACTACTCGCGAACGTTATGTCGAAATGAATGACTATTACAAAATGAACACATTGTAAAATAGTGCATTGACTATTGTTTTTCCTTCCAGTTTCTGATTGACATCTAGAAAGAACTATGTGAATTAACAAGAAAAAAATGAGTACACAGTGTTAGCCGGCCGAAGTGGCCGGCGGTTAAAGGCGCTGCAGTCTGGAACCGCAAGACCGCTACGGTCGCAGGTTCGAATCCTGCCTCGGGCATGGATGTTTGTGTTGTCCTTAGGTTAGTTAGGTTTAACTAGTTCTAAGTTCTAGGGTACTAATGACCACGGCAGTTGAGTCCCATAGTGCTCAGAGCCATTTTGAACACAGTGTTAAAATATCAAGGAACTTTGTGAGTCAGTATGACTAAAGTTTAATCTAAAACAGAATCTATCAATCTTAGTTTTTTTTGTTTACTTAAAAGATTATAATAATGCATTGTTCTGTCTTTCGGATTCATAATGAGTGTACAGTGATGAGATAATATATCTTTTAATAGAGCCGTGCAAGTAAACTGAAATTTAATGCGACTTTTTTTTCGTTTTTTTCACATTCGGAAGTATTTTTGTGTTCCCTATTGCCAGGTCAGATGAAGTCAGATGCAATCCCGTGAGCATTAATTACGAAAAATTTACATAGAGTTTATAATTTTATTTTTCTCTTTAATTTGATGCAGTACTGTTTTGACTGTGAGGAATATTTGACGAATTCGATCGCATTCCACCTTCGTTGTCGAACGTAAAAAGAAATGTTGCATTGACTACAACAACTTTATCGGAAAGAACATTAAGCTTTTATGACAGACTATTGATGAGTTTGCAGCGATGGAACTATAATAATCAGGTTACATATTACAGTAATGACAACTGAGCCATAGCCAACAGTCATGTAATGGACAATGATCACTAGCGCAGCCACAAATACAGGGTATAACAAAAATGTACGGCGCAAATTGCAGGACACATTCCTCACACGTAAACGAAGAAATTATGTTGTATGAATAAAGGTCTGGAAACGTTTTGTTTCCATGTTACAACTCATTTTCTACAACTCATTAATCATGTAAAATACACATGAACAGAACGCACCAGCATACAACATGTAACTCTTTCTCGCAGGAGATGTTCAATATTCCCTCCGCAGGCACAGATACATGCATCATCCCGCAATCTTAGTGAATCTCGGATGCGCAGATGTATCCCTGAAGTATTGCCTGTCGTTTCGTACTCTTCCATTATACGAGCACGAGGACTCTGAACATCTTGTACTGGAGTTACACACACAAGAGCTTTCAAATGCTCCTACAAATAAAAGTCCAGGGGGTTTAGGTTCGGAGAGAGTGGAGGCCATGCAGTTGGTCCTTTTCTACCGATCTATTTGTCACCGAATCTGCTACGTAGAAGCCAACGAACATTAGCACTAAAATGAGGGGGTGCTCCATCGTGCATGAAGTATACGTTTTGTCGCACAGCCAAAGGCACATCCGTTAACAGATCAGATAGAACATTCTCTAAGAAATCATGATAACTTTGTCCGTTGAGCCCGGGTGGAAGAAAGTGAGACCTTACCAAACGGTCATTAGCAATGCCGGCCCAAACATCGACAGAAAATCTTTCTTGATGACTTGCTTCAACAGTTGCGTGAGAATTGGAGTCTGCCCATACATGCCGATTATGAAAATTTACAATCTGATCTCTTTGAAACGACGGCTTTTCAGTGAACAGCACCGTTGCAGTAAAATTAGGGTTGACACTTGTTGAGTAAACATTTCGCAAAAGAGTTCCCATGCAGGAAAATCAGCTGCTTATAGTGCCTGCCCAAGTTGTAAATGGTATAGACCCAGCTGGTCCTCGTGTAATACTCCCCATGGCTTGTACTGACACTAGGGTCGTCGTCAACTGCATGAAGAATTTCCGCCTCCCGTTGCGGTGTCCTCGTCCTTCTAAGCCTCGCCCGGTAGCGAGTATCAGCCTTGTTCCCTAAGTCGACGATCAATGGTTGACCACGGACGCCATTGCCATCAGCTAGTTCATCTATCAAATTAGCTTCTGTCGTCTCTGCATTTGTGTGCACTACATCAACCAAGTCTGTGATTAACTCTACTTAGTAACCCGTGTGCTTGCAACGGTCTTACTGATATCTAGAACAGTTCATGTTACCTGTAAACAAGCAATGACATACATCGCACGGCAACAGGGAAATGTAAAACAAAACACTGGCGGTGCACAACGCAACCAGACGTCAGCAAGAGTGCGTGCTCCCCACGATTCTAACATTCTATTCTTGTGTGTTTCCCATGATTAACGACTTGGAGAACACGAGTTGTAACTTGGAAACGGAGTTTCCAGACCCATGTTCGTATAAAATAATTTCTTCGTCTACATTTGAGGAATGTGTCGTGCAATTTGTGCAGTACATTTTTGTTACACCCTTTATGAGCATCACACGTGCTGGGAGGGACTGTGTTGACTTGTTTGCTTGTCCAGCGACGAGTACCGCCCGGTTCTGTTGACACTGTTTTGCTAGAGGGTGACGGTGAGGTGCTCTAGCTAACAGCAAGGACTGTTACGACTTTGTCACGCGTCAGTTGAGACCCGATGCTGTGCCCCCATCCCAGTACAAGCCACCCAATTTCATGTCACTTCGATAGTTTTTGCGTCAGTTTCGTTTCTCATTTACTCTATAGATTCTCATCTGTCCACATGAAGCTAATACGACTACCATATCTTCCGGTGTCGATCTTGGCGGTCTAGTGGCGCGAGCCTAGGGACTATAAGATCGCGGGTTCGAATCCGCACAGATGACGGAATTTTCCAGTCTGCCTTTACTCTAGCCTTCACCTTTCCTTGATGTGAAGATATGCCGGGATCGACAAGCAATTCATGTTTCGCATTAAATTTGATTCGGATTTCACTTTAAACTGTATTCGGATTTCACATTAAACTGTTGGACCGCTGTTCCCAGTAGGGTTACTGGGGTAGGTTGTCTAGTAATTCCAGAAATATCGCTGACATGGAAGGAGAACTTTTTTTATTGAATACCAGCAATGAGATAGCTCGTTGTCACGATCTGTGTCTAAATGTATAGCTTTTATGTTCATGTTTTCGACTTTTATTAATAATGTAGTAGCGTTCACTTTTATCATAAATTCTTTTTTTAAAGTAGGCCTGTTACCGGCAGCTCAAGTCACCCAAGACGTAGCTACACAAGAATGGGGGGGGGGGGGGGGGAAGGTGGGGGGAGGAGCCATTTGTAGTGGCCTTGCTTAGGAATACGTAATTCCTTCTTCGAGCGGAGGGACCAAATGTCATTGTCCTGACTGCAAGTGGAGAGATTTACCACGGGAGTATTTTGCAGATTTAGGGATAAATAGGATGAGAAAATACGTGTTGGACTGGTAAAGGGAAAATTACACGCTCATCGCACAACTTTCGTTTACAGGAAGTTGGAAGAAGAGTAAAATTTCTATTTCTCAGGCACGTTTAAAGTGTCTGATGTTCCCCTGATTCATATTTATAGTTGCTTGCCATCATTGACTCACATTTCCTGGTAACACATTGTGATGGCTTATTACTTTTTAGATCCTTGGAGAAAACACCCCGCATCTAAGGATACAATAATTACACTGTTAGTATGTATTAAAACTGTCAGCCCGAAGTAAGAAAAAGAGAGATCGTGAAACAACTTTGGAAATTCTTACCGTAGGTGAACCGTAGTACTTCCTCTGGTAGCCGCGTGTTTTAAAGCGACCTTTGCCTGGGCGAGACGATATGTCGGCCGCGGATCGTCTCCGCCCGGCGGATTGACGAGAACGGGTCAGTGTGCCGGCCAGCCTCGATGTGAATTTTAGGTGGTTTCCCATATCACACTACTTGAATATCGGGGCGGTACCCATTTTCCGCCTCAGACACATACTACCTAAATATTTAGAAAATTTAGACACAGAATTTGTTCTACACGCAGACGGATTGGGTACACTGCTTCTGTCCTATGGGGTCAACAGGGGCTGAAGACCTCAACTGTACCGTCTCCTTAAACACTTACACAGCAATTGGATGCAGAGCGGAAAACTTAGTTATTTCAATATTGTTATGTTTGCTCCTTTTTATTACTTATTTCCTCGCATTAAGTGGTGTGGAAAGTGGTGCATTTAAACAAAATGAACAAAGTAGTGGCTCATAAGCTCATTAGTTTTCCTTTGCTTCTATTCTATATTCCGGAAGTTGGGATTCACGTACGTGACCAAAGGGAAACCTAGTTTATCCCCTCGGTTATTTGAGTTTGTAGTCTGACTCCACCGTGACGTCGGCGGCACGTTCAATTCAAGCATTCTTCCCTTATACTATTTTATATCACGAACAAATTGTGCTGTGTACATAAGATCTTCATATGTGTCTCCATTGTGACCTAATTTCTCTATAAATCCGTCATATATACGAACAGTACTTTTTACACGAATACTTCGCGCATACTGATGCTAGCAGTAAAGAAGCATTTTTCATAATCCTACGCGTTTCGTTTTTTTTTTTTTTTTTTTTTTTTTTTTTTTTTTTTTTACAAACAAAGTATATATCACCATTGGTGCGAATCTCTCGCCCACTTCCTGCTTATGCTTATGGAATTTGCTGTTTGCTAGAATATTTTACAAGAATTTTTTACGTAGACTCTACTTTTCTTTTTTAATTTTCAATTCCGAAATGATGCACATCCTTAAAATACTACATCAGTTTCAGATGTCTGTATTCGTTTCGCTGACGTACATTTTTTCTGTTGTTTTATCCGAAAAGTAGTCCAGACAAGAATATCAAAAGGAATCAGTACATTAAAAAAAAAGATTAAGTTGGGTAGTTTCTGTTAGACAAAACTCTTCCATGGCCGATATCGCTAAGACACGCATGTTTAGTGGCGTTCCAGAGCGGGGCAGTACGAATATTGGTTGGTGAAAACGTTTCGTCAACAATATTTGAGTAGCAAAGGGCGAGCGAGTAACGAGACGTCAAAGCCTTGAGCTAAATTCTAACCCAGCAAGTGTCCGAGATCCTTTCAGAAGCTGGACTGGATTAATTTTATTGTTTTTATTGACATAATCATGACTCAAGTACGTTCGTATCTAGTAGATCCGATCGCACTCACAGCTTTTCCCATGATCATGGACGTTCCTACTAACGGAAGTAGGGCAGTGATGATTTCTTTTTCTTTTTTAGAAGTTAAAACAAAACTTGGATTCTGCATAATGTGGATCTCCCCTCTCTCCAAGATCGTTATCTAAATACTGAAAGCAGTCAATTGGGGAACACTTACATGTGGCACCCGAATATTGTGATGATACTAATGTAAACTAAAATGAAACTACTATATTGCAAACGATGTATGTCTGTGATGGGTTCTATAATGCGCATCGCTGACTTTGCACGACCGCAGAGACAAAGATACTGCTTCTGGTCTGAGATTGTAGTGTTGGAGTAAGAGAGCGCTTGGTGCACAGCAGTGAGTGTGTAGCAGTCTGTGAGCGAAAGAGGATGCAGTAGGCAGTAAGTCATCTGGAACCACATACCTGTGGAAATCAAGCCACGCAGAGTCGCTGGTGTGTTGCGTTACAATGGTGTACCGATGCGCTACGAAGCAAGCTACTATAAGGTTTTCCTCATCGGTGTGTATTGACAACTCAGTAAGCCACATGTTTCATTAGTGTGAGTGACTTTCAACATAAGTATTAAAGCCCTGTCAGCATTTGATAATGACTGAGTAAAATGTTAATGAATTGTCATAACGGTTTCCATTTTTAGACCTTAGAGCTCTTAACGACCAGGATGTGGCTTACAATAAGTGCTTTTTTTCCACTATTGTTTTAAAAAGAGGATACGATCAAAGAAACAATACACTGAACAGAAAAATTCTCATCTAGAAAGTTCTGGGCGATCAGAGTAAGTCGCATCTTAAAGAACAAATTTACAGACGTCACCAGAATCAGATTAGTGCGTAACAATATCGCATGGAGCTTCTCGATTACGATGTTAATGCGTGGCTCGAAACTTGCAGCATGTGACGAGTATGGGCGCGAGCGCGCTAAACGATTAGAGCTACACATTTCCTTTCGGTTCCGCAAATTAGTATAAAAAGACGACCACAGGGGCACAACCTTTTATGTCTCTTCATGTCAGCGCTTGACCTGTCCCCGATATCGTGAATAATTAATTTGCAAGAACAATGGGCATATTACGTGACGCCGGGGAAAATGCGATGTTATCTGACTTTCGCGTGATGACCCTCCGTTGTCGGCGGTTGCGTCACTCTGGCGTCGCGCCGCTGCGTCTTTCACCGGCGGGACATGTCACGTCGGCGTTGCGCTCGCTGTCGAAAGCTTCCCCGTGCCGCTGCGCTGAACGTCCGCGGGGTGTGCGATGTGGGTCAGTAGCGCGTCCCGCAGCCTTATCTCTCGGCTGCGAAAGTCGCTCATCTCCCACGGCGCGATGACGCCAGGACGGCCGTTGTTGAGAAAAACCCTCCAGCGTCGAGGCGAGAAAGCAACGTCTATTGCGCTGCACATTCGAGCAGTTTCAAATAGGGGCTGTCGCCCTGACATTTTTACAGCACAGCCCGCACCTCGTGGTCGTGCGGTAGCGTTCTCGCTTCCCACGCCCGGGTTCCCGGGTTCGATTCCCGGCGGGGTCAGGGGTTTTCTCTGCCTCGTGATGGCTGGGTGTTGTGTGATGTCCTTAGGTTAGTTAGGTTTAAGTAGTTCTAAGTTCTAGGGGACTGATGACCATAGAGGTTAAGCCCCATAGTGCTCAGAGCCATTTTTTTTACAGCACAAGGCAGAACTGTTTTAGACGAAGGATATCACAAAAGTACAACTGGTAGAAATATTCCCAATTTAAATACGTGCGTAGTGTGTACAGTGCACATAAAGTGTGCAATGTAGTGTCGCCGTTGTTAGTTTTAATAAATATGCTAGCTGAGTACACAGTGTTCAAAAATGGTTCAAATTCCTCTGAGCACTATGGGACTTAACTTCTGAGGTCATAAGTCCCCTAGAACTTAGAATTACTTAAAACTAACTAACCTAAGGACATCATACACGTCCATGCCCGAGGCATGATTCGAAACTGCGACCGTAGCGGTCGCGCGGTTCCAGACTCTAACGCCTAGAACCGCTCGGCTACTCCGGCCGGCTACAGTGTTGCCCGGGTGTATATTTATTCCAGTCATCTACTGGTCTATCTGCTCCTTCGCCCTCAATCTATCTCCTCCTCCACCATCATTCTCTGTCCATCTACCCCCGCTCACTCTGTCCATTTCCTCCTCCCACCACTAATTTCATCTTCTCCTTCCACCTCTTTGTTAATCCCCTCCTCCCTCTCTCTGGCCATCTCCACCTCTCTCCGTTCATCTCCTCCCCTTTCCTTTCTATGTCCTTCTCCACCTTTCGCTTCCCTCCATTCATTTCCCTCTCCTCCTATCTGCACCTATCTCCTCCATACCGTCGGTGTCTGTTCATCTGCTCGTCCTCCCTTCTCTCCCTGCATTATTATTTTCACCCCAGTAGGAGGCTTGTGGTTCTTCTTCATACAGTATTTCTTTCCAGATTATAAATAATAAGTGAACCAAATTTGACTGAAATCTTTCCAAGGGCTTAGGATGAGCTTTTTATCCGTGGTTTTGTCCGCATACGCATGTGACAAATATACACTACTGGCCATTAAAATTGCTACACCAAGAAGAAATGCAGATGATAAACGGGTATTCATTGGACAAATATATTATACTAGAACTGACATGTGATTACATTTTCACGCAATTTGGGTGCATAGATCCTGAGAAATCAGTACCCAGAACAACAACCTCTGCCCTTAATAACGGCCTTGATACGCCTGACCACTGAGTCAAACAGAGCTTGGATGGCGTGTACAGGTACAGCTGCCCATGCATCTTCAACACGATACTACAGTTCATCAAGTGTAGTGACGCGTATTGTGACGAGCCAGTAGCTCGGCCACCATTGACTAGACGTTTTCAGTTGGTGAGAGATCTGGGAAATGTGCTGGCCAGGGCAGCAGTCGAACATTTTCTGTATCCAGAAAGGACCGTACGCGACCTGCAACATGCGGCCGTGCATTATCCTGCTGAAATGTAGGGTTTCGCAGGGATCGAATGAAGGGTAGAGCCACGGGTCGTAACACATCTGAAATGTAACGTCCATTGTTCAGAGTGTCGTCAATGCGAACAAGAGGTGACCGAAACGTGTAACCAATGGCATCCCATACCATCACGCCTGGTGGTACGCCAGTATGGCGATGATGAATACACGCTTCCAATGTGCGTTCACCGCGATGTCGCCAAACACGGATGCTAACATCATGATGCTGTAAACAGAACCTGGATTCACCCGAAAAAGTGACGTTTTGCCATTCGTGCACCCAGGTTCGTCGTTGAATACACCATCGCAGGCGCTCCTGTCTGTGATGCAGCGTCAAGGGTAACCGTAGCCATGGTCTCTGAGCTAATAGTCCATGCTGCTACAAACGTCGTCAAACTGTTCGCACAGGTGGTTGTTGTCTTGCAAACGTCCCCCTGTGTTGACTCAGGGATCGAGACGTGGCTGCACGATCCGTTACAGCCATGCGGATAAGATACCTGTCATCTCGACTGCTAGTGATACGAGGCCATTGGGATCCAGCACGGCGTTCCGTATTACCCTCCTGAACTCACCGACTCCATATTCTGCTAACAGTCATTGGACCTCGACCAACGCGAGCAGCAATGTCGCGATACGATAAACCGCAAACGCGATAGTCTACTATCCGACCTTTATCAAAGTCGGAAACGTGATGGTACGCATTTCTCTTCCTTACACGAGGCATCACAACAACGTTTCACCAGGCAACGCCGGTCAACTGCTGTTTGTGTATGAGAAATCGGTTGGAAACTTTCCTCATGTCAGCACGTTGTATGTGTCGCTACCGGCGCCAACCTCGTGTGAATGCTCTGAATAGCTAATCATTTGCATATCACAGCATCTTCTTCCTGTCGGTTAAATTTCGCGTCTGTAGCGCGTCATCTTCGTGGTGTAGCAATTTTAATGTCCAGTAGTGTAGTTCACATATTTTTAACACATTGCACGCGTATTTGTACACATATTTCACCTGTACGTCTAATGTATTTCGCTCTGCAAATTCATTTTCACGCAGTTCAGTATTTATGATGTCGTATCTCTTGAACTGTGTGATGTACAATAGTGTGGCACATTTATCTACTATGTTCTGAATATAGTTAACAGCAAAGAAGTAATAAATTAAAAAGTCATGCTTTATCTGGCAGTTTTATCGTATGAACAGCGAAAATGTAGTCAGCGGTAAACTTTTCTCCTTCCATCTCTTTATGGGGGTCGTCAGTCAGAACAACTTTCGCAATTGTTTGAAATTACGCGTTAAGTTTGTTGCAAGTGTTGAATGCTCTCATTCGCATATACTGGATGAGTACAACAAGGGTATTCACGTGTCGTAGGCTACGATGCTTGTTCATCGCCACCATCCACGTTTTGTGGATTGTGTATTGTTTATTGAACCGGCGACCCAGAAACGACGGAGAGGCTTCGTCCCGCCGTAGCCCTCAGTGGCTCTCAACCCCATAACAGGCCGCAGCCGTCCATCCACCCCACCGCCGCCACACACCGAACCCAGGGTTGTTGTAGACGTCTCATACCAGAGGGGGAGGGGGAGGGGGAGGGGGAGGGGGGAATGGGACAGTCGTCACCTCCATGACCCTCCCCACTCCCTATCCGCCCTTAGCCGCCCACTTCTTCCCTCCCCTTCCTCCCCCCCCGCGAAAGTTGAGCCTTGCCTGCAGTCACTATACAGTAAGCAGTGATGATTTGTTTTCGGACTTAAAGCTGAGGTAATACTGTTGGAGCTACAGCAGCAGCGGAGTGGAGCGACGGCCGCGGGTGGGCTTTGTAGAGCAGAGGCTGCGCTCAGGGCCACGCCATGCGCAGCCGGACGCGATCGCAAGGCCTCGGCTGTGGCGCGAGCCGGAAAAGAAAAGTGATCCGGCGCGGCGCGGCGCGGCGCGGCGCGGCGCGGCGTGGCGTGGCGTGGCGCCTTATAACGGTTCCCCCCGGTCCGGCCGGCACCAGCGGCCAGCGCGGGCAGGCGTGGCTCTGGCTCTCCGTCGCGGGAAGCGGCGAGAAAGTGCTCGCTCTCGTGCCTGCCGCTATTCCCAACTCCTGCAGAACAATGGCCTCTGGACAGTGCCAAATACTTCCTGCCAGTTGACTTGCTATTCGCTTCCTGGTAGCTTCCGCAGAATGTACAACCACATGGAAAGGCAACAAACGAAACTTGTGACTAGACGCAGGATTCATTGGTACGGATGGAGACGCAACGACTGCCGTACAAGTGTTCATGTTAACACCGACTGTAAAGGAACAGTACAGACAGAATTGGAAGGGGGTGCAGAGGAACAAACTGAGGATAGGAAGCAACGTGCGGAAACTTTGCCTAACGACTCTACAAAGCGCCGAATGTGTAGCGGATAACACCAGGCTCTATTCCTCTGGCAGCCTTAATGTATCAAACTCATGTATGATCATACAGCATAGGTTTCCACGGCTGGTATTTCTCGTTCCCAGGTGTTGGGTTATAACAATCTGCCTTTTGTAACACTGCTGTGGACAGTTAGTAACGTCCTTTGTTTGCATTTTAAATCACACCTGGGGCTATAAATGCATGCAGCCCACTCCAGTGAACACTGGTAAGGTACCATACGTGCATTTGAAGCCTCAGGACTTCTTGAAAACGTCAAAGAAGCGATCATAGCGACCATAAACAGCTGCGTTGGACATATACTGTACTTTCGTTACCGTCTCACGTACCCAGACGTCATTCAGTCTCACTGTACGCAGTCGTCATATTGTTTTGGCTCATTAATCTATAATACAAATGTTTCCCGTAAGAACTACTATTTGCGAGTAGGGCTTAAGTGGCTCAAATGGCTCTGGGCACTATGGGACTCAACTTCTGAGGTCATTAGTCCCCTAGAACTGAGAACTAGTTAAACCTAACCAACCTAAGGACATCACACACATCCATGCCCGAGGCAGGATTCGAACCTGCGACCGTATCGGTCTCGCGGTTCCAGACTGCAGCGCCTAGAACCGCACGGCCACTTCGGCCGGCTAGGGCTTAAGTCATTCTATAATTTGTTAAAAAGAGGAATAAGTGACATGTGTAAATGTTCGCGACGAAAGTTTTGGAGTAGTTACCGAAAAATCCCTGAGCCTGGAATTGAAGACTTATGGTTTGTAGTTTAAGTGACAGTAATAAAAACAGCTCGTACACACACAAATCATTCTTGCATTAACATCTAAGTTCACCAAATGTTTCAGGTATTTATCGTGTAGCACGGTACTTTACTCTTTGCATATCTCCAAAAACTCAAACTCTCACTCCGTCCGAACAAGCCTTGAAAGGCCCAACGGTACCGACCGACCGCCATGTCATCCTCCAACCGACAGGCGTCACTGGATGCGATTATGGAGGGGCATGTGGTCAGCACACCGCTCTCCCGCTTTGTCAGCTTTTGTGACCGAAACCGCTATTTTTAAATTGGTCTCACAAGGGCTGAGTGCATCTCGCTTGCCAACAGCGCTCGGCAGACACGGACGGTCACCACGCCATTGCAAGCCTACAACGCGTAACTTCGGTGATCCGACGGATCTTGAATCTTTTATTAATGTGTGACAAAGAAGTTCTTATCAGAGCCAAGCAGACAATGTTTAAAATGTATCTCCTGCCGGTAACGTCATTCAGTTTGAGGTACTGTGTACTCATAGTTAACAATACAGATCTGAGCAAATTACAAGCATGTGAAGCGCGATCAGCCTTCCAGAAGATCAGAGGAGAGAAAATTATGAATGGAGACGTCAGAGGAAAGATGTGAGCGCCTCTACCAATGACTCAGAGAGTGTGCTTTATTGGACATGTCAAGAATATGAAGAGTTGCCGCCTGCCAAAACAATACTTATATAGAAATAAGTAGGGGAAAAGACTTATAGCACGACCTAGAAAAAGATGGCTGGATCATATTAAGGATGTTCTGAAGACAAGAGGAGAAAACTGGGAAACAACATCAAGACAAGAAGTATGTGAAGATAGAGAAAAATGGAGGTAAATTGTTCATGAACCCACTACCCAACTGACTGGAAGGATACAAAGACGATGATGACGAGCAACTTCGTTTTAAGACCGACACTTTGTAATCATGTCAGACTACAGTTTGATAAACTATTCTTCACTAGGAATTTCAGAGAAGAGAGAGTTAACTGTTCCTGATATATGATAATAACGCCTGTGGGGCTCTTGTGCCCTCCCCTCTGCTTTTTCTTGTCTCTTTTCTTTCTGTATCCCTTCTGTTAGCCCCTTAAGACTGAAGAAGATCACCTAGTAGTTGATTAACACACTAGGTGATCAATAGCTGCCTTCATGTAGATTATACACAATTTCTGTAAATCACTTCAGCGAACGCTGGTCTACTTCTTTTTCCCTCCTTGTCCATGCTGCCTCTTTGTCCCCAACGGCGCCTTCGCCAGTGGGACCTCAGTTTCAATCCTAAACCTTCTTTTCTTTTCTCTAATATAGCTGTTATCTGAGCTTCGTTTATGTCATTGGAAAATGTCGAACCGATGCATTAATTCCTCGTTTTAGTTCGGATTACAATGAAAGGTCAGGAAACATTGCTGCCTGCGCAAAATCTAGCGACTAGTTAAACTTGCTGCCTTGGTCCTCTGACGGTTTAGTTAAAATCTTCGCCGGCCGGAGTGGCCGAGCGGTTCTAGGCGCTACAGTCTGGAACCTCGCGACCGCTACGGTCGCAGGTTTGAATCCTGCCTCGGGCATGGATGTGTGTGATGTCCTTAGGTCAGTTAGGTTTAAGTATTTCTAAGTTCTAGGGGACTGATGACCTCAGAAGTTAAGTCCCATAGTGCTCAGATCCATTTTTAAAATCTTCACAGGCCTTAGTAAAGAGATTCAGTGTGACGCAGTTCAGAACCATCCACATTGCGCCTGCACCTGTGTACGTTATTAACTCTTTCAAAAACGCTGTTGTACCCTGGTAGATCAGTGTGTAGCAAACGTGCTGTTACTGCCTGTTTCTACGCAATGAACAGAAATCTGCGAAGTTTGGGCTACGTGATACAAAGAAGAATGCACCATCAGACTAATCTGACAAGCGCTATAGGTTTCAGAAAGTTATCTACTTTTAGACTAATATCACAGAGGGCTCAACGTTATAAGCTGGAAATTAGTCTCGAAGAAAAACACACCCAATGGCACAGGTAATAGAAGTGAATGCATCTGCCGGGCGGCAGCGATGCTCGATCCACAGACCTCGCTACTCGAGGTCACGTCTGCTGCGCCTTGAATAGACGTTCTCGCAACCGCTCTACTTACAGTTCCCTTTCCTGGGAAACCTTTCGAAGGAAGATTACCTAGCAGAAGGCTCCTATGTATATATTTCTTCAATGAAGGTGACTGAAACTGAGCGGAAAGTAAGGTCAGGAGAGTAGCCATTCGAAACCACAACGCTGCATTGCTCGGAGGCCTGTTAAGATCCTATAAAGGTACATCTAGAATTCTATGCGAGAATCAATGCTTTCCAATGTCTGCATAAGCATGTTATCCAAACAGAAATCGAATGTCGGAAAACTGTCATCTTCCGATGTGGAGCGGAAAAATTGATATCCTCAAACTTAGGAATGAGGCAAGTAAAAGCTGATAATCAGATCACAGCAACCTAATTTATGGCTGAACTAACGTTGCTTTACGCTGAAGATAATATTCAGATGAGTTACGATACAGGTGCCATGGTTTTCATGTGAAGGGGCTCATCGAATTTTTAATGAGTATTTAACGATGCTTCTCATATATTTATAAATATTGTTTAAGATTAAAATACGACATCTCATCGACGTCATTTGTAATAAAGCTTATGGTATACTGAATAACGCTGAAGGGAGGATGAGCTACGGACATAGACGCGACCGCACATTCCAAGTAGGAGTCCAGCGCCTCAACGTAGACGTCATATCTCTCGTGTGCGATTATTCTACTGGCAGTTAATTAAAAAATGTAAAGCAGTGTTTATAATAATCTTCATATTATTTTCTTCTATATTGCTCACTCTCCCAGCAGCACTGGATTTGGTTCCCACCGTTTTGAAAAAAATAAAAAAAGTATCCCCTTAAAAATAATTAAGTAACACTTAGGCAATTCCAACATTGCCTTGGTATAAAGAACCAGCAGCTCAGTTTATTTATTATTTGTTAAATTTTTCGTCACGGTTGCATCTAAAATTTTAATGGTGACTAGTTTCGAAGTCTTGCGTTTATTTTCAAACCACTGGAGATGCAGGTACATCATAGCCGAGGAATTGCACTACGGCAGTCTGTGCATACAGAACGTTGGAAATCTTCTTAGGTATTTTAAAATTTTGTATTTTTTTATTAATATTTTACTTTCCAATGTAGGTACTGGTGTGAAACCTTAATTACTAATAAATTTAGCAACATTGCTGATGTGTAAATCAAAGTTGCAGTCAAGTTACATAAATCCCAAATCGCAGCTATTCTGAACAACAATGTTTCTGTCAGTACAGGTACGAAAGAGGTAGTTCATGAATAACCCTGAACAATGAAGAGTTAAATACCGCTCTGTTCACACTGGGAAGGATGCTATCTTTAAACGTTTATCGTTGGAGTATCCAAACTTCCACGATTAATACAGATTTTATCAGTACAGAACGAAACTACTTTTGTTTCATACGAATGTTAATATTCAGAGAGGAAAGCAGACTTGTGGTATTCCTTGTAGCTGCATGTGTTGCAGAAGCAATTTTGTAGCTGGTGGAGTGAACCTTTGTTCAATTTGTCGATGAGATCATATTGACAAATCCACACACAGTGATACAACCGGCCGGGGTCTTTGCAGATTTGGTCTTGAGTCACGGACTTATAATTTGCTAAGATATGGTATTATAAATTACATACTACAAGTAGACTATGAATTCTACGAAATCTCTGTAGTTTGTGGCCGGATGTCGCATCAGTTTTATTGTCTAACAGTAAAAAGCAGTGGTTTTTTTTAGAGTCTATGGAGTAAATAATGCTGAATTATACACGACAGTGCATTTCAAAGTGAGGTAATTTTATCCGGGTAGTCATCATTCGATAGCTACCAACTGCAAAGATCGGAAGCCACGAATTAGCTCCTACCGTATCATTGCACGAATCTGCTCTTACCACAAGATATCATATCCATGAACATCAGTGAAATTAGGTTTATAGAAGCTTCGACTTACGAAATATAACTGTCAGTATCTCATAACGGCTATCACTGGAACCAACTGAATGAAGTAAAAACGGCATAACAACTCCTTGACAGTTTATCATTTATAAATACGTATTATAATCTATTGTGTGCTGTAATCAGTGCATTGCCCATTCCTCGTAATAAGAGTTTGGTACAACACCAACGAAATTTGTCTGCACGTCACTAAAAATTACTCAGAAATAGTCGGGAAAAATGCCAAGAGTCACAGCCCGTGCAATGATTTGAATCTCCAATTAACTTCAGCACTAAAGATCGGATCAAGCGAGGGTAATGTCTCTGCCTTTAAGACATCCGTGGGCAGACCTATTGTGTTCCCACCAGCCTTTCCCTCGCCTCGTTTTGACTCGGCAGTAGATGCTAGGAACGGAGTGACGGGTTGCAGGTAACAAAAAGCCTCAGACGTGCCTCGCAGTCTCCGGGTTGAATTAGCGCTCACACACCTACAATTCATGTTTTGTTTGATTTCTTGAAACATCTTCGTTTCGATGTGTATTTCTTCCACATTTTCAGTCACAAAACTCAACCGTGGCAATACTTTCCCGGCTGCCGAAATTTTGTAGTCTCCTGTTCACTGACTAATCGATATCAACAGAATTTGTCATAATTTTGTACATTAAAATACACTCCTGGAAATGGAAAAAAGAACACATTAACACCGGTGTGTCAGACCCACCATACTTGCTCCGGACACTGCGAGAGGGCTGTACAAGCAATGATCACACGCACGGCACAGCGGACACACCAGGAACCGCGGTGTTGGCCGTCGAATGGCGCTAGCTGCGCAGCATTTGTGCACCGCCGCCGTCAGTGTCAGCCAGTTTGCCGTGGCATACGGAGCTCCATCGCAGTCTTTAACACTGGTAGCATGCCGTGACAGCGTGGACGTGAACCGTATGTGGAGTTGACGGACTTTGAGCGAGGGCGTATAGCGGGCATGCGGGAGACCGGGGGGACGTACCGCCGAATTGCTCAACACGTGGGGCGTGAGGTCTCCACAGTACATCGATGTTGTCGCCAGTGGTCGGCGGAAGGTGCACGTGCCCGTCGACCTGGGACCGGACCGCAGCGACGCACGGATGCACGCCAAGATCGTAGGATCCTACGCAGTGCCGTAGGGGACCGCACCGCCACTTCCCAGCAAATTAGGGACACTGTTGCTCCTGGGGTATCGGCGAGGACCATTCGCAACCGTCTCCATGAAGCTGGGCTACGGTCCCGCACACCGTTAGGCCGTCTTCCGCTCACGCCCCAACATCGTGCAGCCCGCCTCCAGTGGTGTCGCGACAGGCGTGAATGGAGGGACGAATGGAGACGTGTCGTCTTCAGCGATGAGAGTCGCTTCTGCCTTGGTGCCAATGATGGTCGTATGCGTGTTTGGCGCCGTGCAGGTGAGCGCCACAATCAGGACTGCATACAACCGAGGCACACAGGGCCAACACCCGGCATCATGGTTTGGGGAGCGATCTCCTACACTGGCCGTACACCACTAGTGATCGTCGAGGGGACACTGAATAGTGCACGGTACATCCAAACCGTCATCGAACCCATCGTTCTACCATTGCTAGACCGGCAAGGGAACTTGCTGTTCCAACAGGACAATGCACGCCCGCATGTATCCCGTGCCACCCAACGTGCTCTAGAAGGTGTAAGTCAACTACCCTGGCCAGCAAGATCTCCGGATCTGTCCCCCATTGAGCATGTTTGGGACTGGATGAAGCGTCGTCTCACGCGGTCTGCACGTCCAGCACGAACGCTGGTCCAACTGAGGCGCCAGGTGGAAATGGCATGGCAAGCCGTTCCACAGGACTACATCCAGCATCTCTACGATCGTCTCCATGGGAGAATAGCAGCCTGCATTGCTGCGAAAGGTGGATATACACTGTACTAGTGCCGACATTGTGCATGCTCTGTTGCCTGTGTCTATGTGCCTGTGGTTCTGTCAGTGTGATCATGTGATGTATCTGACCCCAGGAATGTGTCAATAAAGTTTCCCCTTCCTGGGACAATGAATTCACGGTGTTCTTATTTCAATTTCCAGGAGTGTACATCCATGTTAAGGGCATTAACATTCACTTAAGGTTCTCAAATCTGATTACTCTAATGTGCGATGTTTGTCAGCAAGACAGGAATCAGGAATGTTTTGGTTTTGTGGTTGTTGTTTTCCGTGTACGTCATTCTCTACTCCAAAGACAAGAGCGGGTTGCTTAAGATCGGACCAGTTATAGTGCCTCGGTTCTTTGCAGCAAAATACCAGTGAGGTTTCCAATAGGTACTGAATGAATGGGAGAAAATTACCAGTGCCGGCCTTTGCTAAATTTACTAGCAGACGAAGCCGGCACTGCCCGGGTATCCATTTTGCCAATTTGACCTGTGACCAAGACGAAAAACTTCTTTTCGATTGTTATTACCTTATATGTACTCCTGCAGTAGACACGGTGTAAGATGATCCCATACAGTTCCTGTACGCTGGACGTAGCTGATTCGCGAGTTTACAACGCGATTTTGTAAACGTCTCTATGGCAACGCGTCTTCATAGCTCTGTAGACGGCTATTGTTTCCACCCATAGTCCTTTGCGCCTCGCAGTTGAAAGCCATCAAAAGCGCTGCCAGGTGGCAGGGATTTCCTTAAGTTGATTCGACTGTAGGAGAAAAATAATGTATTAAAAATTCATACATGATGCGGCAGTTTTTCAAGCATCTAATTGTTAACGAAGTCGTATCTACTGAACTATGACATGTAAGTGGTTGAATAAAGTTTTATCAGTTTTCAGGCCGCGTCAGTTCGAATAAAATTCTCCATCCTTCGATGGCCAGCTCCGTCACCGTCATCAGGAGTAGGTATATTGACTGTCAGTAATTTTATTCAAACTGACACGACTTGAAAACCGTAAAGATTGTATTCAGTCATGCAGCCGCGAAAGACTCCGTTGATAGGTAGGTGGTTCTCACCTCCCAGCGATTGTTGTCTGATAGTAACGCATATTTGTACCAAATCTGATTGAAATCTGTCCAGTTGTTTAGCATGGGACGTGGAGCAAACACACATTCACACATAGGTTTTTATAATACGTATGGATCTACGAAACATTAGCTCATTATGCAGGATTCAATACTTTCAACAGGAATGAGTGAATCACTATTGCTGAACGAAGTTTCCTGTTTGGAATTTAGTACTGTGAGGTCTAATAATCTCGTAATTTCGTTCTAAATTACCTTTGATATAAGGTCGTGTACGTGAAATTGTCAAAAGTGGCCAACATGCCGGTCAGAAAAATTTGGTTCATTGTACTACAGTTGTAGGGAGTATAGCATGTTTTTCGCTCATGCTTTAGAGAAACACAGAACTGCATAAACACCAGGATCCAAAACTACATCGCAAAATTTTTCATGTGTATGTCACATCCACTGTAACGTCGCGTCTTTTATACAAGTAATATTGTCGCTTCTTAATGAAAACACGAAGATTCTAGTTTTAGCGATACAGCATATTCATCAAACATCTTTCCGGGAACACAGATTTTTATATGCAGGTATCAAAAGCTAAGCAGCATGTTCTACGGCCCATCGTGGTTACTAATACGTCAATGAATCAATTTTTGTATAACTTCAGGGTCTTTGCTACTGAGGTAGCCCTAATTATTCTAGAGGTGTTTCCGATGGTTACAATACTGGAATCTTATCGAGGGAGGAGTACTGGACTCTTATTTAGGGACACAGGGGCTTAAACTCCATTTCCTAACCAACTTCCCGCTAACACCAGGATGATTCCCTTAATACAATGTCTGGGCCGATTTCTTTCGTCCTTTTTTCTACGTTTGAGTTTGCGCTGTCTCTAAAGACCTATAAGATGGAATGATACATTAAAACTTTATAATTCTCTACTTCCTAACCTTTCCCTGAACACGACAGACACCAAGAGAAGCAGTGCGCTCTAAATGTCAGAGAACTTTATATGAGTCCGAAAGGCCATGTTGCCGTTCTAACAAAGAGCACTTACTGTATGTCCCGTAAAGCTCCTCTCGAAAGGCCATCAAAAGGTATATGGCGCTGTAAGCTTCGCAGACCTGCACGAAACAACGAACATCTTTCCCACGAACCTGAAAGTCACGTAACTGACCATTGTAAGTTTACACTGATGTAAAAAAAAGAAAAAAAAAGTCACGGAGCAGAGATACGCAGATATACAGGCGGTGGTACTATTGCGTACGCAAGGCATAAAATGGCAGTGCATTGGCGGAGCTGTCATTTGTACTCAGATGATTCCGATGCGAGTGTGGCCACTCGACGGGAATTAACAGACTTTGAATGCGGAATAGTAGCTGGAGCGAGACGCATGGCACATTCCATTTCGGAAATCTTTGGGGTATTCAATACTCTGAGATCCACAGTGTCAAGAGTGTGCCGAGAATACCTCTCACCACGGACAATGAAGTGGGCGATGGCCGACAATTAACGACCGGGAGCAGCGGCGTTTGCGTAGAGATATCAGTGCTAACAGTCAAGCCAACACTGTGTGAAATAACAGCAGAAATCATTAGGGGACGTAAGACGAACGTAGGTCTACGTCTTAGGACAGTGAGGTGACATCTGGCGTTAATGGGCTACGGCAGCAGACGATCTACGAAAGTGCCTTCGCTAACATGATATCGCCTGCGGTGCCTCTCCTGGGCTCGTGATCAAATCGGTTGGATGCTAGACGACTGAACAACAGTGGCCTGGTCAAAAAGAGTCCCAGTTTCAGTTGGTAAGAGCTAATGGTAGGGTTCAAGGGTGGGGTAGACCCCACGAAGCCACGGAGCCATGTTGTCAACAAGGCACTGTGCAAGCTGGTGGTGGATATATAATGGTATGGGCTGTGTTTATATTACGTGGAATCGGCCTTTGACTGGAAGTGGCTATTTTCGGGTTCTAGGACACAATTTGCAGCCATTCACGGACTTCACGTTCCCAAACAGCGATAGAATTTTTGTGCATGACAATGCACCCTATCAGCAGGCCACAGCTGTTCACGATTGGTTTGAAGAACCTGCTGTGTAGTCGCTGCACATGTACTCTACAGAACGCGAGCAATACGGAACATCTTTCTATTCTACAGGCACTTAGCACTGCCTGCAATCGCCAAGTTTCAAACTGCAGTAAAAGTGAGGAGGATTGGAAAAGAGCTAGTTATTGTAAATAACGTCAAGGAAATTCGCATATATTAGCTATTTCTCGAAATGTTCTGAATGGTACAGGGCCTACAGCTACATTTCCAACTAAATGTGGGTCGAATCTAATGACTCAGAAATTTAAGAAGCTGATTTCAAATTTTATATAATGACCTTACCGAACGATGATGGTTAAAGATATGTCGCCATGTGGACTACCAGTATACGGTAATGGATCGGCGCTTGAAGCAACAGAATCAGAAATGGGGTAACATGACGGTAACTTGAGTGTGCAATAACATCTAAGTAGACTCTTGTCATCACCTATATAGTAACAATCTCTGTCGTAGCGATCGTAAAAATATAAAGAGTCCTGAATGTTTGTCATCCTTCATTTTTCCACGCCCTATTACAAAAATTGTACAATAAAATTACACCCGTGCAGAGATCTCATTCTTGCTGTTTCTGTGTTGGACAGCTAGAGAGGATACCTATATGTCAGTTGTAATCAGTTTACGCCATACTGTAATAAGTATTGTGATAATAAACTACTGCACCTGTTTGGTGAGCTAGTTAAACTAATTAATATTTTATTATTTAAAATGAGCTGATTTAATTAATGTTAGTACATATTTTTCTTGTGTTTCATGTTGGTGTTGGAATGTGTGTGTGTCTCTCTGACAGTAGAACAATTTCCTGTAGCATATTTCCGAACCTGCAAGTTCGTGAATTTTTTCCAAAGATTATTTTTAGTAGAATTTACAACAGATTAATGTATACTTCACGTTTATAAGCTGCCGAGTAGTACAGGCATGTATTAGCACATTAGATTTGGCGACCATGACAGGACATTACAGCCGGCCGGGATGGCCGAGCGGCTCTAGGCGCTGCAGTCTGGAACCGCGCGACCACTACGGTCGCAGGTTCGAATCCTGCATCGGGCATGGACGTGTGTGATGTCCTTAGGTTAGTTAGGTTTAATTAGTTCTAAGTTCTAGGGGACTGATGACCTCAGAAGTTAAGTCCCATAGTGCTCAGAGCCATTTGAACCATTTTTTTGAACAGGATATTACAGGCGCTGATATCTATTAGACTGCAGGAGAGTCCGCAGCTCGTGGTCCCGCGGTCGCGTTCTCGCTTCTCGAGCACGGGGCCCCGGGTTCGATTCCCGGCGGGGACAGGGATTTTCGCCTCCCTCGAGATGACTGGGTGTTTGTATTGTCCTCATCATTTCATCATCATTCATGAAAGTAGCGAGATTGGGCTGAGCAAAGGTTGGGAATTTGTACGGGCGCTGACAACCGCGGAGTTGAGCGCCCCACAAACCAAACATCATCATCATCACTGCAGGAAAGAAAGGGCTGGGTTTTATACGACCGTTCTTTGCGGAATCCATATTGATTCATACAAAGGAGACTATAGGTCTCTACGAAATTGATAATATATGATCGCAAAACCGTTTCCAAAATGTTACAACAGACTGACGTTAGCGATACACGCTTATAGTTGCGGGCATCCTTTTGGCGACCGTTCTTGGAAATAGCAATGACCTTTGCATTTTTTCAGTCACTGACCTACAGACAGCTTTTGGCTGTACCGGAGAGACACCCCCCCCCTTTTTCTTCTTCTTCTTCTCCTCCTTTTACCCTCTCCCGTCTTTTTTTCTTCTTCTCTGGTGTTATAAGGGTTGAGGGTGTGTTACTGGACATATTCTCTTCCTGGCGGCACCACATCCCATGGGACTGAAAATGTTTTACCTCATCTGCTGCATCTAGAGGGTTGGGTTGGGTTGTTTGGGGGAATAGACCAAACTGCGAGGTCGTCGGTCTCATCGGATTAGGGAAGGACAGAGAAGGAAGTCGGCCGTGCCCTTCCAAAGGAACCATCCCGGTATTTGCCTCGAGCGATTTAGGGAAATCACGGAAAACCTAAATCAGGATGACCGTACGCGGGATTGAACCGTCGTCCTCCCGAATGCGAGTCCAGTGTGTATCTAGAGGAAATCTACATTCCAGTGTGAGAACGTTTTCTAAATGTTTGTGTAGCATTTATCTGAAACGGAACTTGGGTACCAGCCTGGTGTTTAGCTAAATAGATATCGGAAACCACTTAAGACCCACATCCAGAATGGCCAGCTCAGCAGCCCATGTTGTTAGTCCGTGAAGCGGGTTCGATTTGAGTCACGCCCGCCTCCCCAATCTCGGATGCTGCGCTTTAACGCTCTCGGCTATCCGAGCGGGTCGGAGACAGGCTACTTATGCAGTATTACTCTCGGAGTGCTCGCATGCTGGCGAGTGAGCAGCGAGGGAAGGGAAGGGAAGGGAAGGCAGTGCACCGTGTACGTGACGCGCGGTCGGCAGGCGAGTGGGCGTGTTTCTGCTCGCCAAGGTCAGGCGGCGCAGCGGGCCGCGAGATGTCAAGGCTCGGCCGAGGACGCGGGCCGCCCTTCCCTCCCTGCACGTGTCGTCACTGACCACACGTGTTCTCAGCAGCGTTCAGTAAGTGTTATCCCAACTAGTGCCCGCTGCAGCTGTATACCTAGCCGGCCTGTGTGGATCTCCACCGTAAAATAAGACGACAGTTCTCCAGTGCTTAAGAGCCACTACATGATAGCGTACCTTTTTGTTGTTGTTGTGGTCTTCAGTCCGGAGACTGATTTGATGCAACTCTCCATGCTACTCTACCCTGTGGAAGCTTCTACCTACTGCAACCTACATCCTTCTGAATCTGTCTAGTGGATTCATCTCTTCATCTCCCTCTACGATTTTTACCCTCCGCGCTGCCCTCCGATACTAAATTGGTGATCCCTCGATGCCTTAGAATATGCCCTACCAACCGAGCCCTTCTTCTAGTCACGTTGTGCCACAAATTTCTTTTCTCCCCAATTCTATTCAATACCTCCTCATTAGTTATGTGATCTACCCATCTAATCTTCAGCATTCTTCTGTAGCACCACATTTCAAAAGCTTCTATTCTCTTTTTGTCGTCCACGTTTCACTTCCATACATGGCTACACTCCACACAAATACTTTCAGAAACGAATTCCTTACACTTAAATCAATACTCGATGTTAACAAATTTCTCTTCTTCAGAAACGCTTTCCTTGCCATTGCCAGTCTACATTTTATATCGTCTCTACTTCGACCATCATCAGTTATTTTGCTCCTCAAATAGCAAAACTCATTTTCTACTTTAAGCGTCTCATTTCCTAATCTAATACCCTCAGCAGCACCCGATTTAATTCGACTACATTCCATTATCCTCGTTTTGCTTTTGTTCAAAAACGGCTCTGAGCACTATGGGACTCAACATCTGAGGTCATCAGTGCCCTAGAACTTAGAACTACATAAACCTAACTAACCTAAGGACATCACACACATCCATGCCCGAGGCACGATTCGAACTTGCGACCGTAGCGGTTGCGCGGTTCCAGACTGAAGCGTCTAGAACCGCTCGGTCATTTCGGTCGGCTTGCTTTTGTTGATGTTCATCTTATATCGTCCTTTCAAGACACTGTCCATTCCGTTCAGCCGCTTTTTATGGACCGAAAATTATGCTCTTTTTTGTACCGTTTGTTCACAAGTATGCTGCGAATATGACGATAGGAAGAAGAGAAAGTACGAGGGCATGTTGAAGAGTAATGTCTGCTAATTTTCTATGTGAAAAACCTTAAAGCTTTATGAATAAAGCAAACGTTATTAACATTCTACATTTTTATAGTTCATGTCAATATATTTGCAGCCCTCTGCCACTAGAAGACTCCGAATTGTAGCGTGTAAACGGCTGTGTATAACGTAACTATGCCAGTGCGTGAGAGACCTCGAGCTGGAATCGAGTTTCGAATTCGAAATGTTCGTCCACACATGGAGCGCCCTCTCCTTCAGCATGACAATGCCAGACCACACTCGAACGCTGTGACATCTACAAAAGTTCGATGCTTGACTTCGCTGTCATCGATCACCTTCCAAACAGTCCCGACTTGACCCCATCCGATTTTCTTCTGTTTCCAAAATTTAAAGAACATTTTCGAGGACTTCACTTTGATAACGATGGATCAGTGTAAGCAGAGGTGCTGTTGTGGCGCAGTGTACAAAATCGAACATTCTACAGTAATGGCATCAACAAACTCGTCTCTCGTGGAAGAAATGTGTTGGTCGACAGGGTGACTATGTTGAGAAATATGCCTGTAGACGTGAAGAATAAAGATGTAGATCATTATAATCATCTAAGCTTTGGAGTTTTCACATAAAAAAATGGTGGCATTACTTTTTAGCACGCCCTAGTACATCGGGATTATTGCTGAGTAGGAGCGTTAAATTAATCCTCTGAACTAATAGGCAGTTCACGTTTCATCCGCGCTCTACATACTGAAGAGGAACGCCTATTAGATCAATTAATTAGAACAGTTGAAATGTGGAGGAGACGACTAAATGGTGTAGTGAGGATAAGTTGGAAAAAGCGCTAATAAGGGATCAAGGAGTTCATGAATGTCCAATTCTGTTATTGCACAATTTTCAAATGACATGGTCGCTTTAAGAGCCTACAGTAACCCCTGCCACACGCCGCGGAGTTTTAATGGAACATCAGCCCTTTTCTGCGCTCATATGATCCAAGGGTGCAGGTTCCGTCCAAATGAACATCCACAATCATCGATATCTAAACGACCACAACGGAACTAAGGTCAGCATTGGTCAAAACAACTTTAACTTGTACAAGTTTGAGGGAACGCTCATAGCTTCAAATCTCGCTCACCTCGTGAAGAACCAGCCGAGGAAGCAGATTTCTGCTTACAGTTATCGATGATGTAGTAAATGGTTGGTAAGAAGTGTGTCACGTTTGATGAGCTGTCTGATTTTTTGCTAACTCACGAAAGCTGAGGCAGCAAAGTGGGTAAATTTTTCATTGCAGCCTTATTAAGCTTGTTTATGGTCGACCATATTTTATTCTTGAAGTGAGGCAAGTCGACCCAATATGCCGGCGAATAAACTGACAGTCGAAGAATGCATTTGCTGTCTGTTTCTTTGATGAACCATATCCTCTCACAGATACCACATAATATGTCTAGGCAGAGTCTGATAGTGACCCTTTAAAGTTGTCAAGAATTAACGTGTTTGGTTTTCAGGAGCATACTTCTGACTCGGTCCGAGGTATTAAAGAGGAAAAAAAGGAAGTGGTAGATTCTGCAGGGAAGTACATGGAAGCCACAACCAAAAACTCATGCACAAAATAACGTAAACGTGTACTGCCAACTTCCGTTGTAGTTAATTAGGTTAAATTAGGTCATCACGTGTCGACATTTCATTAATGTTAGAAGAATATTTCTCAGTTTAAACTCTACGCTCGCTAGGAGAAAAGTAAATAAACACAGAAAAGAGAGTCCACATATTTTCACCAGTAAGGGTGGAGCATGCAACAGACAGCAGTCCTATATCTTGGGTTAGTTTTCACACAGTGAGATGAATTTACATCGTGTGCTTCGTAACATTGTCCTGAGAGTGTTTTAAACGTAGAAAATTGTGCCATCTTTCACATTAGGAGCCATCTGCCATCGAATATTTGGTTTTATTCATAGTGTGCACAGGTACACGGCAAGGGAATGATATCCAGAGTTATGTAGTGTAGTTACTAAACAAATACCTCATAGGCAGTCAAACTGGTAGCCCAAATCCAGATTTGGGAGTATTGGTTTATATTTTCCGTGGAACTTCGAAGAGATATATGTGATAATTTTCATTATCCATAACCCCAAGCTCTTTTGGGCACACCTCCCGGGAAAACATAAACTAAGATAGCCAAATCAGGATTTGGACTACCGATTTGACTGCCTAGGAGGTATTTGTTAAGTCATTGCACTACCTAACTCTTAATATCATTACCTTACAGTGTCCCTGTGCACACTATCAATAATATGAAATATTCTAGGGCAGATGGCTGCTAATGTGAAAGGTGGAACAATTGTCTATGTTTCTTACATGAAACAATCTCAGGATAATGTTACAAAGCACACAATGTAGGTTTATTTAATTGTGTGAAAACCAACACAAGATATATGACCGTTGTGTGTCTACAGAGAGGACGCTGTCGACTAAGCGTTAAGTGCAACAAAGAGATTAAATATTTGTGGAGCCATGCCACTGGGATCAAATGCTACAGCTATGATGGCAGAGTTGAATGACTAGCAGAGGCGGCTTGTGCAAAATTGTACCAATGTGCTACAATGTGGTGATTTACGGCAGTAATCGTAACTAAATAGAATATATTAATTTTACGTATATAAACTGAAGTGCTTAGATATATTTAAATTTGTAATTAATAGTTTAACATTGCAAGGGATAAAATAAAGTGAAAAAATTATAGTTGCAAGAGTAATCAGACCCGAAATCATGAACTGTCAGTCAGTTCTGATGATCATTTGGCCACAGTGTCATTACATCAACTGCACCTCAAAAACCCCTCCTACTCTATGCTTGCACAATACGTTACACGCACTTTCAAAGAAAAGTACTGACCAGGCGCTGTGAGTTACGTAGCCCTCAAAGTGCCAGAAGTGATGCCTTCACATTAGAGTATGCATAGTCGAAAACAGACAGGTGCGTCCCTTCTCTGAATTGATCGTTGTGCAGCTAACCATAACTTCAGCACCCGACACTGGTTTCTAGGTACCACGGAGAGAGATAGACAAAATATGTTTTCGTCCATTTTCTTTGCATACCGGCACGCATTCAAAGATAAGTGGCATAATCTTAATGCAATTTTCGGCTCTCATTCAAACAGGAATGGCATAATTTTAGTGCCGTATTTACAATGTTCTGTAGCACATTAGCACGTTACAACCGGCCGCCCCTGGAGACCAAACTTGACTGTAACAACAAAGAAGAGCCTGCTTGCCACTACTTGAAGAGAAAATGTAGAATACAGGTCCATGTCTGTTAATTCCTTCCTCTGACAGCGCAAGGTACCTTTGTCGTCGACGTTTCCGTCGTGAAATTGCATGCACGTCCGACGAACAAAGAGATTTCATTAGGGACAAGGAAACAAAACAGTGGGGAGAAGAGTGGGAGAGAGCGTGGGAGGGAGGGGTGGTAAAATCAGTTCTTTTCTTTTTTTAAAGCTCAGACGATGAGGGTAGTCTTGCACAGTGCTGAATGTCATGGTTGCTGAGGATCTTTCTCGTTAATACATTATGTTAAGTTTTTGGGACACACCCTCGTGGGCAATTTAATGCGACTGTTAAATGCGATGCCAGCAAAGATAAGAGAAGTTCACAGTCAATTTACATACTTGAAGTAAGATGCTAAAATACTTTATAGATACAAATAAATTGAGTGTATCATTTAATGCTTTTCCGATCATTGTTGATTCAGCAAAAATTTCCCAAAAAGTCTCTTGTTTTTTGTTCACAAAAATCTGCAGTGCTAGTGACGGTCTCTTAAATCCAAAGTCTGGAATAATTCCTCATTTGTATAGACAAAGTCATATTCAGAAGTGGTAGTTTACTAAAGTAGCGTGAAACTCTTCTAGGCCATTAGGCAGGAGGTGATGCAGAATGATATGTGCTGTCCCTCCAGAGTGAAAACTTTCTCGGTGGACATTAGGTACGTCATGTGTCGTCAGCACAGTAACGATTGAATTCTGACCGATTAATTAATTTCTCGTCACTTGCAGAAATACGCAGGGCGCTGACGTAGCGAAAAACGTAAGGAAAAGATTTAAAATTTAAATTCTAATCATCGCGGAGGCTCACTTGAATACTGCGTTATTTTAACATACCTGGTACTACTGTAAGTGGCATGTCCTTGTCTTCTAACAACGTGAGATATTTCCCACGCTTCCAGTTGAACGAAGACTTATAACATGGAATGCTAGTCGTGGTACAACTTCATACTTCCACATACGCTGCAAAATTTTACAGCGATGGATCATGGATCGTCCATAAGGATTTACAGAAATACGAGAACATCACACACCTCAAACAGAAGTGTCTTTCAGAGATATCAGGTCCACATCAACAGCAGTTGGAACCTCGCGAAATGCGTACGCTACAATGGAAGAAGCAAGAAAATGATACGGCGACATATCTGGGAATCGAACTGGCCTTAGAACTTTATTATTGTGGTAGAATTGTCAGATGTCGGTAGCATATAGTCGACAAAGTATTTCTATCCCGCACAATCTAGGGATGTATCGATTTTGTCGCTCAACAAAAGGAACTATTTATGACGAAATGGATGTTCCTCACCCAACCACAACCGGAGCAGGAACTTGCGGTACGATAGAAAAACTCAGTTTTACACATCTGGCTTTTCAAGCAATGTAAGCCGGCCGCTGTTGCCGAGCGGTTCTAGGCGCTACACTCCGGATCCGCGCGACCACTACGGTCGCAGGTTCGAATCCTGCCTCGGGCATGGATGTGTGTGATGTCCTTAGGTTAGTTAGGTTTAAGCAGTTCTAAGTTCTAGGGGACTGATGACCTCAGATGTTAAGTCCGATAGTGCTCAGAGCCATCTGAACCATTTTTGAAACAATGTAACTGTTAAACGATGTTAGTTTCTATGGTAAAGAAAGAACAGTTTTAAATTATAGATTAATGTAAAGTCTTCGTGTTAAGATGCAGAGTACAGTTTTATAATCAGCTCAGTTCGTAAGTTTTTTGGCGTCAGATAAAAAATAAGAAACAGAATTTACAGCAGACTTGAACGATTGTCTGTTGTTGTTGTTGTTGTGGTAAACGACATGCCTCTAACTGTTTCGTTACTGGACAACTGAAAACGTAGTAAAGGTCAATTAAAAACCGGCAGCGCGGGGTAGCCGTGTGGTCTATGGCGCCGCCCGCCGCAGTGGCCGAGCGGTTCTAGGCGCTACAGTGTGGAACCGCGCGACCGTTACGGTCGCAGGTTCGAATCCTGCCTCGGGCATGGATGTGTGTGATGTCCTTTGGTAAGTTAGGTTTAAGTAGTTCTAAGTTCTAGGGGACTGATGACCTCAGAAGTTAAGTCCCATAGTGCTCAGAGCCATTCGATCCCTTGTATGGCGCCTTGCCACGGTTTGCGCGGCTCTCGCCGTCGGAGGTTCGAGTAGTCCCTCGGGCATGGGCGTTTGTGTTGTCCTTAGCGTAAGTTAGGTTAAGTTAGATTAAGTAGTATGTAAGCCTCGGGAGCGATGACCTCAGTAGTTTGGTCCCATAGAACTTACCACAAATTTCCTAATTTCCAATTAAAAACCTACTTTCGTGATTCTGTGTTTGAAAGAATTCCCCTTGCAAGAGTTCGTTAACATCGATTTGCTAATGTGCTTGTTAAACTACATGGGCAAAGATTACGGTCGAAATGCTATTATTTAGCAACGACCTTTGGAAACTTTTGATATTTGCTACGGAATTACGCAATCAGTATACTAGAGCAAATACAAGATTTGTCTGTAGAGACCACTTCCATTTCACCTGTTTCAGTGAATTTGACGAATGTGTCACACGCGGTAAAGTGAAGAGCACTGGTGTTGTAATTTCTTTTCGATATGGAGCAAGTAAATGTCTTTGGAAATAACGGAACAAAATCATTTTAAAGAATTCGCTTACCTCGATTTCCTCATGACCTACGCAGTCACGTGTTACAACTGATGGAATGCCTTCGTAGTCGTTTGGAAAGTTTGTCATTCCTTTCTCGTCGAAAGGACATGGCTTGTAAGTTGCCAAGCACAACCACAGCACGGCACAGTTAACAGAAACAGTAGACACAATCGCACACGATTCTCACTTTCGTTCATATGCATTTAAAAAAAAAAAAAAAAAAGCACGGCTACTTTTCCTGCAAAACAGAAAATGTCTCTTTCGCGAAGTAGCGCTGATGCACTGGTATTTAAATCCTAAATGTTGCAGACGCTTAGTGACACGGGTCTGGAAAGAAAAAGTCTGAATTGTCACACACGTTTTCACTGGGACCTGCCGTCCGTTCCTCCGCCAGCCGGGCGTCGGCGCAGGGGCCGGCAGAAGTCAGACCAGTTGTGGCCCACGCGGCGAGCCGCTCTCTCCAGCACAGAACTCGCGGACTGCCGGGATCGTCCCACGGCGCGCCCACTCCCTCAGCCGGGCATCGAAGCCAGCACGCCACGCACCGACCGCACGCAGTACGTCTGCTTCCGCTCCTCTGCGCCACGACTCTCGTTGCTCGCCGACAGCGCTAACGGCGGAGGGTCGCGGCTCGCATGCGCGGATACCGCCGGTGAAAGCTGCACTCTTCGTTCCGCGCCGAGAGCGAGTGGGGGGAAAAAAGAGTGGCGACTCCAGCGGCGCGTCTATCGCCACACCATCAGTATACGCACTGCGTATGTCGCGGAGAAAGGGACGCGCGCACCGGAACAGCCACACATGTTCGTTACGCTGCAGGACACTCAGGTTCTGGTAACGCGTCTTTCGAGAACGGCAGCGCTTAACGCCTCGTTGCGTTCGCTTGTTACAGCCTTCTTGAGAGCTCGCAGTAGTACGTGGAGTAAATACTGCACGATTATTCAACAACAATGTCGTAGCCGAGCTGTAGCCTGGCCAAATAACTGTATGCAGCAATGTTCAGGTTCAAAACATTGCTGATTCCTTGAAAAAATGAAGTGGGCAGCCCTTCCTTCTATTTGCTTTATTTACGGCAGATGCGTTTCGCTCTTCTTCACTTGGCGTGCAAAAATTCAAATCTTCGTCAATGCAACGTTTTATCGACTACATTCAGAATGCTGCAGCTACCTTTTATTCTATAGTTTGTACCTCCTTTTACATATTTATGTGCGTACCACAAACACTTTTCAGCTTCACTGGCGCACTAACGTAGCACAGAATTCAACGTATGACCGATTTACGCATATAAATGAGTTTGGAACCACAAGTTGAAGAACAAAAGGAAGCATCTGCATTCTAAATGCAGGCGATAGAAACTTTGTACTGACGAAGATACGAATGTGTTATGGTTATTAAAGATACGTGAAGGCCGGAAACTTATATCAGGAGAAAAAGACTGAATAAAAGAAAGAAAAAGAAAGGAAAGAATAAAAGCAAAGAAAGACCTGTTGCTGTATTTCTTCAAGCAATTTAACCCGCATGCACGGGGCTTAACCACAATTATTTTTAATTCCATTGATGGCAGAATAGCAACTGGGGTTGTGTGTTACTAATTTTTTTTAGTATGCCAGACATTTATTCCTCCCAGTTGCATTATTCATTTAGATATTCAAATTATACTGCGATCGATTTCTGAATATCTACAGGCATCGACAAAGGACACTTTTAGTTACCGTGAACCCAGAAGTTATATGAAAAGATGAAAGTGTTTGGGGGTTCGTCACGCGTTTCCCTTTGTCTAAAGACCACTGTCAAGGGCAGAGAAATTTGCCTGCATTCGACACCTCCGAATGTCAGCAGAAAACTGAAAAAAATGCAGTAAGTAAAAAATTCACTCTTCAGTAGCTTGTGAAACGAAGTAGTTTAACATCAAAAAGCAAATCAAATTCTATATAGGTTTGATTCCACATCAATGATGATATTTTTAAACTGATAAAACGAAACACATATGGTATAATAAAGTTTCAGTAGTTGGAGAGAGGAATTCTAAGTACCCTGAACAATTATTCGACAACTAGCTACATCACGTCCACACAAATGCAGAATAGGTAATGTTTGCTATCGAAGTGGAGTTAATGTGGCCACTAGTTGCAGAACGTTGTGTTCATCTCGACAAACGACGAACCCGTGGACGCTTTTGTCTTCTCCGGTTCATTGAGAAAGTTTACATTTGTGAGTCCTCGATTATACAGTGCGTGATTTACAGGAGCCTAAAAATGCAAAGTAGTGTTCCATGCTACTTAGTTCAAAATGGTTCAAATGGCTCTAAGCACTATGGGACTTAACATCTCATGTCATCAGTCCCCTAGAACTTAAAACTACATAAAAATACTTTAGCTAGCAATTTTGCAAACGACTACATACGGAAACACCAACTATACTAAAACCCACATATCAGTTCTACAGAAATGGACTTTTTCTTTTCGTAATAAACGTTTAGAAAAATTATTCTAACATATTTTACCTAGGGCATTAGTTTTAAAAAGGTGTAAAGCCAAATGGAATTCAAATGGCATATCACAATGTTAATATATACTGACAATGTGTGTGAGGTATAGTCTAACAGATATTGAGTTTCTCACAGATAACTTCTCAAGTAAAAGCGCTCGAAACACTTCTGTATGTAAGATTCTGCAGTTCACATCTAATAATGACGTAAACAATGTCTTCTTAGGTAATTTTAGGGCACCTTTCTATCAGTCCATTTCGAAGACCATTGTATATTCCTCCCTAGATATTTTGAACACAATAAAAGTTCTTTCACACGCTATTATTCTAAAGTCATTGCAGCATAACACGGAATTCATAAAGATATATTTTGAAACAATTTGACTCTGTAACAGACAAAAAAGTCACCCAGAGAAAAATAAGTAACCACTACGTAACAGTTAACTCAATGAATATGATTTTTTGAAAATATTTGCGTCTTTATTGCATTATAGGCAATTACACGTAGGGAGCCGCCCGCATGGCTGGAAGAGGGCCAAGATTTGGTCATACTATCCATTGTGAACAGATACATAGAAAGTTGCTGAAATTTCATGACTGACAGCTGGTAAACCGCATACATTTTTTTATTTAACAAAGGCTCTTTGGATACAAAATTTTTCCACTGTTTACACCAAATAGGTGCTCGACGACTGCGAAAGTGTCACAAATAATCAAGACAAAAGAATACTTTGAGAATTTTAATGTAAATTCCTTAACAGACGTTCTCGCTTCCCACGCCCGGGTTCCCGGGTTCGATTCCCGGCGGGGTCAGGGATTTTCCTTGCCTCGTGATGACTGGGTGTTGTGTGATGTCCTTAGGTTTAAGTAGTTCTAAGTTCTAGGGGACTGATGACCATAGATGTTAAGTCCCATAGTGCTCAGAGCCATTTGAACCAATCCTTAACAGAGCATTAGTCTATAAGCGACAAAAGTCCGGAGTTAAAAAAAAATGAAGTTGCAGGTTGGCGCACGAAATGTCACACGACATGAGTTACGAATTATGCTTCTATTTTGGGATGGAACCCAAAGTAAATACTACAAAAGCAAAATATCCTTAACGGATAACATGTTCAATGTGCACACCCTCCTGTCTTACAGTTTCTTGAAGTCACTTGTACACTGCCGATGACTCTCCCATACAGATATTCAGCAATCACGCAGGGTAACTCCACAACAACGACCTTCAGTTGCAGAGGTTTTTCGTATTTCTGAACGTAGCCCCAGAGGAAAGTTTCATATGGATCAGTTTCAGTGCTTTGGGGCGTCCAGACTCGGCCAAGTTCTCGACACTGTGTTAACCTGGCCGTCATTACACGAAAGCCAAGCCCATGAAGCAGGAGATCAAGAGTAGCGTTTGCAGTGCGTGGGCGTGTTCCATCCAGCATGATGCTCTGTGTCTGCAGCAGTAAACTTGTTGCCACGACTGGGGAAGCATTTTTTCGCAGAATACCGAAATTGGAAGCGTATTTTTCTTTAATGTCCACTACTAGCGAATATCCCAGCTTGTTTGTTTATAATTTCATTCGCGCGACTCAATACCTGATCAGAAAAAGAGCATGTTGTACAGAGCAACCTCTTCCTGGATTGCTCAGTTTGCAAATGTAGTAGCAGTCTGTATCCTATCTCTTGTCAAAAAGTTATGCACCACCGCAGTGCTTAATTTCTAAAATTTTAGGTACCGGAATGCACTTCTTCAACCATACAAGCTTATTCCTCCTCCTCCTCCTCCCAGCCATAAAGCCACAAATTTTGATTTTTTGCAGACTTGTGATAAAATGTGCAATGAGAAATATTTTTACACTATATTGTTTTGAAATTCAGGATTTTAAAACACAATTTCTAATTCTAAAAACAAAAAATGCAAGATTTATTAAAGAAACAGGCCCTACAGTGGTAGTGTTACTTGGGTCCTTAAGTCTTCTCGATACATATCGGCACAAGTCGATAATCTTCGTGAATGTCACGTCATGTTTTCAACCGCTGCCAGCTGCAACGTCCAAATAGTTGCGCTGCAGCTGCTCGGTGAGCGGAAGTTTTGGGTGTCGCCTTTGTATTCCTAGACTTCAGAAAATCTCACCGTGAATTTTCTGAAAATTTTCTGATTGATATATTTTATTAACTAATATCTTTTTCAAATAGTACGTCGCCCGACGCCCCAGTCCGTCACATCATGTTGGTCACCCACTGTCACGTTCACTGATGCCGGCGCAGCGGCAAATTATAGTTAAGCTGCGATTTATTACGCGTGTACTACTTTAAATCTCCCGAGCCGACTTGTGGTGAGTTAAAAAAAGTACCATGATGAATGAGACCGATTCAGCTGTGTGATAAACCAGTATTTATGATCCAGCTACTTTCGCGGCGTCAGAGCCACATCTTCATGGATAGGACTACATGTTTATTTCATAATTTATTTCACACGATAACCAGGACATGCCTCAAAATTCTTTGTCCAATAGTGCTAAAAAAATTTACCGTAAAGAGGTCGGTAAACGAATTCAAAAGAGGGAAAACGCAGGGAACATCATACCGATACAGGAAATCTCAGGTGTAACATCGTCGTGGCAACGTGAGTTCCGCAGTCACCACCTAGACGAACTGAACTGAACCGCCTCGGATTTCCTGCATCGGAATGAGGTTTCCTGCATTCTGCCCTATTTTGACTTGTACTACCGACCTCTTGACGGTTAAACATTGTTAGCAAAATTGGACAGAGAGTGTGGGGTCATCTACTGGGTATTGTTTGAAATAAATACGTATCGGTGAAGATGTGACTCTGATGCCGCAAAAGTAGCCGGCCGGAGTGCCTAAGCGGTTCTAGGCGCTACAGTCCGGAACCGCGTGACCGCTACGGTCGAAGGTTCGAATCCTGCCTCGGGCATGGATGTGTGTGATGTCCTTAGATTAGTTAGGTTTAAGTAGTTCTAAGTTCTAGGGGACTGATGACCTCAGCAGTTGAGTCCGATAGTGCTCAGAGCCATTTGAACCATTTGAACCGCAAAAGTAGTTGGCTCATAAATAAAAATTTTCATATGCCTGAAACGGTCTTTTTCATCATGGTACAGTTTTACAACTTTGGATGCCCTCAACACAAAGTTAGCTAAAATGAGATTAAAAAAAGACCACCTGGGAGGTGCCGGAACTTAAGCCCTGCGCCACCGAAATCTTATAAGGAGGCTGGCCAGTCTCGGAAACGGTAAAACTTTGCACAGAATTGAAATTCCCCGTCCAGCACTGGGTCTTCTTTTCGAACTTGAAGACACTAGCGATGCTTAACGTTTTGTAATGTACGAACACCAGCAGACTGTGAACACTTTCTCTTCAAGACAGTCGCATTGCAGTATGATTGTGGAGGTAGTCTTCTTACTGCCTGCGGCAAGGAGACAGCCTTGTACTGGGAAAGAACAAAACGAAAGACTGTGTCACAGTACCACGTTTTCTCTCTCCTACAGTGGTAGCACAACATTTCTTGCTTTTGTGGAACTATCGAGCTCCCTTTGTCGACAGTTATCACAAATTGCTGGGGTCGTCACACCAAATTTTGCTTTTTTCACGGACGTAAGAGACTCCGAGCAGAATTTTCGAAGGCGTAACTCCACTGGTAAAGCCTCGAGAGTACATTTGAGTCGTGTAACATATCGTGCGCCTCCCTGTAGGACGGAAGGAGAGACGACGGCGAGATGGGCAAAGAGCAGCAGTTACCAGGCGTGCAGGCTGCTCGGCAGTCGGCGCGGGTAGTCGCGCAGTGTGGAGTGTGGTGGCGTAGCGCGGCGCGGCGCAGTACTGTGCGAGGTGCGGAGCGGCGGCGCGGTCAGCTGCGATGCCGTCGCTGTCGTCGTCGGTGCGAGACTGAGCGGCAGTAGGCGGCGGCGGCGGCGCGCGGGCCGCGGGCCGCGGGCAAGGTCGCCGGCTCGCTAACCTTGCGCTCAGGGCCGGCAGCCGGCAGCCGGCAGCCGCCAGCGGTGCCTCAGCTCCATTACCTAGGGCTCGCGCGGCCCGCGTGCCGCGGCCTTCCTCCGCGCGCCGACGCCCGCGTCCGGCATACAGAGCGGCCGCCCGCGCTGTTGCTGGGCCTCCGTTCACTCACCGCGCCTCGCTGCCTCTGCACCTCACTTCGCTCAATCAGTCCCCCATTCCTGCGGCTTAGCGTGCGAAGTAGAAAGATCTCGTGGGCGACTTCCGGTATTCCTCCAGCAACTGACAACATGGGCACTATATACCAGTGCGCTGACTGCCGGCAGAGTACGTTCCCCAGTCAGTTTTCGGACCTTGGGATGTTTCTTAGTGCCAATTCATTTATGTAAGGTACACTACTGGCCATTAAAATTGCTACACCAAGAAGAAATGCAGATGATAAACGGGTATTCATTGCACAAATATATTATACTAGAACTGACATGTGATTACATTTCCGCGCAGTTTGGGTGCATAGATCCTGAGAAATCAGAATCCAGAACAACCACCTCTGGCCGTAATAACGGCCTTGATACGCCTGAGCATTGAGTCAAACAGAGCTTCTATGGCGTGTACAGGTACAGCTGCCCTTGCAGCTTCAACACGATACCACAGTTCATCAAGAGTAGTGACTGGTGTATTGTGACGAGCCAGTTGCTCGGCCACCATTGACCAGACGTTTTCAGTTGGTGAGAGATCTGGAGAATGTGCTGGCCAGGGCCGCAGTCGAACATTTTCTGTATCCAGGAAGGGCCGTACAAGACCTGCAACATGCGGTCGTGCATTACCTGCTGAAATGTAGTGTTTTGCAGGAATCGAATGAACGGTAGAGCAACGGGTCGTAACACATCTGAAATGTAACGTCCACTGTTCAAAGTGCCGTCAATGCGAACAAGAGGTGACCGAGACGTGTAACCAATGGCACCCCATGTCATCTAGCCGGGTGATACGCCAGTATGGCGATGACGAATACATGCTTCCAATATGCGTTCACCGCGATGACGCCAAACATGGATGCGACCATCATGATGCTGTAAACAGACCTGGATTCATCAGAAAAACTGACGTTTTGCTATTCGTGCACCCAGGTTCGTCGTTGAGTACACCATCACAGGCGCTCCTGGCTGTGATGCAGCGTCAAGGGTAACCGTAGCCATGGTCTCCGAGCAGATAGTCCATGCTGCTACAAACGTCGTCGAACTGCTCGTGCAGATAGTTGTTGCCTTGCAAACGTTCCCCTCTGTTGACTCAGGGATCGAGGCGTGGTTCCACGATCCGTTACAGCGATGCGGATAAGATGCCTGTCATCTCGACTGCTAGTGATACGAGGCCGTTGGGATCCAGCACGGCGTTCCGTATTACCCTCCCGAACCCACAGATTCCATATTCTGCTAACAGTCATTGGATCTCGACCAATGAGAGCAGCGATGTCGCGATACGATAAACCGCAAACGCGATAGGCTACAATCCGACCTTTATCAAAGTCGGAAACGTGATGGTACGCATTTCTTCTCCTTACACGAGGCATCTCAACACCGTTTCACCAGGCAACGCCGGTCATCTGCTGTTTGTGTATGAGAAATGGGTGGGAACCTTTCCTCATGTCAGCACGTTGTAGGTGTCGCCAGCGGCGCCAATCTTGTGTGAATGCTCTGTAAAGCTAATCATTTGCATATCACAGCATCTTCTTCCTGTCGGTGAAATTTCGCGTCTGCAGCACGTCATCATCGCTTTGTAGCAATTTTAATGGCCAGTAGTGTATATACAATGATGTGGGAAGCGTTACGGAATAGCGATTTCGACATGTACAGATGCCTGTAATATCGTGTACACAAGGCGTATAAGAGCAGTGCATTGGCGGAGCTGTTATTTGTTCTCAGGTGATTCACGTCATTATGACCGCACGACGGGAATTAACAGACTTTGATCACGGAGTGGTAGTTGCCGCTAGAAGCGTGGGGCATACCATTTCTGAATCTTATTTAATTCTGTATTCCGAGATCCACAGTGACAGGAGCGTGCCGAGAATATCTCTCACTACGGACAGCGCAGTGGCGACGACCTTTACTTAACAACCGAGTTCGGCCGCGCTTGCGCAGTCAGTGGTAACACATAAGAAAAACTGTGTGAAAGAACCGCTGAAATCGGTGTGGTATATACGACGATCGTATCCGTTAGAACAGTGCGGCGAAATTTGGCGTTAATAGGCTATGGCAGTAGACGACCGACGAGAGTGCCTTTGATAACAGCACGACATCGCATACAATGCCACTACTTAGCTCGTGATCATGTTGGTTGGACCCTACACGACTGGAAAAGCGTAGCCTTCTCAGACGAGTCCCCATTTCATTTGCTAAAAGCTGATGGTGGTGTTCGAGTGTGGCGCAGACCCTACAAAGTCTTGCACCCAAGTGTTCAGCAAGGCACTGTGCAACATGGTAGTGGCTCTATAATGCTGTGGACTGTGTTTTTATGGGATAACTGGGTCCCCTGGTCCAACTGAACCGATCATTGACTGAAAATGCTTGGAGGCCATTTGCAATCATTCAAGGACTTCAGTTTTCCAAACAACGATGGAATTTCAATGGATGAAAATGCGCCATATCATCAGGCCACAATTGTTCGCGACAGGCTTGAAGACCATTCTGGACAATTTGAGTGAATGATTTGGCCACGCGAATCACCCGACGTGAATCCCGTCGCATACTTATGAGACCTAATCGAGAGGTCAGTTTGTGCACAAAAACTTGCACAGCCACCGGTTCCGCAATTATGGATGGCTAAAGATTGCAGCATGGGTCAACATTTCTGCAGGGGACCTGCAACCAATTTTTGAGTCTATGCCACGTCGAGTTGCTGCAATACACCCAGCAAAAGGAGGTCCTACACGATATTGGGAGGTATCGCATGACTTTTTTCATCTCTGTGAACATTGATACATAAAGATTCATCAGTGCCTACCGTGACGTTGAATTATGCCTAAGTACGTGGGTGGGCAAGGGAAGCATACGAGGGGCGTTCAATAAGTAATGAAACACTTTTCTTCTCAGAGCAGGTTGGTTTTATTCAGCATTTCAATTCACCACATTCTTCCTCATTCTTTTGGCTACAAACCGTATTTTTCAACAAAATCTCCGTTCAGTGCTATTGCCTTACGCCACCTTCGTGGGCAGTCCTGTATACCCGCACGTTGCCGCTCTACTGGTCGACGTCGGAACCAGCGTGTTGCTGCATCAATAGCCTTCCCATCATCCACGTACTGCTTTCCGAGGAGTGCATCCTTCATTGGGCCAAACAAGTCGCAAGTAGTGACATCATGGCTGCTGGGTGGATGAGGAAGAACAGACCAATCAAATTTTGGGATCTCCCCTCGGATGCGCAGACTTTTGTGAGGCTTTGCTTTGTGGTGGAGAAGGAGAAGTTAGTTTGTATTTTTGTGGCCACGAACACGCTGAAGTCGTTTCTTCAGTTTCCTGATGTTAGCACAATACATTTCACAGTCGATCGTTGCACCATGTGGGAGAACATCAAACAGAAATCTCATCCAGGGTCCCATAAGACCGTCGCCATGACATTACCCGCTGAGGGTGGGAGGGGGAGCAGTGTGGGTAACTCCATAGATTGTCGTGTTGTTTCCGGTTCGAAATGATAAACCTATTTTTCATCACCTGTATCGATGTCACGATCAGCCTCGAAACACACAAGCAACACCGTACATCTGATCCTCCGTTGCTCTTTATGGTCTCGTGTTGGGCGACGAGGGACCCAACTGGCACACGCCTTTTAGTACCCTAACTGGCGGACGAAAGTGTCGGCACTACCATCAGAGACGTCCAACAGCGAGATGTTTGACTGTGATCCGTTGACCACCTAGATTGAGAAAGTCCGTTGCAACGTTCCAGGAGTCACATCTGTGAGTGCCCGGGCGGCATGCGGGAGATCGCACAGGTTTGAGCGCCCTTGTTGCGCTGATGACAGACGCCTCGCCCAACGACTAAGCGCGCTTCCGTAGAAATTCTGCAAGCGCCTATCAGTTCTGCTGTGCTCTGGTTTTCCGCCAAAAGAAACTCAATGACAGCTCTCTCCTTGGAGTGCCCCTCTTTTACAGATGCCATTTTGAGAGCTACGTACAGCGCCGCCACGTACTGAAACTTCATGAAACTCTAGGGGATGAATCGGGAATATTGTACGATATTCCAAAAGAAATTCTGCATTTTTCAACTGAAATTAGTAGAGAAAAATTACATGTTGCCTTACGTATTGAACATCCTTCGTACAAGCTAAACAGAGCCGTATGGGGGAATCATTCTCCGACGGACGTTCCGAAAGTAAAATTCTTCAGTGCTTCCCTTGGCGACCACTGGCAATGTGGTCACCGACGGAAATGCGAGCTGTTATCCGGTAAGAATGGGCACGTAGGACCAGTGTGTCCATCATCTATGAACGCCTACTGACCGTGTAAGGCGAAGATGTCATGTTTCGTCAAATGATTGGTCGCTGGTGTTGCAAATGTTCAGAGAAGAAGGTAAAGTGTTGAGGATGAAGGTTGAAATGGGCGTCCCTGCACATCCACGAATGAAAACATTGCTAGAGTACAGGACATGGTGTTAGCGGACAGGCGGATAACGATATCAGACGTAGCGTCAACCCCACGTTTTATGATACTGCAGTGCCTGTGTTGTTAAAGACATGAAACTTGTTTGCAGTTTTGAATACGGACAACCATCAGCTGTATAAGGGAATGACAATAATGGAAATTTACGCTGGCCCGGGACTCGTGGATAAATACTATACTACAATGCAAATGTTGTTAAAAAGAACAATTCAGTATTCCTCCAGACTGAATGTAGCCGCATGCCTGCGCTGCAAATATCGTATTTGTTTGCCGCCTCGCCTTAACGGGAAGTACATAATGTTTGTACGAGTAAAGTTTGTGACACGGTAAAGACTGCGTATGAAAGTTTGTGTCTGACCGTGAGTCGTGTATGTATAGCTAAAACGGCTAAAGCGACCACTAGCGTAAAGTGGGAAATTTGGGTTCGAATACCGATCCGGTCGAAAATTTTCAGGTGCAGCTGTTATATTATTTCAGCGTCCAAAGCAGTTGCATCATACAAACTTCCCTTTAGTTAGGTCTGAAGCTGACTGGTAATGTTCAAAGCTAGTTATCAGATTTCCTATAAGCGATTTTGGCTTGTAAATATTTTACGAAAAGTCAACATTTACTTATGTATATCGTGACCTCACATCATTGCGAGCAGTTGGTTAATGAGGTTAAAGACGACTGCGAATATTGGCGCTTACACATCGCGTGAATTGTGGCATCGGTGGAGAGGACTCATCGTGATTCCAGAGAAGTGTCGTTTCCCAGGAGACGTTGCAGATTGCATCCATTACGTGGCAGCACGCCGAGAGGACGAAAGCGAAAACTGGGTCGCCTGGTGAAGGCGAAGGCGAGGACGGGAAACGGTCGGAGCGCGTCCTCGTAGGAGAGTTTTCCCGCGAAGGCGCCGCAACGCGCCGCGCCGGCCAGGCTCGTGTGACGTGTCGGCGGGTCGCGCAAGCGGACGCCGCCAGCGGACCCTCTGCGGAACTGCGCCACTGGAGTGCAGGCTGCCGGGGAAAGCCGGCCGCAGCCGTGGGACCGGGGACCGGCGGACGTGGGAAACGAACGGCCACCGGCCACTGGCGCAGGCTACTTCGTGCCCGCTGCACCGCCAAGGAATCGTCGTAACCGCACTTGAGTGGGCACTGTGAAGATGTCTTCTGTGCTTGCCTCGAGATACTCTACAGTTGAGTATACATCCCCCATAGAGCACAAAAAAAAGAAGTACAAGCAGTGGCGTAATTGGGATACGGCAATCAGGGCGTCGTTTGTGCACCGGTGCACTTTTGTAACAGCCAAAAAGGAAAGGAAAAGAAATGAGAAAGAACAATATAAAATTGGAAGAGGGAGTAAGCAGGAGGAGGGGAAAGACAGGGAGACGATGAAGAGGTAGTAGCAGTAAGTAGAAGTGGAAGTGGAAGAAGAAGAGGCAGAAGTGAAAGGAAAAGCAAAGAATTGGCGTACACTTAATTAAATTGGCGTGGAGATATTTGAGAGAAAATCACCAGGGGATCCGGACTGGACTGTGTTGAGGAACAGATCCATAACCGCTCCTGTTTCCATTTACCGTAATTTACCACTTGTGTCATGTATCAATTCTTCGCTACAACTGTCAGCTCGTGATGGTCGCCCCAGTATCTGGAGGATGGGGCAGGGGGGAAGCGGGTGGGGGGAGGGGGAAGGGGATGGAGGCTATATCCCTGAATATATGATGCGACAGTCTCCCTCGTCCTCCTAAATGAAAATCTACATCTACATCTACATCCATACTCCGCAAGCCACCTGACAGTGTGTGGCGGAGGGTACCTTGAGTACCTCTACCGGTTCTCCCTTCTATTCCAGTCTCATATTGTTCGTGGAAAGAAGGATTGTCTGTATGCCTCTGTGTGGGCTCTAATCTCTCTGATTTTATCCTCATGGTCTCTTCGCGAGATATACGTAGGAGGGAGCAATATATTGCTTGACTCTTCGGTGAAGGTACGTTCTCGAAACTTTAAAAAAAGCCCGTACCGAGCTACTGAGCGTCTCTCCTGCAGAGTCTTCCACTGGAGTTTATCTATCATCTCAGTAACGCTTTCGCGATTACTAAATGATCCTGTAACTAAGCGCGCTGCTCTCCGTTGGATCATCCCTATCTCTTCTATCAACCCTATCTGGTACGGATCCCACACTGCTGAGTAGTATTCAAGCAGTGGGCGAACAAGCGTACTGTAACCTACTTCCTTTGTTTTCGGACTGCATTTCCTTAGGATTCTTCCAATGAATCTCAGTCTGGCAACTGCTTTACCAACGATCAACTTTATATGATTATTCCATTTTAAATCACTCCTAATGCGTACTCCCAGATAATTTATGGAATTATCTGCTTCCAGTTGCTGACCTGCTATTTTGTAGCTAAATGATAAGGTATCTATCTTGCTATGTATTAGCAGCACATTACACTTGTCTACATTGAGATTCAATTGCCATTGCCTGCACCATGCGTCAATTCGCTGCAGATCCTCCTGCATTTCAGTACAATTTTCCATTGTTACAACCTCTCGATACACCACAGCATCATCTGCAAAAACCCTCAGTGAACTTCCGATGTCATCCACAAGGTCATTTATGTATACTCTGAATAGCAACGGTCCTATGACACTCCCCTGCGGCACACTCTTACTTCGGAAGACTTCTCTCCATTGAGAATGACATGCTGCGTTCTATAGAACTCGCGGCGTCTTATATACTGTGCGGGACGCTTACCGTTTCGCTACCAACTGTGATGGAAGCCTACAGAGCAGGTCAAGGGAGAGAGATTTCCTCAGAATGGCTGGTTTCTTCAGCGTCAGTTGGAAATAATCTTTTTAAAAGTAGCATTTTACAGTGGAGTGTTACTAACGTGCGTAGGGAACGTTTCAATAAAATTGCCTGCATGTGGCTACTGACTCTGATTAGCCCAAAAGCCGGAATGTTAACAATTTTCATACAGCGGGGTGGAGCTCGCAAAGTAAAGGAGTCGATTGGCAGCCCTCCTGTGTGTTGAGGTCATGAGGACCCCGGAGCGGAGATACTGATTCGAGATACTGATTCGAGAGTACTACTAATTTAGTAATACTGCCTCCCTCTTTCTGCCACCTTTTTTTGAGTCGACTGCATGCCTTGCGGTCAGTATACGGACACACTGTCTGAGCTTTGTTACTAAGAGAACAGGGTTAGGTGAAGGGAAGGTAGTGTGCTGCTCAAATTATCTGGGGCTTTTCAGACTATCTCACTTAAAGCTTCGTGTGTGGTCTGGGAATCTACCGATAGACTACATGACCAGATTCCGGGCCACTGCGTATTAGCTTAAGATGAGAGAACGAGATAAGGTAACCATAATAGCAGGTGCATAAAATACAGACACACGCCACTTAAATAGGCGACGATGAAATAGTTAACAACGGGAATTGAATAGCAGGGAATAGGACCAGAAAGCTAATACATTAGTTCTCAATATCAGTGTACGTATAGGAACGAGTCACAACGACCCCAGTAGAGGCATGGACCATTTCCTGACTGATGCGCCTCGTGATGGCTGGGTGTTGTATGATGTCCTTAGGGTAGTTAGGTTTAAGTAGTTCTAAGTTCTAGGGTACTGATGACCATAGATGTTAAGTCCCATAGTGCTCAGAGCCATTTGAACCATTTGAACCTGACTGATGCATTTACACCGCATCCATCTCAGTGAAAGGGAAGGATGTAATTGTGGGGAGAGACGCGTCCCAGAGCACGTCGTATTATTCTGCACGCTTCTCACAAACAGACCAGACGACTAGAGCGCACATACGAGGCTTTATGTTATGCGATTAGATACGAAACACCATGGACAGATATCAATAGTAGGGCAGACTCGATCCCCAAGGTCCTGCATCTTCGGCACTCAAAAGAGCGACAAAAAAGACCTGACACGAGGCCCAGGACATAGCAAACCAGTTATATAATATACACCACACGGGAAGATGACGAAACTGATGACCCAGGCAACAATAGAGACGACGATGACGACAGATTCTTTGATCAAACAATCTGGTATTGAGTTCAATAATTAATTATTTGTGAGTTTTAAATATGTTTCAAAAGCTGTATGTTTTTTATTTTCTATTTTTACACTGTTTTCTTCTAACCTGCTAACATTTTTTGTTTAATACCTTATGTTCCCTATAAATAATTTAATTCTCATTGTAACTCAGTGTCCTAACTTTGATTTATTTTATTGCTGAAAACAATATTTGCTTATAATATGGAACAATTTATGTTATTAGATGCAAAGTTGTAAAATGACCAAATCTTTTAACATATTAGGCCACAGTTCTTTAAATATGCAATAAATGAAAGATAAGTAGTGATGTGGGTTAAACAAAAAATGGGAATATGTCAGCAGGGCGGGGAGAACACGAATCCTAAGTCGCCAAGGACGCTAGTTATCCTAGTTACGCCACTGTGTGCATGTGCCTATTATGAACGAGATTCAATGCATCGTTACGGGCTGTCCCTCTGAAGAAGGTTTATCTTTCTGCTTCGTTGCTCTGTCTTGACATTCGAAGAGAATTAGCTCAAAAATGGTTCAAATGGCTCTGAGCACTATGGGACTTTTTATTTATTTATTTATTTTTTTTATAACTGTGTGCCCGACCGAGACTCGAACTCGGGACCTTTGCCTTTCGCGGGCAAGTGGTTTACCAACTTTTTTTTTTGGCAGACACTCTATCCATTTTTTTTCCGCCGGCAAGCGCTCTACCGGTTTTTTTTTTTTTGTGAGTGAGTGGTTTTATTTATTCATTTTATATGAAGGAAGGTAGGAGAAACAGAAACCTTTATTATTTACAAAATAAACACAGTACGTCCTGCCACAAGATAACTGTTCTGGAAGGATCCTCGCTGCCGTCCTACCATGCAGCATGAAATAACAAAATCGAAGTGGGGCCACCTCCGGCACCCTAAAGAAAAGTATGTTGGATATGAAAACAAAATTTGAAATACATCCATTCGATAACTGTTCAAGCGTGAGTTTTTCGTAGGTCGCATACTCGCATAGTGTTCGTAGTCGATCACTTTAACTTGGTCGGTTTCACAACGACAGCACCGCCGCTAATCTTTGCGCACCCGGCACACCCCAGGTATATGGCGGGTCCGCAAAAACCGTTACTAGAAAATTGGCATACCAATCCTTGTACTTTTGTAGCCGTAATAGTGTTGTGTGTCCATCTTGCAAGTATTGCCAGTAATCCAGGACGTGGAGTAAGTTCGTACGTGAGTCTCTATAGATGTAATGGACCGTCATACCTGTGATCCACGCCACCGCGTTCGTCTTATGACGCGGAAAATACGTTTCCTCTGGAAAAAATACTATGGCAGAAGAGACTGCTGTATAGATAGTGCGCCGCATGAACGCTATTATCTTTCTTGCGAGAGTCCAGACAGCCAATGCCTCGCCGCAGACCAGCCGATGGTCGTCCGTATCCAGCACGCCGCATTGCTGACACAAGGGCGAATCCGCCAAATGTATTGCGTACTTTCTATCGTTTGTAGGGTATTTTCGGTTGACGACAATGTACCATGTTGATCTGACTGATGTAGGTAGGTGGGGATGGTGGACCGTGCGCCACACCACGTGCCAATTAACAGCTGGATGTTTGCGTTCCATCCTATTCCGGGCGATCTGTCGAAGAAGCAGATGGTACACGTCCTTCGATGTCGACTGTCGGGTCGTCGGTAAACGCTCTCCAACGTAACTGTGTTCCACGATGAACGTGCGTACATACGTTAAAGGGGGCGATATATGGCCGACACTGACTGGAGGAAGATGCGATGTTGGTACGAGTTCTTCGATGATCGTCCCCGTAAGCGAGTGGTTCCTGGTGCGCCACCATTTGAGCATAGTATTAATAAACATGGCACGCGCCTTCTCGTGCACGTTCACTAAACCAACGCCCACCTCTCGCGCTGGGAGGGTAAGCGTGTTGTACTGTACCTTAAAGAGTTGTCCCAGGCACACATAGTACCCAAAAGCCGCCTGAATCCTCATAGCCATCGTACGCGTCGAGGGGAGAAGGTGTGTCAGGTGGCACATCATGGGCGCGAGATAAAGGTTGACCAATAACACTCGCTGCAGCATATCCATCGACCGTAGGGCGTTTAGTCGTACTGCCGTACGGACTATGAGTAACAGCCTTCGGTAGCTGTCCACAGCCGTTCCCGCTGTCTCCTTATGAAAGGTGATACCCAAACAGCGGAGGGTTTGCATCGCAGGTAAGGGTCCTTGCGTTCCTGGTTCTAGTCCACGCCCCACATACATGAATTGTGATTTTCGGTAGTTGACCTCACTTCCAGCTGCCATACCATACGTCTGTAGCGAATCCAGTGCTGTTTGAGTCTCCCCCTCCTTCGTACGAGGAACAAAATGTCATTCTCGTATGCTCTGCATTTGAATGATAAGTGCCCTAGGGAGAACCCGGTAAGACGGCGGCGAAGGCCTGCGAGGCACGGTTCTAAGGCGATCGCATATAGGAGGATCGACAAGGGGCAACCCTGTCTGACTGATCTTAAGATCTTAAAATACTCAGTTCTCTCTCTGTTGACCACCATCGCTGACCTGGCGCCATGTAACAGCCGCGTCACAGCAGTAGTCAATAATGGCGAGACACCCATCCTGTTCAGCACCGCCGCGAGGTACACATGATCCACGCGATCAAAAGCATGATCGAAATCTACAGCAACCATCGCCCCCCGGAGCGGCATGCAGCTGCGGGGGCGACGACGTCACGATAGTCTCCCAAGGCTGTGTGGATATTACTGATGCCGCCAAGACAAGTCTGATCGGCATGTATTCGATGCTCCAGCGACTTTTTGATACGACTTCCCAGTATGCGCATGAAGATCTTGTAGTCACTATTAAGGAGGGTCAAGGGGCGATAATCACAAGGCCGTTTGTCACCACGGGGCTTCGGTATCGGTATCATGAGCCCTTCCGTGAATTGAATGTGAACCGGTACTTCTTGCCGCAGAAGCTCATTAAACATACATAGCCACATCGGTGTCATAATGGTCACGAAGGCACGGTAAAATTCCAACGGGAATCCATCTGGACCTGGGGACTTGTTGCAAGAACCTCGTGTAATCGCTTCCTCCAGCTCTTCACACGTAATTTCAGATAACCCGTCTGCTTCCCCGTTCACACTCGTCGCGTCTGGGATCTCTTCCAGGACGTTCCCCAGCTCCCTCGGACCCTCCCCGTTGCTCGCATAGAATCTGCTAAAATGATCCGTGAACGCCTGTGCTATGCCCCTTTGTGTTGTAAAACGACGGCCATCGCCGAGATCGATCTCATGTATTAAATTCCTGCGTCTTCTTCGTCTTTCCTTTATCACGTAATGCATCGAGGGAACCTCGTTGGGCAGGAAATCCTGCGACCTCGCGCGTATCATCGTACCTGCCATCCTCTGCTTCGCAAGTTGTACCAGCTTCGCCTTAACTCTGTGGACGGCCGTCTGGCGTTCTGATGTAGGTGGTTGAGCTACAGTTCCCGGAGAGCCGTAAAGTAAAACTCAGTGGTCGTGCGCTGCCATTGAGAAACCTCCTTCCCGTAACCTATTAACGTCCTCCGTAAAGCTGGCTTCGCGCACTCGATCCACCACTGCAGGATAGAACCGAAAGAATTTCGGCGACGGAGACAGCCATGCCACGCGTCCTCCACCATGCGTCGGCATTCTGCATCCCGCAGGTGGGAGACGTTCATCTTCCAATTACCCCTCCGTCTCCGTACCTGCTGTCTATCAAGGTTAACCGTACAAATATATGCCTCGTGGTCCGTAAACGCTGCCGGCCATATTTCTGCGTCCACCGTCGACACTGCTAACGCCCTTGAAACGTAGATTCGGTCCAAACGGCCCGCGGAGTGGCTAGTAAAAAATGTATATCCTGGTTGGTTGCGATACTTCAGGTCCCATGTATCGACTAATTCCATCCCGTTGACCAGCTCCCTAAGTTCTGGGCTAGTAGTATAGTTAGGTTGTTGGTCCTTTCTGTCAAGCATACAATTAAAATCTCCGCCGAGTATGCAACCATCGTATCGTCCCTGGAACAACGGTGCAACCTCATGGGCGTAAAAATCTGCTCTGTCTACATCTACATCTACATCTACATTCATACTCCGCAAGCCACCCAACGGTGTGTGGCGGAGGGCACTTTACGTGCCACTGTCATTACCTCCCTTTCCTGTTCCAGTCGCGTATGGTTCGCGGGAAGAACGACTGTCTGAAAGCCTCCGTGCGCGCTCTAATCTCTCTAATTTTACATTCGTGATCTCCTCGGGAGGTATAAGTAGGGGGAAGCAATATACTCGATACCTCATCCAGAAACGCACCCTCTCGAAACCTGGCGAGCAAGCTACACCGCGATGCAGAGCGCCTCTCTTGCAGAGTCTGCCACTTGAGTTTATTAAACATCTCCGTAACGCTATCACGGTTACCAAATAACCCTGTGACGAAACGCGCCGCTCTTCTTTGGATCTTCTCTATCTCCTCCGTCAACCCGATCTGGTACGGATCCCACACTGATGAGCAATACTCAAGTATAGGTCGAACGAGTGTTTTGTAAGCCACCTCCTTTGTTGCTGGACTACATTTTCTAAGCACTCTCCCAATGAATCTCAACCTGGTACCCGCCTTACCAACAATTAATTTTATATGATCATTCCACTTCAAATCGTTCCGCACGCATACTCCCAGATATTTTACAGAAGTAACTGCTACCAGTGTTTGTTCTGCTATCATATAATCATACAATAAAGGATCCTTCTTTCTATGTATTCGCAATACATTACATTTGTCTATGTTAAGGGACAGTTGCCACTCCCTGCACCAAGTGCCTATCCGCTGCAGATCTTCCTGCATTTCGCTACAATTTTCTAATGCTGCAACTTCTCTGTATACTACAGCATCATCCGCGAAAAGCCGCATGGAACTTCCGACACTATCTACTAGGTCATTTATATATATTGTGAAAAGCAATGGTCCCATAACACTCCCCTGTGGCACGCCAGAGGTTACCTTAACGTCTGTAGACGTCTCTCCATTGATAACAACATGCTGTGTTCTGTTTGCTAAAAAATCTTCAATCCAGCCACACAGCTGGTCTGATATTCCGTAGGCTCTTACTTTGTTTATCAGGCGACAGTGCGGAACTGTATCGAACGCCTTCCGGAAGTCAAGAAAAATAGCATCTACCTGGGAGCCTGTATCTAATATTTTCTGGGTCTCATGAACAAATAACGCGAGTTGGGTCTCACACGATCGCTGTTTCCGGAATCCATGTTGATTCCTACATAGTAGATTCTGGGTTTCCAAAAACGACATGATACTCGAGCAAAAAACATGTTCTAAAACTCTACAACAGATCGACGTCAGAGATATAGGTCTATAGTTTTGCGCATCTGCTCGACGACCCTTCTTGAAGACTGGGACTACCTGTGCTCTTTTCCAATCATTTGGAACCCTCCGTTCCTCTAGAGACTTGCGGTACACGGCTGTTAGAAGGGGGGCAAGTTCTTTCGCGTACTCTGTGTAGAATCGAATTGGTATCCCGTCAGGTCCAGTGGACTTTCCTCTGTTGAGTGATTCCAGTTGCTTTTCTATTCCTTGGACACTTATTTCGATGTCAGCCATTTTTTCGTTTGTGCGAGGATTTAGAGAAGGAACTGCAGTGCGGTCTTCCTCTGTGAAACAGCTTTGGAAAAAGGTGTTTAGTATTTCAGCTTTACGCGTGTCATCCTCTGTTTCAATGCCATCATCATCCCGGAGTGTCTGGATATGCTGTTTCGAGCCACTTACTGATTTAACGTAAGACCAGAACTTCCTAGGATTTTCTGTCAAGTCTGTACATAGAATTTTACTTTCGAATTCACTGAACGCTTCTCGCATAGCCCTCCTTACGCTAACTTTGACATCGCTTAGCTTCTGTTTGTCTGAGAGGTTTTGGCTGCGTTTAAACTTGGAGTGAAGCTCTCTTTGCTTTCGCAGTAGTTTCCTAACTTTGTTGTTGTACCACGGTGGGTTTTTCCCGTCCCTCACAGTTTTACTCGGCACGTACCTGTCTAAAACGCATTTTACGATTGCCTTGAACTTTTTCCATAAACACTCAACATTGTCAGTGTCGGAACAGAAATTTTCGTTTTGATCTGTTAGGTGGTCTGAAATCTGCCTTCTATTACTCTTGCTAAACAGATAAACCTTCCTCCCTTTTTTTATATTCCTATTAACTTCCATATTCAGGGATGCTACAACGGCCTTATGATCACTGATTCCCTGTTCTGCACTTACAGAGTCGAAAAGTTCGGGTCTGTTTGTTATCAGTAGGCCCAAGATGTTATCTCCACGAGTCGGTTCTCTGTTTAATTGCTCGAGGTAATTTTCGGATAGTGCACTCAGTATAATGTCACTCGATGCTCTGTCCCTACCACCCGTCCTAAACATCTGAGTGTCCCAGTCTATATCTGGTAAATTGAAATCTCCACCTAAGACTATAACATGCTGAGGAAATTTATGCGAAATGTATTCCAAATTTTCTCTCAGTTGTTCTGCCACTAACGCTGCTGAGTCGGGAGGTCGGTAAAAGGAGCCAATTATTAACCCAGCTCGGTTGTTGAGTGTAACCTCCACCCATAATAATTCACAGGAACTATCCACTTCTACTTCTCTTATCCGAGCCTGACGGTGCGTATATGTTGATTAAACGTATTCCTCCTATGGTCACGGCTGTACCACGGGCAGAAGGCAAATACTCTACTTCGTCTGCACGTAACCCGTCCTTTAATAATATAGCTGTGCCAACGCCTCTCTCGTCACATGGGGAACAGTAAACGTCGTAACCGTAAAAGTCCGAGGGGGGAAGTACCCGAACTTCTTGTAATAGTGCGATGTCTAAATCCGCAGCCTTTATCATGTCACTGAGCATCTTGATTTTTACCGGCGTCCCAATGCTATTGATGTTAACAGACCCTATCCGATAAGTTTGTTGCATGGCGGTCTACGTAGATAGGGTACCGTACGGTCGCTAATTTTGCCGTACATAGGCTGCTGTCGGACTAACGTCCCCCGCCGTCCCCTCATATGGTCTGCCATTATTCCGTGCACTCTGCCGATCTTACACCGGGAGAGTGCGTGGGAGCAGTTCCTCCGGCATCATCTGTCCCCCACGGGGGTGGCTCTTCTGACCAGTCCCCTAGTGTCCCATCGTTGTCGTGCGGTGCAGGCGCCGTAGCCTCCTCAGTAGCCTGTTGCCGTCTTTTGAGCTCCTTCGCTGTGTCTGGAGCATCATCAGCGGTAGGTCGTGTCGCCGTCCCGCTGGCCACCGTTGCATCCACGCTAGGCAGTTCTTCTGTATCCATGGTCGTCTGTTCTGTACCCGTAGATTTCTCAGAATTATCTGCTAGATCAGAGTGGTCGTTCTCCACCGTGAGGCGGCGCTTCTTCCAGCGTTTTGGTGAGCGCTGTTTACGTTGCCGGGCCTCGGAATCAGAGGTCAGCATGATCTCCAGTTGTTCGTGGGGGACGTCAGAATCGTGCGCCGTCGTATTATCGACGCCTCCAAGTGCCTTATCGGAAGGGGCCGCAAGCGGAACCGAAGAGAGGGCGTCCTGTGACTGCTGCAGGCGGTCCAGCGCAACGTCGTCTTTCTGTGGCTCGCCACGATCCGCCGCTGTCTGTGTGTTCTGGTACGCGTCTGTCTCGCGGCCCACGTCATCGCGTAATGCGGCGACGTAAGTCATGGGGAGCACAGTCGGATGCGACGTGAGGGGTGGATCATCCCGTGGCAGCTGTAATAACCTTCGTTGAGCACACTCAGAACGTATGTGTCCCTCCTTCCCACATCCAGAGCACGTCCTTGGTTGTCCGTCGTAAATGACAATCGCCCTACAACCGGCGATGTACAAGTATGACGGGACGTGTTTTCGGAGTTCAATCCGTATTTGTCTGACGCCATTGAGGACAGGATACGTCTTGAAACTCGCCCATTTTTCAGCCACGTGGGATAGGACCGTTCCGTAAGGACGCAGGGCGTCTGTTACCAATTCTTCTGGCACTTCGAATGGAAGCTCAAAGACGCGGATCGTTCGGAGTCCCATGCCGGCGTGTTCAACTATTACCGCTCCAACATTCCCGTCCGAATGACAGAAACGAAGTCCTTGTCGGTGTCGAAGTAGTAGTTCGTCACATGCCGCTTCATTTATAAGCTTGACATAAACCACGCTGCTGACTATAGATAAGTGTATTCCAACTAGAACGGCAGGTTCGATTTTCACCTCGTCCCGTAAATAACGTTCGATCTCGTAAGCCTTCGGTCGAGCATATTCGTTAGCAAAACTAAATTTCAGTGTCGATTTGCGGAACGACAAGGCCATGATTCGTTCTATGTATTACCGCGACACACCGCTACACACGGAACGTAAACACCTCTCGCGCAGACGTGCGGCAGGGACGTAAACACCGTCCGAACCGCTGCGCCGCCGAAGGCTGACTGACTTAACATCTATGGTCATCAGTCCCCTAGAACTTAGAACTACGTAAACCTAACTAACCTAAGGACAGCACGCAACACCCAGTCATCACGAGGCAGAGAAAATCCCTGACCCCGCCGGGAATCGAACCCGGGAACCCGGGCGTGGGAATCGAGAACGCTACCGCACGACCACGAGCTGCGGAGTGGTGGTGGTGGTTGTTAGTGTTTAACGTCCCGTTAACAACGAGGTCATTAGAGACGGAGCTCATGCTCGGGTTAGGGAAGGATTGGGAAGGAAATCGGCCGTGCCCTTTCAAAGGAACCATCCCGGCATTTGCCTGAAGCGATTTAGGGAAATCACGGAAAACCTAAATCAGGATGGCTGGAGACGGGATTGAACCGTCGTCCTCCCGAATGCGAGTCCAGTGTGCTAACCACTGCGCCACCCCGCTCGGTATACGAGCTGCGGACTGAGAATTAGTAATCAGAAGAGAAACGACCAAAGGAATAGTGTTTTCAACTCCGTTTAGGAACTGGTAAGCGTTCCTATAATTCCCCAGACTTACGCTCCGTAGCTCATTGCTCAATTCAAGCTACAGTAGTTTGGAAAAATGTTAACTATCCACTTACTTTACGAGATAGCTTGATACGTTCGTAAATTTCTATGTGCTAACGGGAAATTCTATCTGTCGATAAACACCTTCATTGTAAGAGTTGTGCAAAAAAGCATACAGTTGTTTGTTAGCAGTCACATCAAAAATCGGAAGCCATAAATTTCGCAGAAAAGCATAAAGTCGAGTAAGGTGTAATGAAGAAAGATTTTAATTTTAAAAAGTGATGTCCGCAGCTCGTGGTCGTGCGGTTGCGTTCTCGCTTCCCACGCCCGGGTTCCCGGGTTCGATTCCCGGCGGGGTCAGGGATTTTCTCTGCCTCGTGATGACTGGGTGTTGTGTGATGTCCTTAGGTTAGTTAGGTTTAAGTAGTTCTAAGTTCCAGGGGACTGATGACCATAGATGTTAAGTCCCATAGTGCTCAGAGCCATTTTTTTAAAAAGTGATCATACATTGACGGAAGTTCAAGAACGCCTTGAACCAACACTGAAGAGGTTTTTCTTTGTCGTCAGTCTTCTGACTGGTTCCATGGAGTCCACCTCAACTTCCTGCACCGGCCTCTTCATCTGAGAATAGCTCTGGCACCTGACGTCCTCAGTTTCGTATCTCTCTGTCTACAGTTCTTACCTGAAGTGGCCAGTGAACTAGGTGCCTGGGGAGTGGTAGGGGTACACAGTCAAACATCATTCGCACAATAACAGTATTATTAAAATAAACCAGAACTGCACTCATAAGTAACAAAATAGAAAACATTTTGCCCACAACTTTGTAATGCAATTATAAAAGCCAGCAAATGTTCAGTTAGCTTCATTTTATAATCAACCAAATGTGGGCAGGACTCAAACTCTGCACCGGTCCACAGTGTAGACACGTCGTTTTACTGGACCTAGCCAAATAGCACAGTCATTGGCACTTCTAAAATATAGAAATAGAATAAATTTAACAAGCACACAATAATCAATTCACAAAAGGGCCGGCTCTTCAAGGTTCCTTCCAAATTATACGTTCCATTGCCCGCGACCAGAAATATATTTAAAATAACCTTTCATCATACTAATAAATAATCTAAACCCCACAAATAAGTCTAAGCTAAAACAACAGTGCTTGTATCTGATGACACAAGCTATTAACTCTTCAATAATAAACCAAGTCCTGGAAAACCTAGTAGCCTACAAGCGTAACGCAGCTAGGGTGAAGTGCTGATGACAGAAGCCTAATCAAATAGAAGTAAGCAAAGGAACAGCATCAACTAGGACGAGTTACGATATTTGCATAATAAAAATCTTAAAACCAGCCGCTCTAATTGAGCGAGTCAGACCAGCTGTACCACTCAAATCTATTCCGTCATCCACCCCGCTACTCAAGCAAATAAACGACCATTTTAAACCTAAGGCAAAAAAAAAAATTAATTCTGAACAGCGATAACAGAAACAACTTAACAGGTGGAAGAAATTCAACATGAAACAATGACTAGTCTGTTCCTTTCAAGTCTTCCAGAACCAATAACAAACACGAAGTAAGACACCTACTGCAACTCAATGGTGAACGAAGTCCAGCAGACAGGAGTAAACAGACAGGGCTGGATGTTAGAGTCGGCCACGCGGCACAAGTGCACAGAAACAGCCAATGTTCTGAAACGTGCTCACCAAGTTTGGTTCTTTTTGGTTTGGTTGGAGCTGTCCTAAGTTTTAACTGGTTCATCAATCCCCCTACTTTGGCCGCAGCCAACGACCCAACGATTCGTTGGCCCGAGGTACAGCTGCCCGCTTCGCATCCTGTCTTCATGGTCTCATAGCTGTCGACGCCACACGCTGTTTGGGATGCGCCCTTCCAGCTTGTCTGCGCGGATTGGAGTAGGCGCTCTTGTTTCCAGCTGGAAGTTTCCTTCTTGACCGCCAGACAGTCTTCAACACGCGAACCCGCTACCACTGTAAAAGTCTCGGAAGTCAACGCGCACGCCCTCACTGGTGCCACGCGTTAAGCCGTTGCTAGATAAGTCAAGAGCGTAACCATGCCCAATATCGATAAGAGCCTACATGGCTTCTTACTCTCTACAGTTCCGTCTAGAACAATAGTAGTTATTCTCTGACGTCTTACTATATCTTCTGTGATTCTCCTTATTATTGCTCTCTACGTGGCACGTTCGTCAATGATTCAACAGAGAACCTCCACATTTCTCAATCTATTCATGCACCTAATTTTCAGCACATCTCTAAAGCACCATATCTCAAACGCTTCGATCATATTCTTTTCTGATTTTCCTACGATTCACGGTTCACGTCCGTACAGTTATGTGCTCAAAACGTACATTCTTAGGAATTGCTTCCTCAAATTAAGGCCGATATTTGACTTTATTAGACTTCTTCTGTCCAGGAATGGCCTCTTTGCCTGTGTTAGTCTGCTCACTTGCTTAGTCTGTGATGTGTTATTTTGCGTTCAAGATAATAGAAGTCCTTCACTTCATCGAGTACGTTGTTTCCAACTTTGATGTTAATGTTACCTCTAATCTCATTTCTGTTCCTCCGCATTCCTTTCATCTTTCTTCGGTTTACTCAGAATCCATATTCGAGCACTGATTAGATCAGTGCACGTCAAACTTTTGTGCTCAGGAGCCAATACTTAACATTTTGGGAAGGTTCCTCTGGGCGCATGTGTACCAATCTTATTAATTAGTAACCTACATAAATTAGTATGTTGTGAGCCGCAATATACTAGATATAGTAAGAGTGCAGTAAGTTGGTCGCCATCCATCAAGGACTGGTCGTTGAAAGTGGGCACCATTCAGAAAACATCTTGTCAACTATTCTCCGTTTCAGATTTCGGCCACTCTCAGTGACCCAAAGATGTGACTCGTTAACTGCCTGACAAACTGTTGTTATGTTGTCTGTATGAGCGGATTATTAACTGACTAATAACAGCAACTGCGCTTATACTTAAATGCTTTGCGCAATATGTGACAGTATCACGAAAGTTTAACGTATGTTTTGAATTTCATTTTTCATCTCATTCCGTTGAAGAGCCAAAGAAACTGATACACCTGCCTAATATCGTGTAGGGCCCCCGCGAGCACGCAGAAGTGCCGCAACATTAAGTGGCATGGACTCGACTAATGTCTGAAGTAGTATTGGAAGCAACTGACACCGTGAATACTGCAGGGCCGACCATAAATCCGTAAGCGTACGAGGCGTTGGAGATCTCTTCTGAGCAGCTCGTTGCAAGGCATCTGGGATATGCTCAATAATGTTCACGTCTGGGGAGTGTTCCTGTAGCCACGAAGTAGCAATTCGGAACGTGTGGGGTGTCGCATTGTCCTGTTGGAACTGCCCAAGTCTGTCGGATTGGACAATGGACATGAATGCATGCAGGTGATCAGACAGGATGCTTACGTACGTGTCACCTGTCAGACTCGTATCTAGACATATCAGGTGTCCAATATCACTCCAAATGCACACGCCCCACACCATTACAGAGCAGAGCCTCCACCAGCATGCACAGTCTTCTGCTGATATGCAGGGTCCATGGATTGATGGGTTGTCTCCATTCCCGTACACGTCCATCCGCTCGATACAATTTGAAACAAGACTCGCCCGACCGGGCAACATGTTTCCAGTCATCAACAGTCCAATGTCGGCGTTGACGTACCCAGGCGAGATGTAAAACCTTGTGTCGTGATTCATCAAGGGTACACGAGAGGGCCTTCGGCTCCGGAAGCCCATATCGATTATGTTTCGTTGAATGGTTCACACACTGACACTTGTTGATGGCCCACCATTGAAATCTGCAGCAACTTACGGAAGGGCTGCACTTCTGACACGTTGAATGATTCTCTTCAGTCGTCGTTGAACCCGTTCTTGCAGTATCTTTTCCCGGCCGCAGCGATGTCGGAAATTTGACGTTTTACCGTATTCCTGATATCCACGGTATACTCGTGAAATTGTCGTAAGGGAAAATTCCCGGTTCATCGCACCTCAGACATGCTGTGACCCGTCGCTCGTGCGCCGACTTCAATACTACGTAGAAACTCACTTAAATCTTGACAACCTGCCATTATAGCAGTAACCGATGTAACAACTGCGCCAGACACTTGTCTTGTATAGGCGTTGCCGACCGTAGCGCCATATTCTGCCTGGTTACATATCTCTGTATTTTCATACACATTCCTATACCAGTTTCTTTGGCGCCTCAGGGTATTAAAAGAACATGAATTTCATTTAATATTGCTTGCTACAAATATGTACCGAATTTGAAGACAACTGTCTGTATCAAGAACAATCGCCAGTCCCTGTTATTTCCTTTTGAAATTTATACAATCGCAGCTGAAAGGTACGAGACGCATATACCCCTGGATTGCCAGTACTGGATGACAAACAATAAAACATACCCTCATCCCATAATGGCGTCGCTGCTTACCATTCATCACCTGAGATTAGCAGCCAACTTAACATATCTCAAGGCCGAATTCACTAGCGTCAATTAAAATTGAGCACACCTTAAAATACTACTGTCTTTGTAAGAATTTTTGTTTGTTATTGGCAAGAAAACGACGATCTTAAGTATCTCTTAACGTTAGCTGACGTTCTTTGATTCTGCTGTTAGTTACTGAATGGATACTGTTATAAAATACAGATAAGAACAGAGGGCTGCGAGAATATTTGATTCGGGCCGTATGAAGATCGCGGGCCGCAGTTTGACGAACATGGGATAATCCTGTTCCATTCAATACTTCCTCACTTTCACTAAGGATAGCAATGCCGTCAGCGAGTTTTAGCATTGATGTCCGTTGTGCATGAATTTTAATCCCACAGTCGAAACTGTCTTTTATTTCCGCCATTGCTTCTAGTATGTACAAACTGAATAGTAGGGGCGAAAGACTGCATCCCTGTCTTACACCCTTTTTAATGCAAGTACTTTGCTCCTGGTGTTCCATTCTGATTGTTCTCTCTTGCTTCTTGTACATACTGTATAATAACCTCCTTTCCCTGTAGGTTTGTATACATTTTTCTGAGAATTCTGAGCATCGTGAACCATTTTCATCGAACGCTTTTTGGAAGTCGGCATATCCTATGAGCTACATTAAATGAATTAGAAATGGATGTACGTGTACAGGTCGTAGACGCATGATTGACGATATTTAGAAGTTTGGGTCTGGCTGTAAGTCGTACACGGATAGCCAAACGGTAAAGCGACAACTCGCGATTAGCGGGAAATCCGGCTTCGAGTCCCGGTCCGGAACAAATTTACGTAGTCTTCTTTCCATTCTACAGATGATGGTTGTCCTTATTCGCTATTGCGATTCATTTTATGTATTTCATAACGGCTGTAGTCACCGCAGTGCATCGTTTTCAGAACAACAGAGGCATTGAAATATCGTATATATCCTATCCTATGAACGTCTTTTTATGATTTTTCTTAAGTCACACTTCCATTATCAAACGATTGTCAACATAGCCTCTCTAATGTCTTTACGTTTCCTGAAACCAAATTAACGTCGTGTAACAGATCTTCAATTTTGTTTTCAGTGCACTATGTATTAATACTGTCACCATGTAGTCCAGAATTGTGTGGTTTGGCTAAATTCCATCCCTTGTGACGAGGCTACCTTGCAGTTATGTGTTTTTATCATGAATAAATTTGTTTTAATTTCAGTTCAATTCAATAGTCTGTGGTTTTTCACCTGTCCCCTTCATTAACAAAGTCATTTACCCAGGTAATAGAGTCCACAGCTGTAGGCGATGAAGGCTGATATCTGCACGATCCAGGGGGCAGAAGTATAGCAGGTGAGATTGTTTTTATTTGCTGATAGGGAACAGTGACTTGCAGTAGATCTCACTTCCATTCGATAAACCTACAGCCCAAACGAAACGCCAGAATCTACAACGTATTATCACTGTCTTCCTGACCTATTCCTGTTTCTTGTTCTCTCACGTCACCTGACAGTTCATCCCCCCTCAATCCCCCTTCACAGAAGCCCTCAGTGTTCGCCCATCGTCTCTCTGCTCTGGTTTAACAGTGAAATTCCTGTTGCACTCGTAATGTTGGCACCTTTGCTTTTTATTTCAGCTGGTTAATGACTGACTGATAGTGTTTCTGATGTAACACGGTCAGTGTGGGCGAGCTTCAGCCATACGCGGTATTCGGCCGACCAAGCGGCCGCCCAATGAGTGAGATGTGGAGGGTACCGCTGGACGGTTAAGCAACTGGCGCGCTGCCCTCCACACAGGTCATTACCGGCTCAGCCGCGACATTTAAGGTGGGGTGAGTAAGCAGTCTGCGTCAACGATGCGGCCGCGTATCGCTCCGACTTCACGTCACGTCTTCTAGCCGGTTCCTCAGCCAACCATAGCGGGGACGCCCGCAGAGTGCTCAGAGTCGGCAGCTGTAAAAATACGGACGCTTACGTGTCCTTTTTTTGTGGTGTGAGAGAAGTGCTACTACTGTGTGGCTGGATTTCCTGGATGAAAATATAAATGAGTATTGTTCTCTTTATTTACTCGTGAAAAGGGCAACGAGTTCAAATGGTTCAAATGGCTCTGAGCACTATGGGATTTAACGTCTGAGGTCATCAGTCCCCTAGAACTTAGAACTACGGAAATAACTAACCTACGGACATCACACACAGCCATGGCCGAGGCAGGATTCGAACCTGCGACAGTAGCGGTCGCGCGGTTCCAGAGTGAAGCGCCTGCGTCAGCGCAGGTGGTCAGCCGAAAGTCTGTGACGCTATCCACGATCTTACGCGTTGTTTCCTTGACGGTGTGCTGAATGTGGGTTAGTGTCATGTTCTTGATGAAGGTTCCTCCTTTGGACCCGCCGAGGGGCTTTTAGAATGAGTCGAAGACAGCGATTTTGTAACACCTGTAGTTATTTAATGTTTTTGTTGCTTGCAGTGCCCAGGAGGAGCAACGCTATAACGTGGAAGGTAGAACCGATGCTCGGCATACGTCAAGTTTTGTACTAACAGACATATGAGTACTTGCCAGGAGAGGGTACAAATAGCGTATCAGGCGCAACATATTAGCCTTTTTAGCGTCGACAGAGGAAAAGCGGAAAACCTAAATATCGATAACTAGACAGGGAATGCGATCCTTTACGCGAGTCCAGTGTTTTAACCGTTGCTCCAGTGTGCTCGGTTCGTTATACGAGTACAGGGCGGTCAGAAACGATGTGAAAAAAATGTAAGGATGTTTCAGGGTAGACTGTACTGAGAAAAAACTATTCAGAAAAAATTCGATACGTTGCGCCGTTTCCGAGTTAACTAGCACTGAAGTGAGCCAATCAGGACGTAGCGCACGCAGATTCAAGCAGCCCGCCGAAACGGTGTCGCCAGAAGTGTTCTTCGTTTGGTTTCCTAAAACCAAATAAAAGAGCGATACAAAAATTGGGCAATGGACTGTAGTAAGGATCTAACCAGAGCCAAAGGCTGATCAGTCTCGTGTACTGTCGTCTACGCTATGAGAACAACTGACACTAACTTTATCTGGCGGCCACCACCCTGATCGCCCTCAGTACTCTTTGCAGGAAGGAGACTCGGGCGTGAACATCTGTATTGTTTTTATTAATGGAGAGATCATCATGGCAATTTTTCCTTTACAGTCCACATTTCCTGAGGATACATTTTATGTCTCTTTAATACAGTCGTTTGCATTGCTTTCTGCTGGTTCTTGTCGTTGATCATTTCTCATGCTTTCACCTTTAAGGGCGATTTCCCATTCGAAGAACCATAATATGCTCTGAACCTCTATCAGTCTCGTCTATCCTCTTTTGCAAGACCGTTGGAAGAACGAGAGTCTCTCCTTAAAACGAACGTTTTCAGTCGAAGACTTTCATCCGAGGACTAATGACTGGGATCGAATCCAGGTGACGAATAGTCTTAGAAGCTAACCTTAGGGCAAGGCACACATTGGTGAATGCTAAGAAGCCTGTAGTTCGACAAATATTGTGAGCTGTTGCGACTGCGGGAGCATATACTGTTTCTAAAGCTTATGTAGATGATTTCGAGATACAAGACTTGGACAAGATTTAAATATATGCGAAAGAACATGGGGCGAGGCCATAAATGGTCCGAAAACCCATTAGGATAACCACTATTCCAATGGCCTTGGTAAGCATAAAAGTGAATCATAAAGTATACAGAGTACTTGCCCAAGCCAGTTTTCAACAAACAGCAGCTTAAAACTGGCCAACAATAGTGCCTTGTACCACAGCAGTAACTAAATCAAACGCCACAAGAAATCTAACATTGTCAGAAATGTTGAAGTAAAAGCAGACGTATATTTCCTACCAAAATCGTGGTTTCTGTCCAAAATTCTAAACATGCCCAAAGAACTGCATCGAGCTACAATACACACTGTCTCCTGGGTACTGTGGCATGGAGACATACCTAAGATTGCATACATCACATGGACTTAAAAACCAGAAGAAGAAGGCCACGACCTAACCGATTTTATTTGAAGATGCGCTGTTCTGATGACACACAGGACATCCAGAATCATAGAAAACAACCTGGCCAGTCCGACTGCGGCCTTGTTCGATAATAATACAGACCAGATTCCGAAACGGCACCCATGGACCACACGGAGAGACCATTTGCACTAAGCTTACGTGACAATAATCCGCCGTCAATCCCAGAGAGAAGACTGTAAAACCATCAGCCACATACCTGATCAGGACAGGCGCCTGCGACACGTGCTGTGAACCAGGCACCCTGGAGCTCAGGATTTTGTGTCGGGCGGTCCCAGACGTTTTGAGAACTAGCAAACTAATACTTAGCTTCATAAACAGAACCGTGCCGAATCATTTCGCATCAACAACGATCACCGAACCAGACTATAAGCAATTACCTGCCTGCAAGAGATCTGCCACTACATAAATAGTTGCCCAACAAAGAGCACTCTCTCTATCCGCTGCGACACACTGGGAAATCACAGTTTCTAGTTTATCTATGGGACCTACATGAGAAATCGAGGAAAATTCTAAAATATGACGAAATTTGTGTGAACTTTTTAATCATTGCATTTGACACAGCCTTTAATAAAAACTGCGGTAAGTATCGCGAACCAGTCTGGTCAATAAACCGTTTAACAACAACCCGATGGGCCGCTATCAACATCATCTCCCTTGGTTACAAAGGCACGTACCATATTAGAATCAACAATTTGCTCACGTTCGGGTTCACTTAGCTCCTACCTCGTGCACTCACAACCACAGATAACGCTGTTCTGGCCACGACTTGCAACATATTGGGAATATCCAGGTGCCATTCGTAGTCAAATACAGCAGTGCAGCCAGCAGGCTTGGCTAGCCTCTGCATTTACACTACTGGCCAATAAAATTGCTACACCACGAATATGACGTACTACAGATGCGAAATTTAACCGAGAGGAAGAAGATGCTGTGATATGCAAATGATTAGCTTGTCAGAGCATTCACACAAGGTTGGTGCCGGTGGCGACACCTGCAACGTGCTGACATGAGGAAACTTTCCAACCGATTTCCCATACACAAACTGCTGTTGACCGGCGTTGCCTGGTGAAACGTTGTTGTGATGCTTCGTGTAAGGATGAGAAATGCGTACCATCACGTTTCCGACTTTCATTAAGGTCGGATTGTAGCCTATCGCTATTGCGGTTTATCGTATCACGACATTGCTGCTCGCGTTGGTCGAGATCCAATGACTGTTAGCAGAATACGGAATCGGTGGTTTCAGGAGGGTAATACGGAACGCCGTGCTGGATCCCAATGGCCTCGTATCACTAGCAGTCGAGATGACAGGCATCTTATCCGCATGGCTGTAACGGATCGTGCGGCCACGTCTCGATCCCTGAGTCAACAGATGGGTATGTTTGCAAAACAACAACCATCTGCACGAACAGTTCGACGACGTTTGCAGCAGCATGGACTATCAGCTCGGAGACCATGGCTATAGTGACCCTTGACGCTGCATCACAGACAGGAGTGCCTGCGAGGGTGTATTCAACGACGAACCTGTGTGCACGAATGGCAAAACGTCATTTTTTTGGATGAATCCAGGTTCTGTTTACAGCATCATGATGGTCACATCCGTGTTTGGCGACATCGCGGTGAACGCACATTGGAAGCGTGTATTCGTCGTCGCCATATTGGCGTATCACCCGGCGTGATGGTATTGGGTGCCCTTGGTTAGACGTGTCGGTCACGTCTTGTTCGCATTGACGGCACTTTGAACAGTGGACGTTACATTTCAGATGTGTTACGACCCGTGTCTCTACCCTTCATTCGATCCGTGCGAAACCCTACATTTCAGCAGGTAATGCACGACCGCATGTTGCAGGTCCTGTACGGGCTTTTCTGGATACAGAAAATGTTCGACTGCTGCCCTGGCCAGCACATTCTCCAGATCTCTCACCAATTGAAAACGTCTGATCAATGGTAGCCGAGCAACTGGCTCGTCACAATACGCCAGTCACTGCTCTTGATGAACTGTGGTATCGTGTTGAAACACGCCATCCAAGCTCTGTTTGACTCAATGCCCAGGCGTATCAAGGCCGTTATTACGGCCAGAGGTGGTTGTTCTGGGTACTGATTTCTCAGGATCTATGCACCCAAATTGCGTGAAAATGTAATCACATGTCAGTTCTAGTATAATATATTTGTCCAATGAATACCCGTTTATCATGTGCATTTCTTCTTGGGGTTACAATTTTTAATGTCCAGTACTGTATGTTCAAGTGTGCATTTCACGTTGTGTTCCCACATTTTTGTACACCCCCCGTATCAACTATCTAATTAAGAAGTGAGAGGGACGCGGAGAGAATTTGACTTAGTACTTTTGGGTAGTTTCATTTCACTGTCCCCGACGAGCTTGGCACGACATCGCACGTTGTTTCTCCGAGGCCTATCAGCTGCTCTGAATCGGCAGGCGTCACGGAGAATGATTTTCTGGGGCTAGACAAACGTTTGCTCTTTAGCGTGCCAGGTGAGACGGCCGTTCGAGATACGGGCGAGGCATTCTCCGCACTACCGAATTTCGTGTTTCCGAAGCCGGCGGCGCGGCGCGGCGATGGTATCTGCGGCGGCAGGTGGGAGAGTCCTCGCCTTGTCTTTCCTCGGCAGTTGCGCCAGGCGGCGTCTCTCCCAGGCCGCTTGCTCAAGCGCACTCCGCAAGCCGCCGACTCCCGCAATCCCTTTCCTGCCGTTATGATTTCGAGTGCAGGTGCCATTAAAGCGCCATCCGCCGCTCACGAACAACCTGCTACCGCTGCTACTCTGGCGAAATGCCTCCGCCGTTGCTGATGTACTGCCGGAACGCTACGAGCACTGTACCGTGAGTCCTCGTCAAAGGAAAGCGATGTACCTGTGTCAAAATGGTTGAGTTGGTCCACGAAATTCGGAACTGGTGAGCACAATCAGCATTCACGTCTCGCTGGAACAGCATTTTAGCCTCCACCAGGACAGCGGCCGATCCTTTTTTTTCTTTCTTTTCCCTCAGCAGAAGCACAATAAACTTTTATCTTTTTACGAACTGGCATAGTTAACTCATCAATGTAAATTGTAAATGATACGACACTTGATACAGATCATTACGTCTAGGTGATACCGAGAAGCCGACTCCGTGTAGAGCACGGGATCCGGCCTGCGTCTTGTTTCAACACAGATCGCGAAAGAAATTAGTGGAAGTGAGACATTTTGCTGTCCTAGATTCTTGTGTTTGATTTTGTGAGTTCCTATGTATAATTTATTGCGATGGCATGTCGGAAAGCTTAGCGCTACGTTAAAATATACAGTATTATCCACAAACACTGACATCGCTGGTGCTATACCTTCGGACATTTGCGTTAGAGGGGGCTGCAATCACGTCACATTGTTACTGCGCTGTTTCGACCATTTCGTGCAGTGCTAATAAAATACGATTCGTGCCGATGACCTGCCGTGGAGAAATGTCACATGGAAGTTAACGGGCTCTCACACGTTCAATATCATTCTCAGTAGGTCAGTCTATTGACCATCTGAGGAAGAACATAGTCCTATTCTCAATACTAGAATACTGACGAACAGTATTGATACCATCTAAAATACTCTCAGTAGTACCAATACGCAATGAAAATTAGAAAATAATTCTTGTACGTTGTGGAGATATTAGAACACCGCAGATATTGAAGCTGAAGGTGATTTATAATGAATCAGCTACAACCAGTTGCTTTTATAGGTGTATGTGTTTCCAGGATGACATTTCAAGACGCCTGGCACCCCATCTTACATTTATTTACGCGTCGTGAACATTGTTTATTTACTAACGGCGTTGCAGAATTCTGCGAAGCTAGTTTTTAAGACCGCAGTTGTAAAGCGTCTCAAATAAAGAAACAGTGTTCACGACACGTAAATGAATGTAAGAATCTGAAGATGGGGTGAGTATAAAATGAATGTAGTTTCAAAAACGCGTGATTTGAGGCATAATATGTTGGCGTGGCGTATCAAAATAGGAGTGCTATTCATATCAGTAAATTACCCCTTCAGCATTAAGTCACGGACGGTATAATTTTGACTTTAATCACTAGGAGCTCTGCTGTCTCGTCACGTGACGAGGCAACCAGAAAGTTTAAGTAAATACATACATCACAAAAAGTTTTGCAACACCCCGATTCCAAGAACTCCTGAAGACAGACGTTGACTGTGGATATTATATCACAGACACAGTCCCATTGACTGTTCAGAGATGTCACTAAATCCGCCCAAAGATGTAAACAACCATGCATGAGCAGCGCCTATTAGACGGAGGGAGTGCGACAGCCGATCAGTTCCAGTCATTCCACCAGGAAGGAGGTACACGGGTCGTGTTGTATGTAGTTCAACTAAGCCTAGACGGTCAATATCGCGGTTCGATCGCGTCCGCACTGTTACTTTGTGCCAGGAAGGGCTCTCAACAAGGGAAGTGTCCAGGCGTCTCGCAGTGAACCAAAGTGATGTTGTTCGAACATGGAGGAGATACAGAGAGACAGGAACTGTCGATAACATGCCTCGCTCAGGCCGCCCAAGGGCTATTACTGCAGTGGATGACCGCTACCTACGGCTTATGGCTCGGAGGAACCCTGACAGCTACGGCACCTTGTTGAATAAAGCTTTTCGTGCAGCCACAGGACGTTCTGTTACGACTCAAACTGTGTGCAACAGGCTGCATGATGCGCAACTTCACTCCCGACGCCCCTGGCGAGGTCCATCTTTGCAACCACGCCACCATGCAGCGCGGTACAGATGGGCCCAACAACATGCCGAGTGGACCGCTCAGGATAGGCATCACGTTCTCTTCACCGACGAGTGTCTCATATGCCTTCAACCAGACAGTCGTTGGAGACGCTTTTGGAGGCAACCTGGTCAGGCTGAAAGCCTTAGACACACTGTCCAACGAGGGCAGCAAGATGGAGGTTCCCTGTTGTTCTGGGGTTGTTATATGTGGGGCCGACGTACGCCGCTGGTGGTCATGGAAGGCGCCGTAACGGCTGTACGATACGTGAATACCATTCTCCGACTGATAGTGCAACCATATCGGCAGCATATTCTCGAGCCATTCGTCTTCATGGACGACAATTCGAGCCCCCATCGTGCACGTCTTGTGACTGACTTCCTACAGGATAACGACATCGCTCGACTAGAGTGGCCGGCATGTTCTCCAGACATGAACCCTATCGAACATACCTGGGACAGATTGAAAAGGGCTGTTTATGGACTACATGGACCACCAACCACTCTGAGAGATCTACGCCGAATCGCCGTTGAGGAGTGGGACAATCTGGACCAACAGTGCCTTGATGAACGTGTGGATAGTATGCTTTGACGAATACAGCCATACATCAATAGAAGAGGACGTGCTACTGGGCATTAGAGGTACCGGTGTGTACAGAAATCTGGACCACCACCTCTGTAGGTCTCGCTGTATGGTGGTACAACATGCAACGTGTGGTTTTCAAGAACAAGAAAAGGGGCGGAAATGATTTTTATGTTGATCGTTAGTTCAATTTTCTGTACAGTTTCAGGAACTCTCGGAACCGAGGTGTTGCATAACTTTTATGATGTGTATATGAGAATGAGCAGCGCGGGTTACCATAGGCTGCTTACGACTGGTGTAGAGGGACGCCTCGTCTTCCGGCTGTTGCTGCCTCTTGATGTTTCGAGAGACACTGTATCGAAGTTTTGTACCGGACGCAGGGAAAGCAGTGAAACATCATCCGCTAAGGCACAACACAGACGGAAGCGGTTCTTCAGTGTTCGTGACAGGGGCTTATTGAAGAGGGCTGTGGCGAATAATAAGGGGACATTAGCTGCAAAAGTCAGTGCAGAACTGAATGACACCCTGCGAATCTCGTTAGCGCCAAAACGAGACAAAGGAAGCTCCGTAAGTACGGAATTTCAGGGTGAGGAGGAATTCCCATATCAGTCATCAGCGATGCCAATGTCCGTACCGAGGTCGTAAGATCTGGACGTGGAGAAACGGAGGAAGGTCATTTGGTCGGATGAGTGTTGTTTCACACTGTTTCCAACTTCTGGCGTAGTTTTTGCCCACGGCAGGTGTTCGGTATTCCATGGGCCCCATGATTATTCTGCAAGATAGCATTACTGTCAAAGATTGTGAGCATTTTAGCTTAACAGGTGCACAACATGATGATGATGTTTGGTTGAGGGGCGCTCAATTGCGCTGGTCATCAGCGCAGCGCCCGTAGTAAGTTCCAGTTTCTTACACAGTCCAAGTTTTTACACAGTCCCATCTATTCACTGTCACGAATGAGGATGATGAAATGATGAGGACAACACAAACACCCAGTCCCCGGGCAAAGAAAATCCCCACCCGACCGGGAATCGAACCCGGGGCCACGTGATCAAGAGGCAGCAACGCTAGCCACTAGACCACGAGCTGAGGACGTCCATAACATGGTACAATATGCGTTCGTCAATGGTTATGCTCTGTTTAAAGACGACACGCCCCTGTCCACGAAGCTCGCATCGTCCAAGACTGTTTTGTCAGCACGAGGATGAACTGTTGCGTCATTCTTTGCGGTCACAGTCATCAGATAATATTAGTCGGAGTTTGTGGTCCACTTTGGAGAGAAGGTGTGTGATCGCTATTTACCTCTACCATCGTTATCTGAACATGCCACTATTTTGCATTGAGAATGGTATAAGATTCCTTTTAAAACCATATGGGACCCGTATTTATCCATTCCGAGACTACCTGGAAGATGTTATGAACGACAAGGGATTTCCTAAGCCGTATTAGACTTGGTAATGTGTCGTGTTTTTGGTGTTTCCCCCTGCGTTTCTCCCAGCAATTCTTGATTCTTTCGGTGGTATTAAAGGTGCATCCTCTCTGTGAATATTGCCGCGTTGAGAATAGGAATGGCCAACTCAAGAAACGTAAATCGTGATTGGAACCATACAACATTTCATTCATTCATTCGACTATTTCACTATTTTTCTTTAGTGTTTGATGCTTTAGGTCAATTAGAAGTTCAGTACATTGAAATTAAAAACAAAGAAATTACAAACGAACAGAATGGGAAATCAAAGATCAATGTCTATGTTTTCCAGCACTCAATTGCTCCGAATAGTTCCTCCAGGGACCCTGCGAACTCACGCAAGAGGCAGTCCTGAACATAATGTGACTCCATCTGCACCAAGTCGCTACTATTACAGCTTGATGAGTCTCGCCATCCCAGGCTTAGCAGACTAATTACCGTTCTCTGTGTCCCACACTTCATTCGGACCACTGTGCCCCAAATAGCGTGACGAATATAGAACTCCGGGAATTTGATACTTGGGTTTTCGACTGGCAAGAAGCCTCGTTTAAATGAAGATCACCACCCCGCTTTTCATGCAGCCACAGTGTTGAAAGCACTAGTTGGTAGGCTCTTGGCCGCTCTTCGAAATCATTGGATCATACAAAGAAAGATGAATAAATGACTGTAAGAAAATCTGAAAGGGGGAACGTGGAACTTTGAATTCTGACGTCACCATATCTTCTACCGATGTGGTTCTTGTCGTCTTTACGAAATATGGAAGTGCTACGTGACCAATATCCGATCTTGAGTAAATGTTCCTCATACGAAAACATCTCTACCATCAGCCTGAACAGTACCCTTCCTCACGTAAAATCCCTCACACCAAATGTCCCTATCACCTACGTGACCAGTGTCCTATGTCCTGTAAACTTCTCTCACACAAGAATACCTATAATACCCACCTGAACAGAACACTGTCTCGTGTAACCGTCCTTCACATGAGAATATCTCTACCACCTGCCTCAACAGTATCCAATCTCGTGTAAACATCCCTCATATGAGAATATCTATACCAACTGCCCAAACTGTATCCTATCTCGTGTAAACATCAGTAACTTGAGAATATGTTTACCAGTTGCCTGTACGGTATACACCCTGGTGTAAACATCGCCGCAAATTCAGGATGGTAATACGGAACGCCGTGCTGGATCCCAACAGCCTCGTATCACTAGCAGTCGAGATGACAGCCGTCTTATCTGCATGGCTGTAAGGGATTGTGCAGCCACGTCTCGATCCCTGAGTCAACAACCATCTGCACGAACAGTTCGACAACGTTTGCAGCAGCATGGACTATCAGCTCGGAGACCATGGCTGCGGTTACCCTTGACGCTTCATCACAGACAGGAGCGCCTGCGATGGTGTACTCAACGACGAACCTGGGTGCACGAATGGCAAAACGTCATTCTTTCGGATGAATCCAGGCTCTGTTTACAGCATCATGATGGTCACATCCGTGTTTGGCGACATCGCGGTGAACGCACATTGGAAGCGTGTATTCGTCATCGCCATACTGGCGTATCACCAGACGTGATGGTATGGGGTGCCATTGGTTACACGTCTCGGTCACCTCTTGTTCGCATTGACGGCACTTTGAACAGTGGACGATACATTTCAAATGTTTTACGACCCGTGGCTCTACCCTTCATTCGATCCCTGTGAAACCCTACATTTCAGCAGGTAATGCACGACCACATGTTGCAGGTCCTGTACGGGCTTTTCTGGATACAGAAAATGTTCGACTGCTGCCCTGGCGAGCACATTCTCCAGATCTCTCACCAATTGAAAACGTCTGGTCAATGGTGGCCGAGCAACTGGCTCGTCACAATACTCCAGTCACTATTCTTGATGAACTGTGGTATCGTGTTGAAGCTGCATGGGCAGCTGTACCTCCACACGCCATCCAAGATCTGTTTGACTCTGTAGTGTCGGCAGACTTGCCAACACTACGTACACTAATTGAAAGAGGCGGTCAAGATGCACGCGCTAACCCACGAAGGATGGAGTGAGGTCTGAAACAGGATACGTAATGAATGTTATAAAGAAAAGTACGTAGCTCCTTGAATACTTAACTTTTAATCCCTCATTGTATACATCGTTCTTGATGAGCCATCTGGAGATTGTGGCGATACAAGTGAGACTCTTTAGATACATGCAGTGTTACAAATGGCGCCTTGCTAGGTCGTAGCCATGTACTTAGCTGAAGGCTATTCTAACTGTCTCTCGGCAAATGAGAGAAAGGCTTCGTCAGTGTAGTCGCTAGCAAAGTCGTCGTACAACTGGGGCGAGTGCTAGTACGTCTCTCGAGACCTGCCTTGTGGTGGCGCTCGGTCTGCGATCCTGACAGTGGCGACACGCGGGTCCGACATGTACTAATGGACCGCGGCCGATTTAAGCTACCACCTAGCAAGTGTGGTGTCTGGCGGTGACACCACAGACTCAATGCCCAGGCGTATCAAGGCCGTTATTACGGCCAGAGGTGGTTGTTCTGGGTACTGATTTCTCAGGATCTATGCACGCAAATTGCGTGAAAATGTAATCACATGTCAGTTCTAGTATAATATATTTGTCCACTGAATACCCCTTTTATCATCTGCATTTCTTCTTGGAGTAGCAATTTTAATGGCCAGTAGTGCACTTGCAGTCAACAGGATTTTGTATTGTTTAGAGTCAATTGTCACTTTTTCCACTATACATATACCTTCTCTAAATAACGTTTGCAGTTTGTTTTGATCTACTGATGACCTTACTAGAAGGTAACCACGGTATCACCTGCAAACGATCTACGACTGCTGCTCATATTGATTCCAGCACCAGGGCGCGATGGACAGCGTCAGAAATGTCCCAGCGTCTGACGCTGGGCCGTGCGTGGTGCACAAAAAGAGCTTGTTTATGTCCCAGTGTGATTGGCCCAGGAAGTTACGATAGCGCTCCCGTGTAGGTGGGGTATGCGACGGCCGTTGTTGTCATCTGAGGGAGGCGTGGCAGAGAAGCAGTATCAAGGCGACTATGTTGTAGGCAACACGGTTAGCAGCTTCTGAAGAGAGCAGCCAAGTGGATGTGGTGAAGCAGGAAGTTTTGTAGCAACGCAGTGAGACAATTTGGTGATGTTCTTCAGGGGCTGGTGGCGGCCTCCTGTTAACACGGGGTATAGATCAGGTCTGCAGCAGTGGACGTTGCTTGGCTTTGTCGATTCAGAAAATGCAGTGGGACTGGGAGTCTAGTGTTCTTAGCTGTTGCTAGTCTTCAGCCACAGCGGTTAAAGGCAGTTGCGCTCGTTGTGATCAGTGCTGTCATGTAGTGCAGACTAGAGCGTCTGCGCTGGTCAAGTTAAGTTACCAAGGGATCATAATTATCAACTGTGGTGTGGCGTGTAGGGACTAGTCTACTAAAGTTGGATAATTTTATTTTATTGTTGTTGTGTTCAGTAAAATTTTAATCTCTTCTTGTTGATGGTATTCACTGTTTTGTTCCACTGACTTATTAAGCCCAGTAGAGAGTAAACTGTGCTGTTAGTAGCTTGTTTACTGTTAGTTAGATTGTCGGCATTAGTTTGAGTATATCTTACTCTTTTGTGTTCTGGGCCAAGATTGATCCTGGTATGTTTTCTTGTTCTCCTTCTGCTTTTGTAAAATTGATTTCCGTTTCATACTGGCCGCCTGGTACAGCAACTGGTTGTGAATTTCTTGAAATAAAACAGTCTAGGTTGTAAATTTTTTTTATTTCAAGGAAATGACGCGTTTCGCTCCTTTTGGGCATCATCAGATTAGCGTAAAAATCAATGTAGAAAACCAACATTCGTCCACTAATGCGCACATATGGCATTAGAATAAAATTTTATCTTAATGCCGTGTGTGGACATTAATGAACGGATACGATACGATATTGAGTGCCTGTGTTATTCCGATTACGGTGCAAAGTTCCTTTGGACATGCATGCTCTTTAATGCAGTACACTGCAGACACTGCAATATCGTATTTATCTGCCGATACCGGGCAAGCGACATACAGCTCCTGACCTGTACGGGACTATACATAAAGGATGTATGAGTACAGATCGTAGACACATCGATGACGACATATGGAGGTTTGGCCGTGAGTCGTGTACGGCTAGCCAAATGGCAAGGCGGCCGCTCGTGATAAGCGGGAAATCCGCGTTCGAGTCCTGGTCCGGCACACATTTTCACTGTCGTCATTTCATTCTACAGCTGAAGATTGTCTTTATTTGTAATTGCGAATATATTTAATGTATTAATGGACGAATGTTGGTTTTATACATTAATTTTTACACCAATCTGATGATGCACCAAAGGGGCGAAACACGTCATTTCCTGTAAATAAAAAGGATTATGCAACGAATGTTTTATTTCAAGAAGTTCTACTTTCGGGCTATTATTTATGATTTAGTATTTCTAGTCCCCTTTATTGCAAAGTTGGTAAATTTCAAAAGGGCAGATTATTTGTTTTTGCGTTCTGTTGTGTCAGTTATAATGTTTTGAATTTTGGTAAAATGTGACTTAAATGTCTTATTTGTGTCATCTTGTGCATGCGCTCGGTGCTGTTGAAATTAATTAATAAATGTGTTCAAATATTGTAAAGGATACACGCCTACACAACCACCAGCCATCACCCTGTTCGGCCATTTCCTGTGTCACACATGTAATACACTGAAGTAATATTGCATTTATTGTTGAGGAAGACCATTGATGACTTTGAGGGAAAATGGATCATGACATAAATCGGAAGTTCACATTAGTGGCTAGTAAGACAATATTTCGTAACGAAATCAGTAGTAGCTCGTAATCAATATTGGCAGTTATCTCGCAAACTGGACACTTGCGAACTCTTGCTTGCCGGAATGTTTATACTTCTGTTATCGTATACTTTGAGTCTTGTCTGATTTCGCTATTAGTGATGATACACCAACTAGACACGAGTCACCTGAGAGGAGAGGTAGTCTGTAGACACAACAGACATACGAGAGATACTCTTTGAAAGTGAAAAGATATTTAAAAAAAAATTCTGGACAATACGTCGTAGGAAGCCCAGAATGGGTATGACAGAAAGAACTACAGAATGAAAAAAAGACAGGCGAAGAAATTCCCATTAGCTGGTGAGGGACAGTAATATGGTGGCACCAAATAAAGGATAAGCAACGATAATGACAAGAGCACGAGGGTGGCGAGGCAAGACGTGATCGAGCTGTGGTCTGGATGGATTGACAGAAAGCCACGTGGTACCGCGTAAGACATTTGGTGTGCTAGGAGGCTGAATAAATTTAATAATTGTAACAACGCATAATAACAATGATTGCAAAATATAAACCACAAATCAGTGAATGTAAAGCAGTTATTCTTTAGATAAATAACACGATCGGTTATAGTTTCAAGAAAAGGGGTTTTCAATGTACGTGACAAATATATATATCAAAAAATACGCCCAGTATAACTGCTACAGCTACTTTGACACCTACTAGTTAACAATGACTGAGAGGCATTATCTATTGTTTAACCTAAAACATTTTAAAGGCACATTTTTAGCAATAGCATATAAATCTATTTTTTTTTTAATCAGAGAGCCCTGTTTAATAAAGCATGAAAGCCAATGCAAGTTATCTTGTGCGCGGTCGCATGTGATCGCTGGTGTGACACAGAAAGGATGTCTAGTCTTTTGTTAATTCCTTCTTCTGTTATCTGTTCTGGAATGGAGTAGAGGGAGAGCCTCGAGCGTTAGACTGGCCGCTCTAATTTAAACTCTTTAATTTTATAAAAAGTCACTGCGTACTGCAGGGCGCATACTCGCGCATACTAGTAATTATATAAGGAAATTTCCACTGCGCACGGACGAGATACAGACGTGCGGATAATGAACATATCACTAGTGATTAATATTGTATTCCCAATGTAAGTAGCATAGTGCACTTCAGTAATTATGATTAACGCTATTGTGATTTCATTATTTGTTTGATCCATGATCCTAAAATTTCAACATTATATGTAAACTGTATTTTCAGTATTTATCTCATTTTAGCTCAGAAATAACGTGGCCCACGAAACTCCTTCTTACAGCGACGAAATTCTCAAAGTACACTCCTGGAAATTGAAATAAGAACACCGTGAATTCATTGTCCCAGGAAGGGGAAACTTTATTGACACATTCCTGGGGTCAGATACATCACATGATCACACTGACAGAACCACAGGCACATAGACACAGGCAACAGAGCATGCACAATGTCGGCACTAGTACAGTGTATATACACCTTTCGCAGCAATGCAGGCTGCTATTCTCCCATGGAGACGATCGTAGAGATGCTGGATGTAGTCCTGTGGAACGGCTTGCCATGCCATTTCCACCTGGCGCCTCAGTTGGACCAGCGTTCGTGCTGGACGTGCAGACCGCGTGAGACGACGCTTCATCCAGTCCCAAACATGCTCAATGGGGGACAGATCCGGAGATCTTGCTGGCCAGGGTAGTTGACTTACACCTTCTAGAGCACGTTGGGTGGCACGGGATACATGCGGACGTGCATTGTCCTGTTGGAACAGCAAGTTCCCTTGCCGGTCTAGGAATGGTAGAACGATGGGTTCGATGACGGTTTGGATGTACCGTGCACTATTCAGTGTCCCCTCGACGATCACCAGTGGTGTACGGCCAGTGTAGGAGATCGCTCCCCACACCATGATGCCGGGTGTTGGCCCTGTGTGCCTCGGTCGTATGCAGTCCTGATTGTGGCGCTCACCTGTACGGCGCCAAACACGCATACGACCATCATTGGCACCAAGGCAGAAGCGACTCTCATCGCTGAAGACGACACGTCTCCATTCGTCCCTCCATTCACGCCTGTCGCGACACCACTGGAGGCGGGCTGCACGATGTTGGGGGGTGAGCGGAAGACGGCCTAACGGTGTGCGGGACCGTAGCCCAGCTTCATGGAGACGGTTGTGAATGGTCCTCGCCGATACCCCAGGAGCAACAGTGTCCCTAATTTGCTGGGAAGTGGCGGTGCGGTCCCCTACGGCACTGCGTAGGATCCTACGGTCTTGGCGTGCATCCGTGCGTCGCTGCGGTCCGGTCCCAGGTCGACGGGCACGTGCACCTTATAAAGGCACATTTGCATGCCGAGCGTGAGTTTCCGCGGAAACGCGAAATATTAATTAAATAAATAATCAGTGACTAATAAATAAAGCCTATGGCACACAACTGCAGCGCTGTGTCGCTGATAAAGACAAAAGAATAATTACGTTACTCTTATGTTTGATTAAGAGAAGAGAGAGCTCAGGTAGAAGTGGTGCGAGAAGCACGTATTTTATTTTATTGTCTGGCACACCGCCATATTTTCATGTTATAGAAGAATACTGCGAGTTGCAACCACACTAGGCACTCGATTCTGTAATGAATTTATATTTATAAAAGTAAGTAGGATTATGAACTGTAGGCTATTTCATTGAATATATCTGATTTAACTAACTGTGTAACTTTTTATGTTTAGTAGACAATCACCTCTGTACGACGTATTGGCATGGCTGGCAAATCATTGTAATATTGAGATTAGATCATGAGTCCGTACCTACCGCAGCAGTCTTTGGAAACGATTTAATTACGAAGTCCGATTATTTCAGTTTTCTTTCACGGTCAACTACGAGTTACATTGCCTTTTCCAAATAGCCATTGTCAAGCGTCTGATACCGAATAATTAAACGTCCACGTTCCAGATAAGCAAATACCAATTACAACCAATCATCATACATACAGAATAATTAATCATTAATATTTTATTCCATTTTATTTTTATTTATTTTATAACCTTCCGCCGACCACTGGCGACAACATCGATGTACTGTGGAGACCTCACGCCCCACGTGTTGAGCAATTCGGCGGTACGTCCACCCGGCCTCCCGCATGCCCACTATACGCCCTCGCTCAAAGTCCGTCAACTGCACATACGGTTCAAATGGTTCAAATGGCTCTGAGCACTATGGGACTCAACTGCTGAGGTCATAAGTCCCCTAGCACTTAGAACTACTTAAACCTAACTAACCTAAGGACAACACACACATCCATGCCCGAGGCAGGATTCGAACCTGCGACCGTAGCGGTCGCGCGGTTCTAGACTGTAGCGCCAGAACCGCTCGGCCACCAGCGGCCGGCACACATACGGTTCACGTCCACGCTGTCGCGGCATGCTACCAGTGTTAAAGACTGCGATGGAGCTCCGTATGCCACGGCAAACTGGCTGACACTGACGGCGGCGGTGCACAAATGCTGCGCAGCTAGCGCCATTCGACGGCCAACACCGCGGTTCCTGGTGTGTCCGCTGTGCCGTGCGTGTGATCATTGCTTGTACAGCCCTCTCGCAGTGTCCGGAGCAAGTATGGTGGGTCTGACACACCGGTGTCAATGTGTTCTTTTTTCCATTTCCAGGAGTGTATATGTCCGATGCCACCTTATCATGGTTTAAATATATTCACTGGTTTTTTTTTAATATTTCCATCCATCTCAAGTCATTTCGACAAAAATTATTAAAAAAATAATATGAATAATCATATATATATATATATATATATATATATATATATATATATATATATATATATATACAACATTATTGCACACGTTTCCTGACAGAACTATTGTGTACACGCATCGTCCGAAGCGATGTAGTGAGAACTGTGGCTGGAAGAGTCCCTGGAAGGACTCGTCAGGAAACGCTGCTTAGCGCCCCGAAAGCGCTGTAGCATTATGTAGATGGGAATTCCAGCGGGACGCGTAGACTAGTTACGGAACACGGGGTTTCGAGCCTCTCGGGGCGTCTTTATGCGGACAGCGGTAAATCGCGGCCGTGGTAGGAAAACAATTTGCACGCACGGCGGTGGCCGCTCCGCGGGAGGCGGAATGGGCCATTGTGCGGCGCGCCGCGGCGCCGTGAGTCCAGGCCGGCCACGCCGTGTCGCTGCGCGCAGCGGGCCGTAACTCGCCGCGCCGGAGCTGGCCAACAGCTGCCGCTCCCCCAGTCTGTTTCCACCGCCAGTCTCAGTGGGTCATCCCGCCATCTCAGCTCCGTACATCACACTACGAGATTCAAATCAATAACAGCTGCAAGATGAACAACTTACAAGCAGGTACTCTCGGTGCAGCCAGTCTTCCGGTTCAAATTTGTACCTCAATTAGGTTCTTTTCGAAGTGATCTGATGTAATAGGTCCATAATTTAAGAGAAATGAAGACATCGGCCGCAGCTGAGCTTTTAAATAAGACCAAAGAGACAAATAAATTTTGTGCCGGAGCGGAGGTTCGAATCCTGCCTCAGGCATGGATGTGTGTAATGTCCTTAGATTAGTTAGGTTTAAGTAGTTCTAAGTTCTAGGGGACTGATGACCTCAGATGTCAAGTCCCATAGTGCTCAGAGCCATTTGAACCATTTTTTGTATTAACAGGTACGGTGATTAGTTTTGAAATACTAAACAGTTTACTTACTTTCCTCCCGTCTCTTTCATTTTCAGAGTGCTGTTGATACTTCTTCCCACGTAGATCTCGCGAAATGATAGTGACTGGAAAATTAGATATCTTACTGAGGCTAGCCGACAGTCGTTTTTCCTAATCACTATTTGTGCACGAGATAACAAAGAGGACAAGTGACAGTGGTACCAGAAGTACCCTCCAACACATATCCGTAAAGCGATTTGTGGGGTACAGATGTGAGATATACATCCAAGTACGTCATAGTGCAGGTGTAGGTACCGTTGTACCGTTGCAAAGTGAGTGTGAGGCAGCTGGCAACGGCCGCCTTGAGGCACGCCCAGCACTTGAGTCAGAAGAGATACGAGACGTCCAGCGTTTCCATATGCGCTTAAAATCCAGTGTTTACTAACGAGTACGTCAACCACTCGTGCGACAGTAGTTTAAACTACACTTAACGCAGTGAACGCCAGTGTGAGTAGGAAGACAAGGACAAGAGCATATTTTTAAGGAGAGTGTGCACACACGACTGCGTACAGACTGTCGGACAAGGACAAGGTTGAGGTGCTCAAGTTCTGAGCCGTCAGACGCGACTTGTAGCAGAAGTCTTGCTGTGACAGCGGCGACCCACGCTCGGTGCCGACCCCGACACGCCAGCTTTCTCTGCAACACTCAACACCGGCGGAAGTCAGCCACAGCCAACTTAAGATTCAAATGGCTCTGAGCACTATGGGACTTAACTTCTGAGGTCATCAGTCCCCCTAGAAGTTAGAACTACTTAAACCTAGCTAACCTAAGGACATCACACACATCCATGCCCGAGGCAGGATTCGAACCTGCGACCATAGTTGTCACGCGGTTCCAGACTGTAGCGCCAACTTAAGGGCTAACCGGGAAAAGTTCTCTAGGCTCTAAGGGACCATCCGCTCACAGTTCGCCTTTAGACATCATGACGTTGTGAATAGTGTTTAATTTAAATAACGTCTTTCACGTGAAATTAATTACTAGATCAGAGTGTAACGCTAAATGGGATGACCAGGCGTCGATGGGGTGGTACATGTGTGCCAATGCTAAGTAGTAGTTACTCTTTACGTGACGGCGTTGAACACTCTGTAGGACTGCTCTCACTTCCAGTTCCAGTAGAGTAAGCTCACCAAGCAAAATATTAGTCACACTCTTAAAAACCACACTGGTCGCGTTGGAGTGCTGTAGATGTGGAACTTGTAAGAGGCCTTTCACTAGTGATTTCAGTTCTGACAGTGCAATGGTGTATATATGACCAGGCGGCTGTGTGCAGTCAGCGATGTGAAGAAACAGCTATCGTATTGTTTGCACATGCCCATGACGACACCGTGAATGAAATTGCCCGAATGCTTGGTGTATCAACGTCGACTGTTGACCTTGTCTGGAAGGAACGGTGCCCCACTAGGAGCCATGTATCAAGACGGTAGAACAGTGTTCGTACAAAAACAGGGACTACAGGTGAGTGTTAAGCTTTTTCAGTGCCAGTAGGTCGTTCCAACAGAAATCGCTGCTCGCAGAGAATACACGTCCACATCAATCAGTTTCCGAGCGAACGTTGCGGAGGGAACTGCATGCAGTGGACATTTGGAGACGCATAGCTCGCAAACGGCCATTGTTCACAGCACCACATAAAGCTGTTCATTTCTTATATGACTGGGTTTAATGGCATGTTAGTCGATCACTTGTTGATAACACTAGGTGCGCTTGGTAATGGGGGGTACCTGAACGACTCAAGTCGAGGATATTCGACCGTCACTGACAGTGTACTCCCGCTACCAACATAGCCCAACTTTGTTGACAGCAGCACTGACTTCAGCATGCCGGCTGCTTTGTATATGAGAGAAGGAGGGATACGCAATGTTAAGGACAAACGAAACAAAAATCAGCATAGTTAATACAACACAGAGTGACGATTGCAGTGCCAGCGTAGACGGCACTGATGTCTGGACAAATGTTTTTGTGACCTGGAACAAGTGAATAATGGTCCGAAGTCATACACCATGTCGAACTTTTGTCGATTCTGCGCCGGCCGCGGTGGTCTAGCGGTTCTGGCGCTGCAGTCCGGAACCGCGGGACTGCTACGGTCGCAGGTTCGAATCCTGCCTCGGGCATGGGCGTGTGTGATGTCCTTAGGTTAGTTAGGTTTAAGTAGTTCTAAGTTCTAGGGGACTTATGACCTAAGCTGTTGAGTCCCATAGTGCTCAGAGCCATTTGAACCATTTCGATTCTGCTAGAGCGCGCACAAAATACCACGGCCCATATCGGCAAGACGGCCTAGGAGGCAGGGGACGGTGGTAGTGGTGGGGGCCTCTGCTGTGAACGACCACTGCGCAGAAGAGGAGATACAGCTGTACAGCTGAAGCCTTTGTACAAATAGATATCTAGCATAATTTGTAAGACACTGCTAGTGAGTCTCCAAACGATTGTATTAACAGATATTTCAGTACAGCCCATAATTCGAAAAATATGGGCATTTACAGTCAATAGTATCTCATTAGTACACCGAAAAAGAAGTAGTCACACAAGGATCACCCAAAGCGGAACAACACCCATGGCAGAAGATAATTTTATTAAACAAAAACTGGGTAACAAATGCAACGTAGTAGACAACATGGCTTACTATGAAACACACTATAAAATAAAGAACATGCGTCTCTGTGCATTGTGCACCAGACCGCTGACAACTCGTTCAGCAATATTATATAAAGACAAAGTTTTCCTTTCTTTCCTCCGCATCGGGAAGTACTTGCAGCTCTGTTTTCCCCCTCCTACTTCGTTCTCTTTACTGAGCGGCTGGAATAGCTAGCTCTTCAACCCTCTCAAGCACAGTTTTTAATGAGATTTTTTACTTCCTCTCTTGCCTGTCCCAAAGTAGATTTAATGGGACTGCATATAATCGCAAGCGTCTGATGATGAAGGGTTTTCCCTGCATCTATAGTTAGCAAACATTGCGACTCCATGTTATGTGTGAGAGCATACCAAATACGAAACGGAATTTAAATTTCACGACTGTGTACTGGCCGAAAATAAGCGCGGCAGTGACAGGATGTTGGTGGGAATGTCTGGAAAAGAACTATTATGAAGTAGTTAGCGTGACGCGAATCAGGCCACCATTTGCGAGCAAGAGATACAGAAGTCTGTTGGCAGCGCATTGTAATCAAGTTTCTCGCGAAAGAAGGCACCACACCTGCGGAAATTTTGAGGAGGCCGATGCACAGTGTGCGGAAGAAATCCTTCCGAAGCCGCAACTACATGAATGGCATAAACGTTTGCGACAGGATGGGCAGCTGTGGATAACGTACCTCACTAAAGACGACCATGGACAAAGACCACACCAGACAACCTTCGTGCACTACAGGACCGTATTGCAAGACATCGGGTAGTACTATTGACTTTTGGCTCAGGTAAAATTCACATACCACAAGACACTGAGGTGAAAAAAAGTAGTGATACACGATATGCACATATACGGATGGCAGTAGTTTCGCCTGCACGAGGTACGCTTTGTCGGAGTTGGCATTTGTATTCAGGTTATTCATGTGAAAAGGTTTCCGACGTTATTATTGTCGCACGACGGTAATTAACAGACTCCGAACGCGATGTGGTAGTTGGAGCTAGATGCATGGGACATTCCATTTCGAAATCGTCAGGGAATTCAGTATTTCGAGGTCCACAGCGTTGCAGGGAATACCAAATTTCAGGCATTACCTCTCACCACGTGCAACTCAGTAGCCAACGGCCTTCGCTTAACTACCGAGAGCAGCGGTGTTTGCGTAGAGTTGTCAGTGCCAAGAGACAAGCAACACTTTTGAAATAACCGCACAATTCAATGTGAGACGTACGTCGAACATATCCGTTCGGACAGTGCGGCGAAATTTGGCGTCAATGGGCTGTGGCAGCAGACGATCTACGCGAGTGCCTTTTCTGACATCGCGACATCGCCTGCAGCGTCTCTCGTGGGCTTGTAACCACATCGTTCGACCATAGATTGCTAAATCGTAGCTTGATCAGATGACTTCCGCAGTTGATAAGAGCTCATGGTAGGATTCGAGTTTGGCGCAGACACCACGGAGCCATGAGCCCAAGTTGTCAACAAGACTCTGTGCAAACTGGTGGTGACTCCATAATGGTGTGGGCTGTGTTTACGTGTAAAGGACTGGGTTCTCTGGTTAAACTGAACCGATTATTTTCTGGAAATGATTATGTTCGGCTATTTAGAGACCATTTGCTGCCATTCACGGACTTCATGTCCCCAAAGAACGATGTCATATCACAAGGCCGCAACTATTCGCGTTATTTTGAAGAATTCGGACGAATCATCTGGCTACCCAGATCGCCCGAAATGACTCCCATCGAACATTTATCGGACATTATCGAGGGATCAGTTTATGCACAAAATCTTCCATCGGCAACTGTTTCGCAGTTATGGACGGCTCTAGAGGCAGAATGGCTCAGTATCTCTACAGGGCACTTCGAACAAATTCTTAAGTCCATTCCTCGTCGAAATATTGCCCTACTATGGGAAAATGAGATTCGGGAAGATATTTATCCTTCTGCACGATAACGCACAGCCGCACTTTGCTATTTTAACGAGGGAAAATCTAGAAGAAATTCATTGAGCATCTCTGAAACGTCGTTCCTACAGTCCAGACTGATCACCCTGCGAGTATTACATGTTTTCCCCCGCTGAGAGAAGAGCTTGGAGGACACCGGTTTCATGACAACGCAGCGGCAGAGGAATTCGTGCGCAAGTGGCTGCATACACGCCCCTCTTCCTGCTTCGCTGATTGCGTCAAAAAGTTGCTAATTGGATGAGAAATTAGTTTGGTGTGTTTTGTATTGGTTGATTCAGTAGGATTTAAAAAAAGTTCCCATTCATATTTTATCTCCGCTCGTAATAAAGAGATAGCAACGAGTGTGGAGGTCGGCATGCGACAGTCAATTTCGGCTGCTCCTCTTCGAAACAATGGGATCGACTCGCCCAGCGCTCATGACAAGGATGCATTACTGTGCTGGTGCTACGATACTTTGCACGAGCTGTGCTCCCATTACTCACCGCACGATATGTCTCTTTGGAGTGCGCGAATTAGTACTCGCAGTGATTAATTCCTCGACATAAAAATGAATCTGACCTGCCTTTCTGCGCCTGCTCACGTCTGCAACTGGGACGATGCTCGCGCACACACCCATTCATCTCGGCTACCGTTGATGCTGTTGCGTGGGTGTTTGGTATCACGAGGTTTGCTAATAAAAGTGCACTGGGACAACTCTCACTGCAACGCACAGCAATTTCCCCCGAAATATCTTGTTTCGCCCAAACACTAGCGGCGTGGCGCGTTGCGACAGACCGGCGCCGCGTCCCACTCTCCGGCGTCAAGCGACGGATTTTTTTCTTGCAGCTCTTTGAGCAGTCGAGGGAAAATTACGAGCCAACCGCGACCGAGGAAATAAGCACTCTCCTTCTGCGCCGCGGCGTGCCCTGTGACCTAAGGAGTGACACACGGCCAGCTGTTGGCGGAGGTCATCCAAAAGCAGCTGCGGTTTCTCGTCTCCGACTGTCGGCGTCGTAACCGCCTATGGCTCTCTTCATAGGTCGACGACGTGCGCCACAAGGTTTCCCTTTCGCTCTATCAGCTGTGCGTATTGCCGTCCTATAAATGGTCCCTCTTAGACAAAGCGTACGGCATAGCTGGCCCTGATACCTACATTTCTACGAGCTACGTGACGTATGCTGAGAACTTAACTCTCTCGTACTGACTCTTGTTATTCTTGTACCTGTATCCCGCATCTACGTAGGGTCGACATCGTTACTATCGGCATAGTTAATTTAAGGGGTGGTCGGATGTCCTTTCTGTTGCCATCTCGGTATCCCCTGGGGAGGAATATGTGTACCTCCAACTGTTATCATGTGAAAGGGTGAAAACGTTTTCTAAATGTTTTTGAATCGTGTAACAGAGGCGGAACTTGGGTTCAAGCCCGATATTCACTTATTCGAATGTGGGAAACCGCGTATAACCACACCCAGGCTGGACAGCACGCAGATCATCGTCGTAAATCCGCAATGTGAATTCGATTCGGGACGGCGTACGCTCGGATTCCGGAAGCGGCGTGCTGGCACCCGCAGCTATCTGGGTGGCTTAACTGTCTCAAGTGGACTATTACGATAATGAGAAAATGCTGAAGTTTTCCCATGTTAAGAAAAGAAGGCTTGAGTTTGAGTCGAATAACATTGCATAGCTGCCAAGAAAAGCTTTTTCGCTCCTTATTTTACGCCGTCAAGAACAGCCAACAGGGACACTTTACGTCAGGGCATTAAATCAACTAGTCGTATGAATTGTTTGATTTGCTCCTTTTGCATTACTCGGTACCGAGAGTACCCTCTCCGTCCATAAAGCTCCAAATCTTAACAATCGTTTACTTTAACTAATGTTCATAGTGCAAATGCGTGAGATAAGCTTATTTTGTTCCCGGCGCAGTAGCTATGGAGATAGCCTGAACAAATAACTGTGCATACAAAGCAGGCAATGTTAAGCAGTGGACGTAGGGCCGTAGTGTGTCAACGCTGTTGTGTTACAGGTCGCAGTGGAACAACATCTTCAGATCGAGTGTTTAACACTTTCTACAGAGTTGTTTGAAGAAGAGAAAAGTGTGTGCAAAAGTTTGTCCCGCACACCTTGACTCCCGAACAAAAGTGACTGGTGGAAGTATGCCGTGACTTGATTGAAATGGAAAACTGGGACATTCCTTACTAGAAAAAAATCATCACCATTGATGAAACGTGGTGTTATCAGTACGAACCTACCACAGAATTATAAAGTAGACAAATTCACCTGATGGATCAAGGCTCGGAGACGTATCCAGACATTCAAGTCAATGTGATGCGCAAGTAGGACAAAAACCTAAAGAATGATTTTTTTTTTTTTGCTGTTCCATATGGCTGTATGAACGTTCTGAGCGTTGTACTCAAGTGGGGCGAGAGTATGTAGAACACCTGAAGCATTAAAACCACAATGTTAACGTTTTTCTATTTTTTTCTCATGAGATAACATGGTGAGAACGAACCAGCGGCAGGTAGTGCATAGGGAGTTATAGTGGACGAGCAGTGGTCAATAAGCTTCATTTATTCCAGTTTAGGATCCAGATTCAGTCTTGCATTTGTGAATGACTTTATTTCAACTACAGTTTGTTCGATACATTTTCCTCTCGGAGTTGAGCATTAGATTGAGTTAGCTGATTCCCACTGTTTTCACAGTCAGTCACAGGTTCCCTTTTCATTTTATTGTCAGATACCGTTTTCGAGTGTTGATTTACTTTGAAGTCAGTTTTCACTTCGAGAATCTTCAAACTTCCAATGTTAGATTGTATATCAGGAGCCGTAAATTCTAATTTCAGGTAAGATTGCGTATTAAGGCCCCGACCCTTATTCCAAGCATATCAGAGCACTTTCATAGTAAGATTTTATGCTAGTACAGTATGTTCTTGAATTTAGTTAATGAATAAATTATATATCAATTTAAAACCATTCTCCTCATTCTTTTACCTACAAAGCCCCCTACAGGGAGAAAATAAATTTGTGTCAAAGCTTCACTAAAAGAAGAGATCGATTGATAGGACATATTCTGAGGTACCGAGGTATCGTCAGTTTGGAAATGGTGTGTTGTATGCGGGAGGGGTCTGGGAAAATCGTACAGTGACACCAGTTCTGACTGAACTCCAATTCCAACTTCACCTCAGAGTAGCACAAGCGTTCGACGTCCTCCATTATTTATTAGATATATTCCTATCTCTGTTTTTCTCTACAGTTTTTGTCTGTATAGCTGCCTCGCTGCAGATATCAGCTTCAAATGGGCGTTGCAATAGTTGTGCAAAGAGTTGCATCAAACCGGTCTTCAGACAAAGTAGCTCAAGAATAACAAACCTACAAATAATTTTGACTTCGCTGCTAGAGTGTAGCTGATGTTATCGACGTCAGCCATACCAACGTGAGCTGGTAGTCTAGTGTGTCTGACTTTTGTCGGTGATCGGATCTGATTAGGAAGTGTAAGAGTGGAGTGACCCCTGGACCTGAGTGCAGAGGCGGGACAAAGGCTTGCTGCAGCCCCCCACTGTAGCATCCGCACCCAATTACGGATGCAGCGGCGTGGCGCGGCGCGTCTGATGAGAGCTGAAGATGAGAGACGCGGTGTCGCAAAGGAGAAAAGCGTGCAGCGTTGCCTCACCACGGATCGCACGCTGCTCGCTGCTGGCCGCGCTCTTTCGACCAGGAAGGGCGTTTCAGCCACGGCGATCAACACAACGGGGAACAGCCGCCCATCTCGGCCGCTGCTGCCACAGTCGCTGTGATTTTGCACGTAAGGACGTCTTTGAAATCATTACGAGCTCCAACAAAGTTAGAGTAGAAAATAAGAGTGATATGGTAAGGCCACGAGATGTTCGCAGTCTAAGGGTCCAGAAGTGAGGCAAGAGAGAAATGCCCAGCGCGCATGGACAACACGAGTAGCGGTAAACATCAGCCGTCTCACTCTTAGCGCAGTAAGTGGCCAAATGTTGGTAGTTCATACCGTAGCACCTTCATCACTGAGAGCTCACCAGGGCCACGTAGCTGCATGGAGCACAGTTGTCACACGCTGTAACTACACCTCGTTTGTCAACTGGCTCAAACAGGTAAAATATTCAATATATAGACACGAAACTGGCGTCAAAGTGTTCTGCAGAAGCTTAAGTATATTTCCATTTTAGTTTTATTTACAGCAACAACTATTTTTTTTGCTCGAGTATCATGTCGTTTTTGGAAACCCAGAATCTACTCTGTAGGAATCAACATGGATTCCGGAAACAGCGATCGTGTGAGACCCAACTCCCTTTATTTGTTCATGAGACCCTAGAAAATATTACATACAGGCTCCCAGGTAGATGCTATTTTCCTTGACTTCCGGAAGGCGGTCGATACAGTTCCGCAAAGTAACTGGATTGAGGCGTTTTTAGCAAACAGAACACAGCATGTTGTTATCAATGGAGAGACGTCTACAGACGTTAAAGTAACGTCTGGCGTGCCACAGGGAAGTGTTATGGGACCATTGCTTTTCACAATATATATAAATGACCAAGTAGATAGTGTCGGAAGTTCCCTGCGGCTTTTCGCGGATGATGCTGTAGTATACAGAGAAGTTGCAGCATTAGAAAACTGTAGCGAAATGCAGGAAGATCTGCAGCGGATAGGCACTTGGTGCAGGGCGTGGCAACTGACCCTTAACATAGACAAATGTAATGTATTGCGAATACATAGAAAGAAGGATCCTTTATTGTATGATTATATGATAGCGGAACAAACACTGGTAGCAGTTACTTCTGTAAAATATCTGGAAGTATGCGTACAGAACGATTTGAAGTGGAATGATCACATAAAATTAGTTGTTGGTAAGGCGGGTACCAGGTTGAGATTCATTGGGAGAGTCCTTAGAAAATGTAGTCCACCAACAAAGGAGGTGGCTTACAAAACACTCGTTCGACCTATACTTGAGTATTGCTCATCAGTGTGGGATCCGTATCAGATCGGGTTGACGGAGTAGATAGAGAAGATCCAAAGAAGAGCGGCGCGTTTCGTCACAGGGTTATTTGGTAACCGTGATAGCGTTACGGAGATGTTTAGCAAACTCAGGTGGCAGACTCTGAAAGAGAGGCGCTCTGCATCGCCAGGTTTCGAGCGGGTGCGTTTCTGGATGAGGTATCGAATATATTGCTTCCCCCTACTTATACCTCCCGAGGAGATCACGAATGTAAAATTAGAGAGATTAGAGCGCGCACGGAGGCTTTCAGACAGTCGTTCTTCCCGCGAACCATACGCGACTGGAACAGAAAAGGGAGGTAATGACAGTGGCACGTAAAGTGCCCTCCGCCACACACCGTTGGGTGCCTTGCGGAGTATAAATGTAGATGTAGAATATACTAAAAATTTACTAAAATGCGTTTGTTGGCGCGAATTTTTGACATTTGGAGTAGTTTTTTGTTATTGAAGTTAGGCGAAAATCTTAAGAATACATTACATATTCATCAACTCCAAAACGAACTATGTGAAAATTATATATCACGGGATTCAGTTAAATATGCACAATGGTTCGCTCTGGCGTCAGGTACCAGGCAATAACAGACGAGAATATATAAAGCGTGTTGAGAGGACGCGGAAGACACAGTAGTTGTCATAATACGGAAACGGAGACCCTTATCCGGCGTCAAAAAGGGCATCAGTATTGGATTTCGGCCCATGAATGGAAGGATTTGCGAAAGGGCTGTGTTTGTAAACTGTTCGCATACTGCCGTGGTTAAAGTATACCGTGGATGGCAAAATGGCACTATCCAAAGCCGAGGTCGAAGCAACTGTGGTGCAACACGGGCCATACATGACAAGGGTAAACGACGGCTGTAGAGATGTGCACTGGCGAATAGACGTGCAGCTACTAAGCAATTGATCGCCCAGATTAACCAAAGGGCTACCAACACTGTATCCTCAACAACTGTCCAGCGAACGTTGGTGCATATCCTATTTGCAGCAGGCGCTTGGTTCATGCACCGATGCTGACTGCTGTCCATTGGCAACTAATGGTGCAATTTGCATTTCAGTATCGTAACTGGACTTCCTTTGGAGGCTGCAGGTGACCTTTTCAGGTGAATCACTTTTTATGTTCCATCGGACAGATGGCCGTTGGCGTGTACGGCGTGAAACGTCTGAAAGTAAATACCCTGCAACAGTCGTCGGAAGGGTCCAGGCTGGAGGACGATGTGTTATGGTCTGGGGAATGTTTTCGTGGCATTGTCTAGGTCATCTCGTTATTCTGAAATGCACAGTGGATCAACCCAAGTATGCATCTATCCTTGGGGACCACGTGCACCCCTGCGTGCAGGTTGTTTTTCCTAGCGGTGCTAGCACCTACCAGCAGGACAACGCAACGTGTCACATAGCTCGCAGCCTACCTGCGTGATTAGAAGAGGACCAGGATGACTTTGCCGTAGTGCCCTGGTTGAAACCCAGTCGACATTTCGTGGGATCACCTATACGCATCTATCCTTGGGGACCATGTGCAACCCTATGTGCAGGTTGTTTTTCCTAGCCGTGTTAGCACCTACCAGCAGGACAACGCAACGTGTCACATAGCTCGCAGCCTACCTGCGTGATTAGAAGAGGACCAGGATGACTTTACCGTAGTGCCCTGGTTGAAACCCAGTCGACATTTTGTGGGATCACCTCTACGCATCTATCCTTGGGGACCATGTGCAACCCTACGTGCAGGTTGTTTTTCCTAGCCGTGTTAGCACCTACCAGCAGGACAACGCAACGTGTCACATAGCTCGCAGCCTACCTGCGTGATTAGAAGAGGACCAGGATGACTTTGCCGTAGTGCCCTGGTTGAAACCCAGTCGACGTTTCGTGGGATCACCTATATGCATCTATCCTTGGGGACCATGTGCAACCCTATGTGCAGGTTGTTTTTCCTAGCCGTGTTAGCACCTACCAGCAGGACAACGCAACGTGTCACATAGCTCGCAGCCTACCTGCGTGATTAGAAGAGGACCAGGATGACTTTGCCGTAGTGCCCTGGTTGAAACCCAGTCGACATTTCGTGGGATCACCTCTACGCATCTATCCTTGGGGACCATGTGTAATCCTATGTGCAGGTTGTTTTTCCTAGCCGTGTTAGCACCTACCAGCAGGACAACGCAACGTGTCACATAGCTCGCAGCCTACCTACGTGATTAGAAGAGGACCAGGATGATTTTGCCGTAGTGCCCTGGTTTAAACCCAGTCGACATTTCGTGGGATCACCTATACGCATCCATCCTTGGGGACCATGTGCAACCCTACGTGCAGGTTGTTTTTCCTAGCCGTGTTAGCACCTACCAGCAGGACAACGCAACGTGTCACATAGCTCGCAGCCTACCTGCGTGATTAGAAGAGGACCAGGATGACTTTGCCGTAGTGCCCTGGTTGAAACCCAGTCGACATTTCGTGGGATCACCTCTACGCATCTATCCTTGGGGACCATGTGTAATCCTATGTGCAGGTTGTTTTTCCTAGCCGTGTTAGCACCTACCAGCAGGACAACGCAACGTGTCACATAGCTCGCAGCCTACCTACGTGATTAGAAGAGGACCAGGATGATTTTGCCGTAGTGCCCTGGTTTAAACCCAGTCGACATTTCGTGGGATCACCTATACGCATCCATCCTTGGGGACCATGTGCAACCCTACGTGCAGGTTGTTTTTCCTAGCCGTGTTAGCACCTACCAGCAGGACAACGCAACGTGTCACATAGCTCGCAGCCTACCTGCGTGATTAGAAGGGGATCAGGATGAGTTCGCCGTACCGCCCTGGTTGAAACCCAATCGAGAATCCGTGGGATCACCTCGATGATATATACGCGCCATGGTTCCCAAACCGAGATAACTAGCGAGCTGGCTACGGCATTGGAGTAGGCATGGCTGCACACCCCTGTCGGTACATACCTGAACCGCACTGGTTACCATCCTACATGTCTCGCGCCGCAATAGGTGGCTATTCAGACTTTTGACAGGTGTCACTTTAAGTCTCTGGAGAATGTACTTACATCACGTGTTCCGATTATTGCCATATTATTCTAAACGCCGGTTCTTACGGAACACACAACATTCATTGTTCAAACAAGTTTCCTGACGTGTGTTGCTTACATGGCGTAAGGTATATGAAAGTGATACTTTACTTTCCGTGTCCGGGCGAGAACATCTAAACTCTCTTTCTCCAAAGCACTGCACTTTTAATAGCCTTATCGTTGCACAAAAATAGATCTTTCTCTGTGCGAACAAACTCCATCCGTGAGCAAATGAGCAATAGTCTGTGTTTCGCCACATTCACACTGCTCATCTTCAGGGTAGCCCCACTTAACCATGTTTCCTTGGCATTTTGCGAGCGCTGTTCTTAATCTATTCAGTGCTCTCCATCTACTATTCTGTAGTTGCTGACCTTGTGTGATTTCCTCTTTGGGGTGCAGGTTCGTATTTTGCAGAGTGTCCAATCATAAAGATAGGCGAAGGGGCTCAGGTCGGCCTTCTAGCGGTACTGGATAAAGCTCTTCCTTGACTTAAGACGAGTCAAATCTCTTTGGTGGTTATACATTAAGTGCCGTGGGTCTATTTGCTCCTTTTTTCTGCCTGATTTAGTGGCTGCTTTGCGTCTACGTGTTTGGTGGTGCTATGGCCTCAAGTGAGTAAAAATTATGGACAGGTGTAGGCCTCAGGCATCCTGTGACAATCTAGACAGCCTCTTTTAAAGCGACACTTACTTCTTTGGAGTGACTAGACGCCTCACACACTAGTGTCGCATATCCTCAGGCTGCAAAACTGCTGATGATCGAAGAACTTCAGGTTGTGCTCCCCATGTTGAACCAATCACTGCCGGACGGAGTGGCCGAGCGGTTCTAGGCGCTTCAGTCTGGAACCGCGCGACCGCTACGGTCGCAGGTTAGAATCCTGCCTCGGGCATGGATGTGTGTGATGTCCTTAGGTTAGTTAGGTTTAAGTAGTTCTAAGTTCTAGGGGACTGATGACCTTAGAAGTTAATTCCCATCATGCTCAGAGCCATTTGATTTGAACCAATCACTTTACTTATAATATTGTTTCTTGTACATATTTTTCCTTTCAGATCAGTGCAGTGTGTTTTTCAAAGACAGTGTACGGCGTAGATGTCTAGGGTGACTCAAGTATTTTGATTTGGTGCAGTTTGGTAGTCTAACGCCTCTCCATCCTATTTACAACTGTGGTGAGGCTTCTCTATTATGCAGGTGGGACGCGCATACTTGCACTCTTTTATGGGTCAGGTCGCAGGTTATTCTTCATAGTCAAATGGTTCAAATGGCTCTAAGCACTATGGGACTTAACATCTGAGGTCATCAGTCCCCTAGACTTAGAACTACTTAAACCTATCTAACCTAAGGACATCCATACACATCCATGCCCGAGGCAGGATTCGAACCTGCGACCGCAACAGCCCCGTGGTTCCGGACCGAAGCACCTAGAACCGCTCGGCCACCGCGGCCGGCTCTTCATAGTCGTTCCTCAAGGTATGAAAAGTAATGATATTCAGTTATTTAACTTTTTTCTCTGAAATTTATTCATAACTCTACAGACAAGCCCGCAAAAAATATACGCTACGCCACAGAAGTCGTCTGGCTGTAGATTCTTAGTGCTACTCGTGCGAAGCCGGCCCTGGTCGCTAGCGTAGAATTAATTTCAATCTGATCACCTGTCTTGGTGTCGGAATTTCCACAAACAGTATGAGGTTGGAATCTGGAGCAATAAGACAGTGTTATACGCCGTGAGAGAGACTCCTTGTGGCTTCCAGCCTTCCTGCGAAGGCAGTACAAAAAGAGCGGTAGCCCTGCTACCCAGAGCCGGGCTGCGACCTCGGCACCCTTCCGACTGGCCGCACACCTTGCCCTCACCTCACCTCACCTCACCTCCGCTTACCCCGGCCGGCCGCCACCTTCGCTCCCGTGGAAACAAAACACGGTGCGCGCCACCACGGACGAGGAAAGGCGTGGCGCGCCGCCCGTGCCGGAGCCGCAGCCGGTGCGGCGCTGGAAAAGTCAAGGTTGGCGCGGGTCGGGCGCCGACGAAAGCGATCCGTATCGAGGCAAGGAGAGCGAAAGCCCGGCAGGCGGGCGGGCAGGAAGGTCCGAGCGTCGCCGTGACCCGCATTCCGCTTCTTCCGGAGGCCGCGGCTCGCCTTACGCCCGGGCCCTGACCGGACGTGCGGGCCGAGCGCACCTCAGCTCCCAACCGAGGCTGCGACGCTTACCCGCCGTTACAGTAAGCAACGTCCCGGTGTGTCGTAAGAATGAGAGTCAGCGCCCTTGGACGGCAGACGGCAGTTCGTATGGTTACCGTATTTTCTTCGAAGGTCATCCGTCTTCTGACTGATTTGACGCAGCCAACCACCATTACTGCGCTTTTGACGAGCTCTTCTTCTCACAATAGAAGCGCTCTAGCGTTCAGTTCTGGGGGGGGGGGGGGGGGGGAATGAATAGTGGGAGTCCTGGCCGTGTCACGGTTCATTTCCTAACCGGTCATCGACCATACCCTACAGCGCCGGTAGCCATACACAGCATATCCTACAGCACCGGTACCCATACACATGGCGGGACATAACAGGAAACACAGCAGGAACACTACAACATATACTGAGCGACTCGTCCAAATGGGGATAATCCTAATAAACAAACAGACAGAAACAACTAACAGACAGAAACCACCATCTGTAAATAATTTAGACCTTACAGGTATCGTAGCAGATGTCAAGAGAAGCGACTGCGTTAGTTCAGATGAGGATTCCAGCCGGCCGGAGTGTCCGAGCGGTTCTATGTGCTACAGTTTGGAACCGCGCGACCACTACGGTCGCAGCTTCGAATCCTGCCTCGGGCATGGATGTGTGTGATGTCCTTAGGTTAGTTAGGTTTAAGTAGTTCTAAGTTCTAGGGGACTGATGACCTCAGAAGTTAAGTTCCATAGTGCTCAGAGCCATTTGAATCATCTTTGAGGATTCCAGTGCCACCGAGACAGAGCACACAACCCACAAAAAGAATATGTAGACACCCAAATACAGGAACATTAAATATAGATCACCTGAGAGACACATGTTACCCTATTTATAATACAATCTTCGCCAGTTATTGTACCATGAGCCACGTTAAGCATGTTACTCTAATGATAAAGGGTTTTCGCACTTTGAGTAAGTTAGGAGAATAAGACTACACACCGAATATGATAGGAGTCCTTTATTACATAGTATGAGACAGGCGAAATACGCTCAGACGTAAAGAAGAATGTGATAATTCCAGTTTCCAAAAAAGCAGTTGTTGACAAGAGTGAAAATTACCGAACTATTAATTTAATGAGTCATGTTTGCAAAACACTAACACGAATTCCTTACAGAAGAATGGAAAAACTGGTAGAAGCCGACCTCGGGGAAGATCAGTTTCGATTTCGGAGAAATGTACTAACATCCAAGACAAAACCGACCCTACGACTTATCTTAGAAGAAAAGTCAAGGAAAAGCAAACCAGTGTTTATAGCTTTTGTAGACTTAGAGGTAACTTTTGACAATGTCGACTAGAATACTCACTTTGAATTCTGAAGATAGCCTGGTAAAATACCGAGAGAGAAAGGATATTTACAACTTCTGTAGAAACCAGACGACAGTTATAAGAGTCGAGAACCGTGAAAAGGAAGCAGTGGATGAGAAAGGAGCGAGACAGGGGACACATTCAAAGACATGTCTCAGTGCCAGGGGAGGAAAGCTACCTCCTCTCCCTCAAGAGCCGAAACCAGAGAATTAACTGATGCTGGACGCTGAGTCTGAAGCTAAGTCAATGTTATACGAGTACATCATCCAGAACTTGTTCTACTGGGTTCAGATCAGAATTCTGGGCAGGTCAGTCCACTACAGGAATATTACTGCCCACAGACCATTCATTCATAAATGTTGCTTTATGGGAGAGTGTATCGTGCTATAAAAAGTGCTAATACGCTTCCAAATTTAATGCTTTCTTGATCGCAGTAAGGGGACTACTCCCTAACCACGAAAACCACCCCATATTGGAATACCGCGTCCTCCGTTCTTCACTGTTGGCACTACACAAGATGGCCGGCCGCTGTGGTCGAGCGGTTGTAGGCGCTTCAGCCCGGAACCACGCGGCTGCTACGGTCGCAGGTTCGAATCCTGCCTCGGGCATGGATATGTGTGAGTCCTTAGGTTAGTTAGATTTAAGTAGTTCTAAGTCTAGGGGACTGATGACCTCGGATGTTAAGACCAATAGTGCTTAGAGCCATTTGAACCATTTGAACTACATACGATGACAAGTAACTCTCCAGGCATTGACCAAACCCAAAATCTTCCACTGGATTGTCACAGGGTATAGCTTGATTCATTAGTAAATTAAATTACTCGTTTCAGTCATCCACTCTACAGTGTTGTCGCTCTTTGCGCCACCTCAGGCTTTGCTTAGCTTCGACTACAGACGTGTGTGGAGTATGACGAGCTGCTCGATCACTGTACCTCATGCTTTTTAACTCCTTATGCACAGTCAGTGTGCCATTTGGACTCGCGACCGATTCCTTCCCAGTACGTCAAGTCTGTCTGGTCTTGGTTTAGCGGTAGTCGTTCCTTCGTCTTTCCACTTCTTAATCACGTCACCAACAGGCGATTTGGACAGTTTAAACGTCCGTGATGGAACCGTTACTCAGCTGACACTGAATAACTATTCTATGTTCGAAGTACTGAGTTCTCCTGGCACATCCATTCTGTTGTTACTGTTCCTCTGCTAACAACACAGTACTCCCCACCTCCATGTATACTGGCGGGTTCGCCTCTCGTGACATCTAGTGGTCAATCCGTATTACATAGGGGTGTGCGGATACCTTTTGATCAGCTATTATACACAACTCTTTTTTTTTTTTTTTTTTACCTGGCTGCATCTCATCAACGATGCACGTAGAAACGTGATAGGGTTGGAAAATAAAAGCCAACCAGTTGCTAAATTCAAGGTTTATTAATCCTTTACCATTATTTCGACAAATATAGATTTGTCTTATTCAGAGGGAAAATGAACGAATAGAATCACATTTTGACCAAAACAGATGTTCAAAACAAAAGGCTTTCGTCTAGAACAACGTGCGTATCTACTACAAAAATTAACAGTTAAAAAGTGTAATTGAAGGTAGTAGCCAAATGCTGTAGGGTTTTGTGGTAAAAATTTTAAAATAAAACACACGTGGCATTGGATCCAGCAGCTCCTAAATTTTTAGGTGACTTCGTTGTGTACAGCTACCACGTTTGGCAGCAATAACATCCCTAACCCGTGTAGGCATTGAGTTAACTAAGCTTGTATGACCAATATAAGATATGTTATTGCATGCCACTTGAACTTATTCCAAAATTCGTTAATAATGGTGGATGACGAATAGCGCACGTCAGGCTCTCAGTGACACATGATCATGTTTTCGATGGGTGAGAGATGTGAAGAATGAGCTGGCAAAGGCAACAGTTGGACACCCTCTGTATTGAAGAGATTCAGGGAACCATAAGCAATATGAGATCTTGCGTTATTTCGATGAAAGATGAAGTGTCATATACAGGAAAGATAGAACAATGCCACTAGCCTCAACACCTCTGAAATGTAACGGTTGCTGCGCGAATTACAGGCTATGGGAAGCTGAAGTGATCGTGTTCTGCACACAGTGGCATCCCACATCATCACGCCCGGTGCTTGGCCTGTATGGCAATGAAGAATGAAATCTGCCAACTTTCGTTCTCCTCAGAGTTTCCACATATGGGTACGTCCATCATGAGGCTGTACACAGAATCTGGGTTTCTCTGAAAAGACTGTTGTGATGCTACTCCTATTACAAGGTAAAGTGGTTTTAAAACTGCAACGAAAGCGTAGCAGTTGTCAGAATAATATTAGGGTGCCCTCCAAAATAATAACTAGGGAAACTTACGGCTGCTAAATGAGCCACAAATCGCAGTCAGTTTGATTGATTCCAGTAAAATTATTAATAAAATAAATGACAAAGATCGGAAACATTAATATAATAAGGCCTTGGCATATCTGACGTACGGGTCAGGGAGAAAGATGCTAATAATGGCGCAAGTGAATTAATTGTAATCGTGAAGTGTCTAGTGATTATCGTGGTGGTGATTGAAAAAAAAGTACTACGAAAGGGAATACGTCACATCTATGGTTGGAGATGAAAGCAGACTTTGCGTTAAAAGAAAAGTCTTCGTAGTGAAACTTGAAGCAATCGAATTACTATAAAATGACTTTAATGTCCCTACGCATCATCTCACGGCTGCGACTCGATCTCACCATAGCAACGCAGGGAGAGGGTGAGGTGACTGCATAGCCATTGGCGGAACCAACAACCCCCACCAAATCAGCTCGAAGTTTTCCTAAGTTCCCTCTACAACAGCTCAGGTGGCATAGCAGGCCGACAGAGTCGACGATGCTTCTGTTCTCAGCGTGAAAGTCTGGTGGCAGCGACTCTCGAAGATAGAGATATTTCTGATCAGATGTTTATTAAGAAGGAATCACGCATTGCCGTATTTTGCGTCTCTTACTAAATTCAGATGGACTGGGCTCCAGATTATCCGAGCTCTGACAGTAGTCTCCTCCTTCTAGATGATTAACCAATAACGTTCCTCCTACCATCTTCCACAGAAAAAATCGCTTCTCTCTCTCTCTCTCTCTCTCTCTCTCTCTCTTTCTCTCTCTGTGACCAATGAGGTGGTCTTCACCTTCACCTTCACCGCCACCTTTCGCTGTTTAGCCCGTAGTTTATTTACGTAAGCCAATGTCTATGGTTCTTTTACTCTGTAAACATTTGTTTTTTGCAGAGTCAATACATTCAGCAGTATCTCACATTTTCAAAGGCCCTAGAACTGTGGAATCACTATACATCTTCGAGATATTTATTTCTGGTGTGCGGCGCTTTCTGAATAAACAGTCAACTTTCTACATTGAGGCACAATAGTGCCTTCTGCTAAAAAGGGAACCTTATAGCTTCTCTCCCAGTTGTAAAATGTTATCGCCAGGGATTTGCGCCTTGGGAGATTCTGTCTGTGTTCGTTCAGAACAAAGGTTCATGTGCCGGAACGGCACTTCAAAAGCGTAGCTGATGTCCGCTGTGCTATTGACCCTTGCCGCTGCCTCGCCAGGCCCTCTGCCAATTGATTCTATAGGAGGTGGACAGCTCTACTGTCCCTGTCGATCGTATGCTTTTTCCACCTCTTAGAATGCTTTCAACGTTCTCTCACTTCTACGAGGTATGCAAATTCTAATGAAGAGTAAAAGAAGAGTACAGTTGCATTAGTCAGTAACAGACAGTCACAGGCACTGTCATTAATCCTATTTCCCAGCGTTAGGTAAATATTCCGATCAAGTGGGTTTTGCATTAGGGGTTTGCATACGTTACGTTGCTGTTTCCGGAAAAACAATCACGTCACGTTGTGCACATTGTTGCACACCATTGTCGGTGCCTGTCCTCCAACGATCGAGTTGAGGGAAATTGTAGCACTGGTATCTGTGCTGACAAGTGGCAGTGCACTAGACGTCGTCTCACTGTCCGTGTGTGTCTTGCTGTAAACAAGCACATTCCTGACTCACGGAAGGTGATTTGACTGTACAACGGTGCATTGCTGTGAGAAGAACATGACTGTCCTCTCTAGCGCTAGTCTCGTGTGGCCATTGATATCTTCCATGGTGTTGAATGTGGCTCTGCTCAGCACACAGATTCCATATTCGCGTGACGCTCTTCTGATCCCAACTAATTCGAGCAACAATCTCGCCGTGCGGAGTGGCCGCGCTGTTTGAGGCGCCATGTCACGGATTGCGTGGCCCCTCCTGCCGGAGGTTCGAGTCCTTCCTCGGGCATGGGTGTGTGTGCTGTTCTTAGCGTAAGTTAGTTTAAATAGTGTCTAAGTCTAGGGACCGATGACCTAAGCACTTTGGTCCCTTAGGAATTCACACACACAACAATATCGCAGAACTATAATTCGCACCCTCGGTAGCCCACGATTTTTATGGTTCAAATGGCTCTGAGCACTATGGGACTTAACTTCTGAGGTCATCAGTCCCCTAGAACTTAGAACTACTTAAACCTAACTAACCTAAGGACATCACACACATCCATGCCCGAGGCAGGATTCGAACCAGCGACCGTAGCGGTCGCGCGGTTCCAGACTGTAGCGCCTAGAACCGCTCGGCCACCCCGGCCGGCCGATTTTTATGCTTTTGAATTTCGACACATATTGGTAGACGTTTCTCTATCTTGCACGAGGCATACCACGACCTTCTCACAAACAGCTCTCGTGATATTCAGTTTCTAAAATGGTTCAAATGGCTCTGAGCACTATGGGACTTAACATCTATGGTCATCAGTCCCCTAGAACTTAGAACTACTTAAACCTAACTAACCTAAGGACATCACACAACACCCAACCATCACGAGGCAGAGAAAATCCCTGACCCCGCCGGGAATCGAACCCGGAAACCCGGGCGTTATTCAGTTTCTGACTGAGATACTGACTGTGTAATCTCTTTTTACATACAGAATGTAGATGACATATTTTCGGTTTCACTGTAATTTAAATCATTTGCATTTCCAAACATGTGGTAAGCTTCATGACAAATTGATGTTTGTTGCATATTACCTTCTTGGAACTCCAGTTTTAATGGCCAATAGCGTAGTTGGACTGCAGGAACGTATAGACCAGCACAAGATAGGAGGAAATGGATAAAACCACCTAGGAATTTAAAAACTGGCAGCTATTAAAAGAAAGTAATCGATAATTTCTGGGGACAAAAGACCGGTAGTGGACAGTCCGAGAGGTGCGCCTCTATTATTTGTGTTCGCCTTCTCCGTTACTGGCAGAAAGATGAGGCGAGAGTTTCGCAATCACATTGAGCAGGAAGTGTGCCGCGGGGGACGCAGGAGAGGCGCCTAGGGTTTGGACAGCGTCCACAGTAAGACCCCACGACGTTCGAGGTGAGGCGGCAGTGGCGGTCTGAACCTCAGGTCACGCACACGCACCCGCAGCGTGGGATGCGCGCCGCATGGCGCAGCAGGAGAAAGCTGTCGCCGCCGTGTGGCGTCGTGTGGTGCACTGTGCTGAGCTGTGGTGAGGTCAGGTCGCGCCGTCCCGGTGTGCACACATTGTGGAATAAGTTGTGCATACTCGCCGTGCAGTACTAAACGATACGCAGTTCGGTTTGGCCTTGAATAAATGCTCCCGTTGTGGTAAGAACAGTAATGCAAACCCGCATTGTACGCTTCTGTGAACTATGTGGACAGCCTGTCTGCATATACATCTACATACGTAATCGGCAAGCCAATGCACAGCGGGCGTCAGGAGGTTTATCCTACTCTTCCCGTATATTTGAACGACGGAGAAACTACTTTCTATATGCCTATGTATGTACCTTAATTTCTCTCACCTTATTATCACGACCCTTACGGAAGATATCTGACGGTAGTAGTATAATAGTAACCTATGCTTCTTCGAATACTACCTAGAATCTCCCCATAGGGTTTCTCAAGTCCTACCCCATTTTTTCCTCCACGGATTCCGATTTGCGTCTCTGAGAGCGTTGCATTTTCGTATAGGCTATTCGACTTGTTACGATCCTAACAGCACGTCTCTGAATTTTTTGATTATTCCGTGGAAGTCAAGGAAACACGATTAACTCTTGTTGTTGTTGTTGTGGTCTTCAGTCCTGAGACTGGTTTGATGCAGCTCTCCATGCTACTCTATCCTGTGCAAGCTTTTTCATCTCCCAGTACCTACTGCAGCCTACATCCTTCTGAATCTGCTTAGTGTATTCATCTCTTAGTCTCCCTCTACGATTTTTACCCTCCTCTTCTCCCCAATTTTATTCAATACCTCCTCATTAGTTATGTGATCTACCCATCTAACCTTCAGCATTCTTCTGCAGCACCACATTTCGAAAGCTTCTATTCTCTTCCTGTCTACCGAGCGAGGTGGCGCAGTGGTTAGACACTGGACTCGCATTCGGGAGGACGACGGTTCAATCCCGCGTCCGGCCATCCTGATTTAGGTTTTCCGTGATTTCCCTACATCGCTCCAGGCAAATGCCGGGATGGTTCCTTTCAAAGGGCACGGCCGACTTCCTTCCCCATCCTTCCCTAATCCGATGAGACCGATGACCTCGCTGTCTGGTCTCCTTCCCCAAACCAACCAACCAATCTTCCTGTCTAAACTATTCATCATCCACGTTTCACTTCCATATGTGGCTACACTCCATACAAATACTTTCAGAAACGACTTCCTGACACTTAAAGCAATACTCGATGTTAACAAATTTCTCTTCTTCAGATACGCTTTCCTTGCCATTGCCAGTCTACATTTTATATCCTCTCTACTTCGACCATCATGAGTTATTTTGCTCCCCAAATAGCAAAACTCCTTTACTACTTTAAGTGTCTCATTTCCTAATCTATTTCCCTTAGCATCACCCGACTTAATTCGACTACATTCCATTATCCTCGTTTTGCTTTTGTTGATGTTCACCTTATACCCTCCTTTCAAGACACTGTCTATTCCGTTCAACTGCTCTTCCAAGTCCTTTGCTGTCTCTGACAGAATTACAATGTTATCGGCGAACCTTTAAGTTTTTATTTCTTCTCCATGGATTTTAATACCTACTCCGAACTTTTCTTTTGTTTCCATTACTGCTTGCTCAATATACAGATTGAATAGCATCGGGGAGAGGCTACAACCCTGTCTCACTCCCTTCCCAAAACACTGCTTCCCTTTCATGTCCCTCGACTCTTATAACTGCCATCTGCTTTCTGTACAAATTGTAAATAACCTTTCGCTCCCTGTATTAACCCTTAATTTTTATATATGATATTAGTAAATTTAATCATGGCACTTTTGTTGCCTTAGTTTGTGGTCACTTTCAGAACTCAAATTAATCATCAAATTAACTAATTTAGTACGATTGCATTCTGAACTGCTGGTGTATCCATGTGTCACCACAATAAAATAAAAACAGTGAGTGGCTGTGGGAGTATGAAGGAGAACAGTGGCGTATAAAAGTTTACAAAAATAATGACAAGTTTTCATTCATCCTTTTATAACTGCAAACGAGCTGATAAATCTTACAAAAAAAATGACAAATCAGAATCAGGAAAGGAATGGTGCTTGATTGGCAGGGCATTCATTGGTATGGTAACTATATAAGTTCTCTCCTGAATTAATCCCTTTTACAACGAAATCCGATTTCGTTTGCATGAAACCACTGTGAGGCCAAATTCTATTCAAATGGAATCAACTACGACCAGGTAAACCACAAACTATGGTTCACGGAGAACAGTGAGCTGTGAATATCATTTAACAACGCTACACCAATGCAGCAATACTTTACCCTTTCACCTTTATTCAGGCGGCAACAGGAAACGGCACGCTGTGGGCGAGAGGCAGAGCCGGCGGCAGCTGTAATATTCTGACGTGTGCACGAAAATTTGCGAACTACGCGGACTGGCGTTCTGGTTATTAGGACGTAGCAAACTTCCCTATTAGCCCCCTGAAATCCCGGCAGATTGCAGTGTGAGGTGGACCCGTTCACTGGTCTGGCCACCAATTTGACTCACAGGCACGACAGCTTGTGCTGGAATTGTCAAACGTCAGACGGGCGATTCAGGACGAGTAAGTTCATCCTAGTGACACACGATACGTCCGAGATGATATGCAGATCCACTGTCGGTACAGTTGGAGACTGCCACTGCATCCTAGTCCACCCCAAGTTGCATACCACAAGTCTCACCCATTAGGGAAATACCTGAAGTTCGTCAACAGGGAAGGACCAGGAGACGAAGAAGCAAAGAATCACAGACCCTTTCCAACAACAACAAAAAAAAAAAAAAAAAAAAAAAAAGAAAACTACTCCACGTCATACAAACCAATCGAACTATCCTCCACTCATTGAATCTTCCCTCCTGATTGTTCTGATGGCTTGGTAGCCAATCCAGACACAGCGCCAGGGTTCCCATGCTAGGGGGAGCAAGCCTATGCTTTGCATATGCTGAGGGCAGCCAATCAGCGATTCAAATTATCTCTTTTCTAAAAAAATAAGATTTTAGAATAGGATGGCGCCGTTCTCACTGTAAGCATGGCCATGTTTCGGCAAAAAAAGTCTACCTAGATGGGACCACAGTCCCTCATTTATTAAGAGACCTAATCTTTCTAGACCAACCACTTCCAGTTTTTGAAAGAAGGGTGTTACGCTTCCCAGACAGTTCTGCCAGTGAGATATATATTTTTGCCGCTCTCTAAAAGAACCTGGCGACTTCCTGGCCTCAGGGGAATTACAATCTTGTTTCCACTAAACACATGCACCAGCCGCTCTGGTAGTATTGTTCCAGCCGGCCGCGGTGGCCGAGCGGTTCTAGGCGCTTCAGTCCGGAGCCGCGCGGCTGCTACCCTCGCAGGTTCGAATCCTGCCTTGGGCATGGATGTGTGTGATGTCCTTAGGTTAGTTAGGTTTAAGTAGTTCTAAGTTCTAGGGGACTGATGACTTCCGATGTTAAGTCCCATAGTGCTCAGAGCCATTTGAACCATAGTATTGTCCCAGCTTCTAACATGAGAATGCTTATAGTTGTATGACCGACGCGCCATTTGCACAAAAGCTCAGATTACACCAGTCTCTCTTAAGACCTCCTCCACCCACTTTCCACCAACTAGCCACCTTCATGATGGACTGTCGCCTGGCCCAGGTGAAATGTTTTCAGTGTTTTGCGAGCCAGCGCCCTCCTGCTCCAACCCTAAGTGGGAAGAGAGAAGTGTGACGGCCCAAGGTCCCTCTGCAGCTACGATTCACAGAGCACTGCTTCCCCAAATCCCTCGCACAGCCATGTCGCTGTGCACAAAATTTATGACCAACAATCCAACTTTCCCTCTGTTCTCCGTCGCCTCCACTACGGCTCCTCGGATACAAGTTCTCCACAGGCTACACATACAGTTATAAAAACATTCTGCTCACGATTTACTCATGTAAAAGAAGTCATAAGCCACACATACCAAATGTAGTATTGATAAGGACGGTTATCATGACCTGAAATGTGAATATTAATGTGACCGATAGAATAGTTAAAGTGAGAAAATGGCTTGCCATCTCTCAGGTGTTCAACTTGGCCATAAAGCCATTCATTACATACCATCCAAATAAACCGTTTCAGATTCCACGATTCGGAAATACCGAGAAATTCTCTCGCCTGGGCTCTCATAAGTTCAGCAGATTCGCAACGGATAAAGTGGTATGATTTTGCCTTGCTTTGAGCTTTGGAATACGATCAATTCAGTGGAGCTAAGCGAAGAAAATGTAGTGCGAAGTCTGAAATCGACATTCTGGGAGAGTGCTGTGCTAACACCTTCCAAACAATATGGTTTACGGATAAACAAAGCTTATATACAAGTAGTGACGAGTCATGTGTACGACTTCAAAAATTTTGAGGGCATATAAATCACAAAATAACTAGATAGTGGAAAGAATAGACGAGGATACATATCTGTGGAAACTCACAAAAAAGGGACAGATTAGTGGCATGCGTGCTAATACTTCGAGGTATAGTTGACAGAGAGAGGCACTGTAGCTGAATAATTATAGGGAAAGGTTAGAAACTGTAAAGTATGCCGATTGTAGTTGATTAACACAGGCTAGGAAAGAAACGAAGGACAGAATGAAATCAATTAAAGACTAACTATTAAATTTAAAAAAAGGAAAGCCAGAACCATACTGAATTGCAACAGACTCCTTACATGGGCTAAAATCACATATGTGAAATTGTGTACTACGTTTTTATAGTAACTTAACAGTAACACTGCCGAGCGCACTGAACTGTCTGCTGAATATTAGAGTGCAGAAAATTACGTTGACAGTGACCTAGAATATTTGAATATTTCCCACTCCATGGCTACTTTTTACACGGTCTTGTGTCCGGTCATATTTGTTCGTGAACACAAACTTATTTCATTTCGTCACAAGGCTATAATACCTCGTGATAGGACAGCCGTCCAGATCTGTCAGTTGACTAACAAGCACTTGTAGGTAAGCAAGTTTTAATTTAACTTTGTGCATGCTACGTATAACACAAAGGTTTCTCTGCAGTAGTGACTACCCAACCATGATATTATTGCACTTGGCCACCCGTGGTCATTACCAGAAACAAGCTATGGCGTTACAGTAAACAAGTACGGTGGTGACTAAGGAAAGTGCATCGCACTGTGGATGATTTCAAGACAATTGTGCATATACTGTCTAGTGGTTCATCGCGTCCTCGGGAAATATCGCGATAAAATCTCGAGATAAGCTGACTCACAGGCGCAGTAATATTACGGTCAACTAATACAGCAGGCGCAATTCACGAGGAGATTCATGTTTACAAAACAAATATTTCCGGGATGGTATTACTATTTCGTAGAAGAGTGCGGTCAGTGTAGCTACAATTCATCTTCAAGAGGTATACACATTGAGCATTTAAGATAATGTTAATAGGTGTAGTATAACGTTAACTACGGCTTGGTTTCACAGACTTCTATTCTGAAGGAACACTACTACAGTAACAACATCGTCCTACACGATCGCAGCCAGGCGCAGCGACAGCTATGCAGCAGCTAATGAGGCACGGAAACAATGGGGCTGCGAGATGAAGCTCTCCTTTCCTGAGCTGAACAACAGCATTAGGTCTGCAGCAGGGCTATGAAGACGCCTATCTCGACACGAACAATGCCTGCCCCGGTATCCGATCAAATGCCATCACCCGGTGCTTGTTAGCAACCTAGCGACGTTGCTACCCTCGCAGGAATTTATCACGATTTCCTTCCTGAACGCAAGTAAAACGTCCGGCTTGGTGTGTCCTGCCTGGGGAATGTATATGGCACTGACTACCCTCCTTAGGAGAGGCAGTGTGAGGATAGTTGCCAACAGCTCACCAAGGCTGTCGCTGAGAAGTTAGTCGGATTAAGTTCCTAGCTTTCACAGGTCGTCTTTCGACGCGGATCGCCATCGAGCGAGAGATTTCTCCCATTAATTATGTCTCGTAAGAGGCAGAGTCGGCGACGCGTGTCATTCCTGGCGATGACCACCAGAAGGCGCGCCGGACGAAGGATAGGGGCAAAGTTTTAATCATCACCTCCAAACGGAATACCAAGCTGCGACCACAACACTCGAAGTTAGCGCTTCTCGATATATTCATCCTTAAATGAAACAACAAGTTTACTGTTACCAGTCACTGTTTATTTATCTCCAAGACGCGTTTCAAAGGCTTAAACCTCCATCCTCAGGTGGATTTACATTTGTTAGTATGACACTTGTGTGTGTGTTTCGTTACAACTTTTTGGAGGAACTTGTGTCACTCTCTAGTGGAGAGACAATACACAATTTCAGAATATGGTTTTGGGTTTCTTTGACAAAAAAATAAACGTATATCTAACAGTAAACATAAAATACGCAAAATAGAGTACCTCCAGTGGTCACAGGTGTCTTTCACTGTCGTAACACATGTCCATCTCCTCCTCCCTCCTCTCTCTATCCGTTCCCCCTTTATCTGTCCATCTCCTAATCTGCTCCCTCTCTCTGGGTCTGTCTACCTCTCCTCCGGCCTCTCTCTATTCATCTGCTCCTCCCTGTCTCGTCCATCTTCTCCCCCTTCTCTCTGACAAACTCCTCGTCCTCCTCTCTCTCTGTCCATTACCTCCTCCGCCTTCTGTGTTCATTACCTTGCTATCACCACCACCTCAACTCCAGTCGGAGTTCGGTGATTATGTTCAGTGTCACATAGGTGGTTATTGCCCTCGAGGGCTTCATTTGCTTTCTCCGCAAGGAGTTCTCTTTTTTTCTCAGTACTGCTGTCATGAGCAAAGATAATCTTTCTCCATGACTAACAGAGCTGTTAAATCATCTTCGAGAAGAAATAAGCCGCTTTATTTCCATAAAAATGAATTTTTTCTGGTGCTTGTGAACTGGTATCTCGAAACTTACCTTCCCGTGACACCAGTGGCGTTGTCAGAAAAACGTTTGGGAGATGACAAAATAGTTGAGGCTTTCGTGGCCAATTATTGATGTACTGGCTGATGGCTTTTTTCTCGGTATCTACATTCGACGTTTGTTTGACGTTTCACCAGCACATGTGGCTGGCATTGTCAAAGATTCACCCTCCACTTGCGAAGACAGTAATGAAATGTGAACTTCGACAGTCCCAGCCACTGGTGCTGGTGAAACTTAGAGAAATAGTTAAACAAACTTTGGCCCAAGATTCCAGATACAAAGCAACAGACGGTGTGTGAAGTGGAGATGGTACGTGGCATATTGTTTCCAAGCCTAGTTATTCGAATAGCAGTCTGTTTGATAGCAATCAGATTTCTGTGTGGCTCGTGACAGTGGTATAATATGGGCTGTTTAATCTAGTTCCGTGAGTCAGTGTCACACCTACATCACATTTATAGACTGAATCTGACTTTGAAAAGGCGATACAACGTCGAGGAGTCGAGTGCGTTGCGTATCGCTCAGAGCACGTGGACGACGGCCTGGTGAACAATTCCGTGGCGGCGAGGAAAACAGCAGCATCATTACAGTTCTTTTTGTCAGCAGGCGAGAGTTTATGACCTGCAGCTGGACTCTCTCTGCAATGCGTCTGTAGAAATTCCGAGCCACGTTCTTCGCGGTAGTGACATAGTTCGCAGCGAGTCCCTTACAAGGCGAGGTATCTAATAACTAGCGCAAGGTGAGCGCACGGTCGCTGTGACAGCCGCTCCCAAGGTTTGACCGACTCTTCGAACTGGGCTGTCAGCGAAAAGCCGTCATGCTTGTAACATCGCTTTACTAGTACTCGTAATAAAACTGCGAAACCGCAGTGACTGTTTGTCTGTTTGATCACGCTTATCTCCAAAACTACTAGACGAATTTTCAGGTATTTTTATACGTAATTTGAGCTTAGCTTGGGGCAACTTATAGGCTGTATTTACTCAAAATTGGATCACAAAAAAAGAGGTCTCGATATATTGTTTTATCGAAAACCGTTGTGTCGTGTCTGTTTCTCTGAACACGTTAACCTCCAAACCTACTAGATGAATTTTCATAAGGTTTTCGCAGATAATTTGAGTGTAGCTTCGGGAATTGCATAGGCTTTATTTTATCAAAACCTGTTCACGAAAAGAAAACGATATCGTAATTTAAAATTTTATCTATACTAATATTATGAATGCAAGTGCAGACGCAGGTAACAGTTAGTCATAAGTAAATCAGCTGTGATCTGTAGTTAAGTAGTGGCCTGCTAGCCACGCAGCTCAAATCATATGACCAATGAAACATAAAACCGCAGTTACCGCAGGGTCTGTTAGCTAACGCGTTTCCTATGTAGACAAGGACACCCATGTCGGATTGAAACAACTGATTTTAGTAGCTCCTAAGTCCATCATGCCACATGGGAACATGGTAACAATTTTTTTCCTTACGGCAAGTGCCAGTCTTTCAGCCAGCCAAATGGTATATATACTGAGTCCATAATGAGACTACAAAAACCAAAAGTTAAACAAAAATTTCATTTGGCCTGTTGTACAAGATGTCCGACACCGTTAGGCTTACATTTATGCGGATGGAAGAGTGTTAAAAACTGAACACTTTAAAATAAATAACTAACTAGCGATAGGAAAAGAAAATTTAGTTTTTTTGTGTAAGCAGATTACAACGAATAGCAACAACTTACGTTCATTGCAGCTGTTCCAAATACTGCATTACATTATTAAAAAACCTGAATTTTGAACTAAAAAATTATTTGGCTTCATAGTTTGCACACGTTGTGTATGATGGGGTGTAGCTGCAGGTCCAACAGTGCTTCCAGTACTGTATTCCCCCAACTGTGCCTCACACTGGTAAAGTATCGTGTGGTTATTAATGAATCTTCTTCTCGATGGTCCAACATCATTTCCTCAAATTCTACTGTGCGAACAATTCTTTGTCGAGAACCAGCTACCAGTATCTCCTGTCAAACACGTTACTATACCCATTGCCCTTCCTTGGATGCACATTATGCCCGTACTTGCTACTCCAGCCGACATCAGTGTCACTAATTTAGCAAGAAATCAATTTGATTTTGAAAGATCACTTTTGTACATACAGCGACCGATAGATTGTATAAGCACTGTATTTTGTAGCCAGACTGCAATGTCCCAGTACTCCGCCAATAAATTAAAACCTACTAATTTCTTAAGCACAGCCGAAAGTAATTAATACACATTGCCAGTCCAACATTCACCGCATTTGTGAATCACGAATCTGATTGATAAAGACTACTACATTCTTAATTTGCGCACCTCTTCGCATCTCTTGCTTCAGAGCCTGTTTCTAATATTCACGCAAGACTGATGTCATGTGAAGACCAGACTAGATACTCGTACCTTTCTTTTCGGCGGCGGGGGGAGGGCGGTAATATCCGTCACAGATAACCGAGTTATCTACAGAGTACCAGAGTCCAGTGTCTTTTACAAAAGACTCACTAGCGACAGAAGTTGAAAGGGGAGAAAAGCAACAGAGGCATTATGACACATCGAGTAGTCTCACACTAGAAAGATACGCCTTGTGACAACATCTCTTCGTGTTCCTGAGCAGCTGTTGTGTGTGCCGCAATAAAACGCCGAGGAAGCGTGCCACAAGATCCGACACAGCTGCGGTGTCTCGATGGTGAGGGTGAGATAAGAGAAAATGCAGCGGGTACGGAGGAGTCAACAAGTGCATCTCTCCATGATCTGTCGACGGGAGTAGCAGAATACAAAACATACCACAGAGCCTGCCAGGTGATGCAGCGTTCGCGTACATCAGCGAAGACGTGCAAACCGCACCAATCTGGATGGCGAACGCACGAAAATTCATCCGGAACCAGACTTACGTATAGTTACAGCCAAATCAGGCTGCAGAATTACGTAAAAGTGTTACTTACTTGGGTACAATAAATATTGGCAACATTTTTGGGAGGACATCTGGTGGATGTTTTGAAAAAGGATAGCTGTTTTGTTAATAATTCATAGCTTGCGGAGGGAAGAGGGTTTCTGCGTCCCCGTGTACAGGCGTCGAATTCTGTTTTTCTCAACGAACATTGTGTATCGATGAGCGTGGACTTGTTCGGTCAAGAGAGGCCGCAGAGGTAGCTTAGAGCTATTAGCTAGCTGCAGGTTGAATAAAATGTAAGAGACTATTGTAAATGAAAACCATATTCTGCATAAATCTTCGAGAACATTGAATTTTGATGGATCCTACAACGGCCAAAACAATGACTTCTACGACGATATACTACTCCAATCTATCTGTTTTTGTACTATATTGCCGCAACATGTCTATATTAAAAAGTTGGTTCCGACGATCTCCATCAACATAAGAAAATGTACCTCTTTGGTATGTCTGACATCATTATGTCATTGCTAATCAGAGTTCCGTTCTCGCATATCTTCCCCTTGTTTTCTGCTCAGATAAGCACCAAAGGCATTCTGGCGCGATGGTTGGGTCAGTATCGATGAGTCGTTTCTAGCGGCGGTCGAATATTGGACGTTACTTATATCTTTTCATTTGGCCGGCTTTTTATCCTATATCCAACGATAAAGCACCTCTGAGTAACTGAGCCACCTGAAAGTCTGTGCAGCTGAATATTCATATCACCGAGTAGTGGCGAACATATGGCACGCTGACGAACATCTGCCGCCGTAGTATTTATGCATGAGGTGAGAATCCGTGAGGCGGATCGACTCACGATTCAGCGAACACTCGTGGTCTAGACCATATGGCGTCTCTCCAGCGTCTTTCCAAACCGGAACGTGGAGACTGCTTTTCTTGAAGCATATCCCCGCAACATTACCGTCCACCACTTCGAAACGGTGTGTCCTGTTGTTGAAGCAATAACTCTCTCTGGTACTTCGTTCGATTCACGCTCTCTCCACAGCTGCCTCAAGCAGTATTCGATCCGAACAAGACATCCATGGCAGCTATTTCACTGCAGTGTCTTAACGTTCACGAATGCGAAGTCAATCCCGGTTACGCTGTTCTAGGGCATGTGCTTTGTTTCTCATCTAAATTTCCTCTGCCACCCTCCTCTCTCTCTCTCTCTCTCTCTCTCTCTCCCTCTCCCTCTCTCTCTCTCTCTCTCTCTCTCTCTCTCTCTCTCTCCCTGTAGAGGACGAGAGAGGAAATGATATTCGTTCGAGTAAACTGCATGACAATTTTGCTGTCGACATTGTATATCTAGCATATGGATAATAAGAATAAATGTTTTAGGGGACGTACACAGACATAAAGACACTCGTTTTTCCCTTGCTCAGTTCGCTAATACAACAGGTCACATAATCTTTAAAATTTCTATTTCGATTAGCTGTTTTCTATTCTTATCTATCTTTAAAAAAATATTCTGCATCACCCCGGTTCCCACAACTCCTGAAGATAGACGTTCACTGTGGATATTGTATCACAGACACAGTCCCTTTGGTTGTTCAGAGATGTCACTAAACCTGCCCAAAGATGTAAACAACCATGCATGAGCAGCACCTATTAGATGCAGGGGGTCCGACAGGCGATCAGTTCCAGTCATTCCATCAGGAAGCAGGTACACGGTTCGTGTTGTCCGTACTTCAACCATGCCTAGACGGTCAATACCGTGGCTGGATCGCGTCCGCATTGTTACTTTGTGCCAGAAAGGGCACTCAACAAGGGAAGTGTCAGGCGTCCCGGAGTGAAGAAAAGCGATGTTGTCCGTGTATGGAGGAGATACAGAGAGAGAGGAACTGTCGATGACATGCGTCGCCCAGGCCACCCAAGGGCTACTGGAGTGGATTACCTCTACCTACGGATTATGGCTCGGAGGAACCCTGACAGTAACGCCACCATGTTGAATAATGCTTTTCGTGCAGCCACAGGACGTCGTGTTACGACTCAAACTGTGCGCAAAAGGCTGCATGATGCGCAACTTCGCTCACGACGTCCACGAAGAGGTCCATCTTTGCAACCACGACACCATGCAGCGCGGTACAGATGGGCCCAACAACATGCCCAATGGACAGCTTGGGATTGGTATCACGTTCTCTTCACCGATGAGCGTCGCATATGCCTTCAACAAGACAATTGTCGGAGACGTGTTTGGAGGCACCCCGGTCAAACTGAATGCCTTAGACACACTGTCCAGCGAGTGCAGCAAGCTGGAGGTTCCCTGATGTTTCGAGTTGGAATTATGTGAGGCCGACGTACGCCGCTGGTGATCATGGAAGGCTCCGTAACGGCTGTACGATACGTGAATGCCGTCCTACGACCGATAGTGCAACCACATATTGGCGAGGAATTCGTCTTCATGGACGACAATTAGCGCCCCCATCGTGCACATCTTGTGATTGACTTCCTTCATGATAACGACAGCGCCCGACCAGAGTGGCCAGCATGTTCTTCAGACATGAACTTTATCGAACATATCTGGGATGGACTGAAAAGGGCTGTTTACGGACGAGATTACCCACCAACCACTCTGAGGGATCTACGCCGGATCGCCGTTGAGAAGGACAACGTGGGCAATAGTGCCTTGATGAACTTGTGGATAAATGTAAATGTCGTGTGACTAGAGCCTCCCGTCGGTAGACCGTTCGCCGGATGCAAGTCTTTCGATTTGAAGCCACAGCGGCGACTTGCGCGTCGATGGGGATGAAATAAAAATAATTATGATTAGGACGACACAACACCCACTCCCTGAGCGGAGAAAATCTCCGACCCAGCCAGGAATCGAACCCAGGCCCTTAGGATTGACTTTCTGTCGCGCTGACCACTCAGCTACCGGGGGTGGATAACTTGTGGATAGTATGCCACGATAAATACAGGCATGCATCAATGCAAGAGGACGTGCTACCGGGTATTAGTGGTATCGGTGTGTACAGCATTCTGGATCACCACCTCTGAAGGTCTCGCTGTATTGTAGTACAACATGCAATGTGTGGTTTTCATTAACAATAAAAAGGGCGGAAATGATGTTTACGTTGATCTCTATTCCAGTTTTCTGTACAGGTTTCCGAACTGTCGGAACCGAGGTGAAGCAAAACCTTTTCCGATATGTGTATTAGCGTACTGAGCAAGGGAACAAAAGAGTGTTCGTATGTTCCAGTACGTCCCTCACAATACACGAGGTGTAGCAAAACAGTCGCGTATTCGTATTCAAATGCCAGTTCTCTAAATGTACCCAACATGATTCACGGTGGTAACGTCGTCTTTTGTTACAAATTTTGCAGTTAATTTCCCGGAGCTTCACAGCTATACGTCCTCGCGGGCTATACCCGCCTGTTACGCTCCTAGCAACACGTCTCTGAATATTTCAAAGTATGCAGCAATGCCTAATCAATAAGTGCTTCAAACACTGTAGCAGAATAGTACAATTTGTTTCCTTCCACACGCACTGCCATTTCCCAGAATCCTTCCAATAAATACAATTTGTAATTTCATATCATTTTTTATCACCATTAAACATTTGAACGACGTAAAGCAGTCCAGAATTTAACAGCTAATCTTGTGATCTGATGTATGCGGTTCTTTCTCTTTTTATGGGTAACTGAGAGCTGCCGTACTCCATTGCGAGTTTGTCGTCCTGCTCACAGTGCCTCCTTTCTGTTACTGCAGGAGCGTTGAGGGCCATGTTGAGGATACGTAGTGATAGCTAAGTCTACAGGAACGCGGATTTTCCCCCAGAAAAACTACGTAATCATCGACAGACATAATAGCGATTTGGTAACTGTGAATGGTAAGGAAAGACGATTATTACTGAAAGAACTGTCACGAAAACTAGTAGTAAGAAATCAGTGGGGGCCACCTTAAGGAACATATTCGTTAGATTGTGAGAGGATTACAATGTGCAACAGCTGAAGATTAACAGTGTCTTTTTAATGTCACATTCATTACGTAGTCAAGGCTAGACTCCGGCTTAGAACGAAGCGTAATATCCTGTCAGTGTCAAGGACTCTGATTTTCGAAACTAGTGATATATGGTGGACGAAATAAACTGCTAAGGGTGAACCGAGGGCGCCAGACACGTGCCGAAAGACAAGAGCCCGTAAACCACAGGCACGACGAGATTAATATCTCACAAGGCCGGCAACATTGTCTTATTATCCTACAACTCGCCACGGCTCACACACTTCGATCCTCCGTGCTGTGGTGGTGTGCGTCTACTCTCTATGGCAAAGGCTTTTCTCTCCTATTCGGCGTAGGCAGAACACAGTTTATGACCACTCGCACTGTCGGTGATGCTTATACCGGCGGATTCCTGTAACGGATGACTATTGAGTTCAACAAGCGAACGGCTAGCCAGAAGCAAAGTCCAGAGCGATACTAAAACTGCAGTATACTACTAAGAGCGTTAATTGAAATTTTTAACACTCAAGTAAGCATCGCGCAATTATAATCCATAATGAAGGCATCCGCCACTTAACGTGAGCACTTCACGCTTGCCAGAGAGTACAAGCTGGCGCGGCGTAAAATTGTCTTCAGTGCAGGGTGGATCTACAAAAGGACGAAGCCTGGTAGTACTAATGCCAGAACCCACCTATGCCAGTAATTAGCAGACACCTAAAATGACGGAAGTTCTGAATGTTTTGGTAATGTCCTGCACGAGGTGGTCAGAAAAAGCCTGTAAGGGTGTTACAGGAGAGGTTGTGCTGAGAAATGATTGTTAAGGAAAAAATTCGATATGTTGTGTTTTTTCCGAGTTATTTGGATTGAAGCTGGCCAATCAGGTCGTTGCACGCGCAAATTTAACCACATGAACGCGCTTTGGGTCCGTAAATTACTACTTATTCAAATGCTCATTGCCGTTTAAAATGTGGCTTTTTCAGAAGCTGAAGTTAGGAAACCAAACGGAGAACACGTTTGGCGACACTGTCTCTGGGAGGATGCTTAAATCTGCGCGCAACGACCTGATCGGCTAACTTCATTGCTACATAAAGCGGAAACGGCGCAACGTACAGATTTTTTTTTTATCATAACAATTATCTCTGAGCACAGCCTCCCCTGCAACATCCTGACAAGGTTTTCAGGCTGTTTCTAACCACACTGTATATGTGAGTATGAACTACGCCCAAACACGCCTCGGAAGCCCCAACACTACCGATCGACCGCCGTGTCATCCTCAATCGATATGCGCCACTGGATGCGGATGTGGATGTGGAGCGGCATGTTATCAGCACAACGCTCTACCAGTCGTTGTCAGTTTTAGCAACCGGAGCCACCACTTAGCCAATTAGCTCCTCAATTAACCTCACAAAAGCAGAGTGCACCCTGCTTGCCAATAGCTTGCTTGGCAGACCCGAACGGTCACTCATCGAAGTGCTAGCCAAGTCCGACAGTGCTTAACTTCGGTGATCGGACGGGAACCGCTGTTACCACTGCGGCACGATCGTTGGCCATACGGGAATACAGAAGCCTCGAATTTATGCCCCACCATTAGATTTTCGCTGGTTTGGCTAAATCACTTAAGAGGAAACTCAAGAGGGGTTCTTTGACTACGTCACGGCCGTCCTCCTTTGTTTTTTCTCCAGCAGAGTTAGTTCCGTCTCTAGTTATAAGCCTGTCGGGAGGGTACAAGACTCCAAACTTAGTTCTCTTTGAAACTTTGTTGCCATTGTCATCGTTTGAACAACATCTCATTCTGACTCCCGGCAAATGAAATGTACAGTATCTTTACTCATGGAAATAGAAGATATAATTTGTTTCTTTTCCATAAACCAGCTGTTCTGTAATCCACACCAGGCCTGTGCACGTTACTGATTCACGTTCATGTAAAACTAGTCGTTCGCTGGAGTTTGTTTTCACATCGATGATCGTAAAGTAAAAGTTGAGTTGATTTCTTAGAATCGATAAATTTATTGATGCTTAAGCCACTTTATTAACATTACGTCATCACACGTCTGTTTCATTCCAGTGCTGACACACGATTAATTATTTACTGGTATAGGATACGGACTGAGGCACCTAATTAATTCCAAACCGACGCACACACACACTTACACAAAATGACGTAAGGGAGCGGGCACGCGGGGTCCCGCGTGGAGGACTGTCTTGTACGGTCTGTTGTTAGAAATTGAATACAAACATGGCGACATGGCTAAAAGCAAACACTGCAGGTTATAATGAAAACAAAGACAACATAATTTCGTTCAGGACTGATCTGAAAGCCATTTTCGAGTCAAAAGAGATACCATAAACTTAGATTTGTGTATTATTTATTTTATGATCATTGTACACTTTGCCGCTTCCCATTCAGCACAGTTAAGTATCCTTCAATCAGATCATGGGTGCACCCTCGGCTACCACGCAAACTATTTTCAGAATGCCGTCCTTGACTGCGTGCAGCCTCCGTCCTTGCCGTAAAGTTGTGGGGAGCTGCAACAGTGCTTCTGTCTGCGAGCGCACGTCACTGCTAATGCCCACCCTGGCCGGCACGTCGAGACCCCTGACACCACGGTTTCCCGCCTGGCTCACAGGTCCCTCGCCAGCGACCCGTACCTGATTGGCGACAATTTGCGAGCCATTAGCGGACCCGAGCTTGTGGATCGCGACCTCACATCGCCCAGTCGCATCACACGGACTCTCGCTCCGCATGTAATGTTACAGCCACTATCAATGGCCCCAGCGATTGAGGTGGCGGCGTGGTTATTTATTTATGAATTTATTTCTCCTAGCACAGGACTTGCATCCTGAAGGATGTAAAGATCTTGTCTCTCTAAATCACGAGGTGGAGTCTCCCACACCGAGCGAAAATTTTCGAACTCGTCCTTTAAGGTCAATTCTGGCAGAATGCTTCTGTACCCTCCTTACCTCCCTTAATCGCCAACGCCACGAAGTTTTATTGTTGGTTGCGTAATCGCCTTCTTTGTTTTTGAGACGTGTTACTGACACGTGACTGGGCCTCCTAGACCGCACCTCGTCAACAATCTACCTTTTTTGTTTGTTTTTTTCAGTAAAGTACAAAATGTGTTCACAGGAATGCGCCAGTTTTAACAACCCTTGTTTGTCAGTGGATGGAGGAAGATGTCAGTGATGTAGATCAAAGACTAGACGAAAAAGACCAAAAGTCAGTGGTCACAATTCTACTAGCGGACGATCATTGAAAGGAAAAAGTTCTGGAGAATTGTGATGGTGACCTTTCCACTTCTCCAATAAAATATATAACATGTCACTTAAAATGTGTGCTGAGTAGTGATAAAGGAAAAATTTTAATCCCAGCACTAAATATCAAATTTGGAGGCATTCTTCTTGTATGTATGGAGCCCAAATTTAGTTTTATGCGAAAATATAGTCACTGCAATTTTTCAGAATTTAAAATTCAGTTCCCTAAAGGTTTACTCGTATTTATGTGTACTACTTAAAAATGCACAAAGCTAAGTGATGTTTTGTGATAAAAAATAAAATATTGCTGGATTTACCTTACACAATGAAATCAACGAGAATTATTTAAACAACATTTAAATAATTGTAAAAATGAATATAACTTAAATTAACAATATCAAATAATTTGCACCTTAAATCTCGGTTCAGACGTATGGGTCCTAGAGATCCCAACCCGTGGTATAAGTTACAGAGAAGTCACCTCATGAGTTAAGACTTAATTACTCCGAAATTTTTAAAAGTTGATGTCATTGTATTTACGTAACAATCACTTTGGTAGGAATGTTTGTTAATAAAGTTCAAAAGAAGGATCTTCACACATGTCGTTATTATTTACTTAACTTGAAAATGGCATCACTGTCCATGGGCCTTCATAAATGCGTAGTATAAATGTAATTCAATAGCCCTTGAGATTCGTAAATGACAAGCTTGAAGCTAAACTACTTGTTCGCAGAATCCCATTTTTATTAGCATTTCACATTATTCAACCCACAGTCACAAACACTGCCGAAAATCACAATGAAAATTTGAACTCGGGAATGCACATAAAAGTTAAGAAGAGGCCCATCATCTTTCTAACCACACAAATGAAAGACCTTAACATCGTGTTCACTCTCTCAGATGTAGAACGAGTCTGACGCTATTAGCGCCCAGCAGGAATATTATATGCATCGCAGATTGTTCTGGAAGCTTACAGAAAGTTTAGTTGATCAAATGTTATCTAGATAAGTTTCATTTTTAAGTTCTATAATTTTTCAGTTTGAAGTTTGAGTTTCCCAAATGTAAATTCCTTTAGAAAGTTATTAAAATAACAGGTAATAACAGCACTGTAAAATTAGAGTAAATATTTCTAAAGTTACTGCTTATGTTGAGTTGGTACCTTAATAGGATATCGAATGTAAATCTATAAAAATATAAATACAGACATTTGTCTTGAACAACACCAAAACGATTTTACAAAATAAGAATAAGTAATAATGTTCTGTTGTCTACTCTTCTAATGTCCTTTACTGGAAAACTAATTTTCCTGGCATAGCGTCATAGCATAAGACACTTAGATATACAAATGGAAAAGAATATGTGTGAGGCAAGGTTTCGCTCAAATACTAGAAAACTATGTCCAAAATCATGAATTATACACTTTATAATTAAAAAGAAGTTCAGATATAGTTAAAAACCAGTTGGTATCGTCGGGGCCAGCAATTCCGACAGGGCTTTGTTTACTTTAAGGAACGGTGGTCAAACCTCCATCAGACCGCCGTAGTCTAGATTTTCCAAGTTTCCCTAAAGCCCTTCAAGCAAATGGCCGGCTGGTCTCTCTTAAAACAGGACACGGCCGATTTCCTTCTGCATTGTTAGCCAGTCTGAGCTGGTATTCCGTCTCTGACATTATCGTCGGGATGTTATACCGTTTACCTACGACATCGGAACAGTAACCTGTACAATGTTTCAGGGGCATCAGTAATTATCGGAGTTGACGATATGCGAGAGAATTAAGAAAGAACAGAGAGATTTCCAACCAAACTCACAGTTTGTATGAAAACGATCAACACACGAAAATGGCTATTGACATAAAGTTAGAACAAAAATCACCAATAGCTCCAAACCTATGTTTCAGACCTGACATAAACGCTTCATATTTCGTTCAACGCACATAGACCGTTGCCACAATGGTCTTAATTGTCTTCAGTACCTACATCAAGCGATGATTGCTCAAAAATGTTCAAATGCGTGTAAATTTCTAAGGGACCAAACTGTTGACGTCATCGGTCCCTGTACTTACAAAATACTTAAATTAATTTAAATTAACTTATGCTAAGAACAACACACACACCCATATCCGAGGGAGGCCTCGGACCTCCGGCGGGAGGGGCCACGCAGTCCATGACATGGTGCCTCAAACCGTGCGGCTTGATGACTGCTGATACATTTACTTTCTTGGCTCATCTCAGACGTTGTTTTCCATTTATGGTAGTAAATCGACTGTTCTCTAGCGAGTGTTCGTTTCGTAGTTGTCTACAGTGTGTTTCACAACGGTAGGCACCTACTGACAGACAGAAAAAGTGTGTGTGTGTGTGTGTGTGTGTGTGTGTGAGAGAGAGAGAGAGAGAGAGAGAGAGATGCATGCAGGATGGTCACGTTTTCCACGTTTGCTTGCCCAGAACGGCAGAGATGTGGTCGCCCATGTTACCAGGCCTTGCAGTGTTGTTGCAGGCGACAATGAATAACACTGATTGTCAGTGAAGTATCGCCACATCGAAGTCTCTCGCTATTCACAAAAGGCCTCTAGAGGAAGACTAATGCCAGAGCTTGTAAAGGGGGCTGGCCAGAACGGTTCAAAACTGCGGTGCTTCCAATACGACGCGCACTACGGTTAATTCTAAAAAGAGCGCACTCTTATGTGAATGTACACATTATTCATTGTACTAATACCCGTTTCTAAAATTTTGTACTTCTGGGTGTGAGGGATTATTAGATATGCGGCAGTATTTACGCTCGACATCGATCCCCACTGGAAACTAGACAGTGAATACAACAGAAATCATTGGTTGGAGCATTTGAAGAAGTATTGAGTAATGCAGCTGGACACCCAGTATTTGTCTTACATCAGTTATGCACAGGAGTGTCTTTGTACGGTTTAACATAAGAAGCAAAATGCAGAACATGGATCGACCTTAAGGCTTCAGTCACTTACACATCGCTTTCTGAAAGCAGTATTCGCTTGAGTTGCAGTGTCTTGCCTGCAGTAACACTAACGGGGCTTTTATGCGCTCAGCAGAAGGCATCCTCATGAAGATGCAAATGTCTAAGCAATTTTACTATTTCATGTTCCTACACAGTAATTTCACGATTAATCTATCATTCTTCCTCGGATGGTGAAGGTGACGTATTTTCGGTGCCTGCACTCTATCCAAGCTACGCCATACAATGTTACTCGCACAAAAACATTACACATGCTTGGACCTCTAGGTACACTTCACTGTAAAATATTAGGCGTGCAGGACAATTTGCAAACATTGCCTGGATAATTCTAATCGTTCCACTTGCGTGAATTTTAAGTCGCAGTTCTGTAATCAGCCTCAAGTACCAAAATATAATGCAATATGAAAGAACTTTAGATGAATGTGTAAACTAAAAACAAATGGTTTAGTAACATCTCTGACTAGTATTAACGTTAATTAAAGTGTGATTTCTCATCTTTGAAACTCTAAAGCGTGTCTGGTCGGTCTCTTCCTTGTTGACCTGTTAACAAAATATTTATGACCTATCAGCTCTTTGTCTAGCCTATAATGTATTTATGTTAAGTAATTATTTCTTTTTTCACAGAAGCTATTTTTGAGGTTTAATAGTATTGTTATCACTCGTGCTTGCAACTTACGAATTCGTCCTTGCATGTTATTTGACGCATTGCTTTTACTCGTACATTAATCATCCAATACGGACTGTAACAAAATATTAATTAGTTGTTCAATTACTCATTTGTGTGTAAAAATATCCAAGCTTTGTTACGTTTGTAAATTTTAAAACACCAAAGTGTTTCTGCCTACAGTACGCTTACAACTTAGTCGTGTCATCGAAAACAGCGTTAAATCAAGCGTCGAAAACCCGAACAGCACGCTACATCCTGTTTATTGGAATAAGAGCAGAACACAAGAAACAACCTCTATATCTCCGGAACAGGGATCTCAAAGTAAAATATTTGAAACACTTGCTATGAAAATCAGCTGATGTTTACTTAATTCAATCCGTAGTGATTATTTGCTGCTTTTAAGGAGAGAAAAGTCTAGTGAGCTCCAAACTCTAAAAACACCTATTGTAATTTTTGTGTCAACTGAATCACGGTTCTGACCTTGATATTCCATGTACTGACGTCGGTCGCTACAAACGCCGCCATCGCAACTCATTTTCTGCTGTACTGTTAGGTGAATGTACCTGAAAAATAAGAGAAATGGTATTACTATTTACAGGTCAGTTCTGAAGAAGCAGAAGGAGCTTTTCAAAAATCAGTCAAGAACTTGCCCGCAAACAGCACATTGCTATATCCCGAGTTAGTTGTTTTAAAAATATATATACATCATAGTCCCACTTTAAGAATAACATAAATTTGTGTATGATTCCTGAAACATGTTTAACTACTACTGTGGATGAACCATGGATTTTTGCTGTTTTGTTCTGAATTTGTCAGTATTTTTTAAAATCGTTTTTATCCATGCACATTTTTAGGAGGAGTACGCAAAGTCGAATGAGTACAAATGTAATAACAACGTAATACATATTAATAAGCCTAAGTTTCGTAAGAAACAATAAAAACCCACTGAAGTAGTCTCAGTAAAGCCGACAAATATTTGGACAAACTTAAGCAACACTATGCTTTGAATTAGGTGGATCAGGCTGCATGAAATATTACTATATAAGACTAAATACAAAGAACAGAGAATAAAATCACAACTGTTGAAGATGCTTGATAAAATATTATCAAACGAGATTCAGTTAGAAATAAAATAAATTTCATGATTGATGCGTCAGAACTGATCCTTCCTGCTTTATTGGTTGTTGACCTCTCGACAATCTCGAGTACTAGATCAAGGAATGCATGTGTACATGCGATATTTTACAGTTTTTACATCTTATCAAATTTCGTGTGACAGTCAGCTGTAGATGGAACGATTTTTAAAGGGCCATTTATAAGAGTTTACGATATTTCGTGTAAATATAATAGCTGTGTGATACGGTCTGTCCTAACAGATTGCTGACGTTGCATCGTGCAATGGTAATCTAATAGAAGAATCAGTCTTACGAACAATAATAATAATAACGATAATCATACATAAGTAGACGCAGATTCTGTTCCACGCTTCAAATTACTGGACGCAGTCATGGAAGATGCCATGGTAACGAAAATATTAATAACTTCAGTACAATATCAAGCCACCGTCCCCTTGTCTCTTTGTTACCTTGCGGAGATAATGGAGAATAAAATAAGTTTGAAATTGTATCCAAATTCAACTCGAGATATTCACCGAGAACACAACAAATAAAATGTTGAGATGTATACACGCACAAACGATAAAAATGAGTCACCCCTGGGAGGCATTATGCTAAACTTGTGCAACACCGCCTCTGTCGGTGATAATAACCTCTGTTAGGCAGGGAAGAGCGTCCGCAAGTTTCTTCAGGTATGCCACACGAGCTGAAACCACTCACTGAGAGCAGAGCCCGTACAGTTACAGAACTGAAAGGTTGATGATTACTATGTTCCACCTGCTCCTCAAAATATTTCCACATTTTTCCTTTGTGATCAAGCCCGACCGATTAAGGGAAAAGGACAGAGTTCTTGTTATTGTGGTCTTCAGTCCTGAGACTGGTTTGATGCAGCTCTCCATGCTACTCTATCCTGTGCAAGCTTCTTCATCTCCCAGTACTTACTGCAACCTACATCCTTCTGAATCTGCTTAGTGTATTCATCTCTTGGTCTCCCTCTACGATTTTTACCCTCCACGCTGCCCTCCAATGCTAAATTTGTGATCACTTGATGCCTCAGAACATGTCCTACAAACCGGTCCCTTCTTCTTGTCAAGTTGTGCCACAAACCCCTCTTCTCGCCAATTCTATTCAATACCTCCTCATTAGTTATATGATCGACCCATCTAACCTTCAGCATTCTTCTGTAGCACCACATTTCGAAAGCTTCTATTCTCTTCCTGTCTAAACTATTTATCGTCCATGTTTCACTTCCATACATGGCTACACTCCATACAAATACTTTCAGAAACGACTTCCTGACACTTAAATCTATACTCGATGTTAACAATTTTCTCTTCTTCAGAAACGCTTTCCTTGCGAATGCCAGTCTACATTTTATATCCTCTCTACTTCGACCATCATCAGTTATTTTGCTCCCCAAATAGCAAAACTTCTTTAGTACTTTAAGTGTCTCATTTCCTAATATAATTCCCTCAGCATCACCCGACTTAATTCGGCTACATTCCATTATCCTCGTTTTGCTTTTGTTGATGTTCATCTTACATCCTCCTTTCAAGACACTGTCCATTCCGTTCAACTGCTCTTCCAAGTCCTTTGCTGTCTCTGACAGAATTACAATGTTATCGGCTAACCTCAAAGTTTTTATTTCTTCTCCATGGATTTTAATACCTACTCCGAATTTTTCTTTTGTTTCCTTTAATGCTTGCTCATTATACAGATTGAATAGCATCGGGGAGAGGCTACAACCCTGTCTCACTCCCTACCCAACCACTGCTTCCCTTTCATGCCCCTCGACTCTTAGAACTGCCATCTGGTTTCTGTACAAATTGTAAATAGCCTTTCGCTCCCTGTATTTTACCCCTACCACCTTTAGAATTTGAAAGAGAGTATTCCAGTCAACATTGTCAAAAGCTTTTCTAAGCCTACAAATGCTAGAAACGTAGGTTTGCCTTTCCTTAATCTTTCTTCTAAGACAGGGTGACCGACTAAATATTGCTCAAATTCAAGATCTTTTTCTCCGTACTGGAATGTAGTAGGCAAATGGGGTTTGCTGCAATAAATGAAGCGTACATTGAAGTTTTTATTGGCATTTTTTATTGAAAAATATTAATATCTTCACTGTGTAATTGGGATTTTTCCGAGGCAGCTCTGAAGGAGTTACATCGACGATTGTCGCTGTAGCTCCGGTTGTGGTTATCTGAAACATATCACCCTGATCCTTACAGATGTAATTTTAGTTAGTCATAGAGATTTGCAAAAAAAAAAAAAAAAAAGAATTTGGCGAAATTTATTTGGCCGAAAAAATTACTAAATATAAACATAAAAAAATCGGCTATAATCAACTGAAAAGAATTCAATTTGCTTCAAGGGAGACGAAAAATCAATAAAATCAGCTGAAAATTGTAGCCTGGGCGACAACAACCATGCCGAAAATCATGGCTTTAAGAAGAATGCGTTTGAAGTTTGACAAGTATTTATCATTTTAATGGACAAAGCTTGAAACTTACGGGATATCATTGATGCCTGGTCCATAATAACTATCTCCCCGGCTACTGGATGGCCGCTTTCTGCTACTTTGACCTGATAAGCCCTCATTTTCGTCCTCAAAGCCCTTTTCGTCGCTGAGTGCATCGAAGCTGGGGTCTATCTTCACAGAATGGAGGCATTCCTTCGCCGATTTTGATTTGAAGGGGTTTGCGACGTGCTTCAATGTAGTAAGGCCTACATTGAATAGACACACGGCCAAATTTGAAACAATGTTGACCATTTCGCTTCGGGTGGATGTTCTTTTTGGAGCGTATCTCCAAATAAGACTGCTGAAACTTTCGTTCACATTTTGTGTATAAATATTTAAACAACGTTCCAGCAAATCAGGTTGACTCAAGTCGGTACAAACTGGGAGTGTGAGCACGGAACCGATTCCATAACGGTGAGGCGCGCCGTGCACGCTCGGCTTCAAACGCTCACAGAATCGTTACTTTTAGGAGTTCGTGCATAATGTTTTGAGGAATAATTCTTCAATGTATATACATTAGAATTCCGTAATAAAAAACTTCGAGTTTTTCGAAAGCGCTTGTTATCACCATAGAGTTCACTGTATATTCTTCACGATCCATCTTTTTTCATCCAAGTCTGTTAATTGTGAATAGAGTCAGCACATGTATAATCCATGGTGTCGGTAACGAGCGCTGCTTAGGTTAAGCTTGTTGATGGGGTGCCACCTCACAGTTCCCAAGTCTGCTGAGTAATATTTCGGATTACCATTCCTAGGCAGACCGCCATTGCCAGACTTCCAGCACTGCCAGCCCTGAGTAGATGTCTTCCGTCTCTTCTGCCGCTAGGATATTGTACAAAGTTCACTTCCGCCATCCGAAACGTTGACTTCTTCTTCAATAGGCTTTGCAAGAGTTGGCCAAGAGAGGCTGATAGAAAAGAAAACAGATGTCTGACACAAGTAAGTGGAAGTAATGTGAGACATAGTTAATGGCCCATGTGGTTGCCACCCATATACTCCCAAAAAGCGAGCCCCCTGGAGGGACTGTACTTTGGTCTCTCATTAGATCTGGCATCGTTGACCCTATCAGGAGCAAGGCCCCCGCCAGGACAGCACGTAGATTAACAGAAATAATGTTAATGTTCTTACGTATGCAGACGATTTTGGAAGAAAGCGAAATTGAGCTAGAAAAAGCAATGTCAATTAGGCAAAAGAGAATATCACTTTCAAATACCAACAAATAAAATTAAAATCATGGATCGTCAGGGGAAATGCTCCTCACACTCAAAAATAATAATAAATAATACACCACTTGAACAGGTCTCCAACTTCACTTTTTTTAGGATGCGATGTAAGCCATGACTTTGACAAGACAATAAATATGCGGAATAAGACACGAAACATTCCAGAACAAAACATGGAAGGAAACAAAATTAATAATTTATAAAACTATGACTACACCGATGGACTTCTAAACAAAAAAATGATAAAAGTAAAATACAAGTAGCGGAAATGAAATTTCTTCGGAAAGTGGGAGGTGTTATCAGGGAAGAAATGAGGATATTAGGAATGAACTAGATATTTATAATATTGATGAAAAGATTGAAGAAAATAAAACATTATGATAACAACACTTACAAAGAACGAGAGAATCCCACGTCTGGCCATGCTTACCAGCCAAGAGGAAGAAGTGTCAAACGTAGGAAAACCCAGAATAATTTGACAGCAAAAAGTGAAGATGGAGTAGACACAAGTGGATAAGCTTTGAAGCGGAGAAGAAGAAGTATATCCATCACGTAATGTTCAACGAGAATGTTGACGTAAGCATCCTGGTTCCTGTTCACTGCAACCGATCTAAATGAGCCCAGATCATGGTACCAGAGACACACCTAAAAATATCACAGAACGTTTCAGTCGTCAACTACACCCTCCACATAATGTGGACTGAACGCCTCACTGTGACGTCGGTGCATTCGACACCCTGCATCGTCTGAAAAGTGGCGAAAGGGTGACTAATCGGACCACACTAGTGGCACCCAGTCAGCTATTGCCTAGTCTCTCTGCTTGGACTATTGAAGCTTGATGTTCCGCTGACTACAATGGCTTTTTGCGAGGTACCTGGCTCCAAATGTCCATAGCATTCAGATTCCCTTCGCGGTGTTCGTTCGAAACAAGGATGTGATGGACCTGCATTCACTGACGGTATCTACTCCTTCCGATTTTAAAATCGACTGTCAGTAACAAGGTGTGACACTCATCTCCGGTCCCTAATGGTCCACTGTCTTCAAGTTGTGCTATATTGCTGCGAGTGGTGTGTCATTCCTTGTAGATACATTGGACAGTAACACATCGTGCAACTTCATCCACGGTGTGGTCGTGGGCACGTCCACACTCGATGACTCATTTCTACCGTTATGTCATGTTTGCACTTCAGCACATGTTCATGCACTGATACCATACGACGGAGTGGCAGAAACCCACCACACTGATATGATTACATCAGTAGTGGCGCGTCACATGACCGCCTGGTTCCATTCGTACAGCATGTACAACAATCCACTTTTAAGGGCGTGACTCATACTTCGTTTCAGGTGGGGTTAAGTTCTGTGTGCTTCTCTGAGCATTGAAAACAAAAATACGCAGTATCAGGTTTATTTACTTCCTTGGAGGCATGTTCCGTCTTTGCAACTAAATGAAGCATCTTCAGCGGTCTGTAATACATGTTTGACTCTAGACACTCTAAATGACACACCAGGGAGGAGCTATCTGTATCTGAATAATACGGAAATCACTGTAAATGTACGGATAAACAAATGGTTACAATTTCAGAAAAAACTGGATGGTATATTCAGGAGAAAGAGCTACACAAACTGAGCAAGCCAGTCAAGCGTTGGTCCACCAGTGGCCCTTATGCAAGCAGTTAATCGGCTTGGTATTGATTGATAGAGTTGCTTGATGTCCTCCTGAGGGATATCGTTCCAAATTCTGTCCAATTGGCGCGTTAGATCATCTGAATCCCAAGCTGGTTGGAGGTCCCTGCCCATAATGCTCCAAACTTTCTTTATTGGGAAGAGACCTGGTGACCTTGCTGGCCAAGGTACGGTGCGGCAAGCACGAAGTGCGGCAGTGAACACTCTCACCGTGTGCAAGCGGCCATCATCTTTCTGAAATGGAAGCCCAGGCTATGAAGGACAACAAATCTGTGCGCAGAATATCGTCAACGTACCGCTGTGTTCTAACGTTGCTGCGGATGACAACTACAGAGGTCCTGCTTTGAAATGAAAAGGCAACCCAGACCATCAATGTTGACAACAGTGATGATCAATGGCGGGTGACAGTCAGGTTGGAATCCCACCACTGTACGGGGTATATCCAGACACATCTTCGATCTGGAATCTCATTGACTGGAGTGTAATTGCCTTCAGCGACGAGCCCCGCTTCAAATTGACCCTCGATGACCAACAAAGACGTGTCTACAGACTCCCCAGACAGGGGTGGGATACCAAACTGAGTGTCGTCCTCGAAACAACCCGACAACCAGGAGTGATTGTCTCGGTTGCCATTTCTTTCCACAGCGGGACCCGTTAGGTTGTCGTCCTCGGTAGCCTTACAGCACAGCAGAACTTCTACGACATTCCACATCCCGTTTTATTGTCCTTCACGCCAGGCCATCCTGGGCGTTCAGTTCAGCAAGATGATGCCCACCTGCACACGGCGAGAGTTTCTGCTGCTTGTCTTCGTGCTTGCCAAGCCCTACTTTTGCAAGCAAGGTCGCTGGATCTCCCCTAACTGAGAACGTTTGGGGCATTATGGGTGTGGCCCTCCAACGAGCTCGGGATTTTGACGGTCTAACGCGCCAGTTGGATGAAATTTGGCACTATACCCTTCAGGAGTACATCGCACAACTCTGTCAATCAGTACCAAATCGAATAACTACTTTCATAAGAACCAGAGGTCGACCAACACGTTATCGACTTGCTCAGTTTGTGAAGTTCTTTCTCTCGAATAAGTCATCCAATTTTTATGAAATTGTAATAATTTGTTTGTCTGTTCGTGCTCCTTATATCTACAGATTTCCATCCTATTCGGATAATTCCTTCGTGTTGCGTCTGATTCTTATACACACCCACACCCACACACAAAAATGCATTATGTAGTAGTTACAAGTATGTTACTATATTAGGTTTTCTCACATTATTCTTTGTTTTTCAGGCTAGAAACAAATTTTGCAGCACAAGTTTCGTTAGTTTAAGCTATCTACATCTACATCTACATTTATACTCCGCAAGCCACCCAACGGTGTGTGGCGGAGGGCACTTTACGTGCCACTGTCATTACCTCCCTTTTCTGTTCCAGTCGCGTATGGTTCGCGGGAAGAACGACTGTCTGAAAGCCTCCGTGCGCGCTCGAATCTCTCTAATTTTACATTCGTGATCTCCTCGGGAGGTATTGCTATTTTCCTTGACTTCCGGAAGGCGTTCGATACAGTTCCGCACTGTCACCTGATAAACAAAGTAAGAGCCTACGGAATATCAGACCAGCTGTGTGGCTGGATTGAAGAGTTTTTAGCAAACAGAACACAGCATGTTGTTATCAATGGAGAGACGTCTAGAGACGTTAAAGTAACCTCTGGCGTGCCACAGGGGAGTGTTACGGGACCATTGCTTTTCACAATATATATAAATGACCTAGTAGATAGTGTCGGAAGTTCCATGCGGCTTTTCGCGGATAATGCTGTAGTATACAGAGAAGTTGCAGCATTAGAAAACTGTAGCGAAATGCAGGAAGATCTGCAGCGGATAGGCACTTGGTGCAGGGAGTGGCAACTGTCCCTTAACATAGACAAATGTAATGTATTGCGAATACATAGAAAGAAGGATCCTTTATTGTATGATTATATGATAGCGGAACAAACACTGGTAGCAGTTACTTCTGTAAAATATCTGGGAGTATGCGTGCGGAACGATTTGAAGTGGAATGATCATATAAAATTAATTGTTCGTAAGGTTGGTACCAGGTTGAGATTCATTGGGAGAGTCCTTAGAAAATGTAGTCCATCAACAAAGGATGTGGCTTACAAAACACTCGTTCGACCTATACTTGAGTATTCCTCAACAGTGTGGGATCCGTACCAGATCGGGTTGACGGAGGAGATAGAGAAGATCCAAAGAAGAGCGGCGCGTTTCGTCACAGGGTTATTTGGTAATCGGTATAGCGTTACGGAGATGTTTAGCAAACTCAAGTGGCAGACTCTGCAAGAGAGGCGCTCTGCATCGCGGTGTAGCTTGCTCGCCAGGTTTCGAGAGGGTGCGTTTCTAGATGAGGTATCGAATATATTGCTTCCCCCTACTTATACCTCCCGAGGAGATCACGAATGTAAAATTAGAGAGATTCGAGCGCGCACGGAGGCTTTCAGACAGTCGTTCTTCCCGCGAACCATACGTGACTGGAACAGAAAAGGGAGGTAATGACAGTGGCACGTAAAGTGCCCTCCGGCACATACCGTTGGGTGGCTTGCGGAGTATAAATGTAGATGTAGATGTAGATAGCTTAAACTAACGAAACTTGTGCTGCAAAATTTGTTTCTAGCCTGAAAAACAAAGAATAATGTGAGAAAACCTAATATAGTAACATACTTGTAACTACTACATAATGCATTTTTGTGTGTGGGTGTGGGTGTGTATAAGAATCAGACGCAACACGAAGGAATTATCCGAATAGGATGGAAATCTGTAGATATAAGGAGCACGAACAGACAAACGAATTATTATAATTTCATAAAAATTGAGATTCATTGGGAGAGTCCTTAAAAAATGTTGTCTATCAACTAAGGAGGTGGCTTACAAAACACTCGTTCGACCTATACTTGAGTATTGCTCAACAGTGTGGGATCCGTACGAGATCGGGTTGACGTTTGGTCATACAATTTCCAATTATGCTAGCCCATGTATGTGATCCTGAGATATGTTTACTTCGTCCCTGTACTCCAGATGGGCGTCCCTGGCGTTTTTTTTTTTTTACCCACATTTATTACAACACTTCACTTGCAGTTTTCTTTGAGTGTTTAACTTGTGTGTGTTTACAGTGTGTAGTGTTACCAAATGTCACCGTGTGTTTATCTTTCGTCTTTTCTTTGTGTTGTATGTGTGGTTTGATATTCGTTTATCTGTTTCGTGTGTGTGTGTCGTTCATTTATTTTGTTTTGTGTATGTGTGTTTTTTTTAACGATTTGGTATGCTTACATTCCAAGAAACGTGTGTCTTTCCCCGACGACCAGAAACACCGCTGCACTGATACAAAGAAGTTTCTTACAAGCAATAGACATTGAGCAGACGGAACCTCAAAAAAAAAAAAAAAGAGAGAAAAAAAGAAAAAAAAGGAAAGGTCGGGCAGCTTGAGAAACCCGGCTGATACGTGCCTGCGGAATGACGTAGCAGAGACTGAGCCGGAGGTGGGAAAGAAGCGATCGGCGCTGCCACACGTCTCCACGCTCTTTCTTGTGACGTGTTTCTTACCTCTTCTTACTCTCTGCTAGGTCCCACAATACCACTCCGCGATACAATTCGCCACAGTCGTCAAGCCAGTTAACATGTTCGCTTTCCCGCAGGCTCGTCAACGTGCCTAGTTATCAAAAGACTAGTGCATAAACAATCTCAAGTATAGAATCAGTAAAGGTAAAAGAATAACCAACCGGCGTTCCATAGCACATTATCGAATTCCGTAAAAGTACTGAAAAACTCTTACAAAACCTCTTTAGACAAAAAGGATTTCTCTAATAACAATGTACTTTGAGATTGTAAATTTCTACTTTTCACCAGAGGATGAACTATGTATGGTGTCCGTTAGGACATGCACTAAGTACGAATCTAATTTCAACCATAACCATAGACGATCGCATTTTTATGCTTCTTATGAATGTTGACTACTTCTGTCTTTTCACCATCTGCAACCATCGCAAATGACCTGAAGTCGAATCTGCTTTCTTGGCTATTGTAGTAAACAGTACAGTCAGCGGTGAATACGAAGTCGAAATGAACTTGCAAATTGTTAATACGTTTTTACGTTAGCTGCACATTTTATTTAGCTGTGAATCGTCAAACAGTGTCTGTTCCTTCAGACATGTATGCCCTTTTGGAGAACATTGTAATGTAATATACAGTCACTGTATTAACACAGACATTGTGTAAATCATGAATATTAAGTTCGCGATTCAAATGACATTATAATAATCATTTCTCCCTGTTTACGTGAATGTCAATAAAATATTTAAGGCGGAGAAAATTGGGGACTGAAATTTCATGAGAAACCGCAACGAAAATCGCCTTTGTTTTAATTATTGCCTCCCCAATTCGCGTATCATATCCATTTCAGTCTCTCCACTATTTTGCGATATCATAAAACGAGCTCCCATTCTTTGAACTTTTTCGGTGTCATCCGTCAATCCTATCAAATGCGGATCTCACACCGTCTACCAATACTTCGGAACATGACGGACAGGTGCAGTCTCTTTATTAAGCCTGTTGCATTTTCTAAATGTTCCGCCAATAAATCGCAGTCTTTTGTTTGCTTTCCCCACAAGATTATCTACGTCATCGTCCTAATTTAAGTTCTTTGTAATTGTAATCCATACGAATTTAGTTCAATTAATGGCCTTTAGACTTCTGTGATTTAGAGTCAGTTACCACTTTTCGCACCATACTGATATCTTATATAAATCATTTTGCAATTTGTTTGATCATCTGATTACTTTACGCGACAGTAAACGACAGCATCATCTGCAAACAATCAAAGAGGGTTACTCAGATTGTCTCCTAAATCGATTATGTAGATCGCAAAGTTCTTTAACACTGCCTTGGGAAACGCCAGATATCATTTCTGTTTTACTCGATGACTTCCCATCAGTTACTACACACTGTAAGCTTTCTGACAGGAAATCTTGAATCTAGTCGCACAACTGAGACGATACTCCATAGGTACTCAATTTGATTAGAAGTCGCTTTTGGGAAAACTAAAAATATGGAATCATTTTGACGTCCCCTGTCGATACCACTCATTACTTTGTGAGAATAAAGAGCTAGTTGGGTTCACAGGAACGATATTTTCTTTGAGGTAATTCATAACGCTCATAATTTTGATTCTTCTATTTTTTAATTCTTCCACAGAAAATACGAAAATAAGAGGCATCTCTGGTCGACTTGTTGCAAGTGACATACGGAAGATAACCATGCAGTTGGATGCTACTGTTATTACTCAATGTTAGCGTGATGTAAGTGCGTAGGAAACGTGAAAAGTCAGCCAGTAATAGCAGTTTCAAATTACAGATCGACTTTCACTCTCGTAGAAACTACATGCCTAACGCTTCTAACATTTTTCCTACAACACCCACAGACCTGCAAAATAAGCCTTTGCCAGATTTACTATGGCTGTTATGATGCAGTAGAAAGCGCACGCAAGCATCGTTAGATCGAAGAGGTGCAGCAGAAAACCCACTCCTCAGGCAAACATGAGAAATCTCACCGTGATCGTTGTTGACTGCTGTTTGTTCTCTCTCACACTTTCCTTCGGTTCCCTAATGCAGGTTGGATCTAAGAAAGGCACATAGGCTTTAGCGCTCTCTCGACTTCGAGGTCACTTTCTTTGATATGACAAACATATTTCTTTTGCATGAGTTGAAACATTAAAGGATTAGGGCAAAGGCTCAACAACGCTTCTTTCCATATCTGGAAAGTAGAAAGCAGGTAGTTATCCTCCAGAGTCAACAAACAGCGAGGACATTTGAAACTGACTGAGGTCGTTTAAAGTGGGAGGATGGCAGTTCGAGGAGTCTGGGTGCCACAGGGTTCCGTTCTGGGTCCATTGCTTACATATGCCACAACATGCCACCAAACATGACAAATTACTCTAAAAGTTTTCTTTTTGCATATGACACAAATGTTATTGTGGAAGAGCTGGAATGTAATATAAAAGTTGCTAACAGGGCAGTCCGTAACATCAGCACTTGGCTTTCCAACAACAAGTTGACACTTAACTGCAACGAAACAAAGTGCTTACAATTTCTGACATGGTACTCTTTCAAATGTGAAATTTTACTGTCCCAACGTGAGCAAACAGTCAGTGAAGACGACTGTTCCAAATTATCAGGAACCAGTAAACCCCCTGATACCCCATTTTTAAATACTGGATTATTATAGCCTGGATAATTGTCGCTCCGTTTTCAGAAAACGGAGTTTTTTCACACATCTCTACGTTTCTGACGTCATGCCTACTGAACTATGTGTCGTACAATGGTATAATTTTGCAGGTACATTCATTGTTGCATGTGGACGGCGTCTGCAAAATATTTTGCGCTGAGAGTTAGCAATAGAGGAGTAGTTAAACGTCGTGCCTGATGTGGAAGTTTTACTGTATGATCAGCGAAAATATAGTAAGAGACGAAACTTTTTTCCCTTCTTTATTCTCAGGGTGGTGGCTATAGCTCCAATAAAAATTATTAGAATAATAGTTCAAAGGAATATTCTTAATTGAATAAAGTGTGATAGTACTATTGTTGGAGCAATCTTTTGCCATGTTATATAAAGTTTTGAAGGTGTGAAATTATGTGCAAAGTGTGTTTAATAAACGAAGTCTGTGTGAAAAATGTCAAGTGGATAAAAATAGCAAATTATAAAAGGCTTGTCATCGCTAAAATATTCAGAAACATAAAGCACCATGTGCAACAGGTTACGTCCATATACATATTGTTGACAGTTGTTTGTTGCATAGTACAAACACGGTACACAAAATCACAACTGTTTAATATGCTGAACATATTCTAAAAAATGCAGATCCCGTGTACCGTGTTTGTATGATGCAACAAGCAACTGTGAATAATATGTATACGGACTTAGCCTGTTGCACAAGGTGCTTTATCTTTTTAAATATTTTAGATGTGACAAACCTTGCATAATGTGCTATTTTTATCCACTTGATATCTTATGTGTGACGTGAGTGTAAAATGAACTTGTTTTACAACAAAAATATTGTAAGATCTGAAGATAACAGCAAGTCTGTTGAAACCGGTTGTCATAAATAGAAAAAAATATTTTATGCAACCTTGGGTGTTGAATGTTGCCGGACTGTGTGGCCGAGCGGTTATAGGCGGTACAGTCTGGAACCGCGCGACCGCTGCGGTCTCAGGTTCGAATCCTGCCCCGGGCATGGGTGTGTGTGATTTCCTTAGTTTAGTTAGGTTTAAGTAGTTCTAAGTTATAGGGGACTGATGACCTCAGAAGTTAAGTCCTATAGTGCTCAGAGACATTTTGTTGAATGCTTTTTCACAATTAAACAGAGCGCCCTTCAGCTCTCTCGAAATACGAAAATTCAATCAAAGTCTGGGTAATTTGTGCGCCTTGAGTCATGCTGTCTCAAAACACACATTTTGGTGTTTGTCGTATTGTGTTAAATTGTTGACTTAATATTATACCTATGAACAAGTAGATTATGATAGTATTTTAAATTTGGTCTACAATTATACGAGAAACTGAAACCAAAATTTTTGTTGCTCCTGAAAGTCGTCGGATAGGCAAACTGGAACTGAGAAAGTGCACCTTTTTAGCAGTTTAGTAGTATAGATGAGCGTAGTTGGAATGCTTTCTTGGAAGTAACACGTTCAAGATCTTGTGCGCAAACGAATGTAGCCGTCTTGATTATAAGAATAATCACCATATGAGCACCCACCAGCAGGGTGGTCAAACTGATCCACCGTGCCAGTTCGCGATCTTCGTGTAGGCTGACATTCTAACTCTGCCGTACTTGTTCATACTGGCGACAGACAAGAACATGGAAGCACCAAAAACACATTATCATACCTAACACGGAGCAGCTGCTGCAGGTGAGGTACGATGCGACATAGCCATACGCCCAACACAATGAAACGACGAATGAAAATTTGTACCAAGGGCGGGATTCGAACCCGGGTGTGCAGCTAACTAGGCAGTGGTTAGCGCAGCTGCCTCGTGAGCGTGAGACCCTGGTTCGAATCAAATTTTCATTGGTCACTTCAGTCTGCGTTTATACATCTTTGTGAAACAGCCTGTCTCGGCGGTGTTTGGGTGCGCATCCCCTCCTCCCCTGGTGCCGCCTACGCCGTCACGGCTGGGAGGCTATCGACCGACCGACCGTCCGGCGGCAGAGCCGGTGTCCAGCGCGGGGTGCGCGGGCGGCCCACTTGCTGGTAGTGTTCCGCGGGCGCTGCGTCAGCCGGAGAAAGCAGCGGCCGCTTTCATCGCCTTTAATTACAGTCCGCGGCTCGCGGCTCGCGGCTCGTACCTGAACTGCCGCTGCGGCTGCCAAAACCTGCCGCGCGCGCCTTACAGCCACCTGCCAACGTCTCCGTCGAGTGCCTCTACTGGTCCCGCGGACCATCTGGCCGAAGCAGCTCCGTGTACGAGTAGCTCCGGTGCTTGCTGAAAGTCTTTCAGTTGGACATCAGCTCTGTTACTTGCGCGTCCCTCACCTACTACATAAATCCCACTGGGAAAGGGGACCTACGTTCGTCGCGCAACCACCTGTCGATTCTTCGCGTTATTGGGTTAAAGACAGACTGAAATATTCCGTGATCCCACCGGGACTCGATCCCGCAATCTTCTGGTTTCTAGGCACGCGCTTTACCACTGTTCTTTCTGTTTTTTTCGTCGTTCTTCTTCTCCAGTTCTGTGCGAATGTTGCGTGCCATCTCACAAATTCCATCAATGGCAATGTCTTATCAGAGACTGTGGTCAGTACCCTGTCTGAACGCACTGACGTATGAGCCGGTAAATAACAAATATTTGCTGGTGATCGGATTGGAACTGTTGACTCGCAGCATACTAGCCAACAGAATTAACCACTAGTCCACACTGCATTACCATTAGGCCATCAGACCCGACCAACCACCTTCATAGTGTTCAGCTACCAGGTGTCCAAGAGAGCTTTGCCATCGCGGGTTCAGGAAGCGAACTGTCAGCGCCATGCACACACACACACACACACACACACACACACACACATTCATATGAAAACTACATAGGTTGTTCCATTAGGGATGGAACTATCCTTCTAAACAAGAATAAGTGTATTAACAGAGACTTAAAGTCAAGTCGTATGAGATGAAACAAAAACTGTGAGGCTATGTTAACAATAAGGTGACTATTTTGGATGCTATCATCTTGGATTCAACCCATAATTTACAAATGGAAAGGGAATCACAGACGGGATAGCTGTCTGGGCATACTTGGATATCTGTTTTACCCAGGTCGTAGTGGTCGAATGGAGTGGGTGCAGCTCCCGATTTAAGTCCATTCCATTTGTATCTGTGGAGGCACGTGAAAACAGTTTTGCAAAATATGAAGATCAGAAATCTTACACACCTCAGGACGCGGATTGCCGACCCTTGTGATTGCTTTGCGGTATATGTGTTGCTTAATGTTCATGAGCAATGCGTGAAAATTACTTTCTACTGTTACTAGACCGCTTTATTCATTTACCATTCTACGCTACACTATACAACACTATCGTTACACTTGGTTCTCTATGCAGACTACAGAGGGAGACCCAAGCTCGATTACAGTTAAGCAGCTGCCAGTGACTGTTGGTGCAGAAGTTATGGAAACATGAAGAGCTTGCATAGGACAGTCTAGCTTGGGGAGAGCTGCACCTGACCAATCTACGGTTTCAAGACCAAAACAACATAGAAAATGACGCATGAAAAAGACTCGGATTACAAACTATGTTAAGCTTATACATTATGGATAATCTAAAACCTATGCCTTTGTATTGAATAAGATAACAGAAAACAGCAACCAGTCACTTTTTTAAATACGATTTTACTGCAGTTAACTGTTTTCGAGCCTTTTCAGTCTCAACTACAGTTACATCTTTAGTTCCGAGGCGTGATTTTTGCTACGCCGACTCTACGTCAATTCAAAGTAGTTCCATACTCAGGGAACGGGTGTAAGGGAGTAGAATCCTGCATCGACTTTCCAGGCAAGATGTAGTTTGCCGTTCCATTCCTCCGACCTGTTAAGAAGTCCCAAGTCTGTATGTGCTTCGTGTGCCTCACTATGGAGAGTGCCCGTACAGTGTAGTTGGTTGGTTGGTTGGTTTTGGGGAAGGAGACCAGACAGCGTGGTCATCGGTCTCATCGGATTAGGGAAGGATGGGGAAGGAAGTCGGCCGTGCCCTTTTCAGAGGAACCATCCCGGCATTTGCCTGGAGTGATTCAGGGAAATCACGGAAAACCTAAATCAGGATGGCCGGACGCGGGATTGAACGTACAGTGTAGTGTTGAGTTTGTGTTACCATGGATGAAGGGAAGAGAGAAGGTGTAACACGGTGCCAGCACATAACCTACGGCTCTCGAACAACACACGGGAACCGCCAAGCTTAACGTCCTCATCCGACGAATCACCATCAGCAGTGTCACATACCGCCAGTTCGTGGGGCTCTGTGGAGATATATGGAATTTTATCTAGGACATTGACGCAAAGACTGGTGATTAGGATTACGCCACCACCTCTCCTCCCCTTACCAGCCAATTACTGGAATCGAAAATTTTCCACCAGCAGTGTATCTCCGAGTCGAGCGCCACCAATTGGCTCTATGACAGGAAGTAATTAAAATGTCGGTATTTTTCTATATTCCTGCAGACAAAAGTTTAGAAAATGGATTTGCCCACACATCGGTTATATTATGTGCACAAAAACAGAAAAAAATGTATCTGAGTGAAGTAATACCTTCGATGTATACATGCATACTGAAGCAACGAATGACAGTTTGTACCAAGCTTGGGATTCGAAACCGGTTCTCCTGCTCAGTAGGAAGATGCACTATCCACTACGCCACTCTGGCACAGTGGTTTTACATAACTACACGGACTACCCTAACACGCCTACTTTCTCAATCCAAAATCCCATTGCCGGCCGCGGTGGTCTAGCGGTTCTGGCGCTGCAGTCCGGAACCGCGGGACTGCTACGGTCGCAGGTTCGAATCCTGCCTCGGGCATGGGTGTGTGTGATGTCCTTAGGTTAGTTAGGTTTAAGTAGTTCTAAGTTCTAGGGGACTTATGACCTAAGATGTTGAGTCCCATAGTGCTCAGAGCCATTTGAACCAAAATCCATTCACACCTCAGCCCAGTCGGTATTCTTACCACACTCGAACAGCGTGATGCTCGCTACTGACTATACGCTGTAGAATGTTCTGTCTCACACTTTCACATCGGCAAGGCTGCATCCGAATAGTGTCAAAGGCAGCATGAATACGTTGCTCTATTGTCTCCACATTTGGAATGAACTCTGCACACACAATACTTTTGAGATGGCCCCATAACCAGAAATCGCACTGGTTGAGGTCCGGTAAACAAGTGTGCCATGCAACTGGACCCCTCTCGACCGATTCATCGACCAGGGAAAACACGATTGAGATGCATCCGGACGTTAACGGCGAAGTGAGCTGGAGCTATCATACGGCAATCACATAACCCTTCAAATCATCAATGGCACTTCCTCCAGCAGGGGAGGGAAAATCACCAGCAAGAAATGCCGATAGTTCTGGGCCGTTAGGCAACATAGAAGGAAGACTGGTCCTAAAATACGGCCGCCAATCATCCCAACCCACACATTCCGACTGCACCGATGATAATGGTTCGCTGTCACCATACCATCGGGGTTTTGAATTCTATCCTACAGCTGACTGTTATGTAAGTTGAAAATACCACTCCGCGTAAAGATGGCCTCATCTGTGAATAGGGCGGATGATACAAATGACGGAATCGTGATTGCCTGGTGAAGAAACCAGTGACAAAATTGCTCCCGATGTGGAAAGTCTGTCGCTAGTATGCCCCGCACACGGTGTAAGTGATAAGGGTAGTAATAAATGTCATGGAGAACGTTCCACACTGTCGTCTGGCTTACCCTGTACTGGCCGGCCCATTGCCTGATACTGAAAGGCGGTCGCCTTCCAAAGTGTTACGTTTTCCTTCAAGTCTGCTGTCCGAACATTTCGGACATTTCGGACATTTCCTGCTTCCTGAAACAATCCTGTCGCAGACAAACGGCGAAACACTGCTGCAAACATTGAATGCTGTGGTTGTTGTCGGCGGGGTTAAGTCTCCTGATACACCCGTGCTGCCCGCCGCCCGTTGCCATTTGCCTCTACGTAAGTAAACACCATGTCGGCAAGCTCTCGATTCGAACACGGAACCAGTGTGTACAACGCTCTATCACTACCACTACACAGTGTGTCAGCAAGAGAAGTAAATCTGACACAACAGTACAAACTACTATGGAACAAGAGGAAGCCAGAGCAGGACGTATGAGGAACAGTACCACGTTCTAGGAGGAAACTATGCATACTGTAACTGTGGCTGCATGGTACAGCGCGTATTAGACCACAGTCTCTGTAACAATGTATGATTGAATAAATGGTCTCTAGCATGGAAACCACGTACTTCCGGACATAAGTTCATTAGACCTGTTTTGTTCCGTATCCTCTCGTCTATCAATCCCTAGAGTTTGAACAAGGTGGAAAAATCACCCTGTACATCTTGGCCAGACTTCAGTCTCTTCCCTTGCTCGAATTATATATTTGTCATCTGAAGATATTTTTGAACACATATCAGCCCCAAAAAATTATTTTTCTGACAGTATATTTTTACTATTCATATCGATCCATTTCGTAATGTCGATCTTGAACCATGAAAATTAGTAACGATAGTTGTCAACTGAAATATTCTAAAAAGAGACTTACAGTAAACATAACATCGTTATGATTCAGTTTTCATGCAAACACAATTTCTATTTCCATTTATAATTTTACCATCTACAGTAAAATCGATCTTAAAAAAGAAGAGGACGCTTCTATTTTTCATATTGTCAAAATCTGAAACTTCTGTTATTCACCATTAGGCCTATAAATCTGCACGAAAATAATTATTTCCAGAAAACATAAATAACTAAATCTGAAAAATAATTTCAGTCATGTTGATAGTAATGTGGACTACACTGTTCTAGAAGGTACTGCAAACTGGATTCGTAATAGATATACCGAATCAGGCATCAGATATCGTTGGAGTTGCTTTAGAGATACTTTGCTTAACATCAGAGCAAGATGGATTTAGTATCTATTGAGTTTGGTACATGTTACTCTCCAATCGATTATATTCTTTGTGTAGCTCAAGAATGTTACACAGTTTATATTTGAGAAGTACTGTTGTAAAATGTGTGGCAAGAACTTATTAATAAACGGAGAATGTGTTTAAAAGCAACACAGTGTTCCAACGACTTGTAATTTCGACAACGCTGGGTCAGATATTCTAACAATAAAGGTTCATATAGGAATAAAGAAGCCAGTCCAGATACTGAGACCGACCTTGCAAGATAAGTAACATTTATCTGCAAAACCATTATATGCACTGAAGAGCCAAAAAAACTGGTACACCTGCCTAATATCGTGTAGGACCTACGCGAGCACGCAGAAGTGCCGCAACACGACGTGGTATGAACTCGACTAACGTCTGAAGTAGTGCCGGAGGGAACTGACACCATGAATCCTACAGAGCTGTCCATAAATCCGTAAGAGTACAAGGGGGTGGAGATCTTCTTAACAGCACGTTGCAAAGCATCCCAGATATGCTCAATACTCTTCATGTCTTGCGAGCATTCCTGGAGCCATTATGCAGCAATTCTGGATGTGTGGCGTGTCCCATTGTCCGGCTGGTATTTTCCAAGTCCGTCGGAATGCACCATGGACGTGAATGGATGCAAGTGATCAGACATGATGCTTATGTGCGTTTCACCTGTCAGAGTAGTATCTAGACGTATCAGGAGTTCCATATTACTCCAACTCCACACGCCCCACACCATTACAGAGCCTCCACCAGCTTGAACAGTCCCCTGCTGACATGCAGGGTCCATGGTTTCAAGAGATTGTCTCCATACCCGTCCACCTCCATCCGCCTGATGCAATTTGAAACGAGACTCGTCCGACCAGGAAACATTTTTCCAGTCACCCACAGACCATTGTCGGTGCTGAGGGGCCCAGGTGAAGCGTAGAGCTTTGTGTCGTGTACACGAGTGGATCTTTGGCTCCAAAAGCCCATATCGGTGATGTTTCATTTAATGGTTCTCACGATTAATGGTTCGCACGCTTACACTTGTTGATGGCCCAACACTCATATCGGCAGAAATTTGCGGAAGGGTTGCTCTTCTGAACTGTTCTCTTCAGTCGTCGTCGGTCCCGTTCTTGCAGAATCTTTTTCCGGCCGCAGCGATGTCGAAGATTTAATGTTTTACGGAATTCCTGATATTTACGATACACTCGTGAAATGGTCGCACGGGAAAAGCCATACTTCATCGCTACCTCGGAGATGCTGTGTCCCATAGCTCGTACGCCGACTATAACACCACGTTCAAACGCACTTAAATCTTGATAACCTACAATTGTAACAGCAGAAACCGATCTAACAAACGCGCCAGACACTTAGTGTCTTATATAGGCGTTGTCGACCGCAGCGCCGTATTCTGCCTGTTTACATGTCTCCGTATTTGAACACGCATGCCTACGCAAGTTTCCTTGGCGCTCCAGTGTAGTTCGAAAACTGTATTCTCAGAAACTTGAATGCTTCGTTAGATCTTGGACTTTAAGTAAGGGAGGGAATTATATCCCTCAGACTCATAACAAAACTTTTTGGATACATTCAGTTTTCTATTGTTCCCTTGATTTATAAAATGGAGCCTGGGTAACACGACTGGGAACTGACTGAATGTTTCGTGACGCACGGACTTGTGTTTTCGGGCGACGATGTGTTACAAAAGCGAGAGGGGAACGGCCGCCTGGTCGCCCGGCTCCGCTGAATTACGTGGTGGACGCGCCGACGTGCTCTCAAGTCGTTCTAATTAACAGCCAACAAATAAAGTTATTTCATTATTGCTGAACGGCGCGTTTAGCTCATAACGGAGGTAAAAGCGTCCGCGTTTGGCGCCACAGGTCCGCTTCAATTTTTTTTTTTTTTTTTCACAAATAGAACTCGATCAATTAACTGGATACCTGTTTGCCTTTAAAATTTAGAGCTTTCCCGACGCTTCTTATCTCAACGGAGTTAATGTGTCGAAAATAACACTCCCCACTCGCCCAATACCTTTTTGTTTTTAATCATACTCCTCATATCTTTTACTGTACGTTATTTGGCAGGAGCAGCCAGGACTGTTTCTTCTTTAGTAGAAAGGTGCCCATAATGTTTACTTCTACATACTTTCTGGTTACTGCATGACCAGTACAAAACTGAATCCAGGTTTTTCTCTTCTGGTACGAACAAATGCAAAGAGATCACAACTGGACGACTTTGACTATATCAGGGTATGTTAAATGAATTCGCAATTCCGAATAAGGATAACCTTCAGCTGTAGAATGAAATGACAACCAAAATTTGTGCAGGATCGGGTCTCGAACCCGGATTTCCCGCTTTTTGAGAGCTGTCGCATTACTGCTTAGCTATCCATGCACGACTCTCAGCCAGACCCAATCTTCCATGTGTCGTCAACCATGCGCCTACGACCTGTACTCGCACATCTGTTATGGGTGGTATATTCCCGTACAGGACAGACGTTTTTCGTGCTTATGGAGGGTGGTCAGAAACAGTCTTAAAAGCTCTTAAGGGTGCTATAGGGCACGTAATGTTGAGAAATAATTTTTTCTTGCGTTTCCTACACAAAACCTGAACCCTCTTAGCCCTTTGCACCACGACAGCCACTTCACAAAAGAAATCAACACACATTACTAAGTGACAAACGGCATGATGACGTCAAAACAGGAAACATTTCGCTTTCTAACTGCTTACAGTGCCATATTTTCACTTGGTGGGAGAAAGTGGAACTTTTATTTTTTCAGCATACTCGGCGAGAGCACCGAATAATCAGCATACCTACGATGTTGCAGCGTCCTGCGAGGTATACAGCCCACCCATCAGGACTAAGAACACCATCAGTTTAATTGTAACGACCCGGTATCTTGCCATGTTGAGAACTGAATAACTTGGAGACTTTTGAAGATTTCGTTTATTGCTCGTTCTGTTGCTGCAGCTGTGTTATGCTTGACTGCGATGCTTACGTCGTCAGCAAAGAGCAGGATTCCTGCTTTATTATTGAAAGATGCATGTTCATTTACATATACCACGGAGCCCATAATTTATCATGCATGTTGCTTCGTGCTACACTCCAGAAGATACTATTTCCCTGTCCTATTCGGCAGTAATGATTAGTACTGACTCCAAGCCAGAATCTGCCCTTGCAACTGATCACAACATCGGGTCATCTCTCCAGCTAGACGTGCCTTTCGCTACGCCCTCGAATGACCTCTCGATCGACGCCGTAGGCCCGTTGCCTTCAGACCTACCCTGACGGTCCTAGCTGCCACTCGGGATGTAACGCTGAAACTAATCTTTGCTGCGGCCACTTTCGGTGTGGAACTTTAGTGACTGCCTTTAGAAACCAGGATGTCAAAGCCGGCCGGAGTGGCCGAGCAGTTCTAGGCGCTTCAGTCCGGAACCGCGTTGGTACTACGGTCGCAGGTTCGAATCCTGCCTCGGGCATGGATGTGTGTGATATCCTTTAGTTAGGTTTAAGTTGTTCTAAGACCTCAGATGTTAAGTCCCATAGTGCTTAGAGCCGTTTGAATCATTTGAAATTCTACTTTCTTGGGTGTACTTGTTGATGAAAAACAGGAGATACCATGACGCAGGCATTCTAGAACATTTATATTCATCTACTTTTACCACCAGAATAACTAACAGCTTTGGAGACACAGAAATTAATATTTTTAAAAGCGAACATTTTATGTTAGGCTTTACCGTGACTGTTATTGACATTAAATGTAACAACAAGTTTACTGTTACCAGTCACCGTTGTGACTGGTAACAGCAAACCTGTTGTTTCATTTAATAACAGAAATTAATAAGTAATATTTTGCATATTTTCAGTCGCTGACGTCCAGTTGGGTAAAATTCCTAGGCAAGTTATGAGATTTCAAAAGATATTCTTTTCAAAAAATACGTTACAAATGAAACAAAAATATAATTTTTCTACAGTAGAAAAAATTTTAACTTACCGGGATAAAATGGTTCAAATGGTTCAAATGTCTCTGAGCACTATGGGACTTAACATCTGAGGTCATCAGTCCTCTAGAACTTAGAACTACTTAAACCTAACTAACTTAAGGACAGCAGAAACATCCATGCCCAAGGCAGGATTCGAACCTGCGACCGTAGCTTACCACAAAAAATCACAGGATGGTTTTTCCTTTGATGAACATTTTACAAATGTTCGTATCAGAAGTTATAATAAGTGAGAAACAAAACAAAAATTAGCGCACACTTGCTTCCTCGACTACTGCGAGTATTTTTTTCCCCTGTCCAGAACTGACAGTTCTCTTTCCGATACTTGTAGGGCTACAGTGGCGTATATTATTTTAGGAACACACGGAGAATTATTTTCGTATTTTCCATGATTCTGAATTATATATAAATCGCTATTAAGTTTTGGACCAATCCGACAAACCTCTTCCATCTCTTCCTAAACTGTGCCACTCTTTTCTTCTCTGTTTACCTATTGAATACATTGTCTTAGACAGATTACGATACATATTCTAATATTTCTTTTCTCCAACATATCTACCTTTGTTTCCCTTTACTGATTGCTGAATAATCGGGTAAAACAATCCTATATGCCTTAGCACATGTATCGCTAGCTTATCTCATCATCTGGTGAGATATAAGTATGTACGATGTCGAAGTATTTCTGTAGCACTGCACTTCGTATACAGGCAGTGACTTCTTCTGTGACTTTTTCACTCTCTGCGAACTGTTTCGCTCCAAATAAAAAAGTTCAGAAACTGATAATTGATGTTACATCCGAAATTTTCTGAGTTCTTCTTTTGTCTTTTCTATTTCTCTTAGAGAGAGTATGAAGCTATTTGTAGCTTCCTTTAAAACTTCCTCTGTGAGGTAATTTAAGACAACGGTACGAAAACCTTTAAATCTGTTTAGTGAAGGAACAAGGTAGTCTTGTAATACGCAAAGTGAGTAATTTCCAGTGGTAGCTGGATTTGCAACGTAACAAGAAGAGTAGGGCCGGTTTGCAACTCTGTACTGGACCTCGTGGAGTGGAGCACGGCAGCAACCGAGGCCAGATGTCAGGGCCCTGTACCGGCCCGGAACTTCGTTTTATTCTCCGGCGCAGCTTCAACTAAGGCTCCCCTGTCATTCGAGAATAGCTGCGGCTCCGAAATCGCAGCTCTCTGGCGGGTTTCCCATTACCTTCAGCAACGCCGTCTTATTACTGCATTTCTCACTCGTTTCTTATTACACTTATACACTATTACATGCAGACAGTTTCGCTGTGTAGCAGTCACTGCGATTCATTTATGTACGTCATTAAACCCCCCTGTGTTAGAGGACTAGCCACTTTGCTCATTGCGCGTATGAAATAACATCTTAGTTGCACGTGATCCGTTACAACAACGGATACTTTGTAAACTAAATTGCTTTAAGTTTTGCGAATGACTGTATGTAGCTTACTGTTTAAGTTTCTCGTGCAATAAAACTGGACCCGACGCCTTCGCCGCGTGCGTTACCTGGAGTACTTATTGCTTTAATCACCGTCTTGTACGTGACGTTCTGTCTTGACACCGATAATGCCACCACGTACAGACTAGTCGACTCTTGGCAACTGAGCTATTGAGTCATGAGGGGTCAGACAGCTGCCTAGTTGCGTGTAACATCACCTTTCGCCGCAAGCACGGCGGTGGAATTGTGGTACCGACTTCGCGGGACTTCAAAACATTGATGAGCCATCCTGACCGAGGACAGCTAATAGATAGCAGCATATTAAATTCTGTGTGTAAAAATGCGTTCACGCATGATGAACTGACACATTCTCGCGCTCGTATACAGGGGTACAAAAATATAAGCCTATATCTCTGACGTCGATCCGTTATAGAATTTTGTAACAAGTATTACGCACGCGTATTAAGACATTTCTGGAGACGGAAAACCTCCTATTGTTGCGTAGAATAACTATTATTTCTCGTTATTTTGAAACTAATTCCAAACAACTATGTTCTATTATGTTCATCTATTACGATCAGTTTCGGAATTCTGCTGGCTTCATCGTCAGGTACGTGCTGTGACAATCAAATTGCTTCGCCCTCGCAAAGCATATTTCAATGTAATTATGGAAAGCTCCGTAGAGATCAAGATGGGTTCCGAAAACAACGATAGTATGAAACCCAGCTCGGTCTGGCCGCCCATGAGACCCAAAAAGTAGCAGATATCAGCAACTAGGCTGATGCCATGTACTTTGACTTCCAGAAGGCGTTGGATCCAGTTCTGCACTGCCGCCTGGAAAACTAAATAAGAGTTCACGGACAATGAAACCAGATTGGTTGGTTGGTTGGTTTTGGGGAAGGAGACCAGACAGCGTGGTCATCGGTCTCATCGGATTAGGGAAGGATGGGGAAGGAAGTCGGCCGTGCCCTTTCAGAGGAACCATCCCGGCATTTGCCTGGAGTGATTTAGGGAAATCACGAAAAACCTAAATCAGGATGGCCGGACGCGGGATTGAACCGTCGTCCTCCCGAATGCGAGTCCAGTGTCTTACCACTGCGCCACCTCGCTCGGTAACCAGACTGGATTGAAGAGGTTTTAGCAAACGGAAAAGAGCATGCCATTCTCAGCGGAGAGAAATCTTCAGTGTAAAAGTAACTTCGGAGGTACACAAAGAGAGTGTTCCACGACCATTATTTATCAATATATAAATATGACTTAATAGATAACTTTGGAAGTTCCATAAGGCTTTTAGCGGAGGATGGTGTTGCACACAAGGGAGTTGGAGGTGTCAAAATGCTTGATAACTGAACCTAAATGCAGAAAGTCCTGAAGAGTATCCCCAGTCGGTGCAGAGACTGGCAGTTGCTCCTCAACATAAACAAATGTTATGTATTTCGGATAAATAGGCAGAAAGACACATTATTGTACGATTATTCGATTTCAGAAGAAACACTGGAAATAGTCACATACGTAAAATAGTTTTAGAAGTATGTGTGCGGAGCGATCTGAAATAGGACGACCAAACAAAATTAATCGCGGCTAAGGCAAAAGTCCACACACAAAAAAAGACTGTTTACAAATCCCTCGTTGACCAATGCTTGAATATTTCTTGTCAGTCTGCGACGCGTAACAGATACGATTGATAAAGGAAACAGAGAATACCCAAACAAGAGCAGCGCGCTTGGTTCCACTAAGCGTGGAAGTCACCGAGATGCCGAATCAACTGCAACGACAGAAGCTGCAAGAGAGTGATTCTGCATTAAGGTGTTAAATTTAAATTCCGAGAGCGTACATTCCTAGAAGCTTCTTCGTACGTGTATCCAGCGAAAAGACCATGTGGGTAAAATTAGAGACATTCGTGCTTCCACGTAGGCTTACCAACAATCGTTCTTCATGCAAATCATTCACGACTGGAACAGGAAAATGGAGGGGCAGTGGGGTGGTGGATAGACAGTGGCCCAAAAAGTACCATCTGTTTCAAACTGTAAGATGTCTTGCGGTGTATAGAAGAAGATGTACCCCCACAAAAGTGCCAACGCCAGATAGACAAATCTGTTGATGAGTAGCTGAAGGAAGAATCACACATAGAGTTGTAACACTACCGCACACTGTCATAAGTACGCACACAGTACGGTAGTTTTCCTAGCAGCTTTGATCAGTTAAGGTCGTATCCGCATTACCTGTACATTAGACGTGTTGCATGCCTATCGGGCGTTACTTCTAGTCACAACGATCGCTTTTTTTGCGTATGCGATCAGTGTCTTACTAGTTTCCCCTTGAAACCGGAAACGGTGAACCGTATAGAAAGTAAGTGAGGCTACATAAAAGCCGAGCGGTCTAAGGCGCTGCAGTCATGGACTGTGCGACAGGTCCCGGCGGAGGTTCGAGTCCTCCCTCGGGCATGGGTGTGTGTGTTTGTCCTTAGGATAATTTAGGTTAAGTAGTGTGTAAGCTTAGGGACTGATGTGTAAGCTTAGGGACTGATGACCTTAGCAGTTAAGTCCCATAAGATTTCACACACATTTGAACATTTGCTACATAAAAGGCCGCGTAACATATGGATCGTTTTTGTTCCACATAGTTATCCTCCAATCTGTTGATTTGTTCCGTGAAACGGAGGGATGTTATAGTAAAAACAAAGAAAATCATACATATTCATCACATATCCCCGGCCGCGGTGGTCTCGCGGTTCTAGGCGCGCAGTCCGGAACCGTGCGACTGCTACGGTCGCAGGTTCGAATCCTGCCTCGGGCATGGATGTGTTTGATGTCCTTAGGTTAGTTAGGTTTAAGTAGTTCTAAGTTCTAGGGGACTGATGACCACAGCAGTTGAGTCCCATAGTGCTCAGAGCCATTTGAACCATTTGAACATCACATATCGCTAGAAAAGGCAATTTCCTCCAAAAATTTGTAATAAAAATACGCAAAACAAAAATACATCAATCATCATTTCAGTACTTCGTCGAACTTCTATAAAACATGTTTCTGTTTCCAGAATGAAATTTTCACTCTGCAGCTGAGTGTGCGCTGATAAGAAACTTCCTGACAGATTAAAACTGTGTGCTGGACCGAAACTCGAACGTGGGACCTGTTGCCATTCGCGTTGGCACGCAATTTTTATCTGCTAGGAAGTTTCATGTTTCTGTTGTTCATAAGCAACTTTGGCATTTATCAATAATAACAGGAAACTCTTGCCTTTGATCGTCATAAAGAACGTTCTATTGAGTACAAAGTAACAACAATAATTTTTTTATGTTTGTGCATATAAAAATGTACTTGCATCAAAAGTAATTACTTTGATTTAAAAAAAAGCTCAATAATTATACAGATTTTTTTGTGTTTGTGCATATAAAATGTACTTGCATTAAAAGTAATTACCTTCGTTGTAAAAAAGCACAGAAGTTACGCGATCAACCAACTAATACTCCTCACAAAATACGATTCATTTTCTGTAAGGATATAAAATACGCAATTGATTAACACAGAATGGAGTGTGGTTCCAATTCTGTGGAGAAAAAGAAAGGACGAGATGTCCTGATCTCCCAGTTTCTATCTTACAAATTCATTGATATTTCTTTCTCTACCAGTGATAACAATACTACCGATAATCCTACTATATAGTACGTCATTTATGTACTGTACCAAAACTTTTTGGTAGAGCGCGACTCTAATCACAAACAGTGTCAGCCAAAATTAATCACATCGTATCACCAATATTTGTAACACTGAAGGAAAACTCGGCAAGTTACTAAAGTTCAGTACAACATAGGGTATAAAAGAGGCGCAGAAAGCGCTCGGAATCTGCAGAAAATCCAGTTCATTCACCATCCACTTACCGACTGTACAGTACCAAGCAGCTGATTGAGTTTTGATAGTACCGTCCTCTATGCGCTTCTTGTTCTGTCATTTCTCTTCTTGCTGACGATTCATATCTTCGGAAACTGACTTGGATTGGGTTCTCTGGTTAAATACGTAAGTGGAGCTTACAAAAATCTGGATGCCATTTGGGCTTTATGTGGGCGCCAACTCAGCGGGAGCTGTGAAGGTGTATGAAGATCACGTGCAATAACCGAGGCTGAGACGTGCCCTAACAATCTCAGGCTGAACGATGCCAAGTCTGTTTACTGACATACGTTGCAATGTGATTTTCGCTCACGCATTAAGGGTGTCACCATCTAGCTAAGTACCTGTTCCTGTACACAGAAACAGTACGGTTCATTGCTAGCGTTCTTCGTGGGAGAGTAAAGAGATAACGAACCCTCTGGATGGGGATCTGTAAAAATTCCATCCAGCCGGCTAAGCGAGTGTCCCGCCGCTGAAACGAGTGCGTCGAGTTGTTCCATAAAGCATGCGTGCCATGCGAGTAGAAAGTGCCGCATACCTGGTCACAGTGCCTCGTTCATTCATCCCACGCTGCTTCCTCGTTATCCTTGGGCGCACGCAGGCGTATCTCGGACCGCAGCGTACGCCGAGCACGTGCGCCTAGCCCATGACGCGCCCGCCGCTCATCATATGCTACATTCTTGAGCTAGCCTACTTCTCACTCACGAGGACCGCCAGACGTGGTGGTACCAAACGACTAGCTCACGTACCTATACTCAGTCAACTTACAGTTTTTTAGTGTAATTTGTTTCATTCAATAAGGACAATTTCAGCATATGTCATGAAGAGAGACAGAACTTCCACAGGCTCGCCTAGAATTTTGTCACATTCACGATGTGGAGTGCTATATGTAACTAATTTTATCATTTTACATTAGGAATAACTGTATTTAACGAACACTACCAGTGTTTTCCTTTTGACATATACACTACTGGCCATTAAAATTGCTACACCATGAAGATGACGTGCTACAGACGCGAAATTTAACCGACATGAAGAAGATGCTGTGATATGCAAATGATCGGCTTTTCAGAGCTTTCACACAAGGTTGGCGCCGGTGGCGACACCTACAACGTGCTGACATGAGGAAAGTTTCCAACCGATTTCTCATACACAAACAGCAGTTGACCGGCGTCGCCTGGTGAAACGTTGTTGTGATGCCTCGTGTAAGGAGGAGTAATGCACACCATCACGTTTCCGACTTTGATGAAGGTCGGATTGTAGCCTATCGCGATTGCGGTCTATCCCATCGTGACATTGCTGCTCGCGTTGGTCGAGATTCAATGACTGTTAGCAGAATATGGAATCGGTGGGTTCACGAGGGTAATACGGAACGCCGTGCTGAATCCCAACGGCCTCGTATCACTAGCAGTCGAGATGACAGGCATCTTATCCGCATGGCTGTAACGGATCGTGCAGCCACGTCTCGATCCCTGAGTCAACAGACGGGGACGTTTGCAAGACAACAACCATCTGCACGAACAGTTCGACGACGTTCGCAACAGCGTGGACTATCAGCTCGGAGACAATGGCTGCGGTTACCCTTGACGCTGCATCACAGACAGGAGCGCTTGCGATGGTGTACTCAACGACGAAACTGGCTGCACGAATGGCAAAACGTTATTTTTTCGGATGAATCCAGGTTCTGTTTACAGCATCATAATGGTCCCATCCATGTTTGGCGACATCGCGGTGAACGCAGATTGGAAGCGTGTATTCGTCATCGCCATTCTGGCGTATCACCCGGCGTGATGGTATGGGATGCCATTAGTTACACGTCTCGGTCACCTCTTGTTCGCATTGACGGCACTTTGAACGGTGGACGTTACATTTCAGATGTGTTACGACCCGTGCCTCTACCCTTCATTCGATCCCTGCGATATCCTACATTTCAGCAGGATAATGCACGACCGCAGGTCCTGTACGGGCCTTTCTGGATACAGAAAATGTCCGACTGCAGCCCTGGCCAGCACATTCTCCAGATCTCTCACCAACTGAAAACGTTTGGTCAATGGTGGCCGAGCAACTGGCTCGTCACAATACGCCAATCACTACTCTTGATGAACTGTGGTATCGTGTTGAAGCTGCATGGGCAGCTGTACCTGTACACGTCATCCAAGCTGTGTCTGATTCAATGCCCAGGCTTATCAAGACCGTTATTACGGCGAGAGATGGTTGTCCGGGGTACTGATTTCTCAGGATCTATGCACCCACATTGCTTGAAAATGTAATCACATGTCAGTTCTAGTATAATATATTTGTCCTATGAAACCCGTTTATCATCTACATAAATAACGGAAGTCGTGAATCTCTTTAAAATTGTATTGAGCCTCTTCTTGGCCGTACTATAATCAAGTTCAGTTTTAAGGAGCGAGTTAAGATTGTTTATTTTGCGGCATACGTTGTATAGGGGGTGGGCAAAGATATGGAATTCCACAATAAATGGATACCTGACTTTAAATGTAAATGCTAGCCAAGCCTGCAACTTGTGCTGTTGTATTTGACTAGGAACGCCATTGTGCAGTGCCCTCAGTACGTTGGAAGTGTCAGTCGTGGTCAGAAAAGTGTTCTGTATAGTTGTACGTGAATTTTGCTGAAGACCAGCGAATTCGAAGGTGGACAAATTGTTGGTGCTCATATGGTGGGTGCCGAAGTGTTTTGTGTTTCAGGAGATTTATATTGGATACAGGTAAAGCGGAAGAATATTGTATGCTAAGTTAGAACGCTGTCGAAAGCCGTATTGAGATATCGTGACGGGCGGTCACTGAAGTTGATTGCAACGAAATATGAGAGACCAATAGCTGTAAAAGTCACAGCAGAAACAAATGTCGCACTAGGGAACACTGCCGAACTAAAACTACGCGAAATAGGGAACCGCGAGGCGAGCTAGAATTCATTAGTGATGAAAATGCCCGTAACAGGAAAACGTGCTGTCGAAGCCATAAAACCTGCACCTTGGAGCAATGGCAGAAAGTCATTTATGCGAGCGGCGAGGGGAAGGGGGGGAGGGTACGATTTGGCAGCGGTATCGAGGTATTCCACGGGCCCCAGAGCTACTCTTCAAGGTTCCAATAGCAAATATTTTGTGACATTTTGGCTGATAACGTCAAACCTGTGGTACAACGTTTGTTCTCCAATGGTGATGCTGTGTTCCAGGATGACAGGGGTCTTGTTTGCGCAGTTCATAACATCCAGCACTTGTTTTGTGAGCACGAGGAAGAATTGTCGCATTTCTCCTGCTCACTACAGTCACCAGGTACCAATGACAGTGAACCTTTGTGCTCTACGTTGAAGAGAAAGGTGCGTGATCGCTATCTAACTCCATCATCGTTTTGCGGAAAGAATGGTGCAAGAGTCCTTCCAAAACCATACAGGAGCTGTATTTATTCATTGTGAGAAGACTGGGAATTGTTTTGAACGCCGACGGCTTTCCTACACCCCATTAGGCACGTTAATGGGTTGCGTTTTAGGTGTTACCATATTTTTTTCCACTCCTGCATATCTCTGGAAAAAATAAACCCGCTTGAAGTGTTTGTGATATAACAAATAATCACTGAATTACGCATACTATCTCATGTCGCTAAGAGGACGGTTATTTGTTGTCACTATTGTGGGGATACTAATCTTTGAAAAAGTCTTTAAACTACGATACGTGTGAAATGTCAGGAAAAACATCTTTTTTATAATACTTCGCGGAGACATTACTCTGAAACAGCATTTTGGTGATTCAAAGATCGGAATGAAATATAAACTGTATGTGGATGAAAAATGTATACGCATGTTACCTGGAAATAACTACAACATATAGGGATGTTGAAAACTTTAATTTCAAGTATAGCTGCTTACACAGGAAGAATTGGTTCGCCTATTTTGGCTGAGTGTTTGATTAATTAGGTTGTCTGGGCAACGAACAAAATCAACAACTAAATGTGACAAAACTTCTGATGGGGATTAAAGGAAAGAATTTTCCTTTCTTGCAATATTCTTCCTCCGATGAAGCAAACATTTATATCTTCATATCATTGACGGCATAAATTACACTCAAATAGCACTAAACAATAATGAGGATATTCAGCCCAGTTGTCGATCGTGTGGTTATTACCACAACATTTTTTGGGACAACATTACCCCATTTTCGAGTACTAAAAACAAGGAGACCAGATAAAACAATTCTCTTCATACCGACAGACATATAATGATTTCAGACGTCCTACACGAAAAAAAATTTTATGCCATTAGGCCCAGTCACAACTTAAAATCAACTGCACACGTGCACTGTCAATTAAAACCATAAAATATAAAACATCACAAGCCGGTGCATCCACCATTGTCATCAAACTGAAAGCCGCTGCCACAACCCACCAACGATGATATTTACGTAGAGCCTAATCCTCAGCACTAACGATACTACTGTCTGTCAAAAAATCTTTGACAAATTCCCGTCTGGTTGTAGCCCATTCTAACTTAAATGTACCTCTATCCTGCGTAAATCCTATGTCAGTGGTAAAATATGTTGGTGGCTCCTTCTTAAGGCGGATAACCTTGTGTCTGTCGGTGTAAGGAGGATTGTTTTATCTGGTTTTCTTGGTTTTTAGTACTTGAAAGTGGGGTAGTGTTGTCCAGAAACATGTTGTGGCAATAATCACACGATTGATAACTGGGCTGAATATCCTAAATGTTGCTTGAATAAAAGTTGTATGACGGCATCACATCCGTTAAAAAGTATTAAATATCACAAGGAGTAGTGGTGGAGACGGACAGAAGACTGTCAATTCACAAACTATATTCTTTATCAACGTTTAATACGATGCCTTCTCTCAGACGCGACTGATTAATGGTGTGCTTCTGGGTGTTCTGTCGAGATTTTGTTTCCATTTCCTGCACAGTACACACATTTTGACGACCAACCTAGCCTACGTCTTGAGGTGCTGCAAGCTTTGCTCTTATAAGTACTCACTGCTGCACTCTAACCAGACCGTGAACTGTTATTAGCCTCACATTGCTGTTTATGGCGAATTCAATTCTCTACGCTCACTCTTTTGTCTCTCACATACTGATGTTCCGTGAAGTGGAAATTCTCTAGTGGATGTGATGGCCTGCGAGACTTTAATAAACAGAGTGCGGGAGGCCAAACGATATTTAAATTTAAATCGCCATCCCTGATTGTTAGGTTTTCTAACATCTTTATTTCGATGGGCTCCTTTATCATGCTGGTCCAGATAGAGATTGAGAGCGAAACAGAGGAAGAGAAGCTTATCTACTCTTCAGATTGCCCAATATCCGCAAAGATCGGTGGACTCGTACGGAAACATGGCATCCAGTTTATTTAGCTGCCTTCAACTAAGGTAAGTTCTCTGTAATGTTACAGACGATCTACCTCTCCGAGAGGTGTGTGTGTACAGAACGCCATGCGAATGTGACATGTCCTACGTGGGACGTACTATCAGGGCAGTCGAGGAAAGATGCAACGAACATTTACGACTTATTCGACTGAAGCAACCAACGAAATCAAGTGTCACAGAGTACTGCCTCGAATATGATAGTGAAATGAAATACGGTGAGACCAGCACCGTGCTGCGAACGCCAGACTTCTGGGAGAGCACAATTAAGAAGTCTATCAAAATAAAGATATTTGAGGTTAATCGCATGTTTTTCAGTATTCAATGAAAGTGATGTGAGCTCAATTTATATTCGGTGTGTCACACTTCACATCTGTACGCTGGATATTTTTTAAACAGAAACTTTCAATAATTGATATGTTACGCCACAGAGGTTCTGAGTACAAACAATGTGATCTTTGGTTGTCACCAGCATTTTCGTTGCCAGTAGGATTCAGTGAGAAGTGAGGGAGCCGGGTGTTGCTCACGTTACTGAGCCGCCTGGCAATAGCTACCACAGCACAGAGATACGAATGCAGATGATGTTGGATTCTGGAAATATGATTTGGTAAAGACTTATTTGAGAATTGTGGAGATTCTTAGTTAATGTTCTCGCTGCATTGATTGCTCACTCGTAATTTATGATAAGTTTATGAAACGTAAATTTTCGGTGATTTCTCTTTATTGGTTCGGGTTAGCTAGTTCGATTGTCGAGACGAGATAAGTAAAATCATCTGTGTACATGGCTCGCACTCAGAAGTTGTATATTTACCACTCCTCAAATGTTCAAATGTGTGTGAATTCCTAAAGGACCAAACTGCTTAGGTCATCGGTCCCTAGACTTACACGCCACTTAAACTAAGAACAACACACGCACCCATGCCCCAGGGAGGACTCGAAACTCCGGCGGGAGGGGCCGCGCAGTCCATGACATGACGCCTCAAGACGCGCGGCCACTCCACGCAACACAATTTAAGTAACCGATTTCATCGCAGAGTAATATTTTCTTAATGAGAAGCGAATTTTTGTAAAGATAATTTTAACTGCTAAGCAATGAGTTTGCGCAATACATTTTTTAAAAAGATAGCCTCTTTTCATCATTCAGCAAGTTTAAATTCTTCCACCACCTCCTCACGAAAATTTTGTTTTATAATTGTGTGCCACCGATTGCACTTTGTGTAACACGGTGGTTAAAACTGAAGCATGATCTGTTTGTAACAGTTGTATGTCCTTCCACTGCACTGTGCAAGCGTTTCTTTTCTCTACCTGTTTTTCTGCTGTGCTTTATTTTTATTATCACCATTACCGAGCAGTACGGGGTTTGCGTAGCCGCAGGTAAGCCATGAAAATCTGTTGGGGCCATTTTCCTATCACAGTTAGGACAGTAAGGTCATTCACAGTTATTCGTTGCTTTGCAAAATTTTCTTCAGGTTCAGTTTTGGTAAAACTCAGTGTCGATCTCATTTAATGTTTGGAAGATTATTTAGCCAATTTGCATACGTAAAACCACAGGATATTTTTACAGAAATTTTTGGGACATTTATTCTTTGAAAATTCGTATTGCGATTTTATGTAGAACTTTTAGTCTGTTAGTTTTATGTGTTGGAACTGCAAGTCACGTACTGTGACGTCACGCATTGTAGCACTGTTCACCGCACTGCACGATACAGAATTTCACAGGACAGGTTATTCAGTACATACGTTTTTGGGTTGGGTCCGCCTGTAGCCAAACACAATTTTGTTTTTTTTATCCCAAACTTGTTTCATTGCAGTTGCAGCATCATCAGTAGACTTTTCATGTTTTTACAGTGCCTGTAATACATAATACATACATACATAATACATCAGGAAGACCACATCATGTGGTAAAAAGTCCATAAAGTAAAAGCCCACTGACGATGCTGCAACTGCAGTGAAACATATTTGGGATTAAAAACAAAACTGATTTTTGCTAAAGACGGACCTCACCCAAAAACATATGTATTGTTAAAGCAAACACTGACAAAAGAGCTTCAACCTCAAGAAGCTTATTTAGTGTACATTTTTACGTTTTCTAAAAGTTAACTGTAATTCAGTCATACGGTTTCAGACTGATGTGGTGACTTTTTTTACCGGTTAGCATTTACGTAATCACACTGCTTTCATTACTCAGTTTCTCACTCCACACAGAAATACACCAAAGTATAACAATAGGAAAAAAATCAGTTAACAACAAAAAACACAAGTTACAGTCAAAAAATGTAATAAACACAGATGGAGGTTTGAGTTTTATTAACGTGAAAGGTCTCTGTTGGATTCCTTTCATGTTAATTTCTTAAATCTGTTGTCATTTACGGCATAAATTCCTCTTCTAAATTTACTGTGGCGTTTCTGACTATCTGGTAGGAGACTGAGTAGTGGAACGTGTTACTTTTACACGTAAACAAGAACGATCTGTCACACTACTACACTTTAAAACACAGTTTATATGTAATTCATGTCACACAGTCTCATACGGAACCTACATCCGCTTTCTTTTATATACTGTATATGATAAGATACTGTCATCCCCCTTCCCTTCTGTGTGAAAGAATGAATGAGCAAATGTATTTCTAGTTGCATGCTGGATGGTAGCAGACAAGCCTGTCTGCTAGAGAACAGTAGGACCAACGTCGGAACAGGTAGCTACGCTTTCTAAAAGCAAAGAGGTTTCTATCCTTAGTATGGTCCTGTCCATCCCTTGTCATGTTGGTATAGGAAGCTGCCTCTCTGGTCACTTCCGTTTGTATTTGCGAGGCGCCCTCAGGAAGGCCACGGCAGTCTGTCCGCGGCGAGCGTCTGAAGTGGTAAGATCTCCGGCTAAGCGCGTGTCTGCTAAGTCCGCAGGACAATGGATTTCTTAAGTTCAGTCTAACTGAAAATTTAATCACCTTTATTTCAGGTTTAGCTCTAAAATATCTAATGTTATCTTAAATTGCAACACAGTGTAATTCGCGTGTGAAGTTCAGAATATCTTCCGGTAGTTGCTTTGTTACTACTTTGTGAGTAAAGTGGAACCACGTGTTGATAAGTAACTCTAACTAAGATCATCAATCTTAAATGCGAATGCTCGTGTGATTATAACGTCTCGTCTTGACAATATTTTTCAATACAGCAACTTTTCTTTACGTTCAACCCACATGGGGTGTACTTTGTGAGGCCAGTACCACGTGCTTATACAACTGTTTGACCCATCAGATTAATAGTAAGACGATAGTAACCAGTTCAAGGTTTTTCTTTAGTAAATTGCGTTTCGATGTAGTTTACTTTAATTATCAAAATTATTGTGGAGTTACACTCTTTGTGTAAACCAAGTTGACCACGTGAAGCACGTGGTGTAATCATCAAAGTAGCCCTCAGATATTCTTTTCGGGAAGATTTCACAGCGAGTTAGTATGAATTTAGTATACCAGTGTGTGGTAATTTCATGACGGACAGGATTCCGCTACGAACGTAACTTCTTTGGGTGAAAATTGAATCGATTGGTTGTGGTTAATTTCCTCCTGCATATGTTTCAACGTTCTTTGTGTGTTATTTTATGAATGCAGTGTTGTATGCAGTCTCCCAATCTTGGCTCCATATTTGATGTGTTCCCTAAGATTACAATCTCACATTTTCACAATCCTAAATAAGGCACCAGTTTAGTTATGAATCAAGTTTAAGATGCTGAAATTTCAATGATCAATATTAAAATAAATTTCCAAATATAAACTGATTTATTTCTTTTTATTTAAATTCTCTTTATATATTACCGGTTGTCGTACGACTATTAAAAGTTTATAATTAATGTTAATCTGGTTGGGAATTTGGTAAGTTAGACTGGATACCTGGTGAAACGGTTGCTCAGTAATGCAAGGTTAACTTCCCCAGACAGCTCACAGCTTTTAACCCGCTTTTATTGAATATCAGCACCGTAATCAGAACAAATTAAAGCAACAATATTACAAAAGCTTGGTGTCCTGCACTGAAATTATTAAAATCTGGCAGGTCATTACATCAACCACAGTTGGAAAACACTGAGAGAATCTGCGTTTCACGGAATATCAGTGCGAGCAATGAAAAACAAGAGAGCTCCAGAGGGCGTAGTGGTCTCCGGGAATCGACCTCGACTGTACACAACGGCGAGAGACCAGCAACACTTCACTGTCTGCCTGGAGTTCAGGAAGCGAGTAAACATAACAACAAAACTCGCAGTACCTGGAAATGACGACTATGTCGATCATCGAAATATTCTGCTTAATATGGAAACAACTTCTCGGCAGAACAACGTGAAGCTCAATTAACGTTTAATGCGTCTGAAAGTTGACGTTCACCACAGTCAATAACTCTTTCGTAGTGTCATTCTTTCAGAAAAGGCTCTCATGTCCAGTTAATGAGTAAACCTGGTTGCTCAGAATGCAGTGTATGCACCCTTAGACATAGGATAGTCTTGATGTGATTGGCGTATGACGTCGACATGTCGCCATGGATGGAGCGGGATATGAGGGGTAGCATGTGCAATAAGACCAGCATTTCTATCGCCTCAAATAGTTAATACAATTTTTGAGGATCAAGATTTGTTAAACTGTTGTATGTTACTTCATTAAAAAGAACCTGTGTTGTGTTTGTCTCTGACCGAAACTGGTTGTCCGACCTAAGATGTAAATCAGCAGCTTTTTTAGAAACAATTAAAATGACATTGTACCCCAGAAAGGATATTTCAAGGCTCAGGATACCACGAATGTGCAACAAACTTGTAAAATAGATGCGTGACTGTGAGAGAGCCATTGGACAAAACGACAAAAGGGGATTATCACGCTTCATTCTTCCGTCCTATCTCGTTCATTTTTTTTTATTAATCCTCTGCCACTCTTACAGCCTGAAACTCGTCCACACTTAGTACTCTTCTCTTGCACTTTCTTCTTTCTAACATTTGAAACTCTGTGAAGTTAGAAACTGAGTGAGATGGCGCAATGGGCTCGTATCCTGAAGGACGGCAGTTTAGGTACCTGTCCAGCCATACAACTTTATGATTTCCGTAAGTCTCTTAAGGCGAAATCCGGACAGGTCCTTTCGAAAGCGCGTATCCGATTTGCTTCCCCAGTCGGAGTTTGTGCTCCGTGTCTAATGGCAGCATTATCGACGGGACGTTCAACACAAGTCTTCCTCCCTGTGAATCTTGGCTGGTTCAAATGGCTCTGAGCACTATGGGACTTTACATCAGAGGTCATCAGTCGCCTAGAAATTAGAACTACTTAAACCTAACTAACATAAGGACATCACATACATCCATGCCCGAGGCAGGATTCGAACCTGCGACCGTAGCAGTCGCGCGGTTCCGGACTGAGCGTCTAGAACCGCTCGGCCACGGCGGCCGGCCTGTGAATCTTGACTTTTCCTTCCTACGTAACTTCCTTAATGCGCGTCAGAGTGGTCACCTCCTTCCGAGGAAAAAATATTTTTGTGGGTATCTTATTCCACTCATTCTGTTAATGATCCGAGAAACGCTAACCATCTGGTTTCCTATATTCTGTCCACGTTCTGGTAGCCTTCTCTTTCGCATCGATGTTTCCATATCTTCACTACGCACTGGACCCAGTATTTTCTTAGGAACCACGTTTCCAAAACCTCTGGTATGTCTATGCCATGGTTCATATACACATCAAGAAAAGTTCTGAATCACCTCGGTTCCGAGAGCTCCGGAACCTATACAGAAAATTGGAACATAAACATCATTTCCGCCATTTTTATTGCTCCCAAAAACGACACATTGCATGTTGTACCACCATACAGCGAGACCTTCAGAGGTGGTGGTCCATATTGCTGTACACACCGATACCTCTAATACCCAGTAGCACGTCCTCTTCCACTGATTCATGGCTGTATTCGTCGTGGCATACTATCCGAAAGTTCATCAAGGCATGTTAGTCCAGACTGTCCCACTCCTGAACGGCGATTCGGCGTAGATCCCTCAGAGTAGTTGGTGGGTCACGTCGTCCATAAACAGCCCTTCTCAATCTATCCCAGCACGTTCGATACGGCTAATGTCTCGAGAACATACCGGCCATACATGTCGAGCGATGTCGTTATACTGAAGGAAGTCATTCACAAGTTGTGCACGGTGGGGGCGCGAATTGTCGTCCATGAAGACGAATACCTCGCCAGTATGCTGCCGACATAGTTGCACTATCGGTCGGAGGATGGCATTCGCGTATCGTACAGCCGTTACGGCGCCTTCCGTGACCACCAGCGGCTTACGTTGGCCCCACATAATTCCACCCCAAAACAGCAGGGAACCTCCACCTTGCTGTACTTACTGGACAGTGTGTCTAAGGCGTTCAGCCTGACCAGGTTGCCACCAAACACGTCTCCGACGATTGTCTGGTTCAAGTCATATGCGACACTCATCGGTGAAGAGAACGTGATGCCAGTTCTGAGCAGTCCATTCGGCATGTTGTTGGGCGCTGCACGGAGTCGTGGTTGCAAAGATGAACCTCGCCATGGACGTCTGGAATGAAGTTGCGCATCATGCAGCCTGTTGAGCACAGTTTGAGTCGTAACACGACGTCCTGTGGCTGCACGAAAAACATTATTCAACATGGTGGCGTTACTGTCAAGCTTCCTCCGAGCCATAATCCGTAGGACGCGGTCGTCCACTGCAGTAGTTCCCCTTGGGCGGCCTGAAAGATGCATGTCATCGACAGTTCCTGTCTCTCTGTACCTCATCCATACACGGACAACATCGCTTTGCTTCGATCCGAGATGCCTGGACACTTCCCTTGTTGAGAGTCCTTCCAGGCACAAAGTAACAATGCGGACGCGATCGAACCGCGGTATTGACCGTCTAGGCATGGTTGAACTACAGACAACACGAGCTGTGTACATCTTTCTTGGTGGAACGACTTGAACAGATCGGCAGTCGGACCCCCTCCGGTTAATAGGCGCTGCTCGTGCATGGTTGTTTACATCTTTGGGCGGGTTTAGTGACATCTCTGAACAGCCAAACGGGCTGCGTCTGTGATACAATATCCACAGTCAATGTCTATCTTCAGGAGTTCTAGGAACAGGGGTGATGCAAAACTTCTTTTGATGTGTGTAGAATAGAGTTCTCTGATGTAGAAGCGTTTGAGCTGGATCACATTATCGTGCATTGTTATTTTGGCATTTCAAGGGATGCTGTTACTTTACTGAATCTGTTTAGAAAACGGAGACATAGTCTATTCGTATTCTATTGATTCAATTTTTTCCAAGAACACCATCATCTACACTTTAGTAAGAGTTTAGACATTCGTTAGTTATTTACACAGCGTACGCACTGAATAATATTTAACTAGCTCACGCAACACATACATTAATTATCATTCTTCTGATATTGTACTTCCTTTGATTATATCCGAATAAGCGGCTCCTGATAACTACACGTGATGCCAAATCAGGCCTGAGGATTCTTACACTGACAACGCAGCTTATATTCTCGCGTATGATATTTGTGGGTTTTTGTATGAACTTGATTAAATGGAACAGTAGGATTCATTTAGAGAACGCACTTTTATATTCCGAACACATCCTTGAATAGTATCTATAAAATATGTAGCACTTTGCAATATTCAGTTTCAGTAGGCTTACGTAAGACTTGAAGGGTGTCGCTGAAAAACCTACAGATTTCCAAACCCAAGTTGAAGGCGGTTTTCTTGGCAAATTTTTTCTGTTGGCTTCACAAATATTTTAAGTAACTGTCCTCTGTGACTCTTTTTACCGAAATATACTGAACAGCATAAAATACTGTCCATACCCGAGTATTTTAAGTCTGCTTAATGTTTTATTACCGTAGGTTTGGGCTCCGAAGCCTCTTTGGTATTGCAGCCTGTATCTACTTGAACCTACTTGATATCTTGAAGCTTTGATCCATCTTATTACTTTTACCCATCCCCGTTCCTCATAATTACAAATAAACTAAGCGTTGATGTCGCAGGATATCTCCTATCAACCTTACCCTTCTTTCAGTCAAGTTGCGCTATAAAGCTCATTATCACAGTTCGATTCATTAACACCTATTGTTTATTTGATTTACCCGTCTAATCATCAGCATTCTTTTCTACCACTACATTTCAAAAGCATCCTCTCTCTTCTCGTCTGTTATCTGGTCCTTACGTTCCAACTGATATAAGAGGCTACGCTCTACAAAAATACTTTCATAAAAGGCTTCCTAATACTTACGTTTCACTCTTTGACTTACATGCAAGGCTACAGTCTACAAAAATACTTTCAGAAAAAAACTTCCTAGTAATTAACTTTATATGCGATGTTAACGTATTTCTCTTATACAGAAGTAGTGTTATTGCTATTGCTATTCTGCAGTTTACGTAATCTTTACATCAGCAATCGTCAGTTATTTTGCTGCCCAAACAGCAAACGTGTTCACTACTTTTAGTGTCTTTCCCTCGTTTTACTTCTGTTGGCGTTCATCTGATAATCTCTTTTCATGACAATTGATCTGCCACATTTTTTTCACCTGACAGAAATACTTCATTGAAATTACGCCATCGACAGAGCTAGTTCATATTTATCTGCTTGAACTTTAAATCGTTTTCCAAATTACTCCTTGCTTTTCTTCTCTCCTTTCTCTATGTACAAAGGGCCTGTCAAAATCAGATACAATCGTAAGTCACTAAGATATACACGGAAACGTAAAATGTGCTCCTAAAGAAAGGATACATGCTAGTACGCAGAATACACACTTCCAGCAGTCACACATGTGCTTTTTTTTTAAATATTTTGAGCAAATTCAAGTATGAGGGCGCCTAACCTGCACTGCGGGTGCGTTCGCCTTTCCTTGTCCATTATTGATAACTGGAAAATGAAGTTAATTCTTACAGTGTCCTGCTATTACTATTATTGTTATTATTTTCAGTGCTATTTTGAGTGTGGAATATCGTATTCTACGTTTTTGTTTTCAGACTGATTGCCTTTTAATGTGGTATTGATTTCTTTCATAGAATTGTGGGAGAGAGATATAAACTGAGTAACGATTTATTTCTTTAATTTTCCAACATCTTCTGTCCTACATTACTCTAATTATTTTACACTTTGAGAGAATGACAGTTCTGAAGTTCGACGATTTCACCATATAAGGAAGTCTAATGAGTTGAAATGTCATGAAAATGAGTATTTCAATGCGAAATACGGTTCCTGACAAAGTTCTTCAACAAATTTAAGATCACCACCTTTCAACCTCTGTGAAACTGTCACTGCTTTCCCGGGAGTGAATATTCACCCAGTAAATATTACTGAAACATTTGCGGGTACTATGAAACAATGCTACCGTATATTGCGTAATGCAAAATTTTCGTACACGAGTCTTTTCAATCCTGTCAGAAGTGACATGCCATTAGTAATCTGGAAAACCAATGTTTCATAAGTGCTTAGCAAATTTATTCGTATCAGTAGAGGAAAACGTCCAAACCGAACATAACGAAGGCAGATGCAAAGTGGTCGCTAGCCCTAAAACTGAACGTGGAACGGAGAAAGCGAACCCGTCGTCGGGAGCCGGCTGCGAACAGGCGGACCGGAAGCAGTTTCGCCACCGGCGTTGACGTGAGCTGAGCTAAGCAGAGGCTGGGAAACTCGCCGAATCGAAGCCCGCTCACCGTCTCAAACATGTGAAAATATGTAGAGCGGAAGAAGTCGGCACAAAGTGCGGCTTACGAGTTGCGACATACTCGCAGTAATGTTTCACAGTGAACCCGAAATATTTGTCATGCTATAAATCCACTCAGGGAGCACAAAAGTTTATTAACCAAGCAATTAATTTCGGTCAACTATGATCATCTTCAGACATGAGTAAAACCAGTACACTACATAATTCGTGTCACTGGCCATACCACCTATACAACCAATGATGCGTATTATGTAGCACACTGGATTTACTCCGGTCTGATGACGGTCATCGTTGATATGGATTACTTACCAGGTTATTAAACTTTTGTGATCCATGACTGAATTTATAACAAAACAAATATGACATATGTGTTTGTTTAAGCCTCCAAACTGCTTTGCCTCGTACATTACTCTTAGCACCGACTCTCAGCTCTTCCGTGAGAGGGAAATCTCCAAACGAGATGGACTCTATTATCAACCAAATCAGAAGGAGATAATTACTGCTTACAAGTACAATCAAGTAGCAATGTTGCAGCATTTCGAAGTTACATTTTTATATAAACCAATTTTCAATTAGCTGCAAAACATTGTATTTAGCTTGAGCTGGTCGTATTCCATCATTACAAGATTGCTTCGGCTTCAAAATGCCTCTGGGCGTGCATATTTGTCTAGTAAAAAATTGTATAAGTCATGTAATTTGGTACTTCTGGAACACTATTTGTAACAGATGAAATGACAGTCCTCGCTACACGATGCTTTATATTTACAGTGTAAATCGTATCTCTGAAGGTCAGGTATGGTGACTGTATATCTTAGATATCAGAATTAACTGCCGTTAAAGGTTGACTATTGTTTTTGGGTATCATATGAGTTTTATTAGTTTTCCTTTTATAAAATTTTAATAAAATTTTCTAAATAGTTTTTATGCTTCAAATCGATTTGTTCGTTGAAGATTACGTTGGGATATTTATTCAAATATGTTTAAATTTCCAATTGTTAGGCCTTTAGGTATTGTATGTAGAATTCAACATATAAGGCCCTACATTACTCTTAGCACCGAATTTCAGCTCTTCCCTGAGAGGGAAATCTCCAAAAGAGATGGATTCTATTATCAAAGAAATCAGAAGGATTACTGCTTACAAGAACAACCAACATTTTGGAAGAATTGGAAATTTACACACATACGAATAAATAGCTCAACGACATCCTCAATGAACTTCTAAAAATTGTACACACAATACCCAAATTCCCTACAGTGAACATTCTGGAAGAATAGTAAATTTCAAAACATACGAAAATTCTCTACGAACAAACCGATTTGAAACACAAAAATTATTTAGAAAACTTTATTGAAGTTTTAGAAAAACAAAACAGAATAAAAACCAAATGATACACAAAAACAATTGACAACTTTTAACTACAGTTAATTCTAATATCTATGATATACAGCCACCACCTCTGACCTTGAGAGATACTGTTTACTCTGTAAACAAAAAGCATCGTGAGGCAAGAACGTCATTTTATCTGCCAAAAATAGTGTTCTATACGGCCGAAATTACGTGATGCACACAACTTTCCACCAAACAAATATGCGCTTCAAGATGCATTACGAACGTCATCTCACCCAGATATAAATAAAATTGCAGAACAACGTAAATGAAACATACGTAGACATAAGAAACGTACATAAATTTGAGCATCAACAGGTGCACTTGAAGATGACACACTAGCCGCAACAACATTATAAATAATAAATACGATTAGTACAAGCAAACTAAAATATTTATCAGCAAATTGGGAATCAGTCTATAGAAAAAATGTCGTAATGCTGCGGGCCGAGCAGAGAAGAAAATTTAAAGTAAGGAAAAACGTTCTGACTATTGTCGTATCCGTCTCTCTGAGCCTCCGTACCACACTGAAAGAAACGGTCTCTGAGCACGTGTAATTCTGTTCTAGTTGAAAGTCGACGTGATGACTGCGGAGGCTAAGTAGAGCTGTATGTGGTGCCCTTACCTACAGAATCATCTCTGGCTTCACCTGTAATGGATAAGGTAAACGACGGCAAAACTAAATATGATGGTGAAAGCTTCTGAGTCGTTAGGCCACTTTATCTTCTTCTTCAAAATTCTTTAAGAGATAACAGCTATAGCGTTTCGTCTACTTGGCTACCGGTCATGACGGAAGTAAACACTCAGCCACAGCAACCAAGGAACATAAAGAACTACCAGGACACTATCGAGGCGGCACCACAAGAACAATATTTTGGATTCCCCTCTCTTTCAGTACCAGCTTTCAGTGTTTACCCATTGACGACGGCCCATCAATAGCAGCCTCAAGAGTTTTACAAAGTAACTCATCTTCTCCGCAAAATTTTAATGACAGGGTTCAGCCATCATAGGCACCTGACGAATCCTGAAGAAGATCTCAACAAGTGGATTGGAACGTCAAGCACTGAAGAAGTTTGAAGGACAGTATGATGCAACCTAACGATTCAGTATTACAATCACTAACGACGGCTATGGAAACTAAAATATAATCTAAAACTTTAAGCCTAATGAAGATCAGAGCTATTCTCCCATTTCAAACGTCCTTGTGTGGAATAATGTTAACGATTAAGTGGACAAATAACAATCGATACGGATAGGTACTACAAAGACCAGGTGAGGAGGGAAGTCTATAAAACCTACCTGAAAGGGCAGGTCATTGACGCTTATGCTATGAGTTTCAGGAATAGTTAACCAGAAGAACGGAAGGAACGGTAGAAGGTACAAACCCTATGAGAAGACAACGGGCAGACAAAATAGAGAAAAATGATGAATAAAATGAAAGCAGTCAATTTCGCTCCTTTTGTCTTCCACACTGCGCTAGCATGTTCGGTATGTCCTTTGGCACCATTGTAACGCAACAACGTTTCCACTTATTTACTAAGCTGTAATACTTAAAAGTATGCCAGAAGTAATATAAACGTTGTTTATTGCAAGGAAATGTTAATGAAACATAAACACTGGATATACTTGTGATGAAAACTATTTCAACATCTCAATGTGACATGAATTTGAAGAGCGGCGAAAAAGAATTTTTTCTACGCAGGAACAAGTCTCACACCGCGGCTTTGGCAAGAAGTAGCATTTGAAACCAACACTGGTAACAGCCAGAGAAGCATTCAACGATACACTTTTGGCGACGTTTCGTTCTACAGCCTTTGAATGAACGGTTGTCAGACCACGCAAATCTGGCAAACAGGCGCTTCAAGCGCTCACAGTCTACATCCACATTCCACAAGTCATCTTATCGCGTGTGGCAAAGATACTTTGTGTGCAACTGTTCTGTACTAACCCGAGACAGACTGTTTTGGAACCTACTTCTTCAATGATAGCACTTTTTCGATTATCGTAGTGAAGGGTTAGTGCTAAATAAAGAAAACATTCTGTCGTATCTAATGCTCTGCTACGAATGGAAATTTTCCGTGAAACCTTTACGCTTGAAGCATCGAAAACGTTCGAGCTCTGTATTACAAAAAATAATACTCCCGTAATGACTCCCCTAATGTATACTGACACCTGCGTAAACATCGTCACGAAGAACCTTCAAGTGTGCTGTACTTCCTCTGTTCTTCCTTCTCCTCCATTACAGCTTTTAAGTTGAGTTTCTGTTCACTTTTCGGTAAATTATTGGGACAATTAATCTTTGGTTTCAACTCCAGGTGATAGTTTCATTTCTGAGCAAGCATTGGAGTCGATGCACTCTCTATTAAATGGAAGTAATGCATTATATTTGATGAATGGTCAAATGTTTGAGCGGAGTGCAAAGAACACTTCCTAGAAATTACATAAAAAATATCCATCCGAATTTTCATAGCCAAACGAGGAGTGAGAAATGGGCATTTGGGGTATCGAATTGACCAGATCTAGTATTGCAAAAACTTTAACTGCGTGATAGTAATCATGGTAGTTAAGAAAAACTTAATTATTCATTTGAAGGAAAACTGAAATATTTCACAACTGCTGCAGCTAACTGCGTAAATGTAGTAGCAAAAAAAAATAAAATAAAATAAAAAAAAATTTTACAGTATAAAGTGATACTTTTCTGTTTTTATATTTAAACATAATGTATTTCATGCTTTCTGAACGAAATTCGAAAGTAAAACTGTTAAAAAACGATCATATATTTTGTGAAATGATTCGTCTAAAAATAAGAAGTAAAATAGATTTGAGAAACATTTGACGAGTCCTTGAATGATGCCCGAAATCATGTACAGCAAATGAAATGCCTATTGAGGAAATTAAAATTCGGTTTTTACTGTAGAATTTTAGAATTTTACAAAGTACTGGAGGATATTTGCTCTGATGGAATTTCACTCTATGGTCTCTTTACGTCACTAACGTATGAGCATCTCAACCGCTTTATATGGCTTCCAGTGTCATTCAAAAGTGTTTCAAATCTTGCCCTAATGTATTTTAGTTTTTACTTTTACATAAGGCAGTTCACGAAACATTTGACCGTTTTATTTTTCATTTACATTTTTTTATTTCTTCTCTCTGCTGTACTCACAAACAATGGGTGCTTTAGAGAGTGTTCAAACGACCTACATGTTCTTCTGACGAATTCTAGCATAAACAGCTTCTCTGGAGAGACGTTTTCTAGCTTTTGGGTCTTGTTTTCTCAGATAGCTGGTTCTAAAAATGGTTCTAATGCTCTGAGCATTATAGGACTGAACTTCTGAGGTCATCAGTCCCCTAGAACTTAAAACTACTTAAACCTAACTAACCTAAGGACAGCACACACATCCATGCCCGAGGCAGGATTCTAACCTGCGACCGTAGCGGTCGCTAGGTTCCAGACTGTGGCGCCTAGAACCGCTCGGCTAGCTGGTTCTGATTCATTTCATTTATGAGTATTTCATGTACCAAAAACTTTACTAAAAGTTCATCCAAATTCTTAAAAATAATTTTAATTATCCACATACTACATTTGAAGGCTATATGGAAAGAAGGGGTTAAGTCCAAATCACACGAAAACGAATTACTGGTATAACTACGAATTTCATCAGATGTACTTTCAGTTGGGTGCACTTAAATGAATGTGATGGGTATAGTCACGGAGTTGTAACCACATTAACATATGGTATACACTGAGAAAACGGGTCAAGTCTGTCTAATACAGGGACAGAAAGGGTGCAGTCCAGCAGGTGCGGATTTCTGGGCTGTATTGACTTTTTGGCTGCTTTTACGGAAGTCATATTGTTAAATGCAATGTCATTGCTGATCCTTCTTATGTATTGTCGAAGCTAACACGGAGCAGATTTGACATTAGCTTCTTTGCTTTGTGCTGTGGTGGAACTGATTTTCGTGCCGTGATTTGTGCTAACACAGAGCATCCTTGACAATTGCTTCAGAGCTTTTTGGTGTGGTAGATTGAACTGAATTTCGTGTAAAATCCAACTGAGGTCTGTATTTTAACTGGTGATGGAATGTCCAGCGTGAAGCTGCAGTGGTAATTCTAGAAAAAGACAGAAATGTGGTAGACAATCTGAAGTACCTAGAAAGCTAAGAACAAAGTCACATGAAATAGGAGAGCATTTTAACTGCAAGAAGAATTGTACTGGTTTGCTAATTGATGCAGAGAAGTTTACATTAATACCCAATTTGAATTTGCTAAAGTACTGGAATGAGCAAAGTTGTCACATGACAGAACTGATTTCTGTTGACAATGTACAACGCCAAAGGCCTCGCAAAGATAAGACAATAGCTGCTTTGCGTGATTATACGTTTCATTATAAGGCCAGAATAATGAGAGACAGTACTGTGACAGAATTGTCTGTTTGTCAAAAGGCCTTTATATCACTGCATGCTGTTTCAAAGAAACATTTCAAAGAAAATATTAGAAACTATGCGGAATTCCTTGAAAACTGAAGGCATGGCGCCAGTTGATAAACGAGGGAAACACGGAAAACGTGTTCATAAACTTTCAACAGAAACAGAGGAAAACATCTGCGTTCACATCAAGTCATTTAAAGGGCAGTCCAGTCATTACAGCATAAATAAAACACAGAAACTGTATTTGCCTGAAGAACTCACAATCAACAAGACGTTCAAGATGTTTCAAGAGACACATGCTACTTGTTCTGTATCATATTAAGCTAGTCGAAAGATATTTAATACAAAATTTAATATCTGATTCGATTTCCCTCGAAGTGATACATGCAGAACTTGTGATAAGTTTTCTGTAACGTTCAAAGCTCTAGAGGCACAACGCATACATGCAACAGATGGAAAGGAAAGATCAGACTTTCAAAGTAATATTAAGAGAGTGAAGATTGAATATAAACTGCACCGCCATAAACTTAATGCATTCTATCAGCGTAAGAGACAATCTCGACACAGAGGCAGGAAGCTTACAGACATAGAATCGATATGTATGGATTTCCAATGAAACCTTCCATGTCCAAACATCAGCAACAACATTGTCTATTATAAGTGACAACTTTATATTTATTTAACACACATTGGCTTTCAGACAGTAATGGAGTGTTTTATGTTTGTCCTGAAACTATAGGGAAGAAAGGTTCAAATGATGTAGTTTCTTTGCTGCATCATTATGTTACTTCGTTTCTGGATACTGAGCTTAAAAATTTGAAAATCTTCTCAGACTCATGTGGTGATCAAAACAAAAACTACCCCCTTTTCAGGTTCATCCATTATATTGTCCATCACGCAAAAAAGTTTGAATCAATTCGTGTGACATTCCCAGAAAGAAGACTTTCATACCTGGAAAGTGACAAAGATTTGGGCTCATAAGATGTGAAACAAAAACTGAGCTCCCAAGGGACTGGACAGATGTAATTAAAGATATGCTTGTGAAATACACTCCTTTTCAGGCTGTTGAAGTTGATGGCTCAACGATACGTGACTGGACTGATTTCTTGCAGCCAAGATACCGGCCAAAATGTCCAGTCCCATCGCTAATTATTAAGAAGATGAAGATAGAATGTCAACATCCAAGGCTTATCATATATAGTGACACCTACTATCCATTTCAGTCATATTCGTTCATGTGCTTCTGTTAGTTACATAAAGATATCAACACACAACAAATGACACCAAAGAACAGATCAGAGGGAAGCACGTCTGCACTACGGATGTGAAACTTCCTGCACAAGGTGCTGGACCAGTATCTGGCTAGTTTTCACTTTTCCTCCCTCAGCAAACCGTGCCTCAAGCGTGTAACAATGTTATCTACAGTCGTAGCGATAATAAATGGTTCTTGTGTTAACTGGGATATCAGTTCATCACATTCAGCTTCAAGCATTTAGATCCGCTCACGTTTGTATGTAAGTACCCCAATCATCTCTACCCCCATAATCTCCAAGCTCTCCGACGATCGAGAATCCTCCATTTCATTTCTATTTATCCCCGTTTCCAACAAAAAATAGCAGAAAACAAGAGATTTCTAGGACAAACGGTTACTTCTCTAGGAAACTACATAGTCACGGGCTGAACTTGAGTACTATCTAGCACGAGTGACACGGTGAAGTTTGACTGCTTCTCACAGTTTCATTTCTTTATGTCATATGGGCTAATACTTTGTGACAACGCATTTCAGGCTGGACGAATCATGCCGAACGGGAGTTGTGTGTTAACTCTTTAATTGATTTAGCTCATACAAGCCTCTATTAAAAGAGGCCAGCATTTGTACATTGATATCGCAGCAAAACTTCTCTCCGATAATATTCGTAGCTAACCAAACGAACGTAATTAAAAGGAACATCAGTATCCGTGCAGTCAACGAGACACGGAAGAATCGTCTTCACGTTTTGAGAACGTCCTCAACTACTATCATAAAAAATCTGCAGGATTCTGCAACTCTCATTTTCGAAACGGTTCCACAAAATTTGAAAGCTGTTATAGGCGATAGATATTCATACCTAAGGCGAAGGCTTTTTTCCTAACAAACGCCTTTTATTACATTAATAAATACTTTAGACTCTCTCTGTTGTAGGTTAAAATTTACGGAAACAAATGGAATAATAACAAAAATATTGTTCTATGAGTACTTCATGTCTATTTCATTATGTTATTCGAACTGTAAATTATTAAAATGCATTGAAAATTTCTAAAACAATTTTCATGTACAGAGGCTACAATTTTAGTAATTTATTTAGTCATTCTGGCTTGATAACCTACGTAACTATCAGAAATTACAGTTTGGTGTAAAAATATAGTACCAGTAAATGGTGTTGCACTAAGTGAACCCCAGACTTTTCTCCATATCATGCAGGACAAGATCAAGAGCCCCCTAGGCTGAACCTGTGGTGACAGACCTCCCACGGGAAATTTTGCGATAACCTAACACAAAAAAAAATGTTTTAGAGCAATGTTCCAGTTAAAAACCAATAACTCAGCGTTTAAAGTTTATTACTTACTTGTAAAATGTTTTTCTACATAATTTAGAATTTAATAAATTGATGACATTGAACACGAAACAATCTTCGTTTAGCATTTCCGCTTTTAAATTCATCTTTCTTTTTATGACGATTAATTTGTATTTTATGGTGATCCAAAATCGTAATTACATAGACGCACGTAGAAACGTATTATTACAATGATTCTTTGAAAAATAGGACTAACCTATAGGGAAAGACGGGTAATATAATATATGTACGGGAACCAAGAGGAAACAATACGACTGGAAGACCAAAAACGAAGTGCTCGGATTAAATAGAATGCAAGAAAGGGATTTAGTCATTCGGTCTCGTATGGACATAGAAGAAGCAATGACGAAAATAAGTGAAAAGCTCAAGAGTAGGATTAAAATCCAGGGTGAAAAGATATCAGTGATAGGGCTCGCTGACGACTTGACTATCCTCAGTGAAGGTGAAGAAGAATTACAGAATCTGTTGAATGTAATGAGTCGTGTAATAAATAGCGAATATGGGATGAATGTAAACCGGAGAAGGACAAACGTAATGAGAAGTAGCAGAAATGAGAATAACGAAAAAGGTAACAACAATATTGGTGACCCACGAAGTAGACGAAGTCAAGGAATTCTGCTACCTTCGGAGTAAAACACCCATGACGGAAGAAGCAAAGAGGACGTAAAAAGCAGACTAGCACTGGCAAAAAAGGGTATTCCTGGCCACGAGGAGTCTGCTAGTATCAAATAAAGGGCTGAATTTTAGGAAGACAGTCCGGAGAATGTACGTTGCGAGCACAGCATTGTACGGTAGTGAATCATGGACAGTGGGAAAACCAGAACAAAAAAGAATCGAAGCGTTTGAGATGTCCGAAAGAAGAATGATGAACGTTCGGTGGACTGATAAGGTAAGAAATGAGGTGGTTTTCCCACGATCGGAAAAGAAAGGAACATATGGAAAACATTGACGTGAAGAAGGGATATGATGATAGGACATGTGTTAAGACACCAAGGAATAACCTCCATTTTACTAGAGGGAGGGTAGACGCTAAACGCTATACTGCAACAAAGAGACTGGAGTAAATCCAGCAAATAATTGAGGACGTATGGCGTAAGTGCTATTCTGAGATGAAGTGGCTGGTGCAGAGAGAAATTTGTAGCGGGTCGCCACAAACCAGTCAGACTGATGACTCAATAGAAAATAATAAAAATAAAAAAACTTGCTGTTAGAGTTTTTGTGGTGTCACCGCTAGACACCACACTTGCTAGGTGGTAACTTAAATCGGCCGCGGTCCTGTAGTACATGTCGGACCCGCGTGTCGCCACTGTGTATTCGCAAACGTAGCGCCACCACAGGGCAGGTCACAAGACACGGACTTGACCTCGCCCCAGTTGTACGGACGACATAGCTTGCGACAAGACGTATCACGTCTTCCTCTCATTTGCCGAGAGACAGATTAAATAGCCTTCAGCTAGTCCATCGCTACTACCTAGCAAGGCGCCATGTGTATCATTGCTAATTGCTTACTACTATGCAAGAGATGTATTTCAACAAGAACAAGACTACATTAAAGTTAAGTATATTAAAATCTCTCTTCTTTTCTTTATAGTTTTCATCCAGTCTCCTGTTTCAGAATTTACGCCCGTCTGCGTTAGTTTCGCGTGCACCTATCCACTCATTGTGTCGAGACCTTAGGGAATCGACACAACAATATTTTGGCGACGAGGTGTGGTGCCGCGCCCACGTTGCAGTCTTTGTGTTCTATTTGCTCTAATTTGCTTGTGTCATGGCTTCGCCGCATTCTCCAGATGTACTGTCCGAATTTTTTCGCTTGCAGAATCAGCAGACGCAGGCGTTATTGGAAGCCCTTGGACAGCTCGTCCAGGGTCAACGTGCGCTGCAAACCGATGCGGCGGCAGCCGCTTCTTCGCTACCGCAGCCACACAACGCTGTCGCACCGCCATTTAGGCCCTTTGAGGCCACAACCGAAAGCTGGACTGAGTGGGCCGATCAGTTCAACTTCCACCTCACTGCTTATGGAATTCAAGGTAAAGAGCGGCAGCCGTTTTTGCTTTCTTGTGTCGGTGTGTCTACCTACCGTGTGATAGTGAAATTGTTTCCCCGACGCGACGTAGCAACTCTGTCCTACGAAGAAATTTTGTCTGCTTTAGATGCCTATTTCAAAGAAACAGTAAATGTAGTTGCCAAACGGTATACGTTTTTTCGTACAAAACGTACGGCCGGTCAGACTAATAGGGAGTGGGTAGCAACTTTGCAAGGACTTACTAGAGACTGCGCGTTTGCCTGTGAATGTGGCCTCCCATATTCAGATACTATGGTGCGTGATGCAATTGCACAGAACGTTTCTGATGTTCGCATAAGGGAACAGATTTTGAAGCTAGTTAATCCCTCCCTGCAACAAGTGATAGACATATTGGACAGGCACGACACACTTGACTTTGCTCAGGAATCATTTGAAACTTCGCCAGCAGTGTGTCACGTTAATCGGCCCGCCCGGCCCGCTGCACGGGACGCTAAGCGGCCCTCGCGCCCGACTTCGCTGCGGCCGCCTAGCTTGCAACCACGTGCGCCGCGTAAGCAAGCAAATGCGGTGAAATCTTGCCCGCGGTGTGCAACTAGACATTCGCGTGAAAATTGCCCGTCACGCCAAGCTATTTGCTTTTACTGTCACAAGAAAGGACATGTACAAAGTGTTTGCCAGAAAAAGTTAAGATCAGACAATCACACGAATTCCAGGCCCTTTGCTTCGCGCAGGAATCGAACCCAGGACAATCAGGCTCGTGGACCTTCGCCCATGGACATTCATGTCGTTCATTCCCACCCGTCCAGTGACACTTTAGCTAACAGTGACTGTGTTCGTCCCACCCAAAGTGTGCGTCGACGTCGCCGGAAATCCCGTAAAGTTGCAAGTGCTTCTGGACCTGTCTCCGTTCAAATTGCACGTGACAGTCGCTCTTGTCGTCAACAGGACAATAAACTTTTTGTGGACTTAGACTTTGCAGGAAAAGTGATACCATTCCAGCTCGATACCGGAGCTGCAGTTTCCTTGCTCAATCACGACACGTACAAACAACTGGGCGCCCCGCCATTGCGTGCCGCAAATGTTACGTTAACTAGTTACTCAGGACAGCATATACCTGTGTTAGGACAGTGCAGCCTTCTTGCCACATACAAGGGACAGACAAAACTTGTGTCATTTTATGTTCTTCGTTCCTCTAGTGCAGTGAACTTGTTTGGATTAGATTTGTTTCAATTGTTTAATTTGTCTATAGTAAATCAGGTCCTATCAGTGAATCAGACTGTGCCTTCCGCCAGTGTTTCTAGTCTTTGTGAAGAATTTGCAGACATTTTTGCACCGGGCCTTGGTTGCGCTAAGAACTATGAAGCGCATTTGGAACTGAAAGACAACGCGCAACCGAAATTTTTCAGAGCGCGCAATGTTCCCCACGCATTGCGTGATGAGGTCGCACGAACATTAGCCGAATTAGAATCTCAAGGTGTCATTGAACGAGTGCAGGCTTCTCTCTGGGCCTCACCCTTAGTAATTTTGCCCAAACCTTCCGGAAAATTGAGACTTTGCGTGGACTTCAAGGCAACTGTGAATCCACAACTTGTGACTGCTACTTTTCCTTTGCCCCGCCCGGAAGATCTTTTTGACAAACTGTGCCCGGGAAAATATTTTTCAAAATTGGACCTAGCAGATGCGTACTTGCAACTACCTGTGGACGAAGAATCCCAGCGCGTCTTAGTGGTAAACACGCATCTTGGCTTGTATCGCTTCAAAAGACTGCCATTCGGGTGTGCATCCGCCCCTGCTTTATTTCAGCAATATTTACAAACTATTTGTGCGTCGGTCCCTACGGCTGCGAACTATCTGGACGATATTGTGATCTCAGGAAAGACAGAAGCCGAACATTTGCAGAATCTCCGAACATTATTTCAGGTCTTGCGTCAGAATGGTCTTCGCTTGAGGAAGGACAAATGTGTGTTTTTTGCTCGTGACTTACCGTACCTGGGGCATGTCATAAATGCCCAAGGAATACATCCGAGTCCAGAGCACCTTCGTGCCATTCAGGACTTGCCGTCACCGCAGAACTTAAAACAGCTACAGAGTGTGCTGGGTAAGGTAAATTATTATCACCGATTTGTGCGCAATGCTTCTTCCATTTCAGCTCCGCTTCATCGCTTACGCCGTAAAGGTGTTCCGTTCGTCTGGACGACGGAATGCGAACGCGCCTTTCGCCAGTTGAAATCGGCGTTACTTTCAAATACTTGCCTTACGCCATTCGATCCCCGAAAACCCCTTTTGTTGATGGTAGATGCCTCGGATTTCGGGATCGGTGCTGTGCTTGCGCACAAGGATGGCTCGCATGATCGCCCTATTGCCTTTGCGTCCAAATTGCTCTCATCTGCGCAAAGAAATTATTCACAAATAGAGAAAGAAGCTTTAGCTCTCGTGTTTGGTGTTACCAAGTTCCATGACTTCTTGTATGGTCGTCACTTTACAATCATCACGGACCACAAGCCTTTGACATCACTTTTTCATCCGAACAAGCCTGTACCTCCACGTACAGCGCAGAAATTCATTCGCTGGTCTCTTTTTCTCTCGCAGTACCGCTACGATATCTTGTATCGGTCCACTGCTAAGCACGGAAACGCTGATGCGTTGTCCCGTTTGCCTGTTGCTGAGGATAAAGCATTCGATTCTTCCGAACTTGCTTGCATGTTCATTGATTCGGACACCGATGACGTGGTCGCATCGTTTCCGATTGATTTTCGTCGTGTAGCTACTGCCACAGCTGCTGACCCTGTCCTTGCTACTGTTTTGCGTTTTGTTGCTACGCAATGGCCCTGGTCAAAGTCACGGATCGCGGATCCTTTGGTTCGCCGTTTTTTTGCTCACAAGGAGAGACTTTTTGTACGACGTGGTGTTTTGTTGTTGCGTTCCGATAATGATCAGTCTCGAGTCGTAGTCCCACGTTCGTTACAGTCCTCTGTCTTAAAGCTTCTTCACCAAGGCCATTGGGGTATAGTGCGAACGAAACAACTTGCTCGGCAGCACTGTACTTGGTTCGGAATCGATGCTGCGATTACGACTATGTGCTCCTCTTGCGTGGCGTGTGCCGAACAACAATCCGCACCGCCGCGGAAATTCTTTGCATGGCCGAAAGCCACTTCCCCTTGGCAACGCTTGCACATAGATTTTGCTGGTCCATTCTGGAATGCTCGATGGTTGGTTGTGGTCGATGCTTTCAGTAATTTTCCTTTTGTTGTCCGGATGTCTTCCACGACGTCTTCTGCCACAATCCAAGCCTTGTCTGCTATCTTTTGCATCGAAGGTCTTCCGCAGACTATTGTTTCCGACAATGGCCCACAATTCATGTCCGCAGAATTTCAGTCGTTCTGCAAGGCCAATGGTATTCAACATCTGACATCCGCGCCGTTTTCGCCTCAGTCAAACGGTGCCGCGGAACGATTGGTCCGGACTTTCAAGTCGCAGATGTTGAAGTTGAAAGAGTCGCATTCTCGGGAGGACGCTTTGTTGCTCTTTTTGTCCTCATATCGCTCTCAGCCTCGCGATGGTCGTTCGCCGGCTGAATTGCTCCATGGTCGTCCTCATCGAACTCTGATGTCTTTGTTGCATCCGCCACATCAGGTTCCTGTGCAGCGGCAGACTCCTGCTTTTGCTCCTGGCGACGTTGTCTATTATCGCAACTATCGCGGTTCACAGCGTTGGCTCGCAGGGCGCATTCTTCGCTGCCTCGGCCGCGCGATGTATTTGGTTTTGGGGGCCTCTGGTGAGGTGCGTCGGCATCTCAATCAGCTGCGCCTCTGTCGTCGCCTGGGTTCTGCCGCTCCCCGTCTGCTTTCAGCGACGGAGCCGTCAGGTCAGCGCCTTGGGGACCCATCTACTGGCTCGCCTCATCCCCAGGTGTTACCGACGATGCCTTCCATTTTGCCTCATGGCGTCGCGCCGCCGCAGCCGCCGCCGGCGCCGCCAGCAGCGGACGCTTCGCTGCAGCCGCCACGCGCCTCTCTGGGTCACGCGCCGCCGCTTGCTTCCCGTGACCAGCCGTCCTCCGCCATGGACCTCTTGCCCGCTCCGGACCAGATGTCGTCTTCGCCCGTCGGGTGCTCCGACCACATGGAGGTCGACCCCGCGGCTCCTCTTCTATCATTCCGTGCGCAAACACCTCATGTTGACGTGCACCCTGGACTAGGTTTGCAGGCGTTTCCTAGCTCCCCTCGGACCGAATGGCCGGGTGCGGGTGGCACAGCCTCGCCTGTTGTTAGGCTCCCCACCTCATCGCATACGTCAACATGGGGTCCTCCCCACGGCGGGCGGAAGCCTTATCTCACGACCGTTCGCCGATTTGCGGGGGAGGAATGTGGTGTCACCGCTAGACACCACACTTGCTAGGTGGTAACTTAAATCGGCCGCGGTCCTGTAGTACATGTCGGACCCGCGTGTCGCCACTGTGTATTCGCAAACGTAGCGCCACCACAGGGCAGGTCACAAGACACGGACTTGACCTCGCCCCAGTTGTACGGACGACATAGCTTGCGACAAGACGTATCACGTCTTCCTCTCATTTGCCGAGAGACAGATTAAATAGCCTTCAGCTAGTCCATCGCTACTACCTAGCAAGGCGCCATGTGTATCATTGCTAATTGCTTACTACTATGCAAGAGATGTATTTCAACAAGAACAAGACTACATTAAAGTTAAGTATATTAAAATCTCTCTTCTTTTCTTTATAGTTTTCATCCAGTCTCCTGTTTCAGAATTTACGCCCGTCTGCGTTAGTTTCGCGTGCACCTATCCACTCATTGTGTCGAGACCTTAGGGAATCGACACAACAGTTTTGTTCATCTACGAAGACGGTGCAGCCACCACAGCAAATCTGGGTGTGTACTGCGTAACGGTGACGGGCACTGCACTCATAAAACTGTAGTACCGATGACGATAAATTTTTGAAGTGAGTTCGATTTCGCGATAAATCTCAGCCAAACCAGAAGCCATTACTTTTTTGTTTTGTCAAATCCAAACGGATAGCCATGTATTATACACCTAATCTTCTTTTCTATTCTTCTGTGTGTTATTCTTGTCAGCTCCCGATACATGCTCTGTTAAGCTGCTTGTGACGATTTCCTCGCTTGTATCTGTCGTTGCTACCTTCGGGATTGTGTGGATGATATTATCCGAAAGTCTAATGATGTATCCTCAGTCTCGAACATTCTACATACTTGCACACTATTTGTCACATTGATTTTAGAAATCCAGACGAAAAGTTATGTATAATTTTTACCTTTTAAAGTATTTCCAAGCTCCATCTAACTCTGGTACAGAACCTCTTATGTCTTCCATGTGACGTCACCAGCTCCAACATAAGACATACACCTTTAATGCTGCTTACGCCTTCCCCGTGGCGGGCACAGACTTTTCCGCCTCGCTCTAGTAGCTGTTACTTTTACAGACCTACGCCGACGTGATGACGGCTGATCAGGGATGTTTGTACATCTACATCTACATCTACATTTATACTCCGCAAGCCACCCAACGGTGTGTGGCGGAGGGCACTTTACGTGCCACTGTCATTACCTCTCTTTTCTGTTCCAGTCGCGTATGGTTCGCGGGAAGAACGACTGTCTGAAAGCCTCCGTGCGCGCTCTAATGTCTCTAATTTTACATTCCTGATCTCCTCGGGAGGTATAAGTAGGGGGAAGCAATATATTCGATACCTCATCCAGAAACGCACCCTCTCGAAACCTGACGAGCAAGCTACACCGCGATGCAGAGCGCCTCTCTTGCAGAGTCTGCCACTTGAGTTTATTAAACATCTCCGTAACGCTATCACGGTTACCAAATAACCCTGTGACGAAACGCGCCGCTCTTCTTTGGATCTTCTCCATCTCCTCCGTCAACCCGATCTGGTACGGAACCCACACTGATGATCAATACTCAAGTATAGGTCGAACGAGTGTTTTGTAAGCCACCTCCTTTGTTGATGGACTACATGTTCTAAGCACTCTCCCAATGAATCTCAACCTGGTACCCGCCTTACCAACAATTAATTTTATATGATCATTCCACTTCAAATCGTTCCGCACGCATACTCCCAGATATTTTACAGAAGTAACTGCTACCAGTGTTTGTTCTGCTATCATATAATCATACAATAAAGGATCCTTCTTTCTATGTATTCGCAATACATTACATTTGTCTATGTTAAGGGACAGTTGCCACTCCCTGCACCAAGTGCCTATCCGCTGCAGATCTTCCTGCATTTCGCTACAATTTTCTAATGCTGCAACTTCTCTGTATACTACAGCATCATCCGCGAAAAGCCGCATGGAACTTCCGACACTATCTACTAGGTCATTTATATATATTGTGAAAAGCAATGGTCCCATAACACTCCCCTGTGGCACGCCAGAGGTGACTTTAACGTCTATAGACGTCTCTCCATTTATAACAACATGCTGTGTTCTGTTTGCTAAAAACTCTTCAATCCAGCCACACAGCTGGTCTGATATTCCGTAGGCTCTTACTTTGTTTATCAGGCGACAGTGCGGAATTGTATCGAACGCCTTCCGGAAGTCAAGAAAAATAGCATCTACCTGGGAGCCTGTATCTAATATTTTCTGGGTCTCATGAACAAATAAAGCTACCTATTTTCTCGCCACTGCAGCGGAGGCAAGATATGAAAGCAAGGAGCAAACACACGTTGTTTACGGCGTTGTCGGGTACCGGAAGGCGAGGCCGTGGCCGGCGGAGGGCCGGTAACAGGTAGCAAGTAGCAGGTGAGCCGAGCTGAGGTGGTCCTCCGTCCTTGTCCGACATACGCAGACGCGTTCAATGTCAGGCGGGGCGGACCGTTGCGCCACGCGGTATGCGGGGCCCGGGGATTGGATACAAGGGCGCGCACCTCACTCCGCGTCAGCTCGCGTCGCCTTGCCTTCCGCCGGGGCTGCATCCCCGCGACACACATGCACGCGAGGCCACAAGGCGCCTGACGCAACGGGACGCACCGCCACCAAATGCGGAGCGACGATTCCGCGTATGGACGCGCACGCAATCATCTACCCGCACTTAGCCTCAGTGGCTGTCTCAAGGTCGTAGCGTTACGGCCGCCTTCGGTGGAACTGATTTTTCTCTTCTTTTCTTTTCTACCAATTGCTCGTCGCCACGTCTATGATAGCATAGTAGCATAGTCAATGGCTGCGTACGACAACACTAGAAACGACACATGAACTTAATGATCTTTACTTCGTGTGGGATCACAGTCACGTAGAACTTTTTGAAAGAAATTTCAGCTTTTTCACTGTTACCTGCTGATTTATTTTACACAATCTTGATTTCGACTTTGTACCTTTTTCAAGCACATGTTAAACTGAAAATTAATAAAGCGTATATATCGTACACTGCAGGCATGGGAACAAGAAATCGCTATCTGATAACATTACTTACGCGTTAAAATGTATCTGTCCTGGCTGTGATGTGTCATCGGGTAACGCAAAGATGATATGGCTCATATACACAAGCCGCTGTCGGCCTGCTTAGCTGGGTGGTAACGTACTTGCTTGTCATGCACTGGGCCCGGGTTCGGTTTCCGGCCGGATTGGAGATTTTCTCCGGTCGGGGACTGGATGTCGTATTATCCTAATCACCGGCCGCAAGTCGCCCTATGTGACGCCAGCTGTAAAAAGACTTGCACTTGGCGGCCGGACCCGACTGGGACATCCCGGCCAACGATGTCGTACAGATTAGGGACGTGAAAATACGCAAATGAGTCGAATTACATAACAGTATGTAAACTTTGACAGTGAGAATTCAGCACAGTGTGAATCCGTGATATGCTGCAACTAGAGTCGCTAGACGCCTTGTACTGGGATCATAGAGAGCTCGGATAAGCTGCTGGAAAACACACTTCCATGCGGTTTGTAGGCGCGTTGCACGGGGACCAGAATTGTGGGCGGACTACATCACAGATACGTTCGAAGAGGTGTTAGGCGAACGTAAAGGCCAGGGAAGCTATGACACCCGTCGCTCTTCGAACGAGACTCGCACGCTCTTCCCTACTTGTAGCCAGACGTCGTCCTGCTCAAGTTTGGCTTGTGGAACTGCCTGCAAGAGGGGCAGTGTCTCGGGATCCAAAACGTTGCTGATGTAGTGGTTATTGTGCAGACTGCCCTCGGTGCGGAGGACGTGAGATCATATATTGTAGCTAAAGGAGCTTCAAACAGTGACGCAAGGAATTTATCCGCTATATCGCTCAATAATGCAGTCTGCGAGACTGCTTTCACCACGGTAGGGTCTAATACGGCCATCACTATAGGGAAAGTTAAAACAGAAGTCGTCCAAAAACATTACAATTCGCTAGTCAAGGGTCTGAAGGCTTGTTGGTTTTTAGTCACTGACAGCCGACGCAATGGTATGCGTGGCACCAGTCAAGCCCCTCAATAGACACCGTCTGAGCGTCAACGCAGCCTACTGCAGTGCTCCAACACCGAGCCAATGCCGTGGACGCAGCTGTTCTGTCAGTTGCGGTCGTGCGGACAAGGCGGTGATCTTCCCCCGCTGTTACCTCACTGTGTGGTAAAATACCCGCCAGTCGCTATGTACGATCCTCTATTCACTGGCTCCGCCCAAACATCGTTGTTGTAGCGTGTTCTGAACCAACTTCAGAGTCAAGGAGCGGATAATCCGTTTTACGAAGTCCAGTCATTCCGCCCCACTCGAACTCATCCATATTCTATTATAGCTCTCTTTGACGTCGGCGAGGCTCACCGGCACTTTCTTGCACGTTTCCGCTTGGTCTGATGACTGTGTACCGACTGAGCGTGTTCTAACTCTGACTTGTCTAGTCACACAAAAGACGGCTCTCCAGGGGTTACGTGCACGTCAACTCTTAAGAATTTCATTCACTGTTCTACTCAGTCTCCGATTTTGAAGTTATTCAGCCCATACCTTCTAGAAGTTGTAATTTTCACAGATAGTAGCGTATTTCGATCGATTTAAGCGTCACCTCTAACACTATGGTGTTTATCACAGCGGGAGAATCAGTTGCGACAAACTTGCTTCCTTACAGCACGACATTGTGTCGCGATGGAAACGTCTTCCAAAATTTGATTCTTTGTAGAAAAGTTAATTCATCCGACAAAATCTCGATTGTTACACGGCCAATAATTTCATTGTTCACTGCCCGAAACTACTTATACAGAGCATAATTGTGTTTTTATAAGTTGGATAAACTTTTTAAAATCCCAAAATCGAAAAACTGCCAATGATTGAGCAACAACAGTGGTACAAATTTCTATACACTTCTTTTAATAATATCGACTAACTCTAAGAAAAATATGAACCATCTATATGCAAATGGAAATATATTCGATTATTACTACCCAAGAGGAAGAAAGGGATAAAAAGAAGAATGGGAAGAGCACGGTAATACTGTGAATATAACTTAATACTGCAGCTTAGCAAAGGAAGAAGACTGGCTACCCTTGTGTGGGTGTCACTGGTAGCGTCGATGTAAGCCTAGTGGAATTCGTGTTTATCTCACCGGAATTCCGTCAGCTTCAAACATTTCAGCTGATAGTTTGGGTCTAGCTTCTCTACGTCTGGTACCGTCAGAGAGGTAGGGAAGTTGTCTGACGTCAGCCGCTCATACGAAAAGGACGAGGCGAGGCGAGGCGAGGTGTGATGACGCAGACGCTTTCGCACGCGCAGTCTCTGGATCGACTTCCGTGGCTCCTCGGCCGTGGCCGACATAGAAACAGGTCTTCATCTTCGCAACTGCTCCGAGCCACTTACTTCCGTTTCTCAAGATTCTGACGTACCGACACGCAGTACTTGGGGCACATCTTCCCCCTTAACGTTGAGCAGTATTCACGTGTACAACGTTGCAAGTGAAAGCCCAGCTGCATGAAAATCGTCTAAACCTCTCTCAAAATACGACCGCATGACGTAAACCAGCGCATAGAATGACTGTTTGACTTGATATCAGTTTTTCTCTCATAGTGAGTTGTTCCTTGTCTCCTAAGCATCTAATGTCTTTTCCTAGGTTTGTACAATTCACACAAATTGTTCAAGCCACATACACGTTCTAGTTCACACGGAATCATTATACCGTTGCAGCCACAGGCTGAGTGACCCACTTACAATATTCATCTATTGTTGATGGAAAAAAATCCGATAGCGGACGAACTGAAGAATACAAATGATATTTGATTTACTTTCTGGTTTTAGAACTTAATTAAACATAATAGAAACATAATCAAATTTTTAAGACACTTACATCAGCTAGTTTACGATTTATTCCTCTCATTTTAGCAATTTTATTTCGACGGATTCGACGATGACAGTTTATTCCCAAAAGATCTATCAGGATGTATTTTAATAAATCAAGCAGTAGTGAAGGTTCCTCGTGATAGTTTTATATGCCAGTCGGAATGAGATGGTTGCCTTACCCTAGTAAGTGAAGTAGAATGAACCAAAACATCGCCAACGAGACAGAATATTATTCGACTGGCAGTGAAAGCTATTCGGCAGTAGAGTGGTAAAAAAGTTTACAACTGTACGTGTTACACGTACATTGTTTGGTACAAGTTTCTTATCTGTGGATAGTGTAAATTTGGATCAATCAAACGTATCCTTCTATTTACACAGTGCCTGCTGGTAGACAAGGCAATGCTCATAAATTGGTTACACTGAACTAGCCAGCCACACAGTCTAATTATGTGTCACCGGCCGGCAGGTGTGGCCGAGCGGTTCTAGGCGCTTCAGCCTGGAACCGCGCGACCGTTACGGTCGCAGATTCGAATCCTGCCTTGGGCATGGATATGTGTGATGTCCTTAGGTTAGTTAGGTTTAAGTAGTTCTAAGTCTAGGGGACTGATGACCTCAGATGTTAAGTCCCATAGTGCTCAGAGCCATTTGTACCATTTGTGTGTCACCACCGAAGAGAAAAGAATGAATCCAAGCGAAAATGCGAGGGGCAAACAAACCGAATGATCATGTTTGCGAACTTCGCTAATGAATCAATGATATGTGCTAAAGAATGCATTTCACACATAGACGGGTAAGTGTACACTTTCCAGTATTCAGTCAGATCTGATGTCATCGACAACTTTAGTTTCGGAGTTCGGTTACATATTTTTCTTTTTCTGTTTTACTTTTTCTCTTTTTCTTCCCTTTCTTCTTTTTCGTATTTTTCCTTTTTTCTATTTCTCCCTCTGTTTCTCTTTTTTTCTTTTCTTCATAGTTTTCTGTGATTATCTGTTGCTTTCCTCTTCTGTTTTCTTTTCTATTTTATTTCTGTTTTTAATTTGTTTTTTTATTGCTTCATTTCCTTCTTTTTAGTTTCCTTTCATTATCTCTTTCTTTTTGCTCCTTTCTTTTTGTTTCCTTCTTCGTTTTTATTCTTTTCTTTCTCTTATTTCACCCACTGAGCAACAAGTTATAATATTTACTGTCGAATACAATTGCTGTATTTCTAGCAAGGCGGGGTTGAAACAGGTTTGTAACTTTTAAGTGATTACAATAACTGTTAGAGAAACCGTCCTAAGTTACGTAGGTGCTAGTTTCGGACAACTTGTACATTATGAAATCATCCATGTACAGAAGTCTTGCATCACAATCAGACGTGCATGTAGGTTATTTACCACAAAACATGTAAAAGTCGCAATATACAACGTAGCAGCCACATGTGGACACATGTACGTCAAAACATCAGTTTATGTTTTACCATATGGCACAGTGATATTTACGCGTGGACACTATATAGTATATAGCCATGTTTACATGTTTTGTAGTCAATAACTTACATGCACCTCTGGTTGTAATGCGAGACTTCTGTACGTAGATGATTTCATAATGGAAAAATCGTCCGAAACAAGTCATCAATAAATAAATAAAACTTCCTACTCAACTTAATACGGTTCCACTAACAGTTATTGTAATCGAATACAAGTGGTTGCACTAACAGTAAAACTAAAATGAGCAATACATAAACACTCCTACTTACAATTAGGAAATATGCTGAAATTTTACTTACCTCAAAAAAAAAAAAGAAAAGAAAAAGAACAAAAAATCTCACTTAACGTCGAATGGCGTTATGTTCGATACTGCTTGACGAAAAATTTTATAAATTTTTTATATCTCCGGAATTTCGTAACAGCCATTTCCTTTTTGAGGTAACTAAATATAATAAGTTACAAAAATTAATGATATAAATTCCAAGCTCCTCTGATTTCTGTATTGAGACGTAAACTCAAAGTCTTTTTGCAACTCGAAGCTATTTGAACCGTTCCCGACGAATTTTTATAAAAATAGGATAGGTAATTTAACAGACTCGGTCACAGTATCGCACATTGCACCAACTGAAACATTTAAGTCATCGACATCATTGTAGTTGTCAGTAAGGATAATATCATGGCACGGAATATGACACTTTCATTAGTGCTCATATATTTGCTGCACTTGATCACTCCTCTCAATTACAGCAAATCCAGTATAGTTCTCTCCCTGTAAAGATAACGAGCGGGTAGTAAACTAGTATCACATGCGTATTAAGGCTTCATGTCATATCTTTAATGAGCACTTTACTACATGCTAACTGTAGTTCTGTAATAGCCGACATGAACAGCATAAAATGATGTTCATCTCTCTTAACGCCGCAGGTGCTGAGCGGTGCATCTTGTATAACATTCATAACGTTGTCCAGGTAGTTTTGCTGGCAATTATTTCTGTAATACATCTCTGAAAATCTATTATGTTCCTTTTTAGAAAACAGCAGTTATCATCTTTCAACAGAGAAGCTTTTCTACACCATCAACAGACAACAACATTATTACCTTCGTAGTCTTTCAAAATGTAAAATATTATCGGTTATATCTTCAACACTGACTGTGGCATGACTTCCAACACTTCCATAATGTGAAGCATCTGTGTTGCAAGCATCTCTTCCGCTCGCCTACATAGTAATCACAGTGAAAATATTCATTCTCAAACATAATAATGCGTATTCATATCCAGTAGTCGGCAGTACAACCTACGTGAACATTCACCGACCGGATTCTTTGAAGCGCGGAGACCAAATCTGTAGTTTTTCAACGCAACTTGTCATCTTAACGAAGAGGAATCTTCAGGGGTAAAACTGACTTCGTGCGTACCCCTAAGAAATGTTATAGGACCATTGTTCTCTTTTTAGGATTCCGGACCTCAACCGGTAAAAACGGAATCCTTATGGGATGACGTTAGTTTGCCTGTCTGTCCATTCGACTGTTAAAAACCCTTTTTCTCAGGAACAGTTAGACGTATCAAAATGAAATTTATGCCATATATTAAGGTCTATAATCCCTAGGCAGTGTAATAAACATAATGTTCTAAGTCAATGCAACCAAAAGATACGGCCATTTATGTCACACAGTTTCACACTCCAAAACTCACTCATCAAAAGCTGTAGGGTACTTCCCGTTGGTCTAGAATCGGAGAATTTGGAAATAAGTAAGAATTTACTGTACAAGTAAAGGAAAAAAATCTGGAAAGATTAATTTGTAATTATATCACATGAAAAAAATTTGTTATTTGCTATCTGGCTGTCTGTCTGTCTACCTGTCCGTCAGATAAGCCCCATTTTTCTCAGGAACTGGAAGCCGTATCGTGTTGAAATTTATGTCGCCTACTAAGATCTATAGTCCTTTGGCGGTGAAATAATGATAAATTTCTAAGTCAATTCAAGCAGGAGATACGGCCATTTATTTTATATATTTTGATATTAGAAAACTCACTCATCAAAATGTGTAAGATATTTCCCGTTGCTCTAAAATCATGGAATAAGGTAATAAGTAAGGTTTTACTGTACAAGGGAAGGAAGAAACCAGAAAACTGATAATCTGTGTCCATCCCACACGAAAAAATGTTTATTTCGCCGTTTGTTATCCGACCTCGAACTTGAAAGGCTTGGAATCCCTGGAACCGATATCTTGCTAGTATCAATGTCGATAAAAAGGCAAAAATCGGAGAGATTCTCGACTCTTGGAGTGGATGAACTGACTGCATATATAATTACATTTATAAGGAACCCTCAGTGGGTGAGCCCAGCTCACACCTGGCCAACTTTGTTCTCTTTGTTCACGCATTTTCTCGCTACTCAGGGTCGGCTTTCCTCATCACGCGGCACCTTCTATCCTGCTGGTAGGCATTATCTTCACTCTTAGCTTCTTCATATCACTTTGGATATTCGTCAGTCATCAGGTGTTCTTTCTCTCTTTGTAGCCATATACAGGCGCATTTTAACGACATAGTCCTCGTATTTCCATGTAACCTCAGCCTAGAGTGAGAGAATTTTCGTTAAAAGCTATCTGCTATGAATTCTTTTCACCGAAATAAAAATCAGCCGTTAGCTGCACAAAACCATTATTTTCACTTTTCCGGTTTCAAAGATTATGCTGTCATCTTTAGAAGTTCAATACAGGTGGAAATTGTAGGTAAAGTCACGACGAATTAGGCTCAGACGATAACGATCTTCTAAAAAGGTTAATTAAGAAATATAAAAAGTTTGTTAAAACAGATGTACAATAGTTAAGCGTTAGGAAAGTATGAGAAGTTAAAAACGAGTGTACAGTCCATCGTAAAAAGCAATACCTTCATTAAAGAACATTAAGCTGTGACACCTCGCCAACAACTTTCAACAAATTATTTATATTTTTACATAATTCTTTTTAGGATGTCTTTCTTGTTCGATCCTTGTTTGACTTCAGTTTTCCTATGGTTTAAACCTGGACTAAAACTCTGTAGATGAAAGGTAAATCTGTTAAAACCAATGAAGTGAAATTAAAATGTTGTGTGAAAAGAATACGCACTGCATCTGTTGAAGAGCAACTGTGAATAAAAATCTATTAAATCATGGCGCACTTTGTCTTTCGATGTTATTCCTCCCGACAGCAAATTTCTGTTCTATGGATCTTTTGTTCGTGAGCCTTTTTCGATGCCCACGTTTTATTGCCGTGCAAAAGCGCTAGTGTTACAGCCGTTTTTTAAATGTTGCCTATGATTTTATGGGCGTTTTTGTATCGCGTTGAACCTCGGAAAGTATACGTCACTTGTTGCAGCCGGATGTTATTGTTTCTCTTATATCTGCTTCAATTTATCAGTCCTCCGACGTTATTGATACCAGATACTTAAAGTTTTTAACTCATTGAAATGTGCCGTTACCAAGCTTGACATCTTTCGCTTCTGTGTTATCGAGGCTGAAGTTGGACATCATGAACTCGGTCTCCGTTCTATTGATGCACACTTCATATCTCCTCAAGTTCTCTTTGAATTTGCTGGATGTTATAAGATATAATGGCCACCTTACCAGTGTACAACAGGTATCACGGTATTACTTTCTGTATCTTTGCAGTTAGATAATTCATTACAACAGTAAACAAAATAAATAACCTAGTGGATAATGTCGGAAGTTTCAACAGGCTGAAAGCCGATGTTGCTGCTAGATACAGAGAAGTTACAACGCTAGAAAATTGTATCTAAATTCAGGAAGACCTAGAGAACAGCGATGCTTGTTACAGGTATTGGCAGTTGACCAACAACATAAACAAATGCAATACATTGCTCCAAAATAGGTGAGAAGACCCATTGTAATATGATTCTACGTTTGCAGGACAATCACCAAGAGCAGTCACGTCTATTAAATAACGGGAAGTTTGCATACGGAACGATCTAAAATGCAATGACCACATAAAACTAATTGCAGGTAAGGCAGCTGCCAGACTGAGATTCAGTGAAATTGCACAATGTGAAAAATACTACTTCCATTTTTATTTTTCCCTTTTAGATTCAAACACAGACTAAACGGAAACCAATTCTGCCATCCGCGTGCCTTATCTGGTTTGTACGCCTTTAGACTGAAGATGTCATGGAAGTGGTTAGACTACAAACGTCTGCCAGAAATACTACTTCCTTAGCACTTCATTACCACTTCAGTGTTTGTGTTGTTATGTCAATATTTATGAAGCTCTCCATGCTAATCTATATTGTGCAAATCTTTACATACCTGTATAACTACTGAACCTTACATCTGTTTGACCTGCTTGTTTTATTCAAACCTTTCTCTCCATCTGCAGCTTTAATTGAGGTACAGTATCTTCCATCATCAAATTAAATATTCCTTCATTGCTTGGGATGTATCCCACCAACTTACCCCTTCTTTCATTTCAGTTTCGACATAAAGCTCTTTTCTCCTCAATTCGGTTTTTCCCCTAACCGTCCCTGCTTCGCCATTTTGAGCTTTCTACCAGTCTCATCTTTTGGCGTCCAGAATCCAATCTGTCTACTTCATTCTCTGCATTTCACAATCCTTAAAATTTAAAATTAAATATATTATCCAAAGCTTTCTGTTGAACCTTCTCTTTCAGCTTAGTTTATCCCCTGCTGCCTCCAACCCATTTCTCAAAGTGAATCATTCCCCTTTAATTGCTTTTCTTTTCCTGTTTCATTTACCTATTATTTAATGCTCCCTTCGAGACTTTTATCAACTTCTGGTTGTTTCTATTCATCCAGGTACCATATTAATGTTCTACTTTTTCGTAGTTTCTTTTTCAGATTTAGTTTGCACTTCATAACCAAGAAATTACGACCGAGGTGCATAACTGTTGTTGGAAACGTTTTGCAGTTTAAAATCTGATTTCCATATCTCTCTTTCACCATAATATAATGTATTTGAATCCTACTAAAGACTCCAGTGATAGGTATCAACCTGCCAAGCATGCTTCAGCGCTTGTTCTCACTCTCGCTTCTCATCAATTTCTTGATGTTTTTTAAGTACTAGGACCTTTCATACCTGTCTACTCCCTAATACATGCGATTTTTCGGAATTCCCTCCCACCAAAGAAAGAGATTCCATTTGTCTTTCATAAAAGTACTCGTATTTTTTTAGTGTATCTGTCAACATCATTGTGAAGCACAAAATACTAAGCGCTTACTCTTCTTTTCAGGTTTCTTCATTGTCCATAATTCATTTAGCTGTGCTCAAATTATGGCCCATATTTGATACTAGTAGATTTCTTTTAGCCAAAATGTCCTCTTTGCCTATTGTAGACTGCTTTTTTATCCTCCTTGTTTCGTCCCGTCGTATATCATTTTGCTTTCATTGTACTTCATCTAATTCGTAGTTCACAATTTCGACGTTAACTGTATCACTAGTTTCATTTTCCTACTTCTCATTACGTCTGTCTTTCTTCGGTTTACTCTCAGACCATATTCCGAGGTCGTTAGATAGTTCGTACCATCCAACGTCTTAAAGAGCCTGAGATGACCGCACTGTAACTTGAAGTTCACACCTAGGTCTTCTGTGCGATTGCAAGAAACATCGCAGTTCAGCTATACAGACGGACGCTAGTTATATAATGGAAACCTGAAAGGAACCAACTGAAAGGTACACGAATAGGTCCGAGAAGGTGAATGTTCATGCTGTATGTCATTACTAAAAAGCAAGGAAGAAACAAAAAGTTTCTAACGTCTTACAAAATGAAACGCTATCAATCGCATGAAGATGAGAAGCTCTACTAACGACGCTTTTGCACATACAATGTAAAATACGTTTGTAGAAAGAAACAAGTAATCTATATAAACTCTAAACGACGTGGAAGGAACACCTCGACAGAACAGAGGTGAAGCATAAATAGCGGATCTTTTATCCGTGAACTTACGAAGCTGCTCTGTCCGGAACAAAGGTATTTAATGTCTCAGCGATCTGTCATAGTCACTTCCCCAATACATAGTTCAGTTGTTTTTCCATCAGTCTTCTGACTGGTTTGATACGGTCCGCCATGATTTCTTCTCGTGTGCCGATGTGCCATCCTTTTTATCTCAGGGTCGCACTTGCAACCTATTTCCTCAATTATTTGTCGGATGTGTCCAAACCTCGGTCTTCCTCCACAGTTTTTAAGCTCTACATCTCCCTCTAGTACAACGGAACTTATTCTCTGATGCTTTAACAAATGTACTATCCTATCCCCTCTTTTGTCAGTGTTTACATCGCCAAGTCTTCGGGCAAGCTCCTCATTCCATACTTTATCAGTCCACCTAATTTTCAACATTCTTGTGTAGCACCACACCTAAAATACTGTGATTCTCTTCTGTTCGGTTTTTCCCACAGTCCATACGACGTAAACGAAACGTGCTATAATGAGCCTATTCATTATTCCCGTAGTTATCCCCTTCTCTCTACATTATTAGGAAATAAATACAATGACTGTCTTTTTACCGCAGCGTTGCTTGCAGTGTAGATTAATATAGCGTATGCAGCTCTATTAATCGACGCTGCTTGTTTATGTGTGACTTCACCTAGCAAACATCCACCACTGCAAAGAACTAATGGTAGTCTCCAAAGAGTGTGAAAGCAGCTACAAGGAATGAGGCCAGCATCACCGACCGCTTCCCTTAAGACTTATCTCCAGACACGAATCATCTGTAACGCTCTTGCTAAGCAATCTCTACTCTCTGGCGGCTCGATTGCTGCCAGAGATAAAACGCTCAAGTCTCTCGTGATTCACGCAGGCTGAATAATAAATCCTTGCAAAAGTCAAAGCACTTTAAGTCGGCCTTTGACCTCTGGTACTTGTTGCTCAAGTTGTGAGCGAAATTTTTGTACAAAGCTCGCTCTCCTGCTTGACAGTTACGCAGATACTCGCCATTAATTGGCGGCCTCAGGGTATCATCATGGCCAAAACCACTACCAACAGGAGTAGCTCATTACGTCTGTCTTTATGGTGGTGCATCTGTCGTTGAGATCTTTAATCAAGTGCAATATCTTGCGCAATTGGTGACTGTCTAGACATAGCAGTTCGTGCAAACTCTATCAACTCGTCATTCATAAAGTTGTTCGTAGTGTCTTATGGATGCAAAGCATAATATACCTTGATCGTAATACCACGGTTGAGAGGACTTGGAGGGTCTTCAGCTCCTTTTTGGACAGCTGTGCCGCTGGTTATTTATTCAAAAATGGTTCAAATGGCTCTGAGGACTATGGGACTTAACATCTGAGGTCATCAGTCCCCTAGAACTTAGAACTACTTAAACCTAACTAACTTAAGGACATCACACACATCCATTCCCGAGACAGGATTCGAACCTACGACCGTAGCGACGGAGTGGTGGTTGGAGCTAGATCATGGGACATTTCATTTCGGAAATCGTTAGGGAATACAATATCCCGAGATCCATAGTGTCAAGAGTGCGCCTAGAACCCCAAATTTCTGGTATGACATCTCACCATGGACAACGCAGTGGCCGATGGTCTTCACTTAACGACCGAGAGCAGTGGCGTTTGCGAAGAGCTTCCAGCTCTAACAGACACGCAACAATGCTTGAAACAACCGCAAAAATCAATGTGGGAGGTTCTACGAATGTATACGTTAGGACAGTGTGACGAAATTTGTCGATAATGGGCTTTTAACCGCATCAGTTAGACACTAGAAAACTGAAAAACTGTACCCTTGGTAGGATTCGAGTGTGGTACAGACTCCACTAATAAACGGACGCAAGTTGTCAACAAGGCATTGAGCAAGCTGGTGGTGGCGCTATAATGGTGTGAGTTGTGCTTACATGGAATGGACTGGGTCTCTGTCCCGATTGAAGCGAATTATTGACTGGAAATGGTTATGTTCGACTACTTGGATACGATTTTGAGCCATTCAACGATGGAATTTTTATGTGCCCTGTCACCGGGTCACAACTGTTTGCCTTTATTTTGAAGAACATTTTGGAAAATTCAAGCGAATGATTTGGCCACGTAGATCACCCGACACGAATCCCATCTAATATTTCTGAAACATAATCAAGTGGCCAGTTCGTCCACAGAATCCTGAACCGGCAACATTATCGCAATTGTGGGCGGCTGTAGGGGCAGCTTGGCTTAATATTTCTGCAGGGAACTTCCAACAACTTGTTGAATCCATGCCATGTCGAGTTGCTGCACTACGTCAGGCAAGAGGAACTCCGACAAGATAGTAGGAGGTATCCCATGACTCGTCACCTCAGTGTTCGGTAACAGTGTTATGTGATTCAGGGCACCTTGTTGTACGCCATGAGGTGCACTTCAGAAGTATTCATTTGGCAGACCGGTTTTCGGTTTTCGGACAGTTTGCTATGCAGACCTGTATCCCTGTATCACCAAAGGCGAATGACGGGATGATTACCTTGAAAATACGCGGTCGATTTCCCTCCCCGTCCTTTCCAAATCATAGCTTGTGCCCAGTCTCTAATGACCTCATCCTCGACAGTACGATAAGATTAAATCTTTTTGCTTCTTCCTTCCTCCATTTGATGTACAGACAACGTACGTATGATCTCTATTTGCTTGAAACATTATAAATCATTTTCAGTCTATATTTGATTGTAACAAATTAAACTGTTAATATCACTACTGTTATCTAGGATTTCTACTGGAAACTAAAAGCTAGAACATATTTAGTCAAAATGTATTTCGCAGATATTTTCAGAGATTTATATTTTGTTAGTTGCATTACTTTTAGTGGCAACGGCCTTGCCGCAGTGGATACACCGGTTCCCGTGAGATCACCGAAGTTAAGCACTGTCGGGCGTGGCCGGCGCTTGGATGGGTGACCATCCAGCCGCCATGCGCTGTTGCCATTTTTCGGGGTGCACTCAGCCTCGTGATGCTAATTGAGGAGCTACTCGACCGAATAGTAGCGGCTCCGGTCAAAGAAAACCATCATAACGACTGGGAGAGCGGTGTGCTGACCACATGCCCCTCCTATCCGCATCCTCATCTGAGGATGATACGGCGGTCGGATGGGCCACTTGTGGCCTGAAGACGGGGTGCTTTTATTTATTACTTTTAGAAAAATTCTTTTTTCTCTATATATGACCTGTAACTACACGTTTAAATGACAATATAAGGTTCTGAAGCTTGGGAATTATTTACGTAGCTCTAAAATTGCACAATAGCCTAAGGTATACTTAGAAACTAGTTTTACTCACTTTTCGACTACACCGCCACATGTGTTCAGACTTCTGGTGTGTCACAGTACGAACATTCCTTTACCATCACAGTACAAGTATTTAACCACATCTCTTACCATCGTTGAACCTCATCATCGTCTGAAAAAGTCTTTGGAGAAAGAATTTCTTGCCGGCCGGTGTGGCTGAGCGGTTCTAGGCGTTTCAGTCTGGAACCGCGCGACTGCTATGGTCGCAGGTTCGAATCCTGCCTCTGGCATGGATGTTTGTGATGTCCTTACGTTAGTTAGGTTTGAGTAGTTTTAAGTTCTAGGGGACTGATGACCTCAGATGTTAAGTCCCGTAGTGCTCAGAGCCATTTGAAAGAATTTCTTCATCTTTGGAAAGGGTGAGGGTCACTTAGAGTAAGATCTGAACTGTACTACGGATGATCCGAAACTTCACACCCAAATGACGGCAGAAGGCGAGCAATTGCTGTTAAACACTCGTTGTGCGGACGGCTGTTGTGCTGTACACAGACGCTCACGGCAGCATTCCTCGCTGTTGAGTCTGAATATCTTGACGGAATTTTTGTAACATCTCACAGCAGTCATCAGGGCTGATAAAGAGACCTCGAAGGAAAAAGCAGTTGAGGAGACGTTCTTTTCTATCCTTAAAAGCGCATGCCGTGGTACTTCAGTTGCAATTTTAATTATTTATGGTGACTGTGTATGGCACTAATCAATTGATGAACAATTATTTTCTCGCGGGTAGTGAGTTTCTTAACTTTCATTGCCACCACATATCCGCCTCGATATAGTAGTACGAAGTTTCCACTTGGCGGAATTTTGAATTTATTTAACTGCGCCAGAAAACGTCATATAATCAGAACAATACATAGAGAATTGCAGCCTGGTACTATACGCATTAACAGCTTATTACAAACAGATGTTATATAATAAAACGGATTTTAAATGTTGTCTGACCAATATCGAATCACCTGGCAGGCTTGATGGGTAGCTGCCATTAGCTCCTTTAGGGAGCATGTTGTTGGCAGAGCTTGCAGATGAGGAGATGATCCATGGTTTGTTCTTCTCCACGTCAGCCAAGGGTGGGGTCGCAAGAAAAATCCCCACTTCTTCAGGTTGGTCTTTCACCTGCAGAATTCATATCGTAGCCTCTTGAGAGTTTTCCATTTCGACCAACTCTCTTCAAGGTCAGAAGGCAATTTCTCAAATGGTACCATCGATTCTCTTATGTTGCGGCCTCCGTTACACCAGGAATTTAGTTTGAATTCTGAGAGTTGTTCAGTAAGGATTTCTGTGGTATGGAGGATACTTCGTCTTGATTAGAGAAGGGCAGTTGCTAGTGAGTACCCACACAGAGAATGATTTATTCCTTTTAGTGCAGCGGAACCACAACTGAGGTTTAGTGAACTGTTGGGCATCATGAAAGAGTTCAGTATTTGACAATGCCGAAAGTTGAGAAAAATAATTTTCGCTCCAGTATTTGTTAACTCGTTCTTCTAATTTATGAACAATCCTCCGAAACTGAGTACATATCTGTTAAAGAGAAAGTATGAGGAAAGAGAACATTTGTAAACAGTGTTTATCTTTAGTATTATCTTTCTCCAAGAGTAATAAATGGAAAATGATTAATTCATTGAAATACAAAACAAAAAAAGGTACGTGGTGTTTAAGCAAAGGACACCTACTAAAAATTTGATACCTCATGAAAAGCTCTCCAAAGAAACAACGCTAAGCGTGTTCTAAGGTTAGTCAACAACGTCATCTATATGAAGGAATGCACTAAAAGTGTCCGGACCGAACGTGGGCAGAATATTTTACAAGCTATGGGTTGTAAAAAAGTGCAATTGATACGAGCAAAGAAGGTAAGAAAGTAATTTTTTTAAGGAGAAAGAAATCCTCTTTGAAGATATGAAGCATATTGTTAACCAACGAACCTTTTCACTGTGGTGAAAGTAATTAAACAGCCACCAGCGCGTCAGTTTTCTCAGGAATTCCGTAAAATTCGTTATTCAAACTTCAAGTGCCTTTCTGTAACATTTTCTTTGGAGGTTTACACCTGGAAACGAACAATTTCTCGAATGTCATTACGCATCTAAGGAAACAGCATTTTTCTCGCGCGTACTACGTGTCTCTTAATTGCGTGAAAACTGGAAAGGTAAGCTGTGGAACATTGCAAATATTAATCCCACTGAAACAGAAAAATTAATAAACTATGGATAACGTGTGTTGTGCGCGACGAGTTTAATAACATTACTCGTCACCAATTACTGTGTGATTTAGCGCAAGTGAGCCAATATATTCACGAGAAGTAATATTATGATGGAGCTTCCAAGAGGTAATCGTTGCTCCCTCTGAATAATTAGACCCTTTAGGTCCAAGAACGGATACCTGCATCTCCTGCGAGTTCATTATTCCACGCTCATAATATTATGCGCTGGTCCGATCGGAGGGGACCGGTTTTCACAATAAAATACGTCAGCGTTAATTAATCCAACCTTCAGGGAAGTTACATCTTTAACACACACACATCTCACCAATCGTGCGCTGCGTTGTTGAACATGGACTTTGCTATACTCAAAACCGTCCGTTTCCCATAAATCTATCAAAGATTATCTTGACAATGATGTCACTATAGCGTACTGTGGTATTCATAACTTCAGTGAACTGGTGGAATGTTCTGAAGTTCATCCCTCCGTCCTGTAGCCAAGTAACGGATGTCAGTTTTTTCATTAATTGCCTTCGTGCGTTGTGCAAAGTCACTCAGATTTCAATGAGGATACACATAGTAGAAGATATTTGTTTCTTGTATTTACACCAGTCATCCATGTAAGTGCATTTACTATTTCCAGTCTCCTGGATTTGGCAATTACAACTTGTTTCATCATTCATTGGGTACTTCAGAAGGAAGGAGACCAACTTTAAAGGAATAGTACGGACCATAATGACGGGAACACCTCACGTAGTCAAGTATTCTAGCCTAAATTGTTTCCGAGATACAGCTGAAAGTCACGGTGATTGCTGTAGTATCCATGTGACAGCCCACGGCACCTTGCCTTTCTCCTCTGATTTATTGTCTGTGGTAATAACGATGTTTACAGTCGAAAAGTATGAAACGAAGGTGAAATTGTTTGTTCGCATTTTAAGTACTTTTGCGCAAGTTAAAGAAGAAAAATTCTGTCTACATGAGCTGTAAATTCATTGCGTGGCATATTAAATTTAAAAAATAAGCGGAGATCTAACGCTAACTGTGGGCGTTTGCGTGTCGTACCATACAACATCAATCATCCGCGCCGTGTTCGGCCTCCCAAAATGAACTAATGTAAATCAGTAAAATAGTTTACCACAAAGGGTTGCAGTCAAGTGCCAGTGTCTTGTGAGAACATACGTTCGGTCATCGCGTTTCAGCATCATCAACAATGAGCAGCGTCGCGACGGTTACGCGCACGCTCGTACGAGAGAGAACTGTGAACTGTCAATTAACTTTTATGAACAGTGTTATATTATCACAAGTGTCTAGAAGGGCTGGTGCAAGATATCGCTGTGCGTGACGAGCGTAAGAACTTTCGTTCGACCATTCGGCCTCTGCATCATCAACAATCACCCACGTCGTGCCGGTTACATGTACGCTCGTCCAAGTGATGGATAAATTCTAATGTCCGATACCACCCGTCGGCTTTGACCAATGAGGTCATACGTAAGGCAAAGATGCTGCAATGGACAATCTATGAATGGAACGGATCATACACTTAAACAAACGAATGTAGCATGTCATAAAATGGGTCTAGTGAAGCAGGGGATACAACCCGTCGGCTTTGACCAATGACGTGATACCTTAGTCATAGATATTACGTCTTCACTTCGAGCCATATATAATAAAACAGTTCTGTGTTCCAATAAGCGCTATCATCAAAGTAATTGAATGTGAATCTAAATTCGATCGCTTGGTATCTCTTAAATTATTCATCGTGTGATTTAATTAAGTTAATTGCTTGTTTCTTATTCAAACAGTACTTAATATTTTTCGTAATTATGTTGAGGTAATTTGGAGTATTACTTTTTTATTGTAGAACAATTTTTAGTGTCTTATTTTCGTTTATAGGAAGGATTTGTCTATACCAACGAATCTTGACGATTTAAGAGAAGCCATGGGCAAAGACATGTTGACCACAATTTGCTTCTTGCAAATGAGTGGTCTCATGGCTGAATAAGTCCGATGTGAGTGCGGCGAACATATGCGCCTCACCAGTGTATCAAGTCGCCGTACTCACGACTTATTTGTATGGAGGTGCAGCAGAGACTGGTTATGGCGATCTGTTAGGAGGGGAACGTGGTTCGAGAAATCTAAGCTCGCCCTGAGAGACATAATGAAAATCACATACTGTTGGTGTTTAAGATATCCTGTGTGGCTCTGTGTGCATGAACGTTGTGTGAGTGAGCGTACGGCAGTAGACTGGTACTCGTTTTGTGCGGAAGTTTGTGGGGAATATATGAAATATAGGGGCCCGTTGGGGGGGGGGGGGGGTTATGGTCGAAATTGACGAGTCGCATTTTGGGAAAAGGAAGTACAACAACGGGGAACCTCAGGTGGAATTATGGGCGTGGGGGGCAGTAGTTTCAGGTTAGCATTGTGACGATGTAGTGTTCAGAGTGGTATCAAACAGAACTAAGGAAATTTTGGTTAGGTTAATTGAAGATCAGGTTGCAGAGGGTTCTATTGTTATTTCAGACGGATTTTCTTCATATAGGGATTTAGGAGATAGGAGTTATCAACATCTAGTAGTAAACGACAATATTGAATTTAGATCTCTATCGACAGGTGCCTGCACTAACAGCATAGAGGGGTACTGGTCAGCGGTAAAATCTCTTATAGGGAAAGGGAAACGTCAGATTTCGACTCTTCAAAACCACCTAGATGAGTATTCGTGGAGACAAAGTATTCCGCGGACATATCGCCCGTTTAAATGTTTTATTAAACATGTTGGCAAAATGTACCGTCCCAAACATCTCAGTTAATTTCAGAGAGGGGGGAGGGTGGGGGGGAGGGAAGAGGGGGTTGGTGAATGAGTGTGTGTGTGTGTGTGTGTGTGTGTGTGTGTGTGTGTATGGGAGAGAGAGAGAGAGAGAGAGAGAGAGAGAGAGGTTTCGTAATGTTGTGTTTGTTGTGAGTATGGGTAAGTGAGTTTTGTTACTGTCTGTCTAGGCGAGCTTCCGTTATTCCTCAATATTTCCATGTGGTAAGTTCACTTTTCCATTTGCTTCTTTTACTGTATTTCATATTTTGCCATATTTCACTGTTTTAATCCACCAATATGTGTATTTTCGTGTTGTGAAGTACGTAACAGAAATTTGACAGCTGTCGATCTTGTTTCGTTTTCCAGCTCTAGTATCAGTACGACATTTTCGAATGTGTACTTCCGAAACCCCCGACACAACTAAAATTTGTATCCCGTGTTTCATTTAGAGTTTACTGAAGCGGAGGATACACTTCGAATGAGCTTTTAATTTGTATAGGGTGTTTCATTTACAGTTTAGTAAAACAGGCGATACATAGTTCAAATGAACAACAGGACAGCAATGCTTCTTAAAACCAAGAAATTGACGTACGCTAAACTTGTATCCCGTACTGCACTTAAGCAATATAGTTCGAAAGAGTTTCGAGATACAACTGACATACATGTAATGTGATGTATTCTTTGCTAGTAATATATTTCATTCATTTCCTTCCATTGTATTTTGCGGAGAAATACTAAGATATAAATACCCGATATAGTTAACGTGAAAATACTACTGGCCCTTATATATGTGAAGTACAGTTTTTCTCTCTCGCATTCCTTTGTCTCTGATCATTCTTCTCAGCTCTTTCATCTTTGTAATACATGCTCTCTGGCGAATTCTGACGTCATTGGTCAAAGCCGACGGGTTGTATCCCCTGCTAAACTAGACCCAAGTGGCTACATAAAAAGAAACTTACCGCATATGAACTTCCAAAGGAGTCAAAGATCGAGGCTGACAAGAACGAAATAAGGACATAAAAGAAATAATAATGTCAGAAGGTCAAACTGTAACGAAAGAAACAAAGTCCAGAATAACTAATGAAAAAAATAATAAGAAACACAAATGCCAGGCACAAATGAGGTACCACCCAAATTAGTTCTTCCCTACCACCCGCCCTCAATCAGACGCAAAATTTAAAAAAAAGTAAAAAAAAAATGAAACCACGAGTCAATAACATAAACCTTCCGGCAAAGACACAGCAATACCCCTCGGCCCACCATTGTAACTGGAAAATATTAAAACGATAGAAAAACCTGCCTCCCGAGAAACCAAAAAAGTAGCAGTAGCACAATACAGTAACATAAAAAAACGCAACATAATACAAGAAAAAAGTATCAGACCCACCAACACCTAACTAACAAAACGAGGCTTGTACATTTTACTGACTACTTTCATAAATGCAAGAAATAAACAATGGCTTGCAACACAGAAATACTCCTCTTTCCCCACCCGACAACAGATTGTACAGCCCCCTAATACCCCTCGATAGCATTAGTACATGCCCCCGACTTATAATCTTTAAACTGAATATTGTGATTCACTACCAAATGATAACAACCCCTTTCACCCAACCACCTGTATGAAGCAAACCCATCCGTCATGGCTACAGAACCTTCTTCCACATATTTTCTATTAAAGATGTCAAGACTTCCTTTGTCCAGTTTGGCACAACCCTAAATACAACATCAGCACAATCTCCTCCAGAAACTACTACCCCAAAAACCCAAAGCCCAACAACCTCGTGCCCCCTTTCGTACTTTCTCTTCTTTCCAAAATGTGATTCATCGACTTCAACTATAACCCCTACCCCCCCCCCCCCCCCCACGCAATGACTCCTACACTTTATAAATTCGCCGCAGACTTCTCTACAACACCAAACCCCTGCTTCGTGCTTGGCAGATTTGCAAGAATATTCATAGCAAAAATAGTAGGTTAGCATGACAATTACTTCTAAATTCAGCCACGATCTTTCGAACCACGTCTCCCTGCGTATGGATGTCGATATGTTATTTTTTCTGCACCTGCACATGAATTCGTCGGAAGTTCGTAATGACGCAACCTTCGTCAAAGACATATAGTTTCCATAGACACTGTACTTGCAAAATTCAGCAATGACGTCCAATTATTGCAAATAATTTATAGTGTCACTTATTTTCTGAAGCAGAATTTTCGCAGTAAAAACAACTGACTCATCCATAACGAACAGCGTCAGAAATCAAGACCTTATAAATCACGACGTCTTATAAATTACGACTACTTTCATTAACAAAAGATGCCGAAAACAAATTACGAGATGAAAACAAAACAATCTACATCGAATTTTTAATATACGCGCGTAAAGAGGAAATCCAGAGAAATCATTTAACGTTCATCGACAGCAATCTGTGGCACAAACAAAATGACATCACACATTACGTCATTGTTCAAAGGCGACGGGTGGTATCGGACACTAGAATTGACCCCAAGTGATAATTGTGAACAGATAATCATCATCATTGCCTGTGTATCTATCACCGAAAGTTCAACCAGGGTAAGTCTGTGAAATACGTGTGACGGCGTGAAGCAGTGACAGACATTACGATCGTCAATAATACGGTACAGTAATAAGCAAATTTTAATTATGACCTCTCATCAAATCAGCAAGAATGTTAGTCGGCATCAACACTTACTACTTAGTGTGTAAACAGTTCAACCTGAGATTTTCTTATCGTCTCAGAATATAATTGTTCATAGCAGACGTAGGACAGAGTTGTCTTTAGTGTTGGTGGCGCCCCTAAACCCGTCTGCATATTTGTATATATAATTTCAGGCAAGGCAGCAGCAGTGTGTAGCAGAACTAATATGACCGCCGCTGGAGTATCAGGTACGTGGCGTGGACAGGGCGCACGGTCAAAGCGAGAATAGTTTAAGGGTTCAAATGGTTCAAATGGCTCTGAGCACTATGGGACTTAACTACTGAGGTCATCAGTCCCCTAGAACTTAGAACTACTTAAACCTAACTAACCTAAGGACATCACACACATCCATGCCCGAGGCAGGATTCGAACCTGCGACCGCAGCGGTCGCGCGGTTACAGACTGAAGTGCGTAGAACCGCTTGGCCACACCGGTCGGCAGCATTGTGTAATATGCACAGCAGAGTCGATTTTTTGTTTCAGAATGTCAATGCACCACGTCGTAAAGCAGCATCTCTGAGGCGCTGGAGTGTGAATAATTGCGTCTGTGAAATAGACTGGCCTTACAAGAGTCCCAACCTAAAGTCAGTAATCACCTTTGGGATGAGTTAGAACATCTTCGCTCCAGATTCTTCGTCCAATATCATTGTATCACTAACTCCTCTGGTTTCGGCTCTCGGCTAAGAAATCTGCCATTTATTTAGACATTCAGACACCTTACTGAAAGCGTTTCCAGTATAAAGGCGAAGGATGGACACATCCCATATTGATGTCCAGTAAAACGTGCCTGGATAATTTTGAGCAGATAGTGTACTTCGTTCTAAACATCAGAAATTTCCTATGATCGATATAGCCTTGGTTCACAGCATTTTTGTTTGCCTGTGCTGCGGCAAGTAAGGAAACTGAATAATGAAAATTGATTTCTGAGTGCCTGCGAACGCAGGATGCATTGCAGAATACGAACAATATAATCGTCCAGCTGGACATGAGGAGAAAGGGAAGAGAGCCCTTCCTGTTAGAGTGAGCAATAAACTCAGTAAATTATCTGACGTAACCTGAATTTCGTTCCTCTGCAAGCGTGGGAAGTATCGCAGAAGGCATATAATAAGCGAGGCGCCGTTAACGGGACGAGCGCTTATTCCGCGGAGCGAGCCGTAAACTCAGCAGGAGGTTTTATTCTTCTGTCGCCGCACAGTTCCCTGGAAAAGCTGATGGCTACCCTTTTGCGACAGACTCGCTCGTTGGAGGTTTAACTGTCTGTAACGAAGCAATGTGCCTGGTTGCGATAATTCCAAAGCGAATGAAGTTCTGAAATGTGCATGAATTGGCTATATGTTTAGTGCGTCCCTCCTAAGAGTCGTCAGGCGCATTTCCTCTGGTGTTGCGGTAGATATTTGCAACTTCATTTTTGCAGCGTGTAGCTGGAGTCAACCCAAACAAATACGGATCATCATGTCTCTTTCAAGCAACGTCCAGCGTCGGTGGAAAGTGTCGGCTTGTCTCCCGTTACAAACAAAATTGTTCTTAAATCGGAATTTTACGTATCCATTCGACAGAGCGGTTCCAAATAAGTCTAGTGCGATATTTGTTTCAGCGATACGTATTGACAGGGACGGTAAAACACAAGGAATAATGAGTGGTCCTGCAGCGACACCACTGTCATGGCCCGCGCTGACTGCTGCCGTCATGCAGGACTGCGCTGCGCATTCGCTGCTGGAGTACCACCGGCTATTCCTCGTGTTTTATTGTTCCTACTAATAAGAATCGGTAAAACGAATATCGCACTAGACTAATCTGGTAGCTCTCTGTCGAATGGGTACGTGAAATTCCAGTTTAAGAACAATTTTGTTCTAAACGGGAAACAAACCAATGCATTCCGTCGACACCGGATGTCGCATGGCCGGCCGCTGTGGTCGAGCGGTTCTAGGCGCTTCAGTTCGGAACCGCACTGCTGCTACGGTCGCAGGTTCGAATCCTGCCTCGGGCATCGATGTGTTTGATGCCCTTAGGTTAGTTAGATTTAAGTAGTTCTAAGTCTAGGAGACTGATGACCTCAGATGTTAAGTCCAATAGTGCTTAAAGCCATCTGAACCATTCTTGGATGTCGCATGAAAGACGTGATGAGCAGTGTCTGTTAGATTTCTACAGTTTAGAGAGGTAGTTTTATCGTTGTTCTCGGTTATGGAAGCAAAACAATAAAAATTATGGCACCTAGAATAAGGGACAGCTTAAAATGCTGTGAGATCTTTGAAGCACTCAGTAAAACAGTACAAGCAGTAAGGAAGAAAGGGTAATATACTGAACAGTATATTCAAGACCCCCCGGAGGGAATAATAAAAATGGAAGATCAAGAAACATGTTCTCGTATTATAAAGGTTATAAGACATGGATACGGGCTTTCTGAACCAGTACATCGAAGATGCAATGACAGAAATAATAGGTAGGTTCAAGAGTGAGACTGAAACGCAAGGTGGAAGGATATGAAATAAGATTTGCTGCCGATATTGTTACCCGCAGTGCGGAAGAACTGCAGGGCCTGTGTGCTGAAGATAAGATGAAAGTAATGAGGAGTAGAAGAAATGTTAGCGATTACATAGGGGATAAGAAGCGGACAAACTGATAAATGGTACCTTTGAAGCAAAACAACGCATGGCGGGCAAAGCAAGGAGACTGCACGGGGCAGACTTCCACAGACCGAGAGGGATTTCCTCTTTAAAGGAAGTTGCTAATAACGGACATAGACCTTAATTTGAGGCAGAAATTTCTAGAAATATAAGTTTGGTTTGTAGAAAAATCTGAAAGAACGTGTTCTAAAAGTTTGAGATGTTTTAAAAATTTTTTTTATAGGGGTCCACAGCCTCAACTTGTTGTGAGAATTGAAACATGGTCTTAGGAACAGAACTAAGATGCATTTCCTATCCACATGAACCGCCATATACTGTAATGTAAAGTGAAGCTGGAAGCTTAAGTAGTGCTTGAAAGTTGCCAAAGATCGAAACTGGCGAATGGTATAGATAATAAAAAAATAAAAGTCTACTTGGACAATACTGGACAATATCTTCAAAAAGTTTGAGATGTGGTTCCATAGACTGCTGAAAATAAGCGAATTGATAAGTTACGAAAGAAAATTAGAAATTGTAAATATGTGGTAAGGTCTTATGGGACCAAACTACTGACGTCATCGGTCCTTAAGCTTACACACTATTCAGTCTAACTTAAACTAACTTACGCTAAAGACGACACACATACCCATGCCCAAGGGAGGACTCGAACCTCCGGCGGGGGTAGCCGCGCGGACCGTGACAAGACGCCTCAGGCCACGCGGCTACCCAACGCGTCGAAAATTAGAAATTTTGTAAAAGTGCCGCTGGGAGCTTCGAAAGTAATAGCGGAATTCAAGACAGAATATCCCATGGCTTTTGACGCAAAAACGGGAGACAGGCAAGGAGATGGAACGTCACCATTCTTGCTGAACATAATAATACAGGAATCTCTGAATACAATAACCGAGGTAGAATAGGGAAGTAACGTAGGAGTAAAAATGCGTGTAGGGACAGTATTGTATCTCTAGGATAGTGTGCTTTGACACACACGAAGTTTCGTGGTCCGTGGTTCAGTGTAGTGACCGATTTCAGAATAACAAGAAGGAATGGGCACTGGAGACCACAATAATCTGTTCTCGGCATTTTATAATGTTTTTATTGTTGTGAGACATGAAATTGTATTTTGTGTAGCATTTGTAAATATTTATAATTCTACCCTGTTAAGTGCCGTATAATATGTGGAAGCAGTCTGGAAGACATTGTTCTTCTGTTACAAAGTTTCATGCTGAGAAAAATTCTATGCGTTTTTAAAACAATGTTATATAACATGCGGGCAGCGAGGAGCTTCGTGGGTCGTGCACCTTGAAACGAAAGGTCGTCTTCCACCATGAAACATGTGATACTGTTTTAGCAGATGAGCTGATTTCTTTAATGTCTTATCAATTTTACCTATTTCTAAAACGCAAATTCGTTTTGGTTTTGCGTAGCTTCTATTTAAAAATGTATTTAACTTCTAACTAAGGTTTGATAATATTTCCACTTAATCTGTTTTGTCTTACTTATAATTGGTACACGTTAGAGTAATAAAAATTTTTCAAGAGGAACCAAAATAAGAACACATAAAATTATAATCAGACCAGTGCACTGTGTGGGACAGACGTACAGAGAACACATAAGTAATCAGAGAGAAAGATAAATGGTTTTGTAAATAATATTTGTACCAGTTTGTGAGGGAGGAGAATGGCGAAGACAAAAGAACAGGGAGGTCGAGAAGATACACACGTCTAGGGATTGTAGAGGGAACTTGGTAGATCAAGTTTTACGTAGTAACCTATGTCCGGAAACGTCATCCAACGATGCTACAGACTGTCAACGTTAAAGGCGTTGGCGCATGTAAAAGTGTGTATATACACATTGATGCCGTGATAGTATTACAGACTTTCAAGGACGATGGAGACGGATAAATAGATCAATTTGAGGTAAGAGTTCCTGGTTCGGAAACTAACAAACAGAAAGTTACAAGCGAAAATTATTCTGATAACTCTGACAGTGAAATAGACGTACCGGTACAGTTCTTGCTAAGAATATAGGACATGCGACTTTCAGAGGTGGCTATACCGACCAAGACAAAAAAGTCAATTATACATGGGCTCCAAAATTTATACTTGATGAGTTCACTTGTTCATCTTCGCTAGTATGAAACACATCTCCTCTATTGAACAACTGCTCATAGCTCTTAAGGTATGCATTTTAGAGCACATGTTTAAGAGACTCTTTCCGTGCTTTGGTCCATACTACCACCTCTGAAAGCTGATTACCCTACACTTTTAGCAACAACAGTAGCATTACATGTATTCCACTATCAGAGGTAACAGAATCGTTTCCGCTTATAACTTTCGACTCGCTCGTTTCCGATACAGGGTCCCTTGTCTAGAATCGACCATTTATCCTTCTCCATCATTCTCAAAAGTTTGTGACGTCATTACAGAATCACCGTTTATGTACGTACCATGTAATTTTACAGGCACCCATGCCTCTAACTATTATGTTCTGTAGCGTCGTTGCATGACGTTTCCGGACATGGGTTCCCTTGTAAAGCATGATCTACTAAGTTCCTTCTACAGTGCGTACAATGAATTGTGAAACACCCTGTATAATGAATAAGCTACTGTTGGAGAAGTCAAAACACGGAGACTTATATGGGGAGGCTATGTCTGCAGAAAAAACGAGGGATCAAAATTGAGAGAAGTGTCAGAGAAGAAACCAGAAGGACGAAGACCTTTAGATCAACCGAAAATAAGATGAAGAGACCAGGAGACCACGGATCTTCATATACTTGAAGAAAAGGTAGAAGACGCCATGGACGGAACGCTGTGGAAGAGGCTGCTTGATGAGGTCAAAAAATAGTCAGCAGTTTGTGGGGCCAGCAGAGTAACCATGTAACATAAAGTAAGAAATGTGGACGTTCTTCGCAAATTCAGCGAGGATAATAATATATGGAAAATACCAAGAAGGGGCAGCATGATAGGACATGAGTTAAGACATCAGAGAATAACTTCCATGGTACTAGAGGGAGCCAGAGAGGTCAAAAACTGTAAAGGAAGACAAGTACACTACTGGCCATTAAAACTGCTACACCACGAAGATGTGCTACAGACGCGAAATTTAACCGACAGGAAGTAGATGCTGTGATACGCAAATGATTAGCGTTTCAGAGCATTCACACAAGGTTGGCGCCGGTGGCGACACCTACAACGTGCTGACATGAGAAAAGTTTCAAACCGATTTCTCATACATAAACAGCAGTTGACCGGCGTTGCCAGGTGAAACGTTGTTGTGATGCCTCGTGTAAGGAGGAGAAATGCGTACCATCAGGTTTCCGACTTTGATAAAGGTCGGATTGTTGCCTAACGCGATTGCGGTTTATCGTATCGCGACATTGCTGCTCGCGCTGGTCGAGATCCAATGACTGTTAGCAGAATATGGTACCGGTGGGTTCACGAGGTTAATATGGAACGCCGTGCTGGATTCCAATGGCCTCGTATCACTAGCAGTCGAGATGACAGGCATCTTATTCGCATGGCTGTAACGGATCGTGCAGCCACGTCTCGATCCCTGAGTCAACAGATGGGGACGTTTTCAAGACAACAACCATCTTCACGAACAGTTCGACGACGTTTGCAGCAGCATGGACTATTAGCTCAGAGACCATGGCTACGGTTACCCTTGACGCTGCATCACAGACAGGAGCGCCTGCGATGGTGTATTCAACGACGAACCTGGGTGCACGAATGGCAAAACGTCATTTTTTCGGGTGAATCCAGGTTCTGTTTACAGCATCATGATGTTAGCATCCGTGTTTGGCGACATCGCGGTGAAAGCACATTGGAAGCGTGTATTCATTATCGCCATACTGGCGTACCACCAGGCGTGATGGTATGGGGTGCCATTGGTTAGACGTCTCGGTCACCTCTTGTTCGCATTGACGGCACTCTGAACAATGGACGTTACATTTCAGATGTGTTACGACCCGTGGCTCTACCCTTCATTCGATCCCTGTGAAACCTACATTTCAGCAGGATAATGCACGACCGCGTGTTGTAGTCCTGTACGGTCCTTTCTGGATACAGAAAACGTTCGACTACTGCCCTGACCAGCACATTCTCCAGATTTCTCAACAACTGAAAACGTCTGGTCAATGGTGGCCGAGCAACTGGCTCGTCACAATACTGTAGTCACTACTCTTGATGAAATGTGGTATCGTGTTGAAGCTGCATGGGCAGATGTACCTGTACACGCCATCCAAGCTCTGTTTGACTCAATGCCCAGGCGTGTCAAGGCCGTTTTTACAGCCAGAGGTGGCTGCCCTGGGTACTGATTTCTCAGGATCTATGCACCCAAACTGCGTGAAAATGTAATCACATGCCAGTTCTAGTATAATATATTTGTCCAATGAATACCCGTTTATCATCTGCAATTCTTCTTGGTGTAGCAATTTTAATGGCCAGTAGTGTAAAATGAGGATGTTGGATGTTACTGCTACTCTGTGGTATTGAGGCTGATGCAAGAAAGGAATTGGCGGCAGGTCGCGTCAAACCAGTCAGGAAAACCAGCCCCTCAGCTCCCCCTGCCCCCTCCCCTCTATTCCCTCCCGAAAAAATACGTAAGGAGAACATTGTCCACTTGAGTCACCTTATGACGAGAAGCCGTTGCGAAATCGATTCGCTCGGCAGCTGGGGTAGAATGCAGGGCAAAAGGAGTACGCTCTTTTCTCCAGTCGTATCGCACATCAGAAAGAGGTGTCAAGTCAGCCGGCCAACAAGAAACTGATTCTACGTGCTCTAGTGCAACAGCTTCGTGATAAATGAAGACCGGTTGGCCGCAGGGATGCGATTGCGGTCAACGCTACGGGTCGCAGGCGGTGGGTCGAGCCGCCAGGGAATAGGATAGAGAGGATAAACAAGACGTAACGCAAATCTAATGGTTTTCGTGGAACGAAAAAAAAAAAGAAAGAAACACACATACAAACGCCACAATCTTTACTTTAGTGGCTTTCCATGTGTGTGCGTAACTGCTTGCCGAGTCTGCGACCGCTACTGGCAATAAATTCAAGTTTTCTCCATTTAAGCAGTATTCTCCCATACGCTAGTGCTAGTCACTTCATACCGCACACTGTAATGAGCAGCTGCCACAGTCGATAACCATCGCTGTGACGTTGCGAAGGACATACACGAACCAGTTACTCTGACGAGTAGTTTCACGGTATTATTTGAAGAAAGACCTGCAGTGACGTGTAAAGTTAGGGGAAGTTTACAAGGGACTTCTGCAACCGATGTTAATGTATGCTTGGCAGGGAAGGGGGAAGAAGGCTGTTAAATATGCCCCGTGGCGGCAGTGTACTGGAGGTCAAGCGGTCAGGATTTGATAGTGGGAATGACAAAACAGGAAGTTAAGTACAATGAACAGGATATATTTCAATACACGGAGTACAAAGGGCGCGCCTAGGGTCGGAAGTTAGCAGGTTTAGGCCAGTCTAGGAGGTCGAATAATTAATTAAAATGGGTGACGGAAGGGGAAGCGGTTCATGTTAACTTACGTTGGTGGCCGGTCGCGAAAGGCAGAGCCGGAGGCTCTACCTTCCAAGAAGACGTCTGTTCTGCTCGAGGTCTGGATTCCAAGAGAGAGAGGCGTCCATACACGTGATCGGTATCCCGCGCACGCTATTGGCTAAAGTCAATGGCATGAATTCGCTAGCAGTTGCAGCAGAGGGCTCAGGGCGTCTCCTGTCAGCAGCTTTAACTGTACAGAACCGCCTTGGTTTTGAAAGGCAAGCGATTTGTGTCACGTAGACACGGCGTGAATTACTCTGGGAGAAAACGTGTAAAGATTCCACTGGGCCTTTGAAATAAATTTCTTAAACCAATTCCCTAAAATATTCCTTGACTGGCTGCCATCCTGTACAGACGCTATCGAGATGATGTTTTAATAATGTTAAGTAAGACGTTATAAATCTGATCAGCTGAATACTGTGCAGAATGGCAAAGCTAGGAGTGTGGCCGATAGGAAAGGCTGTGAATTTAGGACTAATACGGTGCGATTTATCGGAAAGAAGGGATACAGAGGTTCTGTATAGGGGGAGCCATTGTGAAAAACTTCAGTCCCTCCAAGATCGATCCTACGCTTGCCAAAACCAGTAACAGAGAGAAAGATCTCTTTCCCAGAATCGCTATAGCTAAAAACTCGCCCCATCTGACTGGGGAAAGCTCATTGGTCACCTGTGAAACACCGCATCGTCCTGACGCAGCAGCACGGAAGAAGGATCAAAAATATTGAGGCTGTTACAATACTTAATAATAATTATACATTGTAAATTACAATCAGTTTCATTGTCTTCTGTTCCGAAAAAAAGGCAGGATAGATTTCTAATACTCACACATTATGGTCACAACTTCTGAATTTTTTTCTTGGTTTCAAAATTATGAATAAATTATTATGAATAAATATACAGCGATTCACTCGTCTTTGACACAGAGGAGAGACCCACGTGACAAAACGGAGATCGCTGATAACTTCGCTATTGAGGGCCGGTAAGCACCAAACACCAAACAAAACAGCGCCACTATACATAACTGAAGCAACATAATGAATGGCAAAGGTAGAGTACCTGAGGACAACGTGCGAAATCTAATAATGGATAATTCTTGTAGTATATCGAACCCACTGAGAGCCATCCATCCCCATATTTGTGCCGACACAGAACGTGATAAAATTCCTTCCCAACGCGGACTGAAATCCATACAGGTTAAATAAATGTTATCAAAGAAGCATCATGCGCTCTCAAGAATGTGATGAACTCTGAACGAAAACTGCACTTTCAGGAGAATCCGAAAATATGACCGACAATTGCTCGGATGTTGAATCTATTCCGTTAAATGTGGGAAGCAGCACATAGAGTGCCAACAGAAAGCGACATCTGCTTAGATGTACTGATAAACACAATGCACGATCTCCTCGTATACGTGAATATTAAGCAAAAGAGCAAGCATACAACCAAACAATTCTGCCAAGAAAGTAAGCTAATGCTGTATTTTGTCTAAAGGACAGGTATCTTCGTTCTTCTTCCACAGATAACTGAATGCGTCATGGACATTCCTTTTTACGTGTAAATTACTCAGGCCCCGTTGAAATATATTAGCATTATTAATCTTCTTGACACATTCTTGTACACCATATATACCGCCAGTAACCGAACAATAATGACGTTCGTCATATAGCGAAAGCTAAATAACGTCATCGAGAATTACGAGAGAGGCATATGAAATAATGAATAATATGCATATTTCGCAACATTCAAACAAAATAGAATTCTCTACAAGCATCATGCGACAGTTACCGAGCATTAGCTGTCAAACGGCTTTATGAAACGCTTTGTTTATTGCTGATCTCTATTGGATGGCCAGCAACTAATGTGGAAATATTCAAAATGAAATTTGTGTTTATTCGTTCCGTCTGTTAACAAAGATGAAAATAAAAATAACAGAGTCTATTCTCAAATATGTTGTTGATCCCGTATCGATTCTCATTATCATTATCAAAGTCCTATCATTAGGCGCCACAGATGAATATTGTAGCAATATAAATGAAACTTTCCGCGTTAACGGTATTAGGACTGTTTCACCAGAGAGAGCAGAAAAGAGAGATTGCAAGAAATGGCGAGAGCAGAATCAAGAGATCAAACAGAACTATGTTCTAAATGAAGGCCGCAAAACTAAGGAATTGTGTTCGTGTACGACGATAGAATCAACGCTCATGTTAAAGAGCAACAGTGTGAAATACCTCTTTATCCTTGTTTTTTAGTGTGTGTGTGTGTGTGTGTGTGTGTGTGTGTGTGTGTGTGTTGAGTGCATGGGTGCGTGTCGTTCCGCCAGAGAGCTAGTATCGTGCGGAAATCTAATCTACAAACGGCAAGCTCAGGGTATTCGACTGACTGAAAAGATCAAAGGGGACCCGCGGCCCGGCGTTCCCGTGACTGTGAAAGTAAGATCACGACACCGCCGGACGAAATTGCCTGCTTAAAGTAATGTCTCAATTAGGTCATGCGATCGGCACTACCTTCTCTGGCTCTAAAGTTAAGAGGCACGACAGCCCAAGGAGAAAATTGCGAGAGCGTCGAACATCTCGTGCAGATGGGAGTGCGGCGGGTTATTGAGGATCAGTGACCAGAACGCTATACAAGTTTCGTTGAATTGCCCACCCCCACCCCGTCCCTTCTCCCTTTGACCTTTCCAGTCATACCCGTTATATGGGCTACACGTCCCAACGTAAGGTGAACTGGTACCACAACACAGATTTTTCTTGGAGACTAAGTTCGTCGTGACGACATCCTCAGATAGAACGTTCTCAACCTTAGTGCCGCGTCGCATTTGAGCCCGAGACCTATTTTACGAAAGCCCAGGAAAATGAAAGGCTGTGAACGGTAAAGGCAGTTCGGTCTCGGAGTTCCTGGATATTACATTCCCTGTGAGTGTGGTAGCAATTGTTTTGGTCATTCCGTATGTACTGTCTCAGAACTTTGTGCAGAATACAGTGGCACATCAGATATCGACATCTGAACAAAACAGCGGTTACTGAGATAAGACTCTCAAATAAGTACAAAGGCGAGTCACATGGGAAGAAAACATTCTCCCCACATCATCGATCTATTGGAATTCCGTCATCAAGGAGGCCAATGAGATCAGAATATGCAGGATCGAATAAAAAGTAAAAATTTAGTAAAAGTACGCAGAGACTGTGCCTTTGGAACGTTTGGTATTCTGGGCACAGAGATAAACCAGTTTTCAAGACGGAATCCCTTTTGCCGGCCGATGTGGCCGTGCGGTTCTAGGCGCTTCAGTCTGGAACCGCGTGACCGCTACGGTCGCAGGTTCGAATCCTGCCTCGGGCATGGATGTGTGTAATGTCCTTAGGTTAGTTAGGTTTAAGTAGTTCTAAGTTCTAGGGGACTGATGACCACAGATGTTAAGTCCCATGGTGCTCAGAGCCATTTGAACCATTTGAATCCCTTTTCGGACATCCATGTTTTCGTAGCAGTGGGACGACGAAGTTGCAGAACGAGTCGGATATGGTGATAAGTCAGAAAAGCAATTGCCGAACAGTACGTTGTAAAAAGAATTCATGATATTTTCTCCTACTGTTGCATACACCGGCTGTGAAGAGACTGTCGCACGTGACGAAATAAGGGCAACTTTGCATTCACGAATTCAGTGGCAGCATGGATTCGAGCGACATTCATGTTACGGAACTAGCAAACACCATAGTCTTCATAGCATGCTACAGAAGATAGTCAAAAAGTGTAAGACCTTATGAGCGAGGTGGCAATGAAACAACGCCACCTCTGTGTTAATCGATTTGGGTATATGGCGTCCACATTTGCGTCAATGTGAGTTCGATTTCCGTAGCTCCATCTCGTTCAGCAGAGTAGGAAGAACGCCTCTCAGATGAACGAGATAGATCGGTCTAGTTAGCTCGGTTGGCATGAGACACAGCCCAATGATCTGATCACAAATTATATTCCGGCGAGAGTTTGGAGGCGTCGGGACATTTTGTTAAAAATCAGAACTCACCTGAAAAAATCAGGACGACTGGGTGCCGCACTCTAAAAGTAAAGAACGTTTTAATATGACGAGTCCCGCAACGCCCCTCCCATTCCCAGTTTTCGTAATCGTTTCATTGGCCTTCCTAATCGTTAGCGCCAGTATGAAGCTCACAGCAAGCAGGAACTGTCGCTTACTGTTTATTTCAGCAATTTTAAAATGTTTGACAAAATTAACGATCTCACCAAGTGTGAAGTCCGTAGTTAAATACGGTTCCTGAAGGGAAAAAATGTCCGTCCTGTTGCAATTTACAAACTAATAACCGAAATTATGGTAATGTGATGAATGGAGTTTCAGTTCGACAATTCTGTATTATGTTTAATGAAGGACGAACAAATATTGTCCTAATACAATGATTTATCCGCCTGAAGTTTTGGGTCGTTGGCATTGCGTATAATTCTCACGAAAAAACTTAACTGTATTGGCTGTCGAATTCGATGTAATATATATCGATTCCTTGCGAAACTCGATCATATCGCGGTCTTGTAAACATTCCACCTGTTCAAAGTTTGGTGCGTTGTGCTGTTGTACGGTAGCTTAATGTTTCCAGTGCTCCTATACAAATGCAGACTAAACAGTAAAACGCTGTAAAAATTCTCGTTGATTAAAGGACACAGTGAGAGTGCAGAGTGCACAGGTTGTGGTGCACTGACATAAGAACTCATATGAAGTCCAACATACATCAAAAAGCTCCTCTTCACATCAACAAATCAAGATACAAAATCAGTAACGATAAAGGGTGAACAAAATGTTTCCGTTTGACAGCGTTTGGGCAGCGTATATGCAACCCAGCGCGACTCGTATGCGAGGAGTCGAGGCCTTTGTGTGGCCTCCGAACGGCAACTTTTTGATCGCGCATTGTGCTTATCGGCAAATGTAGTTTCAAAGATGGATATACAACTTTCGGCAGAAGAAGCCACATTTGCATACTCTACTGTGCTGTAGAACTAGAGTTTCAAGTCCATCGACTGCACGATCGACATAATTAAATCACGCTTCAACAATAAGTTGTGGTGTTCGCAGGCAAAAACCAAATCAGTTATTATCAACGTGTTTAAGGCGTTTGAAAGAGTATAACAGTGATATTTGAATCTCCCAGCAACGTGAAGTTCAAGCGGATTCCTTAAATGGCTAGGCTTTTCCGTACAGATATGCCACTGCAAAGAGTGTTGAAGTGAACTTGGTGTGGAGGGCGTTTGACTTCATGTGTATTAGAAGTGTTGTGAAAGTTCAAACTAAAGAAAACTGTTGTAGCAATTTCGATTAACAACACCTATATAAATTATGGAGGAAAGACAGGGACAGGTAAAACCAATCTTCATTTTTGGTTCTAACAAATGAGTGAAAATAATTTAATAGATTTAGTACGTCCTGCGCATGTTGTGCACAATGCTGCCAAACTGACGGAGATGGATTACCCGCTGATATAGAGCTCAGAATTAGTAAGATCATTCTGGGTCATAGTAAAACTGTGGGTCACAATAAAACTATGGTCATAGTAAATTTTTTGGTCATAGTGAAACTATGGGTCATAGTAAAACTAGAAGCAAAACTAGATGGTTCTCCCTTCTACACGTGCTGAAAGGGTCATTGTTGTTTTCCGAGCATTAAAATACTGCTTCCTGTCGCTTGACAATGTCCAATCAGCACGAAGATTTTTTTCGAAAATCATCTCTCCCACCCTTTAGTGCCTTTAAAATCAGTTAAGTATTTTCTCTAACAGTGTTCTGTGCACTGAAAAAAAATGTAACTGTAGTGGAACTTGCAGTTAAAATCATCATGTTACTCTTCACATTAGAAGCGAGAAAGTATTACAGATCTATAAAACCCGCAGTAAAAACAGCGTTACATGAATTGTAAAACGAAATGTTTTATCTGTTCAAAAATCACTACAGTTCCCTATGATATTTGCACTGCATACAGAGTGAAGGATGTGAATGATTTATGGTACATCTTCAGGCCATAAAATGGATAGTCCTAAATAAAACCACTAACTTGATTAGTGTTCAAGAACTGCATAATTTTGTAAGATCTAGTGCCATTAACTTCACTGTGGGTAAAGGAGAACTGTTTGACGAATACTGTTGAATAAAAAAATACTGTGAAGGTAAACTGCTGGTTCATGATACAAAATCAAATGTTAGTATCAATAAAATATGGCAGGAAATTTTAACCGACTTTCACAATGAGCGAATCTGTCTAAAACGTATTAGGAGCTTGGTTGAGATCTCACTAGTTATTTCAGGTAGTGATGCATCTGTCGAAAAAGTGTTTTCACTAATTAAAACTTTGTATATGGATTAAAACAAGACTCAACCCGTAATAGACCTGAAAATGATAAAATCTACGTTTGTCAGTCTGCCTTGTTTGGGCATCTACAATTTGATATTAAATGAAAATAAATGTCCAAGCAAACACACAACACTAAAAACTACTATCCAAGAACCGCTAAGAGTGTACCATCATCTTTCAATGTAAACTGTGTGAAATTTGTGTTTATAATTATTTCCAAACTGTAAATATGCAGTTCTGCTCTTAACGTTTCATCAGTGGTATGTTACATTATGTGAAAATAAATTACTATGAAGTTTATATTGATGGTAATTCTATGATGTCCTCAATTTTTTGTGCAGTAGTTTGAAAATGTCCTGAATTTGGTTGAAATGAATGTGAGAAACCTGTTTTAGAATAAACCTCGTAATGAAATAGTTCCTTACAAATTGGTTAGTTACAATACTGCTACAGTGGTTTCTGTGCCCGCAGTTCGTGTCCGCGACGACGATATTTTTGTAAACGTATAGATAAAATCATAACGAGTGTTTCTCATTAATGTGTAATTTAAATATCAATCTCTTTAAAACAATAGTTACACAGGCTAGTATAGTGGCTCCAGAGAATCTCAAGTTTATTATATGCTTTGCGGAGTGATGAAGGAAAACAAACGTATCGAGTGTGGAAGGATATTTTTCATACAACATACAACCGCCTAAAGCAGCAAACAAGAATACATTATTTGAGCTTCGGTGGGCTCGGTGTAATACTGCCCAATGGCCCTTTGCCTCGTTTTTCCATTTGCTGTTTGAGGCTGCCGCAGCTGTAGTATTCGCTCCGTACTGGACTTTTTTAGGCTCTTAGCATTCATTTCCACGCGAGATTTCTTTTGACTTACGTTTTCTATAATTCCAATCATAATTGTATGTGAGACATCTTTCACTATTTTGTGGTTTTCAATTTAATTCCGACTCTCACTCGGATCACAACGAATATTTTTATCGTCTCACTCTGGATCCTAGTGGTCCTCTGCAAGATCTTCCGTATATGTGTCTTACGTAAACGCGTTTCCATGTTAAATTTATAACTATACACCAAGCTAATTCGTAAGAATTATGCGCGTGTGCCTATCGTACGATGGCGTCACAGACAAAACAATTATCGCGTGACAAACTCGTACAGACATGATCCATCTGATATGGACTCAACCATTTTTTGTGCATTATTAGTGCCGTAGTTACTAGCGAGTCAAATTTAACGGTATTTTGTCGCACAATAAAGTTCGACCAACGAGTGAATAGATACTTTTACATAAAAAAAGAGTACTTTTCTTACATGTGTCTTGTGATATTTTTGCCTTTGGAGCCAAAAGAATCCTTCCCAAGATTCACCCCATAGTCTGGTTAGGATTGCAGTAGCCGAAGCATGACATTGTAAGTGGAATGGGAGGAAAGGAAATAGACGGTACAATGAGTACCAGTTGCGTGAGAAATTGCGCCAATTTAGTAAGTGGATAATATGATTGGCTGCCACCAAGGGAGAAGCGCGCAAATTCTCTAAGATTCAGTTACTAATATCTAATAAACTATAATTCAGATTTAATTGTCTATCATGTTAAATACTCTCCACATAATTCAGATCTCTTTTTTAAAACAATTTTAACTAATATTAGATTAACGAGACTCGAACGAATTATTTCGTGCATCATCGGCTCCACCAAAAATGCGTTACGAAACCAAGTGATACGGGCTGTCTTGTCAGTCGCGCACGAGGGGTTGGACAGTATGGTTAATGTTAAAGGCTGCAAAGCTGTATTCAATAACTGCGACTTTGCGTGCATGGCAGAGAAGAACAGCATAGAAGTGTACATCATTTTTGCGAATATATTTCCCGTAAGAAATTAATGTAGCAGACTACACGAAATGTGAATCTTGTAACCCTATAGGTGTACGTTTGTAAGATACATTGTTTACTGTTTGATTCTTTATTTGCGAAGTGCGAGTAATTCATGTGATGAGACAGTAAAAGAAAGTTTCTGACATCACAGTTTGGAACTTATTAGATAATTTAGAGGAAATGACAGACATATCACCTGTTATTTTACAGCCTCACCTAAATAACAATGAATTCGCGACCTGAGCACTGATCTGCGCTGGGCAAAGGACATCTATAGACTATCTCTCAGGCTGGTGGAGTATTACAGATTTCCATGGTCCTACATTGAAGTGGCAGAACAGTCCTAGGCATATTGCATACCTTGCATTTCCAGTACAAATGGAAACAGTTACTAGTCGTTTGCGGTAACAGGGAAGAGGGAGAGGAAGTACGAATTAACGTGGAGAATAATTGTTGCTTTGGAAACAGACTAAACTCGTCACATTCGGCAGCTGGCGCTCAGTTAACGTCTGACTTCACGGGAATTCCACACAACCCCTCATATCGATCAAATCCGATTATTCTTCTTTCTTTTGTACTGCCGTAGCCTACACATTCAGCATGCAACACCAATATCAAACCGAGCGAGGTGGCGCAGTGGTTAGATACTGGACTCGCATTCGGGAGGACGACGGTTCAATCCCGCGTCCGGCCATCCAGATTTAGGTTTTCCGTGATTTCCCTAAATCACTCCAGGTAAATGCCGGGATGGTTCCTCTGAAAGGGCACGGCCGACTTCCCTCCCCATCCTTCCCTAATCCGATGAGACCGATGACCACGCTGTCTGGTCTCCTTCCCCAAAACCAACCAACCACCCAGTATCAATATAACTTATAATTATCTCACACAACTTCTTTGTCTGCTTGTGTTTAATATGGCTTCTGTATCACGATGATCTTTGATGTGTCGTATATGTGTTCTATTCATTATTTACAGGGTGGCAATTATTGAACTATATGAAAAAACGTAAATTAGTTACAAACTACGGCGTGAACACACTTTATTCAACGTCAATACAGATATTCGGATTTAGATAATGAGATGTTCAATATGCCTGACATCATTTGCAATGATGTGGCGAAACGAATAGCGAAGTTCTGCATGAGCCACTGAAGTGTCGGAACATCGATGATGTCGATGACCTCCAGAATGGCTAATTTCAGGGTTGTTGGGGTTGTTGCTATACACCTTGTCTTTGATATAGCCACACAAAACAAAAAGGAGCCTCATGTGTTCAGATCCAGAGAATATGGCGGCCGACCGAGGTACCCCAGAACCAGAATGCGGTCCCCAAAGTGCTCCTCCATGACATCAGACACTCTCTTGCTTCGATGGAGTGGAGCTCCATCTTGCATGAATCATATATTGTCGAGATTAGGATCTCTGTGGACAATGGGGATGAAATCATCTCTCTGAATCTTCACGTACCCTTCGGTAGTGCCGTCAAGGAATATCGCACCGATTATTCCGTAACTGGACATTGCATACCACACAGTCACCTGTTGAGGATGAAGAGACTTCTCGATCGCTAAAGTTGCATTCTCAGCCCCCCAAATGCGCCAATTTTAATTATTGACAAACCTATCCACATGAAAGTGGGCTTCATCGATAAACCAAACCATATTCACGTTAGGATCCTGTTCGTCGATTCTATGGACAATAGTGTTGGCGATACACAACCGCTGTTCCATGGATCTGGGGTTCAACAGCCGATGGGTTTGAATTTTGTATGGGAAGAGATGCAGGTCTTCAATAACAATTTGTCGCAGTGTCTCTCGGTTGACTACCACCTGTTGTGCAGTTCGTCTGATCGATTTCCTGGGGCTGGTTTGAAACACAGCGACTTCTCTATGTTTTCAGGCGTTTTCGCCCTTTTTGGATGACCGACACTGCCAACTCCGTCATCACGAACACTACCCGTTCTCTCAAAGTTGCGAAACAAATTCCTGATTGTTAGCACACTTATCTTCAGCTTTACCTCGGTCACAAACTTCCTTTGAGCCACAGCTGGGCTGTCAATCCTCGCATAGTAGGCCTTCACAAGCGCTATACGCTCAGGCACGCTGAACCGTGACATTTTCACGTGCATATGGCCGACAACAAAAAGACGCGTGCGCATGCGCATACTAGTTCCCATCACACCCTACGGCCAACCGTGCAGTTTGAACGTCCTAACGCAAACCGTTCTGGAGTTATGACGATTTAATTTCTTACAGTTCAATGATTATCACCCTGTATGTCAATATAATTAATCTGTGCACGTAATTTTAAAAGTAATAAGAGTAATAAGAGAATGGAATCGTTAAAATTTTATTTATAATACTGGTTCAGGCATAGGGTACTTAGGTTTTTAATCATGTGACTCATGGAGCAAAGTCCCTCTGCAAAGAAACCTGCGTGGTGGGAATAGAAAATGTGGATTTGGCGATCGGACTGCAACGCTCTCCTGTGGCAAGAGTTAGTCAGTGGCTAGCACGTAAAGTGTTCGAATCTTATGAGCTGAGTGAGGCAAGGAGAGCAGCCAGATTTTTAATACAGCCTTGAATGTGGATGAAATTTGGATCATTCTTGATGGCACCCGCTCCGCACTACGAAAATCCGACGCTAAGAAGAGAATTTTCACAACATGTTATACAACAAGAGCCATGGGTACTTTTGCTGCCTTTTTGAGCAACCGTAGGAGATTGCCACACCCACCACCTTTGGCTAAATTAACCAACTGCGTACGATAATACTGGATGGACCAATTGTTTGGTTTTTTTCCCAGATAATAATGTACTTTTGTTTAAACTTTGTGTTGAAGACATATATTTTATCCTTAGTCATTTACCTAGATTGAGTCCTGTTCCAAGTGCTGCGATATTCCCGAGTATCCTACTTTATTGGACTGAAAAGTAATTAATTTCCATAACAACATTTAATAACTTCGTGCGGTAGTAGGTTTCTTTACCAATCATTGAGTTTTGTTTCTAAAGAACTCCACATGTTTTCACAAGAGGATAGTAGAAGTTTCACTAAGGTGTAATTGCCAAGAAAACATCTAAAGTGCTTATGTCATTCTTATTGAATTATCACTACAGTACCAAAGTTACCTGAATAAAACTGTTATCAAACGAAGTACGTATTGTCTAGAGACTTGAACGGTTAGCCCAAGGAATAATTAATGTACAGGTTTGTAATAATATGCATATTTCATACGTTTGCAGTTAATAGTGTTTTACATACTGTGTGATAACAAAACCAGTTAGCCTTGATCTTAGTCACTAATAAATTTGTTTTAAGCTCGCCATAAAAATTGTTGAGCCACCTTTACTTTACAAATTTCAATTACTGTTCTAATGAAATGCAATTACCAATTTTGCAATATTTTTGTTCTGTAATAAGTAACTGGTTCAAATGGCTCTGAGCACTATGGGACGTAACATCTGAGGTAATCAGTCCTCTAGAGCTTAGAACTACTTAAACCTAACTAACGTAATGACATCACACACATACATGCCCGAGGCAGGATTCGAACCTGCGACCGTAGCGGTCGCGGGGTTCCAGACTGAAGCGCCTAGAACCGCTCGGCCACATCGGCCGGGCAAGACAAGCCGCTCGTACATTGCTTGCTAAAGTGCACTACTGTCTCGAGCTCTATAAGCAAAACTAAACGAGCGAGGTGGCGCAGAGGTTAGCACACTGGACTAGCATTCGGGAGGACGATGGTTCAAACCCGCGTCCGCCCATTCTGATTTAGTTTTCCCGTAATTTCCCTAAACCGCTTCAGGAAAATGCTGGAATGGTTCCTTTGAAAGAGCACAGCCGACTTCCTTCTCCGTCCTTCCCTAATCCGATGAGACCGATGACCTCGCTGTTTGGTCTCCTCCACCAAATCAACTAACCAACGCAGAAATAGTAGTTCAGTATCAAGTAAAGTAGACACCAATAGTTAATTTGGTCAAGAACAGTGCAAGTACTTTGTAAAACTTTGCCTAATTAGTATGGCGACTGTTTCCTTTTACCCAATCGAAGTTTACTTGGTTACTAATAGAATCTTGGTTCGACAGCCGTTTTTTCTGCCATTACTCCTTTCAATAGATGTCTTTAGAAAAACAAAAATAGCCCGATACCAGTTAAATCTAATTCCTTTCACAGGAGTAACATTATCGGGTGTGTTGCTAGTAGCAGCCGGTAGTGTTTTAAGAACATTTTGCTCTTCGAGCCGAAATGCGGAAGTGAAATCGTCTATCCGCGTATTCCGTTTGAGTCGACAAAGTAAAAGTGGATGTTTAGGCAGAGGGAGTGTTTCCGCGTTTTGGCTGCAGCACTTAGAGGCTCGTCCATCTATCAGACGAGGCAGCGGTGGCGGCTGAGAGCGCTGACGCGCCGACACGGGCCCCACGCGAAGCGGACACCGCATCGGCATTACGGCTTGTCCGCCGACTGCCCCAGGCCACGCTGGCTGTCCGTCCTGCCTCATCCACTGCGCCAGCAGTCCTCTGGCTGCCTGCTGCACACCCGCCAGTCGCGGCTTCGTGCTCCGCTCCGCAACCAACCACTGCGGCTCGCTAATTATGATAAATTGCACGTCATTAGTCTTCTCGTTTATTTGACGCAGCTGATGCAAAACAGCTGATAAAGTCCTCGTTATAGCGAGTGCGTCATTAGCGAACTGCAGTAGCCCAAGATAACTGTCTAAAGTGTCTCTTGAATACATCACAAGCGGGAACTAAGTCCTCGATGCGGTTAGAATCGTTATACAACTACTTAGTTGTTCATTCTATTTGTACCTGAAGATCTTGAATTTTGTTAAGATTAAACTCATCTTAGCACTTTTGCTGAGAGGTACGTATTGTGAAATATGGAAGTCAAGTTTAATACAGCTGTGTCGTTGGTTTAACGTACATGATCGCTATGCTTCGATTAGACCCGCTGCTACATTCACCGAAAAGCTATAACTTTTCTTTGAACTTTATACAAAAGGTGGTTTCGGAACCACATGACTCCAGGAGTGCAGGAGAACTCATACGAAGTTTTGAAGTTAGGACCGAAGAGCTTTTAAAAATAGACTCTTCGAAGGGTTGCAGACGCGGAATGTTTTAAACTTTTGGCTAGACCCTGTAAGGTTGATGCATTAAGTTGTTCTGAAAGCGGTGCTGATATTCTAGATAATAAAAGCGAGTTAAAAGCTGTGAGCTATCTGGGGAAGTGAACCTTGCATTACTGAGCAACTGTTTCACCAGGTATCAAGTCTAGCTTACCAAATTCCCAACCAGACTAACATTAATTATTTAATTATAATCTTTTAATAGTCATCTTACGACAATCGGTGATATATATAAAGAATTATCAGTTTATATTTGGACATTTATTTTAACATTGATCATTGTTCCGTTAAAATTTCAGCATATTAAACTTGATTCATATCTAAACTGGTACCTTATTTAGGATTGTGAAAATGTGAGTTTGTAATCTTACGGAACATATCAAATATGGAGCCAAGATTGGGAGACTGCATACAACACAGCATTCATAAAATAACACAATAAGAACGTTGAAACATATGCAGGAGGAAATTAACCACAACCAACCGATTCAATTTTCACCCAAAGAAGTTACGGTCGTAGCGCAATCCTGTCCGTCATGAAATTACCACATATTGGTATACTAAATTCATACTAATTGTCTGTGAAATCTTCTCGAATAGAATAGCTGAGGGCTACTTTGATGATTACACCACATGCTTCACGTGGTCAACTTGGTTTACACAAAGAGTGTAACTCCACAATAATTTTGATAGTTAAAATAAATTACATCGAAACGCAATTTACAAAAGAAAAACCTCGAACTGGTTACTATCGTCTTACTAGTAACCTGATGGGTCAAAATTTCTTGTAGTATGTAAAAACAAAAATTGCTGAACAGGCACTGGTTGTAGTTTGTTCAACAATTAGTTGGTATGTTGTAGTTAGATACTGAAATGAGACGCTATATTTATGATATAACGCAAAGGAAAATGTGTTATAAATTTAGCACCGCGATAGTGCCTTTCAAATTGTCCGCTGTGCACGGTAGACCACTTACGGGGTTGTGCGGCGTTAGATAGTACAGAACTACCTGCGGAAGAAAATCTTTCAGGCCGGGTCGGAAGTCGTGCTTGTATAGCTCAGTCGGCAAAGGTTCAGTTTCGAGTCTCGCTCCGACATATAGTTTTGATCTGCCAAAAATTTTTAAGTCAGCGCACACTTCACTATAGATACAAAATTCATTCATCTCCATTATCATTGCCGTATGATGCTCCAGAACGATTTCATACCACATATGTCTCTTATGAAATGCTGCAGTGTAGTCTCAATATGTTCGAGCAACTACCACAGCATGGTGTTAATTATTCTGGGAAGCTGTAGCGGTGGCTCTAGGATGTGGTATGAAGTCGCAGCATTGATAATGAAATATAAGTTATCAAAACCGCTTACAGAATAAATCTGAAAGAAAAACTTTGGCATTCGTTGGACCTTCTTTCCCCACAAAAAACCTTAGAGGGAATTTGACATATAAAGAGCAAAATTCTTAGCCTGGCAGAGAAAGCCTATCTTTTCTTGTGTAAAAAAATCTCATCTATTTCCGACTCTGTCTCCTTTTAACATTGGAATTCATCTAACGATGTTTCCATTGAAATCCAGTTCTGCAAGATCTGCAGAATATTCATCTACGACCGCCATTACATTTTGATAGACTCGAAATGTTTCGCACCTATAAATTTATTTCGATGTGAGAGAAAGCCGACGTATGAGAGTCTATGTTTGCCTGTTTAGAGATGGCTGGATCTGTAAACAGTGATACCTCAGAACCGCTGTTCTCCCAGTGCCAAAGTACCAGTTTGGGTGGAGCGGTAGTCTTAATGAATAATATTTATTTTTCTTCTGAATGCGGTCCTCATCTAGAGTATATTTGTATCCATTTGGTACAGAAGAAATGGCTGCTACTCAACACCTGCGGCCTTCTTAAAACGTGCTGACTGGTACTACTGTCGTTTTGTGGGGCTGTATGTGACTTCTGTTAGCGAAGAATCTATGTCACTGATGTTTAAACACCGCCTATGCTCAGAAGTCAGATATATTAATATAAGACTTCCCATCTTTGAAATAAACTGAGCGGCTGATTCCGGCGGAGGTTCGAGTCCTCCCTCGGGCATGGATGTGTGTGTTTGTCCTTAGGATAATTTAGGTAAAGTAGTGTGTAAGCTTAGAGACTGATGACCTTAGCGGTTAAGTCCCATAAGATTTCACACACATTTGAACATTTTTTTGAAATAAACTGAAATCACTGAAAGCCTTATAACATGCCAGGCCCTGTTAGATTTCACACGAATTTGCTGCGGAAACAGCCCCTTTCCTGGCTCATACTCCTAGAAAATTTCTTGTGCAGTGAATACTCCCGTGTGGAAGGGAAAGTGCGAAAGTCACTCCTACTTACGAAACGGGTAAAATGATACTACAGCCCATCTATTACAGGATCGCAAAGATTACTCTAAGTTCGAACATTATGACGTGCCTGTAGAAAAAGAAGCTTTACTGAAAGAATGAGTAAGAATTCAGGAAAAAAGAATCATGCGAACAACTGCTGCGACAGCTTGCAAATGACGTAAGTTAAGAGGTAAGTTCCGGCTTCCTCGATGCCCGAAAGGTGTTAGAGTCTCTTGAAATACACCTTACGTCGTAGATCCTTTAATCTCTTTTATTTCTATTAGATTATTTGTTTTTAAATTGTTATTTTTTGTTTTATTTATCACATCGCATAACAAAGCTACTGCCGGCCGCGGTGGTCTCGCGGTTCTAGGCGCGCAGTCCGGAACCGTGGGACTGCTACGGTCGCAGGTTCGAATCCTGCCTCGGGCATGGATGTGTGTGATGTCCTTAGGTTAGTTAGGTTTAAGTAGTTCTAAGTTCTAGGAGACTGATAACCACAGCAGTTGAGTCCCATAGTGCTCAGAGCCATTTGAACAAAGCTACTGTGTCGCAGAATAGCTTCAGAGATATGCGTCTGTTGCGAATTTTTTCCTATAGTATGTTACATAGAACGGCGAGTGTTCAACAGAATAGAAAGGGACATCTGTTGTCCCTAAGGAAAGTTAATATGACCTCTAATGTTCCCAATATAAAACAACTTATTAGAGATGCTCACCATTACTAGCAGATTATTCTGTAGGAGTGTATTGTCGCTGGACAATCGTAGGAAAACGCGGAAAGACATGCACAAAATTTCAATTTAGAACAATGAACAGCACATCCATGCGTTGATAAACGCAATATCATGCCCGTAACAAATAAGAAAAACCTTATAGCAGCCGACTACAAAATTATTCGTGAACATCTGGAGCACAACACATCGAATAAATATTTAAGAGCAACATGAAATGCGAAGAACAAGTTAAATCTGTACTAATTAGGTTAATGGCAGAATTAGTTATGTTGAGTCTGGAACTCGCCATTGTATTAGGATATGTTCCACCTTGGGCAATCACAATTTTTTGTCGTTCTGCCTAGACACGTTAGACTGAATAATGGAATATCAGTAGTATTTTTCTCATAAAAAAAAATGTTTGGATGGACAACGAAACCGAATGTGTTACACAAAAACAAATTTACTTTAAAAATTAAATTTGTTCGAAAGGTTCTGGTACAATGAGCGTGATGAGGGAGGATTCTAACCTCCGCCGGGACCAGCCGCGCAGTCCATGACTGCAGCGCCTTTAGACCGCTCGGCTAATCCCGCGTGGCAGTGATCTACAGCTGACTGCTCTAGGATCCTTAGGAAGTAGGAAAGATATCAGAAATCGAATGAATTCAGAGAGGCGCAGCTACGATCGTAACAGGTTGGTGCACAGTAGCCTATATGAAAGTGTAAACAGATAGATTAGAGAATTTGAACGGTGTCTTAAGCAGAATTGTACTGTCATTTTTGCAAAACGTTTTTTCACTAAATTTAGAAAACCAATTTTCTTTGTAGAGTTTGCGACTGCTTGCACTAATGCATAAACCGCGCGACTGCTACGGTCGCAGGTTCGAATCCTGCCTCGGGCATGGATGTGTGTGATGTCCTTAGGTCAGTTAGGTTTAAGTAGTTCTAAGTTCTAGGGGACTGATGACCTCAGATGTTAAGTCCCATAGTGCTCAGAGCCATTTGAACCACTAATGCATATCTCGCATAGGAACCGTGGAAATAACATAAGAGAGATTAATGCGCGTGCAGAGGTATACAGGCACTGTTTTCCTCGGTCAGTATGTGAATAGAATAGGGCAGAAATTCACTAATACTGGTACTATGTACCGACCTCCTTGCAGTGCACCGTGGTTTGTGAAGCGTATACATAGACGAACACACTGGCGTCCATGAAAACTTACCACCTAGCAGGCCCATGCACAAATGGTTATGACTGCTGAACTGTAAATCATCCATGCGAGAGGAATAATATAGTGTGAAGCTCCAATATGATGCAGTTAGAAGTTCTATGCGTAAATTATTGAATCAAGGAAGGCATGGATATACAGGGTTGTGAAAAACGGTATGGCCAAACATTCAGGAAATATTCCAAACACATAGATGAATAGAATTTGTTGAACGCACATGGGTCCAGAAACGCTTTATTTCCATGTTAGAGCTCATTTTCTGCTTCACTTTATAACAACATTAATCATAGGAAAAACAGAAACAGAACGTAACAGCATTACATGTAACGTTTTCTTACCTGAAATGTTCAAAATACTCTCTCGGTTTACGTTTCGTTAGAATGTACAGTAAGTTGTAATTCTTAGGTTCCAATGGAACGAAGGTAATGTTGACATGTAAATCACTTCACTGCTGTGTTGACAAGCGACTAGCCTCGTGGTTCTCCAAGCATCAAAATGGCTCTGAGCACTATGGGACTTAACATCTGAGGTCATCAGTCCCCTAGACTTAGAAACTACTTAAACCTAACTAACCTAAGGACATCACACACATCCATTCCCGAGGCAGGATTCGAACCTGCGACCATAGCAGCAGCGCGGTTCCGGACTGAAGCGCCTAGAACCGCTCGGCCACAACGGCCGGCTCGCACGAGTACATTTCCGCGAATTGTTCTTCCAGCAGTGAGTCAACACTAACTTCAGTGCAAACGTGCTGTTCACGGATGGGGCTTCGTTTCAACGTGATTAAATTGTTACTATTCACAATCACCAAGTATGGACTGTCGAGAATCCTGACGAAACTGTGCAACCTCGTCATCAACAAAGATTTTCTGACAACGTTTGGGACTGAAAGTTTGGCCACACCTTTCTGTTAAACCCTGCAGTTCTGGAGCAACTGTTTGAAAGCGTTTTGTATGCGAGATCACACATCATTAATGATGATTAGTGGAGAGTATTGGCATGAATACTGGTTACTAGCTGTGTTTCAGACATGACTGAAGGTGCATGCCACGCAAATGGTTGTAACGTCCGCATTCTGAATGCGCTTCGGTAGTATGCGCTGTTTAAATACGAAGTGAGAACTTTCCCTGTCCAGCTGCGGGTGTTCGTATTAACATTAGTGTGTAGGAGTCGTGATCGTATGTCGTATCCAGTGGCGCCAGAAAACGACACCCTTGGCGTTCGTCCACAACGCTGTCCTCCAGTGCATGCCAGCAGACTGCGGTCAGCGCGGTAGCGTGCAACACGTGTGCGGTCACCACTGTAGAACAGGCTGAAGCGGATCTCGTCTGACCGCATCTCGCCACTCAGCACTCCAGCGACATCGTTCACGTGCCCGCTGCAGTCCGAGGCATTTGTGGTTTCTGACAACGGTACCAGGGACAACAGCACAAGTGCCATTAGCACACTCTGCCTTGAATGGCGCTGTAAACAAGCTGAAATGTCACACTGCGAAGGCCCCATCTCTTAGAGACTCATCATTCTACACTATACAAACTCACGGACCTGCTGATAATGCTTTCTTTAACGTCGACAAGGAGCAAATACATTTGTTTCCACATTCCTACAGTGTCTGACGATTCTTCTGAGATTGGCGTAAGACTGACCATTTTGGTCACACAAATAAGGAACCTCAAGTTAGAATGAGTTAATCAGTCAACCAGTTAACGGAAGGACGAGAATGACAGTCCAATAATAGTACCAAGTGGCTTAATTTACGTTTTTCTCCTACAAAGTCCGCAGGTCGTGGTCGTGCGGTAGCGTTCTCGCTTCCCATGCCCGGGTTCCCGGGTTCGATTCCCGGCGGCGTCAGGGATTTTTCTCTGCCTCGTGATGACTGGGTGTTGTGTGATGTCCTCAGGTTATTTAGGTTTAAGTAGTTCTAAGTTCTAGGGAACTGATGACCATAGATGTTAAGTCCCATAGTGCTCAGAGCCTTTTTTTTCTCCTATAACGAGTGTACCCGTAGTAGTGTATTCGAACAGTAATCGATCTATCTGCCTATTTATGCACACTGTGTTACATTTATTTACGTTCAGTTGAAACGGTACAGTAGTTTCAGCTCCATAAGCAGCAGGTTTCGCTGCTCGCTCGCACCGGGAAACACAAACGGAGGCCAATTTTATTGCACGACGCGGCCGGCCGCGGATGCAACAGGACCCATGTGGACGGGTGGAAAGAAATGGGTCAGGCTTCATAATACATCTTTATATGTGTCGTGTATTATGCATTTCTTGTACGTGAATGTGAATCTGCACATGAACTTTCCTAATCCTCCTCACACCTTTCCACAAAGCGTGGCCAAATCTTAGTTGGGAAGTAGTTCTGTAGTATAGTAGTGCCAACCTTACTCCTGGGTGGGGATCAGAGAGACAGCACAGGCAGGTAAAAGTCAAAGACTTTCCAGTGTCACAAGATTTGCGGTGGAGAGGTTGGACACGGCCAAGTGGTTCGACCACTCCCTCCACCGGCGCCCGCCATATTCTGGGAGTGTTACAAAAGACTGGTAAGTGAGCAGACGTACCATCAGTGCGTCTGTCTCGATGTTCACGCGTCGAAGAGAGGTGTTTGAATATTTCCACTAATTCTTTTATTTCCAGCTTCGGATTGTGTAAGGAAATGAATGTTATCGTTTAATTTCGGAAATTTGACCCCCCTGTGTTAATGTATCTGGTCCCCAGTTTGCCCGTTATCCTCGTCACATAGTGGATGTCCCATGCAAAATATTGGGAGACTTTGGTGGTATACATTTGGCCAACGCAATTCCGTCTTCCATGTAGAAATGTGCGTGCAGATTAGTATATAACATACCCGAGCTATAAGTTGTAAAATTGTAATATCTGTAAACTGGAACAATTGCTGCCATCGCTGTAAAGTCGAGTGATAATGCTTAAAATAAATAGGTAATCAATTGTCATCAATCTTTAACATACCCTAAAAATCACGAAGGAGTCAAGTTAAAGGAATTCATTTGAAATAAAATATATAGAACGCAGGGACCTACACATCAGCGTGTGAGCCCTCCAGCCCCTTGTCTAGTATAGTACAGATGGGACACGCTCTCTAGGTAGCCCTCTCAAGCTCCCCTCTCCTGTTATCCGTTGCGCAATTTTCCTTCAGGGCTTGACGACATCAACTTTCATCTAGCATCCCTAGGCAAGGAGGTTTGACGGTAATCTTTCACAGGACCAACTGGCAGTCTCTGCACCACTCACCAAAATGGTTCAAATGGCTCTGAGCACTATGGGACTTAGCATCTGAGGTCATCAGTCCCCTAGACTTAGAGCTCCTTAGCCGGCCTCGGTGGCCGTGCGGTTCTAGGTGCTCCAGTCCGGAGCCGCGCTGCTGCTACGGTCGCAGGTTCGAATCCTGCCTCGGGCATGGGTGTGTGTGATGTTCTTAGGTTAGTTAGGTTTAAGTAGTTCTAAGTTATAGGGGACTGATGACCACAGCAGTTGAGTCCCATAGTGCTCAGAGGCATTTGATTTAGAGCTCCTTAAACCTAACTAATATAAGGACATCACACACATCCATGCCCGAGGCAGAATTCGAACCTGCGACCGTAGCAGCAGCGTGATTCCGGACTGAAGCGCCTAGCACCGCTCGTCCACAGCGGCCGGAGCACCACTCACCGATCCTCTGTATAATAACGTGTTGAATTCTACCTGCAAAGATCCACTTATAACCCCCGTCCTCTGCCAGGTAAACTAGCATTTTGTTCACTAATCAACAGTCTACTACACTTATTTACATAGCTTTTATGTATCCCCTCCAGACTCTAATTACTGAAATGAAATGTCGTATGGCGAGGGCCTCCCGTCGGGTAGACCGTTCGCCTGGTGCAGGTCTTTCGAGTTGACGCCACTTCGGCGAGCTGCGCGTCGATGGGGATGAAATGATGATGATTAGGACATCACAACACACAGTCCCTGAGCGGAGAAAATCTCCGACCCAGCCGGGAATCGAACCCGGGCCCTTAGGATTGACATTACGTCACGCTGACCACTCAGCTACCGGGGGCGGACACTTTAATTACTGTTAATCGCTAGAACATAATCACAGTGATTAAGCGAGATACCAGAGTCAATTATGTAGGCAAGTACGAAAGGAAGCTGATGCCTCGGTCACGGTCAGGACTGGAATCTGGAAGGAAGGAGCCGATTTTAACAGAGAGGAAACAACGCTCGGAGAGTTTAACAACGACTTGCGGAAAACTAAAGAGGATTGGAATAGATAACGACGAATGTAGTTCTGAGATTTATCCCATCTAGAAAACGTCTGTAAGAAATTCGAGAATTCTTCTGATTCATGTCATGTGGTATGTCGTTTCGCTTGTCAACAGGCCAGGGATTACAAGGCACTCTGAATATTCTTTCCGAGAAATGTTCAGGATTAAGGAAGAAAACGCTGTAGGGGAGACAGAGCAGGTGCAAGGGACGGCGCCGCGAAGCGGAAGCGCGCGGATCATCGGCGCGGCAGGTGCGGTAAAAGTGGCCGCCGGGGCTCGAACTGGCTGCCGCAGCGCTGAACGTGTGACGTCACGCCGGAGAAAGCTCGCCGCCGCCGCCGCCGCCGACTAGGGTGACATTTCTCCGCATGCCGGCCGTGGGACAGGGCACGCACTGCTGCCACGCAAAACTCATCGCTACGTCTCGCGGAACCGCGTCCTGCCTACACGATGGAAGATCCTACCGCGTCCCCACACTTGAACACTTTGCAGATGTGTTTTTGCACGTATGAATGATTTTTGTATCCTTCTTATCTATTGAATCTGTGCAGCTATGTAATATCTGTATAGTGAAAATAATTTAAACCTACAAACCCTGGGAGGTTGCACAGACACCGAAACAAAAACTTTTCTCTACTATCATATTTTTCTGTGAGGATTTCTTAAAAACGGTAGAGGGAGTCTTCTGTGGATGATAATTAATTAATCTACCACACTCTGCAAGGTTTTCTGGTCTGGGATAATGAAAACACTTTTTCTAATATGTTTTGCTGTGCGGACGAAAAGTAAAACAAACAACTTTTAATTCCTTATTACCAAGAGTCGACATTAACACAAATTCTTCAGTTACAGTAGAAGTTCAACAATGTCTTCATTGACTTGTAAACCTACTACGCTGGGTCGTGTCGTGTCTTACACCGTCAAAGATTGCGGGAATGTCTTTCATTCCTACTGCTATTGCTACTATTCGGGCAACCACATCCTCTTCTGATTCAACAGAGGTTCTGTAAACAAGGCTTCACATCTTTTGTCACCCATATGGGGCAGATCAGGGAATCGAGCAGGCCATGGTACAGGACCACCATTGCCAATACACCTCTGGAAACTGTCGATCAAAAATGGACCATTGAAGTATACCGCCTCCCCGTCATGCCGGAACCACATGCGCTGTCTTGTAGCGAGAAGCACATAATCCAGAAATTCTGCAATGCTCTGGTGAGGAAACAGTAATAATATCTGTCATTTGATGGCCCACCCAATTAAACAGTGACCAACACCAGTCCACTCATTCACGTAGAACGGCAACTGAGGAGCGCGAGTAAATGTGGCATGTGGATCAGCCTCACTCAAAACATGCCAATTGTGGGTGTTGAAGACCCCTTCAGGCCCGAACGTTACTTCGTCCATAAACAGGACGCGGGAGGGAAATTTATGCTGCATTTGACACTGTTCCAGATACCACTGCAGAAACTGTGCTCCGGTTCCACGTTGTGCAAACGCTGTTAGTAAAATGAATTAACAATTCCTCATGAAGGACATTTCTTACACTGTCTGATTCATCTCCACTTTACGCGCAATTGCCCGAGTACTGAGAGAGATTACGCCCTTTACCGCTTTAAATTATACTGACAGACAATTATGACATTAGAGAAAAATGGTTATTTTGATATCCGCTGCAGTCTCCCATAGCTTGTCGGTTTAAATAATTTTCACCCTGCATATATATCACTAAATTTGTCCGCCGCCACGCTTTCTGTCTGTATGTGAAGGCTAAACTCGGTAACTATTGTGGTGGTTTTTATACGCTTTTCACTAACAGTTCGGACGGGACGCTGGTACAATAAAAAAACTTCACAAGTACCTATTTTTTCCTTTCCTTCCGCAAAGCGCATTTCTTTTCAGAATTCCCATTGCGAAACCATACAAGGTACAAATGATTAGGAGAAACAATCCTGTAGTTTTCAAATACAGTATTGATTTGCTGCTTGATGTAGTCACCTCGATGAAACATCTAGGCATAACGTTGCAAAGCAACATGAAATGGAACGCGCACGTAATGTGAAGGAGCATGCGTTTGTAGCGAACGTAAGTGATCGTCTTCGGTTTATTCGGATAATTCTGGGAAATTTTATCTCAGCTGGAAAGGAGGCCGTGATCTTGAGTATTGTTCGAGTATTTGGGACCCCCACCAAGTCCGGTTAAAAGAAGACATCGCAGCACTTCAGACGCATGCTGCTAGATTTCTTACCAGTAGAATCTGACAACACGCAAGTATTCCAGGAATGCACCGTGAACTCAAATGGGAATCCGTGGAGGGAAGAAGTTCTTTTCCTGAAACTTTTGCTTTTTTTGAGGAATTTTAGAGAATCGGCATTTGCGACTGACTTCAGAACGGCCGGCCGGAGTGGCCGTGCGGTTCTAGGCGCTACAGTCTGGAACCGAGTGACCGCTACGGTCGCAGGTTCGAATCCTGCCTCGGGCATGGATGTGTGTGATGTCCTTAGGTTAGTTAGGTTTAATTAGTTCTAAGTTCTAGGCGACTGATGACCTCAGAAGTTAAGTCGCATAGTGCTCAGAGCCATTTGAACCATTTGAACTTCAGAACGATTCTTCTACAGCCACCAACGTATCTGTCACATAAGGTCTTCAACGAGTCAAGATAAGAGGGATCAGGGCTGGTACGGAAGCATATAGACAGTCGTTTCTTTTTTCACGCTCCATTTGAAATAGGAACAGGGAAGGAAATGTCATGGTAAAAGGTACCGTCCACCACGCGCGGTGTGGTGTCTTGCAGAGTATGTATGTATACGTAGAGATAGATGTCTACATCTATATGATTGCTCTACAGTTCACAGTTAAGTGCCTGGCAGAGGATTCATAGAAACACTTTCAAGTTACTTCTCTACCGCTTCAACCTCGAACGAGCGCAGGAGAAACGAACATTTAAACATTCCCGTGCCATCTCTTGTTTCTGTTATTTTATTACGATGATCATGTCTCTGTGTGGGTCGGCACCGACGAAATAATTTCTCATTCTGAGGAGAGAGCTGGTGGTTGAAATGTCATGAGAAGATCCTGTCGCAACGAAGAATTTGAATGATTGTCATCCCAATACACGTGTCATATCCGTGGCACTCTCTCCCCTATTTCGCAATAATAAAAAACGAATTGTCCTTCTTTGAACTTCTTCGATGTTCCCCGTCAATCCTGTCTGATGCGAATCCCATACCGGGCTGCAGTACTCCAGACGAGGGCGGACAAGCGTAGTGTAGGCAGTCTCTTCAGTTGATTTGTTGAACTTCCGAAGTTCAACAACAATGGAAATCACAAGAGTAACGTCTTTTGATACTCAAACCCCTCCACTTAGAGGAAGAGGAGCCATCCTAACACCGGTATTATATGGCAGTTTTGTTAAAGAAGTTGTTTACGAGAGTTATTATTATTATATTACAGCTCCCGTGTGGAGTTGATAGTCTCCTATCGGGCGCCTCCCCAGGTGGCGGATAGGGGAATGCTCTCCAGATATGGAGGGTACCGGGGAAATAAAATACCCGGGGTGGACCAAACCTATCAACCGAAATCCACTAACGTCTGCCTGGTATCCAGCGGTTAGGGGTCAGCGTCAGTTCGCCTAGATGGTGCGGCTGCAGCAATCTTCTTGATCTCAACAATCAAGTCGTATTCCTCGTGATCTTTCCTCGAAAGGACCACCACCAAGTTAGTTTTCAACTTGAAAACCAAACATGATGATAACACAAGGAATGAATCCACTACCCCGGGCACCAGTCGCAAGGGTGGCTTTACCTGGTCATCGGATTCCGGGGGACCAGGAGCATCATGTTACGCCTAAGGTTGAGAACCAGATGACGTCCAAATTATTACACACAAAACAAAGACACTTCATCGGTACACTTAATACTAATAATCTTTTCAAACTGGGCAAGATCAAACAACTTACAGACGTGCTGCAAAAATTCCAGATCAAAATCCTTGCAATCCAGGAAACACGATTTACGGACGAAAACCATTTTGATACAGACAACTAAAGGATCTACAAAGGAAAACCAGCATTTAAAACTAATGAGAAAGGACTCAAACAGTTTGGTACAGCATTTGCAGTCCACAAATCTATCAGTGACTCTGTCATTGACTTCCAGTCTGCCTCAGAACGTATATCAACGCTCTCCGTCAAATCGGCCAACAAAGCATATACCTGATCAACGCACACGCACCCACAAATAACTATAACAAGAAGAACCGCCAAAATGTGGATGACTTCTGGAATGACCTTGAAGAGACGACAAACAAAATTGCCAAACACCATGTAATAATCTTGTTAGGCGACTTTAACGCACAATTAGGTAAAGAGAAAAAATACAGAAAAATCACCGGAATCCATACAGCTCACAAGAGAACTAACAAGAATGGGGAAATATTGATAACCTTTTGCGAAAATTTCGGCCTCGTAATTATGTCAACACAATTCAAAAAACCCAACAAGAAACTGTATACTTGGAAGTCGCCCAACACAATGTTGGGTGAATTCCAGATAGACAATGTGGCCATCTCCAAGAGTAACACAGCAGAAATTCTGAATGTGAAAACGAGAAGAGGATTTTTTGACTCAGACCACCATCTTCTACAGATAAAGACCAGATTACAACCCAATAGAAAAAAGCCAAAACTAAACAAAGTGCTGAGACCAGACCCCGAATACATAAAACTCAACAAGGAAAACATCTCACAGGAAATTAGTCAGACAAACACCACAAACTGGACAGAACTTGTGGACGTCCTCAAATCCACAATGAAATTGGGTCAACTCCCGAGAAGGAGAAAAGAGAGGTGGTGGAATATAATATGTGACCAAGCAATAGAAGAAAGGACCAATGCCTGGAAAAACTTCAATAGTCACAAAACACCAGAAAAATGGCAACAATTTCTAGTAATCCGAAAACAAACATCGAAAACTATTCGGAGGGAAAAAATAAATTATGACAAACGGCGACTAGATGAGATAGAACAAGACTTTAAGAAGAACAACACCAGGAACTTTTGCCGGCCGGGGTGGCCGTGCGCTTCTAGGCGCTACAGTCTGGAACCGCGTGACCGCTACGGTCGCAGGTTCGAATCCTGCCTCGGGCATGGATGTGTGTGATGTCCTTAGGTTAGTTAGGTTTAAGTAGTTCTAAGTTCTAGGGGACTGATGACCTTAGCAGCTAAGTCCCATAGTGCTCAGAGCCATTTTTGAACCAGGAATTTTTATAAGACGTTTAAAGAACATATTGCAGGATACCAGCCACCCAATCTTTGCTTCAAGAAACCGGATGGTTCACTAGAAACTAACACGAAGAATAACTGCCAAATCCTCGCAGACTCTTTCCACAAACTTCTCAACTGCGAAAGACCTACAGAGGATATTCACTACGAGACGTCTACACCAAATCCTGACGCTAAACCGCCAACCATCAACGAAATAGTAGAAATTATCAAGACACTGAAAAACAATAGAGCCCCAGGAGAAGATGGAATTATTGCAGAACTATGGAAACTAAATGATGAAATATTAACAGGAAAAATTCACAAAATCATATTAAACATTTGGGAAACAGAACAGATCCCATCTGAATGGAAATGCGCACTCATCCACCCACTCCACAAAAAAGGGGACAAAACTGAACCAAATAATTACAGGGGTATCTCACTCCTACCGGTCACATATAAAATCCTATCAAAAGTTCTCATGAATAGATTAGAAGAACAAGCTGACCCACAAATAGGAGAATACCAGGCTGGTTTTCGCAAGGGACGATCATGCATAGAGCAGATCTGGAATCTGAAAATGATTCTCCAGATGAGAAACACCCGAAACACAGTGGTTACTTTTGTAGATTTTAAAAAGGCCTACGACTCAATAGACAGAGTAGTGCTATGCAAGACGCTCGAAGAATTCAGCATTGACAGAAAGACAAGAGCAATCATTCAGGAAACATTAACTGACACAGTCTCCAAGGTTAAATTTATGGGGGATATCTCGGAACCATTTGTAATCCAAACTGGAGTGCGACAGGATGACGGACTTTCACCATTACTCTTTAATATCATTCTTGAAAAAATCATCAGGACATGGGAAAAAGAAGTCAAAGGAATCCAAATTGGCATTAGAAAAGATAATAGATTCAACGTGAAGTGTTTAGCTTTTGCATATGACCTTGCAATCCTCACAAATAATAGAAAAGAAGCCACTAACGCCATAGAGAAGTTACACGAAATTGCACAAAGAAGTGGTCTGCAAATCTCATATGAGAAAACCCAGTACATAGAAAGAGTGCCACAAGATAAATTGCCTATTGTGACAAACCATGGGAAAATCTTTCAAGTACCACATTTTAAGTACCTGGGAGAAATCATCCAGCCATCAGGGATCAACCTAAAGGCCAATGAGGAAAGAATAAAAAACTACAGAAAGCATATAAACTCACGTGGAACTATTATAGCAAAAAGTCCATATCCATTAACGCAAAATTGAGGCACTACAACACTGTCGTACTTCCGGAGGCACTGCATGTATCTGAAACAACACAAATAGCTGGGCAAACTAAAATCAAAGAAATAGAGAAACAAGAAAGGAAAATTCTCAGGAAAATTTTTGGCCCGATACAAGAGCAAGGAATCTGGAAGAAGAGACCAACATCAGAATTATATAAATACACAGACAAGATTACGGATACAATAAGGAAAAGAAGAATGCAGCTCTACGGACATATCCACAGGATGAATGAAAACAGAATTTCAAAGCGAATTCTTAAAGTCATCAACTCAGGCAGGGGAAAAACAAAATGGATAAAAGAAGTTGAAGAGGACCTCAGACAAGCACACATAACAGTAAACGATGCAGAAAATAGAACTGAATTCAGGAATATCATCAAAAAACATAAATTTGACACCACAACACAGAAGAGACCAGGATGCAAATGGACAGCGGAGCGAAAGAAACAATACAGTGAACACATGAAGAAAATTTGGGCTCAGAAAAAACATAAACAATCATCATATAGGAATTCAAGTTCAAACGCTCTCTTAAATGGGAATAATCGAAAATAATAATAATAATAATAATATATTACAGCTACCTATATACGATGTCACATTCACTGCCCGTAATTTTTCGTACAAGTGCATCTATGATCTGTGAATTTGTTTTTCTTCTACAAATAATTTTGTCACCAGGTGACATATTAACTTGTTGACGACATATTAACTTCTTAACCAAAGCTGAATTTTCCTTTTTGAAAAACTTTCAGATCCGAAATGGCTAGATATCTCTTAACTGAATAACGTTTATTTCTGTGCTGAGAAGGAACAAGGTATACAGGGTGGTCCACTGATCATGACCGGGCCAAATATCTCACGAAATAAGCGTCAAACTTGTCTAGCTTGAAGGGGGAAACCAGATGGCGCTATGGTTGGCCCGCTAGATTGCGCTGCCACAGGTCAAACGGATATCAACTGCGTTTTTTTAAATAGGAACCCCCATTTTTATAACGTATTCGTGTAGTACGTAAAGAAATATGAATGTTTTAGTTGGAATACTTTCCATTCCATGGGAAGAATAACGGGCCCGGCCGCGGTGGCTGAGCGGTTCTAGGCGCTTCAGTCCGGAACCGCGCGACTGCTACGGTCGCAGGTTCGAATCCTGCCTTGGGCATGGATGTGTGTGATGTCCTTAGGTTAGTTAGGTTTAAGTAGTTCAAAGTTCTAGGGGACTGATGACCTCAGATGTTAAGACCCATAGGGCTCAGAGCTATTTGAACCATTTTTGAAGAATCACGGAAGTCACTCTCTACACATCTATGGAGTCTGACAAGAACATTGATCGGGAGAGAAGGCGTTCATCTTCTTAATTTCTGTCTAAAGTTGGTGAACCTCGGCTGATCACCTATCAAGAAGCAAATGATATTAGCTTAAACAGTATTATTATGAATGAACTCAGTTTTGACGACCCTGAGTGCTTGAAGATATCGCTCTCTGGATGTGAGATTCTGTTGCTTTATCGAAAATGGAAGAAATTCATTGACGTGCCAGAGTGGAATGGATTCATGGACTAACCGACAGTTAGTTCGTTCAAAAATAATGTGCCTCCCATACTTAAACTGTCCCATCAATCACACAGATGTCAAAATCGACGTTATCAAGGATGAACTGGATGAATCCTTCACTGGTTATGTTAGGATGCTCGGGTCACGCAATCGAACATCTCAAACAAGAAAGCTTCCATATTGGGAGCCAAATTCAATTGAACTAAGAGCGTCGACAATAAGTCTTAATCCGAATCTTTTGTAAATGAAAGTACTGAGCCCAATCAATAGTGAAGCTAGAAATGACCGTGGCCTCACTGCAGAAATCACTGCATGTGATCAAGCAAGACACATTTTTATACATTTATCTAGAGTTCGTCGTTTGTTTTTAAAAATCAACGACACAATGAAATGGAGAAATTACTCAAGCGAGGAAACGAGAATTGTGCAGGACACAAGGAAAAAAAATCGTGGTAAGTTCCTATGGGACCAAACTGCTGAGGCCATTGGCCTCTAGGGTTACACACTACTAAACCTAACTTAAACTAACTTATGCTAAGGACAACACTGACACCCATGCCCGAGGGAGGACTCGAACCTCCGACGGGGGAGGCCGTGCGAACCGTGGCAAGGCGCCCTAGACCGCATGGCTACGCCGCCCGGCAGGACACAAGGAGTTCTGAACGTGCCCATCGCACAACTTCTGAAGACTGGGCGCGGCTGACAATGGAAACAATAACAAAGGAACGGAAAGGATGGCAGCCTCGGCTGTTTGTGACATGTCAGACGAGGGAGATCTATAGATACCTCTACACCCGAAGGTAGGACATAGGTATGTGTGCCTATTGGAAATTTCATTTCGTTGAACAACTTTTACTTACAAAAAATAACAAAATGGAATTACTTTGGTTTCAAGTGCATCAACGCTTAATAGCGCCTAAAACTGAAGAACTATATGCTACAACTTTGATGAACTGACATTTTTCATTTGGAGTAGCCGTTTTTGAATTACAGACGTTGGAGCCGACTTTTCTGCCAAGTTGGTAAAAATGACCAAATTTTGACAGCTAATTGCTGCCAAACGGTTGCACCAATTTTGACGTTTAAGTAGGTCATTCGACGCAAAATTAAATGCTCTTTCATTTGGTAATGATAACTTTTTCAGTAGGATGCATAGTTTCCGAGTAACAGACGAAAATCTGAAAAAAGTGCCAAAATTTCGTTACTCTTCTGCCACAGAAAATTGTGCAGAAGGTTTAGAGGGTCGAACACTTGGATGCTACATACTCTCAAATGTATACACAAGAAAAAAAAATCTTCTACCTTATTTTTCTAAGCAAAGGGTGTTTTTGTATCGCCGTTACTGGACTGTTAATCACTAATTCTCACTGTTCACCGCCACCTGAGTCATAGTAGGAGCTTAGCCAAGTTAGCCTGTGAAAGTAGAGAGCAGGTGAGCTCTAGAAAGGATACTAGCCTTGAGATGTCCGGCTTCTAGTAAATCTGCTGCGACGCGCGCACTGAATTTAACACACGGCACTGGTATCTCCCGCGTAAACAAGTGCTGATGTTTACAGTATCTCCTGATAAAAACAGCGATGGAATTTTTGTTAGCTGGTGTTCCACTACTTTTGATATGAAGTTAATGATCTGAAATTTCAAAACGGCTACGCTATGCTACAGAGTGAAAGATTCATCCTGGAAACAGTCCCCAAGGCTCTTTTCTCCGAGGAGCAAGGTAAGCAGGAGCACTTGTCTGAAGTTTGCAACGCAGAAGAGAGACACAAAAGGAAAGCTTTGAGGGCGGGCGTGAGGCGTGCCAGGGTAACACAGTCGGTAAGAGCATTGCCAGGAAAATACAAGGTTCCGGGTTCGAGTTCCGCTCCAGAACGCAGTTTTAATCTACCAAAAATTCGTGTGGTATGGACTCTGAAGCGGAGCATAACATATTATAGTGCCCTAAGTGTTTCTGTATTTCATTTCTAGGATGTGATCAGTTGTCGTAGTGGTATTTTGGCTGCGTGCATTCTAAGCATTTAAGTGAGTCGAAGACCATCACTAAAGTCTATCCTATCGTAGATGTAGAAAGTTTGTAATGTGCTACGGTGGCAGCAGCGGCATAAAAGCAAATACTTGTCCATCCGTTTGACGTGACAGCAGCACCTATGGTGTTGATGGTAGCAAAGATTTCTTCGGATGAAAATTAACGGGAGAGTTTCCATAATTTAAGGAGGTGTAAAACAGTCATCACGATTAATGAAACAGTTATCCACCCAGATTATCACAGTTTATTAAACAACTGAACCTCATAAACATATGTTTTATTGTTATCCATGAAATGTGGAGTAGCTACAGATAGGCTGTAAATAGTGATGTCTACGCTTTGCGAATTTAAACTCATCTGGCCCTTGCCACATATACGTAAAGTAGAGACGACCGCATTACCTAGAGACAAGCTTAATGCAACCATAGTGAGACACTTTCTTTGTTGGCGTTTCTTGAGAATCCTGGCTTAATCTAGAGAAATTCTTCGAAGATAATAACAGCCGTGTATTTAACCTCACTTAACAATTGCACGATCGATAGCTCGCACAGCGTCTCCTGCATCACAATCTTTGGCGCGAAGGGGGCGTGGCAGGTTTGCGACGGCGAGTGCGGTTGAGACAATTTTCCTGTCAGAGACGGTGAGGGAAGCAGCACTGACAGAGAGGTCCGTGGTGCAACGGACCCACCGATTGTTGATTACACCGCCCATATGGCTTCCACGTTGGTCTAGGCGAGAATCTTTTGGACACGTGCGACCTGCTCCGGAAACGGAGTGGACGCAGTATTCCTTTGGCCGATCAAGTATAGGGGCGAGCGGTGAGTAGTGGTCATCCACACGTCTTCTGCCGGCTCCCAGTTTTTCCACTGTTTGTCTCACGGTGGCTTCGTATGCTCAGTGAGCTGCTTTTAGTTCGCTGCTCCGGTGCCGGGACCCTGTGGCATTCATAAAGGCTGATCTTGCTCTCCACTGTGAGCGAGATAATTGTGACTGGTTCGCTTCCAGGGCGTGTTGTGTCCTGCTACTTCTATATCGGATTCGGTTCAGACTTCTGTTTATGCTGTTCTCTGTTCTTGTGTCTGGCCAGACGACATGAGGAGCGTGTCGCTCCTATCAAAACATAGCAGCTGCCATTTGCTAACTGTCACTGAATATTTGATAGTTTGTTTTAAATTATTGGGGTTTTGTAAGTTGCTTTAACGTTTAATACGTCATTATTTAGGATTTTCAAAGTATTTTTGTCTGGTACGTTGTAGGCCTACACTAAATCACCAAGTCATCTTCTTCAGTTATTTGGAGTCCGTTAGCTTGTGCGCGTTACCGCGGCAAATCTTGTTGCATGTATTTCGGTGGCTATGCTTCCAAGTGAAGTTTATGTTTACATAAGTGAGGTTAATCAGCCAACGGCTTTCTCCCACCTATGTTTTCCGTCCCACATGACGGTTAAGTGTTTACTATTTCCGCTTCGTGGAGGGATTTGAAGCTGAATGTCGGTTTGGCGCTGAACTACTTCGCTATCAGGTCTAAGTGGAAGGTAATTGCCTTGGTCAGTTACCTTATTACCTTTTAGCAACGTTTCATAACTATTTTGTCTTCAACGCCAACGTGTAATCTGATGAATTACGTTTTATTCGTTTTACTTAAACATTATTTAACAGTTTGGTCTTAATATGTCAAGGCCCTGTTGGGCTAGCTAATAAAGTCATTTTGGTGACAAGTACTAGTACTAATATTCATTCGACTGATGTTCAACCCTTATTTGGCACGGTCGTTCCACTCCCAGGCAACCTTACTCCAGTAGTGCGTGCCAGACCTCTACCTTCCCCGTTGTTAATATCATAACTAATACTGGAGATGTATTTGTAAGGTCTTATGGATCACTTGCGTTCTCCTTTTAGACATATCTATCTTCGTGAAAGTTGTCAACGTATGGACTTCGGATGTGCCCTTGAGCTATGTCTCTAACAACATAAGCCATTTGGGATAAATGATCGTAGTTAAAGACTACCTCTGGTATCCCGACTCGGCGAGTTTGGAAGTCCACCGGAAGGCATGGACCTCGGTGACAGCCGGTAGACCGCACTGCTCAAATCTGCGAGCGCTACGTCACCGCCACAGCGTTGTCACTCGGAACTATTCCCCTCTTGCCGGCGTATCAGTACTCGCTGCTGTCCTTTAATTCCAGTACCGCAGCAGCTCAGTGAGTCAGTCGCGATTTGACTGCGCTCTGATATTAATCTCGCTACGCATCGTTGGTTTGGTTCTGGATTCGATACCTCTTACGTTTTCGATCTCGTCTCACCCACTGGACTGGTTATTCTGTCCTGCCCTCTCCATTATTTGTCTTTCTCTCTTTGTTGTCCACCTATTTACTCTGAGGCGACTTGCTGAGTCCGTTGCGAAATGGTGCACCAAGTACCGCACTGGTCACAATTTGACACAAGACGCCGGTCAATCTGGGAGGTGAATCTCAGCCATTACGGGAGACACTTGAGCACCTGCTCTATGGTTCTGGTATCACGCCTTCTCTCCCTTAGAAAAGGGACGAGGATGTGCAGCAGGCAGTTACGGACTTCTTCACGCAGCAGGGTGTGTTTTACCAAATTGGTATCTTCAGCCTGGTGCCTCAGCGGAATGAGTGCATCAATACGACTTTGCCTCATTGCCATGCGACCTTCGAACGGAGTTCTTTTGATTGCCCCTCATAGTTTTGCCATTACAGAAGAGATAAAATCCATATATTTACCATGCACGTTAATACCAGTTACAGAAGTGAGACTCCTCTCCATCCGAACAGGCCTCGCAAGGCACAACGGTATTGACCGACGCCATATCATCCTCCACCGATAGGCGTTACTGGATACGGATACGGCGGGGTATGCGGTCAGTACACCGTCCTCGCGGCCGTTGCCAGTTTTCGTGGCTGTAGGACCTAGTTCATAATCAAGTAAATCCGCAATTGGCCTCACAAGGACTGAGTGCACCCCGCTTGTCAAAATCACTCGGCAGACTGGACGGTCACCCACCCAAGTGCTAGCCAAGCCCGACAGCGCTTAACTTCCATGGTTTGACGGGAACCGATGTTACAACTGCAGCAAGCCATTAGCGGAGAAGTGACACTCATTAGATTTTTAAAAACAATTTTAGTAATCCTTATGCAAAGGTATCAACACCTACATGACGCCAGAACAAATGAATGGTGCAAATATCAGAAGTCCACAGGTGAGTAGTCAATGTTGCTGCATAAGAGATTATGCTTGCAAGGAATATTCTGGGTCTTCCGAAGGTTGATGGAGACATCTACTAAGTAATTCCTGCATAGATGAATCAGAATGAGGATATTATGTTGAGAACTGGCGGCGTGGATTTTGCACGGACTTTTCGTCCCTCACGCTAAAAAGTGGACAGTCACGTTTTTCACTATGCACGGACGAGCAGACGAACATTTAGATCCTGAATTGACGACATAGCTTTCGATGGAAAATGGAAAATAAACTCCTAAGGTTGGATTATGTATGTAGTGAGAAACTTACAAGCAATTAATCCAACTTCGAATAGTAATTACAATTGATAAGAAACGTCCAAGTCAAATAGTCTCACTATAGAACTCCTAAGGTTGGATTCTGTATGTAGTGAGAAACTTACAAGCAATTAATCCAACTTCGAATAGTAATTACAATTGATAAGAAACGTCCAAGTCAAATAGTCTCACTATAGTTTAAACGCTAGTATTCGTGTTCACCATCAAAGGAATAGAATGTTAAGGTCAAGGACGTCGAATACTTTCGGTAAAATTATTTGGCTAATGGTCGATAGTCAATTCGTTCTTTTGTCAGGCAACGACAACTTACGCATTACAACTGTCGAAGTAACAAACGTTTCCTCTCCAGTACAACTAAGACATATTTTACCTGCTGAAAGCACGTCTTTTAATTTAAACCTCTGTTGTCTCAAAGACTCGTCTCCTGATTTCCAATAAGTTCCATTAGAATTTCTAAGTGCAGACTATAACTATTTCTCAATTAGACCTCTTTTCTTTTCACTTACAAGCTCCTTCTTGTTAGCTTTTGACCGGAAACAGGCCACTAAAAGATAAGAAAACAAACAGTAACATTTGATGAATCGACGATTATTTTTTCCTTTTTTCATCGACTGTACTGATCCTCAGTCTCCGCTCATGGGCAGCTTCTCGGCTAAAATACATTCTCTTGGCATTTTTACTCCCTAAAAAAGTAATCCCCAGATTCCTGCTGTCAGCTGCATGTCTTTCGTGACTTACTCACATCTGTCGAAGAGACTGGTGCTTCAAAAGTCGTGTTCAAAACGGTCAAGCTGTTGCAAAACGCAACAGTGTGATCGTAGTTCGAGCCGTCTAACAGCATCTCGCATGGCATGTGTAACACCCGCGAATAATCGTTATTAATACATTGCTGTTTATGGAGGTACACTCGCATAATTTATTGCACACCTGCAGTAGGGCAAGCAGGATGCCAATTGAGAGCGGACACATGGGATCTGGGCCGGAGCACATTTAAACCGGTTCCCACCTCTTCTGCTGAGGCAGTCGCACTCACCGCGCGACCGGGCACTAGTGGACCGCAAATTACTTGGTCCAGCTTTTGTAGCGGATGTGGTGAAACATCGCTCTATTTTCTCAAAATAAATGGTTTTTAATGCTACGTAATTTTAAAGACGGAGGCAGCCCTTCACTGGGAATTACTAGTACAGTAGAAAGAACCGAAAACTAGTGTTTAAGTCCTTGATTTTTATGCCCACAAACGCAACAGGAGCAACGGGTTAACTTATCACGGCACAAATAAATGTGAGCTAAACGAGTGTCACTTTTGGAACATACCTCTCAAACAACACAGTGGCAACGAATTAGAACACGATATCGAGCTGCACTCAAAATCTATCCGACCTTTCTTCTCATTGAAACCAACAATGGTATCGCGGCGCACGTGCTCTTTACGTTTGTAGACGTCTACATCCACATGGATACTCTGCAAATCTGTCAGAGGTTAATCGAACCACCTTCACAATTCCCTATTATTCCTATCTCGTACAGCGCGCGGAAGAAACGAACACTTATATTTTTCCGTGCGAGCTCTGATTTTCTGATTTCCCTTATTTCACTATGGTGATCGTTTCTCCTATATAGGTCGGCGTCAACAAAATATTTTCTCATTCGGATGAGAAAGTTGGTGATTGAAATTTCGTGAGAAGATCCCACGGCAATGAAAAACGCCTTTGTTTTAATGATGTCCATCCCAAATCCTGTATCATTTCAGTGACACTCCCCTATTTCGCGATAGTACAAAACTTGCTGCCCTTCTTTAAACTTTTTCGATGTACTCCGTCAGTCTTATCCGGAAAGGATCCCACACCGCGTAGCAGTATTCTAAAAGAGGACGGACAAGCGTAGTGTAAGCGTACTAGTAGATTGTTGCATTTTATCAGTGTCCTGCCAATAAAATGCAGTCTTTGGTTAGCATTCTCCACAATTTTTCCTATATTTTCCTTCCAATTTAAGTTGATCGTAATTGTAATTAGATTTGACTGATTTATCGCGTAACCGAAGTTTAACGGATTCCTTTTAGCACTCATGTGGATGGCCTCATACTTTTCGTTATTTAGGGTCAATTGTCAGTTTTCGCAGCATACAGGTATCTGTTCTAAATCGTTTTGCAACTCGTTTTAATCTTGCGATGACTTAACTAGTCGACAAACAATAGCATCATCTGCAAACAATCTAAGATGGCTGCTCAGGTTGCCTCTCAAATCGTTTATATACATAAGTAACAGCAAAGGGGCTATAACACTACCTTGGGGAACGCCTGAAATCACTTCTGTTTTACTCGATGACTTTCCGTCAACTACTACGAACTGTGACCTGTCTGACAGGAAATCACAAATCCAGTCACATAACTGATACGATATTCCATAAGCACGCAATTTCACTACAAGCCGCTTGTGTAGTACAGTGACAAAAGCCTTCAGGAAAACTAGAAGTACTGAATCAATTTAGAATCCCTTGTCAATGGCACTCGACACTTCGTCTGGTTAAAGAGCTGGCTGTGTTTCACAAGAGCGGTGTTTTTTAAATCCGTGTTGACTGTGTGTCAATAGACTGCGCAAGCCTGATTTTTTTTTCACGACTGCATAAACAACCAGTCGCTGGATATCCGCTGACAGGTGAACACAATAAGTGGTAGCCGTCGGATTTTGCGTTGACGGTAGAATCACAGAAAAATTGCAACAACTTATTGCCTCTAATTCTCTTTTAGGCTTGGCAACTCTCAAGTTGAAACAATACGCAAGATTCGGCAAGTGTTCGGGGACGAATCAACGGGTAAGTCACAGATAAAGGAGTAGTATAAGCACCTCAAAGATGGCCGCTAGTCAGTGAAGAGTGAAGCACGTTTTAGTACGCCTCACAAGGTACTAATGTAAATAAGGAGGACCACCAAAAGGTTCTGCGTCGTCTTCATGATACAGTGAGACGCAAACGGCCGGACTTTCGGGCAGCCGGCAGTTGGCACATTTACCGTCATAACGTACCCGCTCATCGTTCTCAATTAATTCAGAATTTTTTGGCCAAAGCCAACACGGCTGTCGTTTGTCAGCCCCCCTGTTCCCCTGACCTAGCGCCGAGAGACTTCTTGTTTTTCCCTAAAGTGAAAAGACTGTGGAAGCGACCAGATTTCATAACCGGGAAATATTATGCACAACTCGGCGGATTAGCTACCCACCATACAAAGAGGCGCTTTCCAGCTACGCAAACAGCAGTGACAGCAGCATCGCGAGAGGTTGCAGAAGCTGAAGGGGATTACTTTGAAGGTGACTAGAGCCAAACAACTGTATCTGAATAAAAATTTATTTTATTTATAGCAGTCGGATACTTTTTGAAGAGCCATTATAGTGCCGTGATGTGAAGGCCTGAAAGTGTCCAATAATTGGAACTGGTTAAGAAACAGTCAAATAGTTTTTCATATTAGATGAATATAAGAAAGCTGAATGTTCAACTATTGCTGAAATGGGTGAACCAATACTTATAAAATGAAATTTCTTTTTCTAACTGTATATTTTTTAAGGTAGCTACACTCTGAACAGAGGATATATTAATAACGACAAGACATTAGTGAACAGCAATTTTTCTAGATTAACAATGAAATATTAAGAATGTTGAGCAAGAGTGTTGTTATTGTCTGTAGTCCGAAGACCGCTCTGACGCAGCTCTCGACGCTACCCCATCCTGTGCAAGCCTCTGCATTTCTGTATAACTGCTGCAGCCTACGTCCATCTGAACCAGCTTACTGTAGTCAAGCCTTGCCTCCCTCAACAATTTTTACCCTTAAACATCCTTCCAGTACCAAACTGACGATTCCGTTCATGCCCCTGAATGTGTCTTATCAATCGATCCCTTCTTATACTCAAATTGTGCCACAGGCTTCCTTCCATCGCCCCCCCCCCCCCCCCCCCCGCGCCCACCGCAACTCGAGTCAGTCCTCCACATTAGTTACGCGAACTACCCCCACAATTTTCAATATTCTACTGTAGCACGACATTTCTAAGGTTTACTTTGCCGGCCTTTGCCGGCCGGTGTTGCCGGGCATGGATGTGTGTGATGTCCTTAGGTTAGTTAGGTTTAAGTAGTTCTAAGTTCTATGGGACTGATGACCACAGATGTTAAGTCCCATAGTGCTCAGAGTCATTTGAACCATTTTCTTAAGGTTTACTTTCTCCTCTTATTAGAACCGATAATCGCCCATTTTCCTCTGCCATATGAGACTACACACCATACAAATTAGAAAAGACATTATAACACTTATATTTATGTCAGACGTTAACAAATTTCTCTTTTTCAGCATCACTTTTCTTGTTATTGCCAGTCTGCATTTTAGATCCTCTTTAACTTTCCCATCGTTAGTTATTTTGATACGCAAATAGCAAAACTCATCGACTGCTTTCAGTGTCTGACTTCCGAATCTAATTCCATCAGCAACACCTGATTTTATTCGATTCCATTTCATTACTCTCGTTTTACTTTTCTTGATATTAACCTTGCAACCTCTTTTCAATATACCGTCCATTAGGTTCGATGAATTTAAAAGAACCCACTGCGTCATGCCAGATATGAAATACAAGAATAACTGTACTAACTATAAAAGAACCTTGGCTGTTTCATGTACCACACTACAAACATAATCCGCATCAATAAATTACCAGTAATGAGAACTGTCGAGTTTCATAGCGTGTGGAAAGTGTTATCAATCGGAGAAATCTAATGCTTTGTATGAAGAACAGCTCACACAAAGGTCTTGTTCTTATCTTCTCAGTCGGCCGGGGTGGCCGAGCGGTTCTAGGCGCTATAGTCTGGAACCGCGCGACCGCTACGGTCGCAGGTTCGAATCGGGCATGGATGTGTGTTATGTTCTTAGATTAGTTAGGTTTAAGTAGTTCAAAGTTCTAGGGAACTGATACCTCAGCAGTTAAGTCCCATAGTGCTCAGAGCAATCTTATCTTCTCATAATATTTAGTACTGCAGTTACACTCTACGGATTGTGTTACCCCCCTCGAGAATGAAATCTTGAGGAAATTTGCCTCCGCTAGTTTATGAACTTTTCGAAAAACAGAAAGTAAATAAAAGCCAAGACTCAAAATCACGTCAGCTGCAATAGAGTTGAAAAATGAAAGACAAAATTCAAAAATTCGTCAGCGTGCAATAGAGTTCAATGAAAAACATAGTGTTGTTCCAAGGTAATTAATTGCTCAACATTTTACAGCAGCGAAAGAAACGCTGAATTTTCTGCGTGGAAGGTTATTTATTCAAAGGTGAGTAATTCCTGCATCTTCTCTTAAGCTTTTCAGCCGGATAATTCGTAATTAACAGTTAGCAGCTGTGCCTTGTAAATCTATCATGTGCAAGACCTTTTGTTATCTTAACAGTAAGCTATTACTACCGGTGTCACGACCTCTGCTAACAGAATTACTAGATCTCTACACAACATCCCAGATTTAATGAAAGCTGTCTAAGTAATCTTTGCTCCTCTGCTCCACTAGATCCTCGTTTCGTCAGGTAATAGGTATCGTCTGAAATACCGATCGGTAATATACGAGCTAAAGTAATTGCTAGGCAGTAATAAGACAGCAGTCAAAATAATGCCCAGCGTAACAAAAGTGAGTAATCAGGGCTAATCAGGGCATACCATACGTGGCCAATAGTCTCCACTCCGCGCTCTCTGTAACGTCAGGCTGCGCATAGGATATAACAGTGCATATACAACATGTCCATACCAAGAAAGTGATTTTTGGAGGCTCGAGTAAACGGAGAGAACAGGCTGATTTCGAACGCTACGCTACAAATTCCACTCTGTTCCAACCTTTTTACTTCGGAGTACCACTTGCGTCTAACGCCCTCAATTATTGCAACAAATTTTGTATTGTAGGCATCCACAGCTGTAGAACTGTATCATGATGACGTAGACGGCTTCAGCTGTAAGATAAATATTTGTGATCTAACCAGTTTCGTGGCGTTAGTCACATTTTCAGGGATACATATTTATTTCATAACTTGTTCAAACAATAACCAGTAGATAACGCAAAATTCTCTGTCCTATTGTGATAAAGATTTTCAGCTGTCAAGAGATCGATAGTACAAGTCCCTGCAATCCGCCATATTTTAAATTGGACTGTCGATCTCTTGACCATTGAACATTTTTATCAGAAGTGTACAGAAAATGCTGGGTCATCTACTGGTTGAACTAAGCTACGAAATAAATATGTACCCCAGTTATTAGTTGTCCGCCTCCGGTAACTGAGTGGTCAGCGCGACAGACTGTTAATCCTAAGGGCCCGGGTTCGATTCCCGGCTGGGTTGGAGATTTTCTCCGCTAAGGGACTGAGTGTTGTGTTGTCCTAATCATCATCATTTCATCCCCATCGACGCGCAAGTCGCAGAAGTGGCGTCAAATCGAAAGACTTGCACCCGGCAAACGGTCTACCCGACCAGAGGCCCTAGTCACACGACACGACGAGTTATTAGTTGAATACATCCGGAGTCTATCATCTGCTGCAGCTTTACCCTTTAAGGGTCCCTTGTACCATGCAAATGATTATCTGATGTTTAAACACATAAATATCCTTCTTGTCAATGTTTCCCATGTCCCTCTTATCACCTGCCCATTTCTTACCTATCAGTCCACATGTACTGACCCCGGGCCTATGTGTCGCTGCTGTAATCGTTAGATCTGATCAATGGTGTGCTTCCGGGTGTTCTGCCGAGTTGTTGTTTCAGTTTTGTGCAGAATATTTTCGACGACCGATCCAGTCGTCTTCTTCAGCTGCTGCGAATTTTGTTGTTATGTTTACTCACTATCAGGACTCCAACCACAGTGTGAGATATTGTTGATCTCCCGCCGCAAGTTATAGCCTAGTTCAATTCCCGACGCTCACTACTCTCTTTGATGCTCTTTTGTTTTTCAGTTTCGAAGTAGTCACCCTGTTTACGAGAGGTGCACTTTCTGATTTCTTGGAATTAATCGCGAAGAAGTTTGACGATAGTTTCACAGGCAGTAGATTGTTTCACGTACTGACATCAACTTATCCCGTGTTCGATGGAAAATATTATGAACAAATCGATGAGGAGGCGATGGGTAGCCCGTTATCACCTGTCGTGGCGAACCTATCCGTGGAACACTTTGAAGAAAATGCACCAGAATCCCCCAAGCTGAAACCAAAGTATTTCTGTCGTTAAGTGGACGACGCGTTTGTGGTGTGATCAAATGGAGCGGGAAAGCTTCAAGAGCTCCTGGAACATTTAAACTTTATCCACTGGAATAACTTTATCCATTGGAACATAAAATTCAAGACGAAATTGAAAAAGAAGGCCAACCGCCTTTCCTCGAGAGGTTAGTTAAGAGAAGAACGAACGGATTCCTGAGTCACAGTGTACGTAGAAAAAAAGCACTCTGCCCTCTATCTCCACGTCTCGAGCCTTAATAATCCGCCACAAGGAAATTCCGTGTCAAAGACTCGGGTTCCATAAAGATCGAACACTTTCAGAACAATTCGCCGAAGAATTACCTCACCTACGAATAGTGTTCCGAGGGCATGGGTACTCAGATCATGAAACTGAAAGGACGAAGCAACCAAATTAAAGAACGCCCTAGAAGGAAGACGAGACTGACACCGAGGAAGAGAAGCCAGAATCGCTTATCTCCATTACGGTGGCATATTGGTAGATTCCTATAGACACATAGCATCCAGAGCATTGTTCTCCCTTCAAGTAAGATAAAAACTATGGTTTGTAATGTTAAAGACGATGAAGGTCTTCGGAATTCGAGTGTGTATCGCATCCCATGCGAATATGACATGCCTTATGCAGGAAGAACTGTCAGAACAGTTGATGAGGGATTCAAGGAAAATCAGCGGCATATCCGACTAAACAATGAAGCAAATCAGCTGTCCCCGAGTACTGTCTCAAATATAATTATGAAATGAAATGCGATGCGACCAGTATGGTGGTGTTAACGCCAAGTAATTAAGGAATCTATCGAAGTAAACATGTCAGAAAATCTCATAAAAACGGATGGAGGTTTCGATTTAAGTAACGCTTGGGAACCGGCACTAAATTTATCTCGCCAGCCATCATATCTACCAGAGCAGAAAAACGCCGAGAGAATATACGATTCACAGAATGTCAGTGTGCCAGGAGGTACCTGGATTGGAACAACTACATCAAAATAGTTGAAGGAAAGTCAGATGGTAGACGAAAATGAACTGGAGAAATCGCAAGGAAATGTGTTATCTGTTAAAGAAATAGCTTGGAAAATACTCCTTAGAATGACTCTCGGACATTCTTCGTCAGTCTGAAAACGTTACCTGGTAACATCAGCTGAGATAGACGAAATTGGAATGATCGAAAGGATACCATTAATTTTGTTTAGTAAGTGCGAAGGCGGCAAAAAGGTTGTGGTCTAACTCCAGCAGTGGGCTCTACAATTGTGGTCACGGACAGGTTTACTGTTAAAATTCTTAGAGCGCATGTTTCGAGACTCAAGCAACGTATAATTTCTTCCAATATACACGGTCCAGTTACGATAGTGTGACAACAACCTATGTGCGGGAGGGGGAGGGGGGGGAGGAGGGAAGGACGGAACCAGTTGAGAGATTTATCTGACGTACAAAAGGGCATGATCGGTAGCTTTCGGGCCAAGGATGGAAAGCATTTCCGAGACAGCATGGTTTTTGAACTGCTGGCGTGCCACGCGTCAGGTATACCGTGCATGGCAGAATGTTGCTATCCAAAACCGGCATCGAGGCAACTGTAGTACACCATGGGCCATAGGTCACAGGGTTAAACGACGATTGCAGAGATTTGTGCGGGCTAACAGACGTGCAGCTGTTGAGCAACTGACCATCCAGACGAACCAAGGGATTACCAACAGTGTCTCCTCAACTACAGTTGCGACTGCGCAGCAGTGGCCTGCTTCTTGGCCCTACGTTGACTGCTGTTGAGACTAGAACTTGCACGGCAACACCGCATGAACGCCCACTGAGTGACAACAGGTGACTTTTTCAGTTGAATCTCATTTTATGTTCCACAGGCGTCAAACGTCTGAAAGCAACAATCGTTGGAAAGCTACAGGCCGGTGGCTGAAGGAGCTTTCTGACCTGGGAAACGTTTTCGTTGGTGTCTACCAGCAGCGCAATGCAACGTGTCACACAGCTCGCAGTGTACGTGCGTGGTTTAAAGAGCACCGGGACGAGTTTGCGTACTCCCCTGGTCACTAAACTCCCCGGATATAAACCCAGTTGAGAACCTGGGGACGACTTCGATCAGGCTGTCCGCACCGTGCATCTTCAACCGAGAAACCTAACGCTGCTGACTACGGCACTGGAGCCGGCATGATTCCACATCCGTGTCAATAGCTCCCAGAACATAACTGACTTCCTTCCTGCACGTCTCGTAGTGATCCGCTCTGGAAAAGAGTTTATTCAGGCTTTTGACAGGTGGTCAGATGATGTCACTGGACAGCGTATATCTCGTAAAGTGCATAAAGCCTACGAGAAATTCGAGATCATACACATTTTTTTCTTTCGTGCATCATTTGCGAATGGCACAGACCATAAGGTGTAGTATGGAGTGAGGAGGCGCTTTCTCCGTGCTGGGGGCGGTGGCGGTTTCGATGGCGGGAAAGCCGCTGCTCCGTCATCAGCCGTGGGCGGGCCGAGCAAGGTTAAGGTTCGCCAGTTGCCCCCCTGACCCACATATGCTCGCGCAGTGCACTCTGCCAGGCAGAGACTCCTGCATGTCAGCTCACCACCGATCGCCAGGGTCACCAGCATTTCCTGCTTCGCCATTATTAGCAAGAGCACGCCAACTCTACCATCTATGTACGTACATATTGAAAGGTGGCTACACTGAGCCACAGCGCCAGAGATCGCGCTAGAGAGTATTGTTCCGCCGCCTCCACTGGCAGTGATTATTGAGATGTCGTAGTGGTCAGTGCTTGGGGAGAGTTTGTGGTAGTCAGTACTTGTTAAGAACTCGTAGCAGAGAGTGTTTGTTGAGATGTGCTAGTAGGGAGTGCTTGCTGAGATGTGATACTGAAAAGTTCTTGTTGAGATGTGATAGTAGCGAGTCGGTGTGGAGAGATTGTAATGTCTAGAGTGCTTTTCATCAATATAAATTAAGGTAACAAACTACTTTTCTTTTCCTTCTCATTATTTCAATGTCCTGAATAATGCGTCATTACAGGTTCAGTCAACAAAGCATCTGGCTTGTGTTCTTGTGTTAGAGTGTAATTCTGGTTTTCTTGAGTAATTATGGTATTTCTATTTTCTTTAATTAATTCAGTATAAATGATATTTAAAATTTCTTGTGTTGTTGAAGAAGAACCGTGCCAGATGCGTACGTTGAGTCATACTTCCACACACAGAACAGTTACACTTGTGCTTTGGTTTCGTAGGTTTTATAGTTGCTGGGGACTTAATTAATTAATTGTGTTAATGAAAATTTCCATTTCATTCTTTGTTGTTGTTCTATGCAGTCAGATAGCGTAATAATACTAGTCAGGGCCAACCGTTTACGAGACTTCGTAATCGGACAAACAGCTACTAAAACAAAAAATTAAAATTATTTTCATTATATATTTAATTAAGCCCCCATGCACGTGGCGACCGCTGCTTCGGATCGTCCCTTGGAATTCTTCTGATTGTAGAAATAGTAGACAGTAGGATTGTTGTAGTAATTTGTAGTTTAGTAATTGTAGTCTATATTGCATGTGTAGATTTGGTAATTGTCATTCTTGGCCCAAATGGCTCTGAGCACTATGGGACTTAACATCTACGGTCATCAGTCCCCTAGAACTTAGAACTACTTAAACCTAACTAACCTAAGGACAGCACACAACACCCAGCCATCACGAGGCAGAGAAAATCCCTGACCCCGCCGGGAATCGAACCCGGGAACCCGGGCGTGGGAAGCGAGAACGCTACCGCACGACCACGAGATGCGGGCCAATTGTCATTCTTCTGATGGTATTTTTTTTTTTTTTGCAAAATTTCATTTCTGTTTCTTGTCTACGGGTTTGACAATTAGTGCAATTATTTCAATTGTTCGATTAATCGTGTTTGAGGGAAACATTTCGTGTGAATGGTATTGTTGGAGATAAAGAGTCATTGTGTGTAATTTCCGTATAGTGACGAGTTTTGTATATTTTGTAAATGATCACGCGATCAATGAAAAAGGCAAAAATGATTGATAGTGAGAATCACGAAATTGTTAACATGGCGAACTCGCCAACAGAGGAAAACAGTGTGATGAATAATGAAGTGGAAAACAATGTAATAAGTCGGGAAAATAGTCCGGAACCATTTCAAAATTTTTCTCGATCAGAAAATTTACAGAATACGAGATTAACGATAGAAGATTCTGAAATAGTATCGAACACAGATAGCTTTACAGCTATGACAAAAGAAGTTGGTTTCGCGGGAACTGTTAGGGGCGAAAAGAATTTCGAACCGGCTATTATGGAGCAGTTGATGAGTGCTATATTAAATTTGGGAGCACGAATGGAAACACGGTTAGACTCACAACGATCTGAATTTAAAACAGAGATGGGAACTTTGGCAACACGGTTTGACTCACAAATGGAAACACGGATGGGAACAATGGAAACACGGTTAGGATCTGAATTAAAAACAGAGATGGGAACTTTGGAAACACGGTTAGATTCACGAATAGGGACATGTTTCAAAAATATGAAAGATGAATTGAAGAAAGAAATCAGAGAAGTAGTACAACCGATTTTGAATTCTCACAATAATAGATTAATTGCAGTAGAGATTAGACAAAGGGAACAAGATATAGAACAGGAAGAAAGAGATCGCGTGATAGTACAAAAATTTTCAGAGTTAAATTTACAACGTGCACACGATAAGGAAGAAATATTTGAGAGAATCGAGGAATCCGTACCAAATGACTTAACGCAACAGTGTGAACAGTTAACTACTAAATGTGACAATACCGAAACCCGAGTCGCGACACTTACGGAAGACGTAAACTTATCGGAAAGAGTTGAGGAAATTTCAGATAAGTTGACAAATCTTAGTTTAAATGGGGACAGAGATTCGGATGATACAGCTCCATTACCATTTGCTGAAACCGAAGAGTACCAGAACATAAATAAGCATGTTGAAATTCAGGGAAAATTTAATGTTCGCGTTAAAAGGGAATTTGAGGCATTACGAAAGCAAGTCAAACATATTGAAGGCGAAATCGTAGGAAAAGACAGCAGAAGAAATTTGGAATCACAGATAGCAGAGGGCTTTGAAGAAAATAATTTATTTCATTTACGGAATGCAACAAGAGAGCGCCAGGCGCGTGAACTTGACAATAATCGACATTGGGACTGGGACAGACGCGGTAGGTCTTTGTCGCCACGAGGCGAAAACTTTGACTATAAACACTTTTTGACTGTTCGGAAATTTAAGATCTTTCGCAATTCTCAGAATGACATACATCCATGTTCATGGTTAGATCAATTTACGTACGCACTTCCCCAAATTTGCCATTAATTCACAAACTGAAATTTATGTGCAGCTATTAATGTCCTCAGGGGATTCACTACACTAAGTGAATATGTGCCGTAGCGTTCACAGGGCCCCGAGCTGTAGTGGTGCTATTTCCCTTTTAGTTTTCTGCACCGCTGCCTACTCTTTCACTATTCTTTGTATCTATACAAACAACTCTTCTACTATCCATCTATCTAGACAGTAGATAAAGAATAACCGGATTTGACTGTTTTACCCAAAAGTGACTTTGGAAATTACCGTTTGGACTTACTATATTTTCTGCAGCATTCATTCGTAGTTTAAACGAAATTTTACCTGTTTATCTTCGTGACAATATTACTTCATATGTTGACGACATTCTTATTGCTAAACGTTCTTGGAGTGAGCACAACAAAACTTTGGATTCATTATTACGTATTTTTGCACGAGTTGGCATTACAGTGAACTTGGAAAAATCTGAATTTGGTCGTTCTCAGGTGAAATTTCACGGTCACATTATTTCTACAGAAGGTATTCTTCCTGATCCAGAGAAACTAGACGCTATTCGTAATTATGCTGTTCCTTCCACAAAACGTGATGTTCGTAGTTTCCTTGGTGTCTGTAATTTTGTTAGACGCTTTGTTAGATTGGATGATTTGGCCACACCTCGTTTACACATTTCAGTTACGCGCACTTTGGTCCCAGAAAATGCTTTCATAAATTACGAGAAAATTGCTACTTCAATAATATGGAAAAACGCATTCGTTCTGTTCTTGCCAAATGCAAATTATGTCAACAGGCTAAGCCGCCAACTGTTTCTCACAGAGCACCGTTGTTTCCTATCATTCCAGGGAAATTAAAGGACATGGCTGCAGTCGATTTGTTCGGTCCAGTGGTTCGTTCTACTAATGGTTTTGCGTACATTTTCGTAGCAGTGGAATTGACATCAAAATATGTGTGTTTTACACCTTTACGCAAAGCAACAGCTCGTTCAGTATCTAATGCTTTCATCAAACATTTTCTTAAAGAAGTGGGTCATGTTGATAAGGTTATATCAGATAATGGATCACAGTTTCGCTCTAAAATTTGGCTTCGTACTCTACGGCGTCGTAAGATTAAACCAATTTTTATTTCACTTTTTCACCCTCAATCTAATGCTTCAGAGAGATGGATGAAGGAAATCAATAAATTGTGTCGTCTTTATTGTCATCAGAATCACAGAACTTGGGATCAGTATCTTCATATTTTTCAAAACATTCTGAATGAACTTCCTAATGACTCAACTTCTTTACCGCCTATACTGATATTAAAAAATAAAGTACCAACAAATCGCATTTCTGAAATCGTTCCTTTTCCGCCTTCACGGAAACTGCGGCATTCTGAAGTTGTCAACCTGGCTCTACGAAATATTGCCGGCCGCTGGTGGCCGAGCGGTTCTGGCGCTACAGTCTGGAACCGCGCGACTGCTACGGTCGCAGGTTCGAATCCTGCCTCGGGCATGGATGTTTGTGTTGTCCTTAGGTTAGTTAGGTTTAAGTAGTTCTAAGTTCTAGGGGACTTATGACCTCAGCAGTTGAGTCTCATAGTGCTCCGAACCATTTGAACCATTTTCTACGAAATATTGCATCTGCGGCTGCAAGAAGAGAGAAATCAGCTAAACGTCCTGGTCGTTTAAAAATTTTGTCAGTCGGTCAGAAGGTGTTAATTAAATCTCATCGTTTGTCTCATAAAGGAAAAGGCTTATGTCGCAAATTTTTTCTGCTTTATAACGGTCCATACAGAATTCGCAAAATTATCCATGATAACACTATTTAAGTAGAAATTCTCAAATCTCGGCGCTCTAAGGGAATACATCATATATCGAACGTAAAAATTTTTGTGGAATGACATACTTTAGAGAAACTAACAGCTACATGTAAACATGCAGAGAATACAAGGATACCGCGCAGTGTTTTGGCGGCGGCACATACTCAAAGCAACAGTCAGTCTGCGCGCCGCACAAGGCAGTCGTTGACCGCAAACAATCACCTCCTACGTCACGCGCCTACAGCTGATCGAGCGCTCAGTGTGAATGCACTGACAGCCGTAAACAAATACACAATCTAATTTCTCCGACTAAATTCTGTATAAAGCTATGGTGACTTTATAAATTATGTTATTAACGTTCAGTATTTTTCAGGATACGGTTGTATAAAATATTTAAGAACTTCAGGTAAATTCTGTGTGTGTCCGACGTTAAGAGGACTTACTATCGAGAAAATTTCAGGAAGAATGTAATTTCGAAGATGAAACTAATAAACTAAAAAGGTAATGATTAATTGAGTTTATTTTTCAGGTAACATATTTCCACTTAGGTACGTACTTTAGACGTAATTTGCTGCTTGCGATTACGTGATTCATACTTTGTGCTAAATTTCATGTTTTATGAATTTACTTGTGAAGTGACGTGCTTACGCACATTAACTGATTTTGACGATGATTGATTAACGAACAGGCTTGTTATTTGTATATATTATGCATCGCTTGGCTGCACTGCTTTTTCACTGATGTCATATTTTTTTATTATGTGCCTGCTGTGCTTATTTATTTAAATTGTAATTGTCAACTGATTAATTGTGCTGACTGTGGTTATGTATGTAAGTTTTACTTTGTGATTTATCTGGTTGCGCCTTCATGTTTACTTATTAAGGTTACATATGAACATTTATTTGCTTATGCTGATATGATGATAATGGCCTGTTTATTATGTAAGATACACATTTGCTGCTTTGCGTATGGATTGCATATTAACACATTTCCTTTGTTGTCATAACTACTTTTTAATTAGGTATATAGAAATGCTCACATACTGTGTATGAACATAGAGTTTAGGTCACACTATGGTATTAATTGTAGATTGTTCGCTTGGCAGAGCCTCGTTGTAAGGATTGTGCTGCATTCACTTGTTGACATTCTGTTCTCTACTGGTATATTTACGCGATATTGCATGTTTTGCTTACGCTCAGTGCCTTATATTTTTAAGATAAGAAAATGAACTGCTATAATTCTACGAACGACATTGGTACAAGAAACAGCATAGAAGTCACATGAGCTGGAGGTTTTTAGGAAGCTGTATAAATTTATGCTAATAGGAAGGAAGCTAACGACATGACATACCAACACTAGATTAGACCATTAACACTGAAATATCACGATCATTAACACTTCGTAATCGTACTTAATTACTGAGAGTTATTCGAACTAAGTCTGTTAGAGGTCATGTATGCATTTCTTTTATTTAAGGATGAACAAGGAACCAAAATGTATCTTATAATTTATAATGAGTAGAAGATTTGGGTCAGATGGATTACACAGAGGTTGTGTGTGGACACTGTGTCTTCGGATTGCATGAGATGATGAATTGAGGTTTGCACTAGGATTTTGTCTGTACTTGTTCGAGGAGACTGACTAGAGGAAAGAGTTGTTATGGAAGTGAAATGATATTGGCAATAAGGTTTATATGATCAACGTATTGAAGAGGTATTATAGAGGTATTGAGATTATGTGAAGTTGATGATTATTGGAGTTTTCGTGGACAAGAGGTAAGGTAAATGATATTGATGATAAGGTTTATATATATCGACGTATTGAAGAGGTATTATTGAAGTATTGAGATTATGTGTTGCTGATGATTATTGGAGTTCTGGTGGATAAGAGGTAAAGTAAGTGAGGAGCATATTTTTTTTTGTTGGTCTATATGGAACAAGGAGGATGAAGATGGCAGACTAGAACACTCAAGTAGAAAGAAGATTGTCTACACACACACTTTGTTAAATCACTAAGCAGTATATATATATATATATATATATATATATATATATATATATATATATATATATATATATATATATATATATATATATTTTTGAGAGAGGAAGCATTTGCATATCTTGGCTCACTGACAGTTGTTCAGCAACCGTACATTTTGATCTGGCTTGGCAAACATTGGTCTTGACATGATGACTATGACGTTGACTAACTATTATTGACTGTTATACATTGCTGCCACTACTACATGATACACATGATGAACATAAAATTTTGACAGAATTGCATTTACACAGTTAACACTATTCAATTACACAGTAGCACTAATGTGGATGAAAGATGAGTGAGTGTTTTTTGTGTGTTTTCCTTTCCCTATCCCAAATTGGTACCAACCTATCTCCTAAATATTATTTTACTTGTTGTTGTGGCTTGCACTGACGCCCATAAAAATTATAGGTTTACTGATATTTGTGTATTTGTAATATTTAATATGACAATTATCTGATATCATTTGTGTGTTTGTTATTATTTGTATGTTTAGTGTAAAAGCATTGTATGTGTATTCAAACTATTGTTCATGCCTGAACTGTCTGATTAGTGATGGTGCTGCACTTATCAACATGATGTGAGACATTTAGTCATGTTTAATTTCTGCTGATGAACAGTGTGATTAGTGACAGGGAATATTATGGACTGTGATTTGCACTTTTTCTACATGATTGGTGCCACTAGGACATGTTTAATTTCTGCTGATGAACAGTGTGATTAGTGATGGTGAATTTTATGGACTGCGGTCAGCACCTGGTCAACATTACTGGGTGCCACTGATGGACTGCTTCTACTGAAATGATGTCACTTGTTGGTGTCTGCACCTGTTTAACATTGCTGGGTGCCACTGATGAATTGCTTCTACTGAAAAGATGTCACCTGTTGATATCTGCACCTGTTCAACATTGCTGGTGCCACTAATGGAACTGCTTATACTGAAATGGTGTGACTTGTTGATGTCTGCACCTGCTCAACATTGCTGGGTGCCACTGATGGACTGCTTCTACTGAAAAGATGTCACCTGTTGATGTCTGCACCTGCTCAACATTGCTGGTGCCACTAATGGAACTGCTTATACTGAAATGGTGTTACTTGTTGGTGTCTGCACCTATTCAACATTGCTGGGTGCCACTGATGGACTGTTTCTACTGAAAAAATGTCACTTGTTGGTTTTTGCACCTGTTGACCATTGCTGGGTGCTACTGCTGGAACTGTCAACTACTTGTTTCTTGGGCTATGGAAAGCGTTTATGTGAATATTTGTATAAACTGATTTTTTGTGTATTACTGTTGGTGAAAAGTTATGAGACTCTTACCTGCACATATTCGTCATTGCTGACGCTATTGATTGAACTGTTTAACCACATAATACTTGTGTAAACTGTTATGTAAAGTCACATGTATGAAAGAATTTGTATTGCTTACTGTATTAGGTTATTGAAAGGTCAGTGCAAAGCCAAAATTTTATCTAGTTATATGATATTTACGCATTAATATTATCTTTTATTTTTGTCTGTATTTTTTTTGACGAATTTGGTGGTATTTTCACCACCAATGCTGGCAAAAATACCATCAAATTCTAGCCTGTGGAGGAAGGGCATATGAAAGGTGGCTACACTGAGCCACAGCGCCAGAGATCGCGCTAGAGAGTATTGTTCCGCCGCCTCCACTGGCAGTGATTATTGAGATGTCGTAGTGGTCAGTGCTTGGGGAGAGTTTGTGGTAGTCAGTACTTGTTAAGAACTCGTAGCAGAGAGTGTTTGTTGAGATGTGCTAGTAGGGAGTGCTTGCTGAGATGTGATACTGGAAAGTTCTTGTTGAGATGTGATAGTAGCGAGTCGGTGTGGAGAGATTGTAATGTCTAGAGTGCTTTTCATCAATATAAATTAAGGTAACAAACTACTTTTCTTTTCCTTCTCATTATTTCAATGTCCTGAATAATGCGTCATTACAGGTTCAGTCAACAAAGCATCTGGCTTGTGTTCTTGTATTAGAGTGTAATTCTGGTTTTCTTGAGTAATTATGGTATTTCTATTTTCTTTAATTAATTCAGTATAAATGATATTTAAAATTTCTTGTGTTGTTGAAGAAGAACCGTGCCAGATGCGTACGTTGAGTCATACTTCCACACACAGAACAGTTACACTTGTGCTTTGGTTTCGTAGGTTTTATAGTTGCTGGGGACTTAATTAATTAATTGTGTTAATGAAAATTTCCATTTCATTCTTTGTTGTTGTTCTAGCAGTCAGATAGCGTAATAATACTAGTCAGGGCCAACCGTTTACGAGACTTCATAACCGAACAGAGAGCTACTAAAGCAAAAAATTAAAATTATTTGCATTCTATTTTAATTAAGCCCCCATGCAATATAGTCCACAATTCGACTTGTTATCGACAGTATTGACGTATTCGGAAGAAGTGCAACATTCGCTGAACACTAGAAGGAGAAACGATTTGCGCTAGACCAGCGCCGGCCACAGTGTCCCAAACTTCACGTGTGCAACGTGTGTGGGCAGCGTGCGGACAAAGGACCGGCCTGTCACTCAGCTTTGTCGGCACTTCTCGGAAGTACCCGGAAGAACGTGACGTTTCATTTAGCATTGCGGTGCGGTCGGGACAACTCTAACTCGGCAGAATCGTGGTGTCAGCGATGTTTACCATGCGCTATTTGTTCGCGGTATGAAGGATGTTCACAGATCCAGCAGCTGTTTGCACAAAAAGATGCAGTCTACCGATCTATCATCACAATCCTTTAAAATGAATGGGAATGACTGAATAGATGGATGAGAGTTCTCAACTCGCATAAGCGAAGCGTACTGCTTATTTGCGATGAAACGACTTTATAGTACACGCAGAAACAATTTAATCATCTATATGAATATGAAAGAGCAAAAAATTACAACTGTCGACAGACGGGATTCATTTTTCTGTACATCAAGAAGTAGTTTGTGCTAAATTTGCTGGCATAGAACACATGAAGAAATTGGTGGTCCAGATGGCAAAATTTCTGAAGTCGCACCCATTATTCCATTTTCAGTTGCAACAGTTTTCAATGGAAATGAATGTAAGGTATAGAGACTTCATATATTACTGAAAAATCCGTTGGTTCAGTCAAGGGCATACTTGGAACGATTTTTCTATTTAAATCTCGCTATTGATGAATCTACAAAGGAAAAAGGAGTCCAGGAACGAAAATTAGAACATCTGACACGGTTTGCAGACTTCGCATTTTAAGTAGACATCTGCACACTGCCCGCAGTAAGACATTGGAAAGTAACTTTTTTTCACATTTGATGGCGATGCATTTAGAAAGTAAATAGGGTTTTAGAAGGGATACATTTTGACAACCTCAGTGGCGTTAAAGAAAACGCAAGGTTTGAAGAATTCTTTGTGGCCTTGGAAGAATTACAACCATAGTTTTATAAACGTTTCGAGGACACTGTCGATCTTACCTGTTTTCGAGCTGTTTTCGAGACCGTTTGCCGTTTCAGTTTCAAACGCCCCTGTGCGTGTTCAGATGCAACTGACTGTCCTGCAAGGTAATTCTAGTTTTAATTAAAAATATTTTTAAGTTACCAGCTGTCCACGGCGCCTAGACTGCTTTTCGCAGGTATATATTTCAAGTCTCCGTAATGAAGTTGCAAAATTTCTGCCATACTTCCATCCACATATTTGTGTGAAAGGACTTTTTTCGATTATGAAAGCAAATAAGTCAGGATCACGTAGTAACTTTAGTACTAAAATATGTGAAATTGTCTGGGTCTGTTCGTAAACCGACAGTTCGCACCAGATAAAAATTATGTTATGTCTTCAGCGCCCCAAAAATTATTAATTAATTTTGAAAACAACTTCTTCCTGTTTTCTCGATTGATCTGTGTTCAGTTTTTCAAGGCCTATCCCTGTGCCAACTTATAACTAAATCTGAGGGGGGTGCGATGGGGAGGTTCCCTTGTGAGCACTATAGGACTGAACTTCTGAGGTCATCAGTCCCCTAGAACTTAGAACTACTTAAACCTAACTAACCTAAGGACATCACACACATCCATGCCCGAGGCAGGATTCGAACCTGCGACCGTAGCGATCGCGCGGTTCCAGACTGAAGTGCCTAGAACCGATCGGCCACACCGGCCGGCGCATGGCGGTGGGGTAAATGTAAAGAAGGGCCCAGTGTTTTTGCACTCGAGCCCGGGCGTGGCCCGCCAGCCGAAATCTTGGCCACTCCTGCTCTAGGCTAACACTTCCTGAAGAATATATGAACTGTTCAGCGGGTTTCATTTTCAATAGGCTTCCAACAGAACTGAAAGAATTTAGTTATAAGCCCTAAGGATTTGAATCTAAGTTGTAAGGTTTCCTTGTGGCGTCGGCCGCTGTAGCAGAGCCGTTCTAGGCGCTTCATTCTGGGTTCGAATCCTGCCTCGGGCATGGATGTGTCTGATGTCCTTAGGTTAGTTAGCTTTAAGTAGTTCTAAGTTCTAGGGGACTGATGACCTCAGATGTTAAGTCCCGAGGAATTTTTTCTGTAACGTGAAATATTTTCGCATATTCTATGTTTTATTAATTCTTTTTGTATATTTTCTAATCAGCCTTCTGTAAACCATGTACTGAGTCCTTCTGTGATCAACAATATTTAGCTCGCACGGTCAAACGGAATCTCAGAGACAAATAAACGCATACCTAATACTGCATATCCTATTTATTCACATCTTGAGTGATGTGTCGGCAGCGGGGCCAACACCTTGTAGATCGAAGTGGCTGAAAATGCACGCTAAACTAACGCAGACGGGCGTGAAGTACTGGAACATGAGACTTATTAATGAATAAGAAGAAAAGTACGTAGCTGGAATAATATACTTAACTTTATTCTCTTGTTGGAATACATCTCTTGAATAGTAGTAAGCTATAAGCACTGATACAAATGGCGCCTTGCTAGGTAGTAGCTATGGAATAAGCTGAAGGCTATTCTATCAGTCTCTCGGCAAATGAGAGGAAGACTTGGTAGGTCTGGTCGCAAGCTATGTCGTCCGTACAACTGGGGCGAGGTCTAGTCCGTGTATTGTGACCTGCCATGTGGTGGCGCTAGGATTGCGATTACACAGTGGCGACACGCGGGTCCGACATGTACTACAGGACCGCGGCCGATTTAAGTTACCACCTAGCAAGTGTGGTGTCTAGCGGTGACACCACATTGAGATTCCTACCACACTGTGCTGCGTCTCCTCTTCCAACTTCGCAGTTGTTACTACAGTAGTTTCCTGATTATTTTTGTTTTTTTCGTTAATTTTTTGGGTAGAACTGGGCCAAGAAAATCTTATTTCGTCCCAGAATGTCTCCATGCTGCAAACACTGTGCTGATTTCATTCAAAAATGGTTCAAATGGCTCTGAGCACTATGGGACTTAACTTCTGAGGTCATCAGTCCCCTAGAACTACTTAAACCTAACTAACATAGGGACATCACACAAATCCATGCCCGCGGCAGGATTCGAACCTGCGACCGTAGCAGCAGTGCGGTTCCGGACTGTAGTGCCCAGAACCGCTTAGCTACTCCGGCCGGCGGCTGATTTCATTACACTGTCGTTTCTTACACTTTTCCACTTTCTTAACATTACAGACACCACTAGTTCACATCATTATGACCAAGTAGTAGAACCCACAGTAACTTCCACCTCAGTCACAGTAGACAGATGAGCAAGAACTAACATAATTGGTATCTGGTCCCTGCATTGTTTAGCACACCTGCTCAGGGATGCAGAGTGTAGTAGTCACACAATAAGGATAGCGTTAGGGGTTGCCCTGCGGATGTTCCGTTGGTTTAAGTTGCGTGTGGCAAGGCTCCGTGCCTTGTTGCAAGATGCACCCTCTGCACAAGAAAGATTATCATAGTATACGGGCAAACGTAACCTCTGGAGACGAATTCACCACCGAAGTGGACAATGGAGCCTTCATCATCGATTGGTATTTGTGGAGAGTGCTGAGGAAGTAATTCTACTACCATCCGCCATATAAAGTAGAAAACATGGAGAAGGAAATGTAAATCTCTTCCAATGATAACTAACTACGTTAGAGAATTTATGCAGCGTGTGCATCGGGCGCTCTTGACGACGGTGTGTCCGTCGTGTAGTGACATGAAGCTCTGCGGAAACCTTGGTACTTTTCGAGATGAGTAGACTATGTGCTAGCACCAGGTTTTATCCCCTCTCAATACTCGTTACTAACAACAACATAAATATGACACTACGCTATACACTCACTCAGTATTTTTACAGGTACGAGACGGATACACTTAACACACCCAATTACCAAGTCACAAGGTGACGTCAGTTAAGAAGACCTGCACTAGGCCGTGAGCTATACATCATCGTAGTTACAACAAAATGAAAATATGTAAATTGTTAGCAAATGATATTGAAAATTTACTTTCTCGGTAATGATCTCATTGTTGTGAGTTCGTATTAAGAAGAAGGAGTGTCACCAAATTTGTCGCGGAAATATGTTGAACGTTGACTGTACATATAGAAACGCTCAATTGTCCGCTATAAAACAATATCCACAAATGGCACCTTAAAGTCGACCAGATGTAAAATAAATGGACCGTAATACCCACACTAAACGTTTTTTTTCCAGTTACATACCTGAAGCTCATTTCTCGACAGTTTCTAAATGTCTGTCGCGTATTGTTTGAGCAATATTACGCAACTGGACAGTAGTCCAAATTTTTTCGTATCACATGAAACTGTACATTTTATCTTAATAGTGCTGAGAGCTGATGGGGGTAGTGTGCAGTTATCACGAAAAAAATACTGTCATCTTGATTTGCACGCGCCTTCCACTGGCAGCTTTCTATTCTCCAGGCGGAGACGTGGTAAAAACTATTTTTCCTATTTGGTCAGAATTTCAGGTTTCATTCCAGTTGACGAGAAAGGACAGAAGGAAATACATTCTACTCCTTGTGTCACGACTAGAGGTGATACACATTCATCGGCTCATTAGCCCAGCCATAAGCTCATGCGGAACTTACAGCGAGCAAATGTTTCGGCACTGAAGCCAGTCTTTGTTAATTGTTGGTATAGGGCATGGACAGTTTAAAATTTAGTGTCCTTCTTTCTCGTGGAGTGCGAAACATTGACTGCCACACAGTATTCCATTCGACTGCATTAATTGCAGTCATTGACTTCAGTAATTCTAAATAACATCCAAGATTGTCGTGGACTTTAATAAAACTGAAGAAAACGTTCTCATTCCATCTGGAACGGTACCCGTCAGTTGTAAGTAAAATATAAGAAAAGCCACACCTGCTGTAGTCTGTATGTTATGCAGCACAGTTGCAACCAACAGTACAGTAACATCATGCGAAATAATCCTGATAACCCTTTCTCGGGCACAGATGGCCATTTCAACAGTTTTAAAACACAGGGCTGAAACATTGTAACTAATTCAGGAAACATAGTGTCTTCAAGTTATAGTTCTTTCCAGTTCCTTAACTAAAGGTACACAATCACAACAACACACATTTTTTTAAAGTCATTAGTTAATCGCAGTTTATACGTAAAAGAAGTATTGAGTAACGTGTGTGCTATAATCTCGTAATGGAGTTACAGGTTTTCTCACATGTCATAACCCAAAGTTTGTATTCACAAATGCTTTCTCTCTCTAACCATTTTCTTAAATGCAAATCATTTTTGCCATCTATTGCTGACTTTGAATCTATTCGGCTAATGCCGTGATACTCTCGATAGAGAACTGAATCATTGGAATTCGAGTTCAGCATCACTTTTTTGATACAAATCCTCGAAAAGTCACATACTTGCAAAAAAATAAATAAATAAAATAAAGTACCATTGTCGTTTGATGTGCTCTGAAAAGCGGAAAAAAATGTTAATACAGTTTGCAGTTCCGCCTACAGTCGTCGTTAACGTCCTTCATCTTCGCACAGGGGCGTTCTAATAAGGTGCTCAGCGTTCCTCCAGCTCTGTTAAATTTGCGCAGTGCTAGATATTGCTGCTAGTACTAGTCCTAGTCTGCTGTCTTGTTTACGTCATACCGGAGGTGATTTCGTAGTTTCCTTCCTTCGACCTGCTCTCGTGAAGCCGCATTCACCCGGCTGATTCGGCGATCAAAGCTGTCGCCTGCTTGCTTTCTCCCCCTAGTAATTATACAGGTTCCCAAAAAAGTTTTACCACAAATTTCTAAGCAGTCGGCTTTCGGGCAAGAGTCTGTGGAATCTCTAGAACGACGCATGTCCTTGCCAAAACACTGAGTCCACAAAAGCAATTTACTGCACCATGAAAACCACATTGAAGTGAGTCCAACGTTCCATTTATTGATATGAACGTGGATTACGCATTATATTACGACATTATTTACAATAATTTTATTAGTTCTCATTTTCTCGAATTATCAGTATTTTAATACCATCAAAAATTTAAGTGTGCTCAAAACCAACACAAAACTGGACGTAAAAATTTACAATTATTGTTGGTGTATGTAGAAGGTCCATTTCAAGCAGAGTATAACTGAGCTCTTGTTTGTCCATCCAAACAAAGAGAGAAGTGTGTGTGTGTGTGTGTGTGTGTGTGTGTGTGTGTGTGAGGTGTGTGTGTGTGTGTGTGTGTGTGAGAGAGAGAGAGAGAGAGAGAGAGAGAGAGAGAGAGGGAGAGAGAGAGATCACCAGAACACCCTCGTTTTGAAGATTGTAGAGGGAACTCAATTCTATAGATATCGGGCTATCAGTGTTCACAATAGGAACATGTGTGAAGTTAAAGGTGTACAGTACTTGGTCGCAAGATAAGCAGTTTTTCCTTGTCTTATTCAAAGCGCAGTTTGACGTTTTTCACATCAAAGATTTTAATAGTTACTGGTCCCTACAAACCTCCGTAGCAATCCGGAAACATAAATATCCCTAGCCAACCATGGCGTCTGACCTAGCGACTTCACGCAAAGGCTAACGCAATCGTTTCGTATTCAACGCAGATTTCAATCCTACTTGTTTTTCATGGCTATCTTAATTATAGACAAAAATAAATTAAAGAAGGGGAATGACCGATCCCAAGTAGGTACGAAAATAGTACTCGCCCTCACATTTCAAGGAATCGACTTAATGAACTTATTAAATTAGCCTCAGTTTCATTGAAATAAATGCTACGTGAAGTACCAGCAAACGCCCTTCATCGTGTCACTAGATAGAGTAAGGTTCAAAGTCTTATGTTCGCACATACATCAGCAACCTGAAAAGGAGTGGGTTTCGGATGCACATCTTTAATTAAGTGTATCCAGTCCTTTGGAACGTCAGCCTTTGTTTTACGTCTGATGAGGCCCACGTCTTTGTGACTTCCAGGTATGAAAGTCGTCTTACTGGGAATGTCACACGAATTGATTCAAATCGATTTGCATGATGGACGAGATAATGGACGAACCTAAAAAGGGTGTAGTTTTTGTTTTGACCACCACATCAGTCACAAAAGATTTCCAATTTTTAACGTCCGGATCCAGAAACGAAGTAACATAATGATGAAGGAAAGAAACTACTTCATTTGAATCTTTCTTCCCTGTAGTTTCAGGATAAACATAAAACACTGCATTACTGCCTGAGAGTCAATGTATGTTCAATAGATATAGAGAAAGATGTCGCTTATAATAGACAATGTTGGTGCTGATGTTTGGACATGGAAGATTTCGTTGGAAATCCATACATATCGATTCAGTGTTTGTAAAGTTTCTGCTTCTCTGTCGAAATTGTCTTTCGTGCTGTCTTTTATGTTTTATGGTGGTGCAGTTCACATTCAATCTTCTCTCTCTCAATATTACTTTGAACGTCTGATCTTTCCATTCCATCTGTTGCATGTGTGAGTTGTGCCTCTAGAGCTTTGAAAGTTACAGAAAACTTATCACAAGTACTGCATGTATCACTTCGAGGGAAACCGAATGAGATATTAAATTTTGTCTTAAATATTTTACAATAAGATTCATATGATACGGAACAAGTAGAATGTGCCTCTTGACACACCTTGAACATATTCTTGATTGTGAGTTGTTCAGGCAAATATAGTTTCTGTGCTTTATTTATGCTGTAATGACTGTACCGTCCATTAAATGACTTGTGAGCGCAGATGTTTGCTCTGTTTCTGTTGAAAGTTTATGAACTTGGTTTCTGTGTTTCCCTCCTTTATCAACTGGCGCCATGGCTTCATTTTTTAAGGAATTCCCAATAGTTTCTAATCTTTTCTTTGAAATACCATGCAATGATATAAAGGCCTTTTGACAAATAGACAATTCTGTCACAGTATTGCTTCTCATTATTCTGACTTTATAATGAAATGTATAATCACACAAAGTAACTACTGTCTGATCTCTGCGAGGCCTTCGGCATTGTACATTGTCAATGGAAATCGGTCCTGTCAGGTTGAAACGTCCCCTTGGAGAAATTTATACAATGACTGTGTTTAACTGACACAGAATATTTTTAGCGCAACGGAATCTGACTTTCAATAATCCCTACAAGAGAATGGCCCTGAATAAATTAACCTATACGTTTCAAAAATCACTTACCTCACAAAAATCTTCGTTACTCGAACTACTCCAATACAGCGAGCCCCACTACTGCCAGCTAAATAAAAGATTCAGACTACTGAAGGCACTAACTACTGATAGGCATAGTTAGCGAATGAAAGAGTTTGATAGAGAACAAACAATGTATTTACCTTAATAGTGTTCAAAGGTCATAATATATATAGCAGTTCATGACATCCAGTCTTACAAATTTACTGTCTCTGCCCAGATCATCCGCTCTCAAAAATCCGCCATCTCACTTCCTCACATCCACCACTGCTGGCGGCTCACCTCCAACTGCACAACGCTACGCGCTGTTAACAGCCAACTGCCCAACGCTACAATGGCGAGTGTTACAACAATGCCAACCAGCCACAGTTCGCACACAGCACAGCCAGTGATTTTCATACAGAGCGCTACGTGGCGGCGGCGTTATCAATATAAGAACCTAAACAGCCTACTTACAAGGTGATAACTTTGCTCACTCCAGTTCTTCAGCAAATTGAAATTAGATATTAATGTAGACTTCTCTGCATCGGTTAGCTAATCAGTGCAATTCTTCTTGCAGTTACAATGCTCTCCTATTTCATGTGGGATTGTTCTTAGCTTTTTAGATACTTCAGATTGTCTACCATAGCTCTGTCTTTTTCAAGACTTACCACTGCAATTTGACTCTGGATATTCCATCACCAGTTGAAACACCGACCTCAGTTGGATTTTACACGAAATTCAATTCAATCTACCACACCACAAAGCGCTGAAGCGATTGTCAAGGCTGCTCTGTCTTAGCACAAATCACGGCACGAAATTCAGTTCCACCACAGCACGAAGCAAAGAAGCTAATGTCAAATCCGCTCCTTGTTACCTTCGAAAATACATAAGAAGATCAACAATGACATTTCATTTAACAATGTCAACAATGAGACTACCATAAAAGCAGACAAAAAAACCAATACAGCTCAGAAATCCGCGCCGGCCGCAGTGGCCGAACGGTTCTAGACGCTTCAGTCTGGTACCGTGCGACCGCTACGGTCGCAGGTTCGAATCCTGCCTCGGGCATGGATGTGTTTGATGTCCTTAGGTTAGTTAGGTTTAAGTAGTTCTAAGTTATAGGGGACTGGTGACCTCAGCTGTCAAGTCCCATAGTACTCAGAGCAATTTGAACCATTTTCAGAAATCCGCACCTGCTGGACTTCACCTTTCTGTCCGTGTATTGGACGGACTTGACCCATTTTCTCCTTTACATCTTATTTTAATCTGGCTACAACTCTGTGACTATACCCATCACATTCATTTAAGTTCACGCAACTGAAAGTACATCTGATGAACTTCGTAATGATACCACTAACTCATTTTCGTGAGATTTGGACTTCCTCCCTTCTTTCCGTGTAGTCTTCATCTGATACTACACTAGAAACTATACCAAATATGGGTCTGAGACTTTATTACGGCGTATCAATGTTTCCGTTGCTCTTATCATAGTAAATCAGAATCAAGAAAAGTTAAAAACAAAGACAGTACTAATTTAATTAAGGCTTGCATACATACCAAGAAGACTTAAAGCCAAATAAAGACGTGTTGCTTCACAAAGTACTGAAAGTTTTGCGCCATCCTTGTAGCTTGCATCGTGAATGATAAACCGGCACGGTATCATATAGTCATCGAGTAATAAATGATTAATTTTTTCGATTTTATCTTACGATTATTGGCTATTTTAGCTGTTTTAACGCATAATTTTTGTGATAGTATTCCAGATATGATAAGGGGCAACAAAAATGTTTCCTTTCGAAGGCTGACAGTCCAGAATCGGTATGTCAATCAGTCATATCGCCGTGAGCATTGAGGCAATCATCACATCGAACACTAGGTTGAAGATGGCCGTTTGGTATAACACCGTCTCCTTCTCTATAACGAAGTCTGTAACTGCCTGCTGCACGTCCTCATCCGACAGCAAACGTCGACCCTTCGAGGCCTTTTTTAAGGTACCGAAAGCATGAAATCACATGGGAGAAATCGGGACTGTAGTGTGGGTGCTCGACGGCTCCCACTTGCATTGGCGTAACTTCTGCATCACGACTTTTGCGATAGGGGGATGTGCGTTGTCATGAAGCAGCAGTGCCCTCCCACGCACCATTTCGTAACAGTGGTTTTCGACAGGTATGCTACCCTGCACACATTCTTCATTCTCCAGTGGAAGTGTACTGGCGTTTGTCCTTCGGCAGCCAAGAAAACGATAATAGCACGCTGGTTCTGTTTGGACGTATTTTGTAATAACGTCGACGTGGTTAACATTTTCGCATTTACCGCCTCCGCGTCGGAAAATTCGAATGCCACTCTAATCCCTTGCCTATATGCTGGTGCTTATAATCGCTCATTGTAATCGCACTACGTTGCATACCCGAGGTAGCAACGCCCTCAAACTGAAACTTTTTGATCGCTTGTCAAGCACTATCAAAAGAAAGTCTAAGTTCTGAGACCTTTCTAAATCAGACTGCCTAACGCAGGGTAGGAATACGTTTCGCTATAAGAGAGTTTTCGGAACTCCAGATGTAATATATCAGTAGCAGGATGTTCGGATGAAATAGAAGAAACCTCAAATCAAGTGAACCAGGGCATGGAACCCTAAATCACGAGCACCGGAGCAGTAGGGCTGCATATAAAGCACCAGAAATTGCAGTACTTGCATAATATTTCATTGGTCAGTTCCCTTCTCTCGTTACCTTGTCCTGGGCAGGCGAGCGCTCGAAATGGCTGCCAGTTCTGTAAGTGTCTCGCATTAGCTGTCTGAGCCTGTCGCACGTGCGCAGCGCTCGTACACGTAGTCTGTCGAAACCTAAAACGTTGCTGTAGCCACTCTACACAAGATAGTTCTTAGCTCAGATTACAGTGTCGATAGTTATAAACTTCGCAGTAGATCATTTTGTGCATGAGGATATTAATGTGAGTCCCAGTCACTTTAATTGCTTATTCTTTGTGAATGTTTTTTCAGTTTCCGGTTACTTTTCGTTGATTACTCTTCGCCGTCAGACCAGTGAGAGTTGCCCTTGGTACGTTCAGGCAGTTTGCGATACGTTTCGACCGACTAACGACACCCTCCTTATCAGCCTTCTTGAAAATCAAAGCGCTCTTCCATTTTAACTCAGCTACTTGTGGCTAACTGCGTACCGAGGGAGATGGGACTGTGGTAAGCACACTGGACTCGATGCGGGAGGACGACGGTTCAAATCCGCGTCTGGCCATCCTGATTTAGGTTTTCCGTAATTTCCCTAAATCACTTCAGGCAAATTCCGGGACGGTTCTTTTGAAAGGGCACGGCAGACTTCCTTCCATATTCTTCCCTAATCCGATGGGACCGACGACCTTGCTGTTTTGTCCCCTCCCCCAAATCGACCAACCAACCAACCAGCTAATTGCCTGGATAGATATCTTAACATAACAGACTTAACTTCCTGGCAGATTAAAACTGTGTGCCCGACCGAGACTCGAACTCGGGACCTTTGCCTTTCGCGGGCAAGTGCTCTACCATATGAGCTACCGAAGCACGACTCACGCCCCGTCCTCAAAGCTTTACTTCTGCCAGTATCTCGTCTCCTATCTTCCAAACTTTACAGAAGCTCTCCTGCGAACCTTGCAGAACCAGCACTCCTGAAAGAAAGGATACTGCGGAGACATGGCTTAGCCACAGCATGGGGGATGTTTCCAGAATGAGATTTTCACTCGGGCACACAGTTTTAATCTTCCAGGAAGTTTCATATCAGCGCACACTCCGCTGCAGAGTGAAAATCTCATTCTGGAAACATCCCCCAGGCTGTGGCTAAGCCATGTCTCCCCAGTATCCTTTCTTTCAGGAGTGCTGGTTCAGCAAGGTTCGCAGGAGAGCTTCTGTAAAGTTTGGAAAGTAGGAGACGAGATACTGGCAGAAGTAAAGCTGTGAGGACCGGGCGTGAGTCGTGCTTCGGTAGCTCAGATGGTAGAGCACTTGCCCGCGAAAGGCAAAGGGCCCGAGTTCGAGTCTAGGTCGGGCACACAGTTTCAATCTGCCAGGAAGTTTCATATCAGCGCACACTCCGCTGCAGAGTGAAAATCTTATTCTGATAACAGACTTACTTCCTTCAATGTAAGAAAAAAAAGTCGAACTTATAAGTAATGAGTGTTTCAATATTTTTTAACCATATATATTCACAATTATTTTCATCCGGAGAGTGTGACTTAGAATTAGTTTCCGCTATTTTGTATAGGATCAGTGATATTTCCTTAATTGTTAAGTTCCAAATGGTGCAGCGAGTGCGTTTGTTGCCAACTTTGGAACATAACAGATATTCACACAAATAAATTCAGAAGGATTAGAAGGAAAAGTTACTGTGTCCAGGACGATCCCAAAAATAGCTGAAGGAAGTGCCATTCCGCTTAATTATACATCGTAGCAATCACTGCCACTTACTGAGTTTCAGACTGAGCTACACTGTATTTTTTGGCATTCCCCGAGATTGTGGTGAAGTAACCGCTTAAAACCCGACTTTCGTTGTAAAAATGATCAGTTCAGCACTCCGATGTGACCTTATTTTTCACTGAGGCAGAAGACGTTTGTGCAATTACGCGCACATCTTCACTTCAACAAGTATTTTTCTGTCGTTAGCAGTTGGTGGAGATGAAAATCCTAGGTAGCTACGGCTTAACCTTGTGTCATCTGTCGTTTCAAGAAGTATATAACCCACTTAAAATACGTCCATCATCGTAATCACAGGTAATTTACAAATATCGAAGGTAATGAAAGACAATATGAACGATGAACAGAGGGCAGTTACTCGTGAAATATTACGATTTCAATTTATGTGGTTCGTTGATTTCTCGGATGTTCTCAGTTCAGATGGATCGTAATTCGGCCAATATAATCAATCCAGTGATGACAGAACGTTTGTATTGGACAACCAGATCCGTGATGCAACTGTACGGTACCGAGCTCTTTTCTAGAAATGGTTATTATTCAACTCGTAAGAATTAAGCTCAAACGGAAATAAGACTTAGTAGTGCAGTTACAACCGCGCAGAAAACATCAGGTCATAAAGTTTATGACGTCCACAATAGATAGTATGTTGAGGGGCTAATAATAATGCTTCGTTCAACTAATGCTCTGAACTCTGGTATCAACTGACATATTGAAACAAGTATGTCTTTTTTTTTAATGGAATCGTATAATTTTCACAACTGCGTTCAGTAGGTCTTGGAAAGATGAATAAGGTGACAACGCGTTCGTTACTATTGATGTTGAAACCTCCCGCAAAAGAGTCCGAGATATGAATTAAAATTGGACAGCAATGCAGTCATTGTACTCTATTGCGCCAAGAAGAGCTCTCAAGCCAGGCTTCGTCGTTATATCCAGCGAGACAGGCCTACGTTACGAAGACAGAACCTCATTTCAAAACCAACATAGATACAGTTTCAGTTACAGTTTTTGTAGATGGATGGCGTATGCTAAATCTGACGCAGCAGATGGGGTTTACTAAAACTATATCAAATGTGTGTACACTTCCAGGTTTTTGTGGAAACAACTGTAATTTCATCAGGTAGTTTTTCCTCATTGGTCTAAATGTCTGCAAGCAAGAAATTTTGAAGCAGTAATGATTTGCCAATAGATAACGAAGTTTCTGCTACTTTTGCAGTGGAGATAAGTAAACAGTTGAAAGACTTTATACAACGACGAAGTCAGGCATGAGCGTGTTTACAACGCAATAGTTGATTACGGCCGATTTGCTTTTCAGTGTTAGAATATTTCTCTGAATCCTTTGCAAAGAGTTTCAAGCTCAAAATCAACAAGCGTTATATCATTGTACTCGTCTTCTCAAGTGCTTTCGGATGCCGTTAAAAGTGCATATCATTCTATTTTAAAAAATCATACTTTCTTCAATATCTCGAACGATACAAAAGTTAAGATTCTTTATTACATCCCAAAGTACATGTCCCATAGTGTACTACCATTCGCCGAAAACGTTGTTTCTATATCTACAACCGTTCATAAAACAAAGGGGGGGGGGGGTTGTATCATACGGTACTCACCCTGTAATACAAAGGTAATAGGAAAGGTTTGTAATACGATGCAACAATAAGTCGCAGGAAGTTGATTGTTGCTGTCTTGTGAGAATACTTCATACCTGCACTGTAGCCGCTGTACTAAGTCGTGAGCGGAGCCGTTCACTAGAAGGGTTACTTTGAAGTGCTTGCTGTGGCATTGTGGTCACTAAGTGAGATTCGGGCAGTTATGTGGTACAACTACGGGCATAACTTTGAAGAAATGATTGTTGCCCTTGGTGATATGTTTCCATATCGTAAAAATATATTCAGGTGGTACAGAGAACTTCAAACAGAAATTCCATTCTGGAGGACGCTGAGAGTACGGGAAGGCAACGGTCATCAGTTACAGAGGAAACATTGATACTGTGAGGAAAATACTAGATGAAAACAGGCTAGTGACCATAGGCAGATAGAGGTTTCCTTAGGACTATATGCACCAGAAATTCATTCTATTCTGCATGATCATTTGCAAGAAAAGAAATTTGTTGTCTCTGTGTGCCACATAGACAGTTGGAAAAGCAGATGACACGATGTGTGACTTGGTGCTGGGAGATGTTAAAGAAGTTTTCTAGGGACAACCTCAGTATGTGAATAAGATCGTGTCAGGTGACGAGACTTGACTGTACTATTATGACTAGTAGACTAAGATTCAAAACAAACTTTGGATCATTGAAAATAACACCCGCAGCTGTCAGAAAATCCCGATCATTAAATCGAGTAGCCGGCCGGGGTGGCCGAGCGGTTGTAAGCGCTACAGTCTGGAACCGCGCGACCGCTACGGTCGGAGGTTCGAATCCTGCCTCGGGCATGGATGTGTGTGGTGTCCTTAGGTTAGTTAGATTTAAATAGTTCTAAGTTCTAGGGGACTGATGACCTCAGAAGTTAAGTCCCATAGTGCTCATAGCCATTTGAACCATTAAATCGAGTAGATTTGTCGAGAGTGTCGTTTTGGACACACAGAAGAGAGCTAATTGGTACGCTGAGTAGTGCCTGCCCAAAGTTATCCAACCTTTGAAGAACCTGCGACCGAAGTCAAGAATTGACACTTGGTTTCTCCATCACGACAACGCTCCATCTCAACCGCGCCTAAGCGTGCACCGGATATCCGCAGGCTACAGGACTGAAACTTCTTGTGCACGCCCCTTACAGTCCAGACCTCGCTCCTTGTGACTCTGCACCGTTCCCACATGTGAAAATGAAGCTGAAAGGAGTGCAGTTTTCAAGTGATGAGGATCTCCTGAGGGCTTGGGACAACGAGTGTGCATTACTCCTTACAGAAACTTGGGAGAACTGGTTTAGAGATTGGTTTCGTAGCATGGCGAGGCGTGTTCAATGTGGGGGAAATTACTTTGAAAAAATTAAATAAATAAAGCTGTATTGCAAAATTTTCCTAGTACCCTTTGTAATAGGCTAAAGCCACGGTAACTTTAATGGCATGTGTTGGCGTTATTGTTACGTTCTGCTGATGTAATTATGAACTGTAAGTGCTGATGGACACATTAAAGGCAAAAATAGCGACACCATCCGTTCGAAGGTCATCGGTTTTATTGCACATGGTGGATGGTGGCAGATTTATGTTGATTTTTGGTGATAATCAGTTGAGTAGCACCGTCTCGTTTGTGATTTTTTTTTAATTTCCTGTGTGCTCTTTAGTTTAAACTCTTAAATATCTTCCGTGTTCGTGTATATAACAGACAAATTTCCGCGCTTTAATGACTGCCTAGTGTATATTTCAGCCGTCTTTAGTATGTATAGGGGCCCTTCGCTCACGGATCCAGATGGATATATGAGGGGCTGGATCTGGGGATTCCAGGAACTTTCAACATGTACGAGGTGTCCCCCGACAGTCCACTATTATGGCCACCCCGGGTACTGCCCGCACTGATGTTGAACCCTCACCTGTTGTCGGGCAGCGAAAGACTTCTTTTGGGGTGTGTGTGAGTAACGGTTCGTCTGACGAATAAGCTGCAGGCGTTGTGTGTATCTGATAAATATCCTGAATCAGATGCAGTCGCTTGCCTGTTTGAGGCAAAGTCTTGGCCTGCCAGATTTGGGCTGCCACAGAGGATGGGATTTCGGGTAACTGGTAGCTTCAACGTCAGGCGCGTAATGTGGCCCTAAGGGATATAGCTGGGAAGGAGGAGAAGATTTCAATATGTACTCTTGTGCATACTGGAAAGAGTCATCCTAGATGTGGAATGGCTGGTTCCAAATGCCATGAAGAGCACGGGGTTCAGCCAGCTGCAGGTGATGCACGTCGGCACCAACGATGTGTGTCGCCTTGAACTGGAAGAAATTCTCTCTGGTCTCAGGCGGCTACCCGAGGTCTACATCTACATCTACATTCATACTCCGCAAGCCACCCAACGCTGTGTGGCGGAGGGCACTTTACGTGCCACTGTCATTACCTCCCTTTCCTGTTCCAGTCGCGTATGGTTCGCGGGAAGAACGACTGCCGGAAAGCCTCCGTGCGCGCTCGAATCTCTCTAATTTTATATTCGTGATCTCCACGGGAGGTATAAGTAGGGGGAAGCAATATATTCGATACCTCATCCAGAAACACACCCACTCGAAACCTGGACAGCAAGCTACACCGCGATGCAGAGCGCCTCTCTTGCAGAGTCTGCCATTTGAGTTTGCTAAACATCTCCGTAACGCTATCACTGTATGTATAAGTAGGGGGAAGCAATATATTCGATACCTCATCCAGAAACACACCCACTCGAAACCTGGACAGCAAGCTACACCGCGATGCAGAGCGCCTCTCTTGCAGAGTCTGCCATTTGAGTTTGCTAAACATCTCCGTAACGCTATCACGCTTACCAAATAACCCTGTGACGAAACGCGCCGCTCTTCTTTCGATCTTCTCCATCTCCTCTGTCAACCCGATCTGGTACGGATCCCACACTGATGAGCAATACTCAAGTATAGGTCGAACGAGTGTTTTGTAAGCCACCTCCTTTGTTGATGGACTACATTTTCTAAGAACTTTCCCAATGAATCTCAACCTGGCACCCGCCTTTCCCAACAATTAATTTTATATGATCATCCCAATTCAAATCGTTCCGTACGCATACTACCAGATATTTTACGGAAGTAACTGCCACCAGTGTTTGTTCTGCTATCATATAATCATACAATAAAGGATCCTTCTTTCGATGTGTTCGCAATACATTACATTTGTGTATGTTAAGGGTCAGTTGCCACTCCCTGCACCAAGTGCCTATCTGCTGCAGATCATCCTGCATTTCGCTGCAATTTTCTAATGCTGCAACGTCTCTGTATACTACAGCATCATCCGCGAAAAGCCGCATGGAACTTCCGACACTATCTACTAGGTCATTTATATATATTGTGAAAAGCAATGATCCCATAACACTCCCCTGTGGCACGCCACAGGTTACTTTAACGTCTGTAGAAATCTCTCCATTGAGAACAACATGCTGTGTTCTGTTAGCTAAAAACTCTTCAATCCAGCCACACAGCTGGTCTGATATTCCGTAGGTTCTTACTTTGTTTATCAGGCGACATTGGATGCCAATTTTTTGCTTGCGAGATTAAGACGGAGCTCACCATTTGTAGCATCGTCGACAGGACCGACAGCGGACCTTTGGTACAGCATCGAGTGGAGGGTATGAATCAGAGGCATTGACAGTCCTATGGAATGTAGGCTGTAGATTCCTCAACTTGGGCCATAAGATGGTGTGTTTTCGGGTTCCGCTTAATATTTAAGGGGTCCACTACACACAGGTTGCAGCTACATGGGTTGGCGGTGCTGTGTGGAAGAGACTGGGCGATATTTTAGGTTAGAGGGTCTCCGGAAACTACTCTAAAAGGGTGTAGGGAAAATACAGGAAGGTAGACCAAGATGCAATCGGTATTGTAGCGGCTGTGTTGGGAAAGAACCAGAGCTCCACCCGCTAATAGAAAGCATTGAATCTCAAATCGTTAAGTCCTGGTTAAAGCCGGAGATATGTTGAGCCTAAACTTTTACAAATGATCTAACCATGTTTGGAGAGGACAGATTAAATACAGTTGGAGGGTTTATTGTCGTCACATGTAATTTACTTTGTATTGAAATTGAAGTAGATAGCTCCTGTGAGTTAGTATGGGTAGAGATTGTACACTACAACCGCAATAAATTTATAATTGTTCCTTTTACCGACTCGGATGATACAGTTGCTGAAAATTTCAAAGAAAGCTTGTGTCAAATAGGTACATCACTCATACAATTATAGTTGGGGGTGATTTTAATCTACTCCCGATATGTTTGCGAAAATACTTGTTTAAAGTCGGTGGTAGGCATAAAACGTCGTCTGAACGCTTTCTCCAAAAATTATTTTTAAAAATTAGTTCAGGAGCACAGCTGAAGTGTAAATGATAGTGAAAACATACCTGACTTTTTCGCAACAAATGATCCTAGGCAACTAGCAAGCATCATTGCGGAAGTTCTCCCGACGCCTTCCTAAGAGACAGTCTCCGCTCCTTCCTACGTACCTATGTAAGCGTAGATCCATTGTGGTTTGACTTCAAAAAAAAATATCGGCGGCAATTGAGAGATTTATACCAAATAAATTAATAAGGTATAGTACTGATCCCCAATGGTGCCCAAAGCAGAACACTATTGCCGAAGTAACAGAAAAAGCCTCACTAATTTTTAAGTATTTATATACAGTGCTGGCGATGTCTTACTGTAGTTCGAAAATTAGCGCGCAATTCAATGCGAGATGCTTTTAATAGTTTCCACAACGAAACTCTGTCTCTAAATCTGGCAGAAAATTCAAAGAGCTTCAGGTCGTATGCAAAGTACACCAGTGGGAAGACATAATCAATACCTTCAGTGCACGATCGCCATAGTAATGTTATTGATGACAACGCCACTAAAGGAGAGTTACTGGACACGGTTTCCCAAAAATCCATCACCGAAAAAGACAAAGTAAATATTCCAGATTTCAAATTAGGAGCGACTGCCAACATGAGTAATTTGAACGTCGATATTCTCGGTGTACCGAAGCAGCTTAATCCTAACAATACCGACATATTTTTGATTTACACGATAAAAATACGTTAAAAAAGGAAAATTCTTAGTTTTTGTTGACTTTTATTAACAACGTAGTTTTTAAGGAGGTACTAACGTGTAAGTAACGTTCTGACCGAGAAAATAGTGACCATTACTTTCATTGTGGTAAGTGACATCTACTAATAAGATTTAAATTTTGTGTTAAGTTCAACTTAAAATTTTAAGACATTACGGAATCTGGCAGAAGAACCTATTAAAAACAATAAATATTCTTTCAAAGTTTTAAAATATTATTTTAGATTATAATATTTTTAAAGGTTGGGCATAAAGTGACGTCCCTCCCTCCCCAACGTCTCACCGCCCTTGTTATTGCGAGGGTTAGCTCAATAAAGGAAAGGCATCCGGTCCATATCGGATACCAGTTAGGTTCTTTTCAGATTATGCTGATACAATAGCTTCATACTTAGCACAGGTCACACCAGTACTCAAGAAAGAAAATAGATGTAACCCGCTGAATTACACTCCATATCACTGACGTCGATACTTCGTTCGAACTTCTTGACTTATCTCGAAGAAAACGATTTATTGACGAATAGCCAACAAGGATTCAGAAAATATAGTTGTGAAACACAACTAACTGTTTATGCACACAGAGTAGTAAGTGCTATCGACATGGTATCGCAAACTGAGTCCATAGTTTTAAATTTCCAGAAGGTTCTCGACACCGTTCGTCTCAAGCGAATTCCAATCAAATATTGTGCCTACGGAGTATGGTCTCAATTGTTCGTGTGGATTCGTGATTTCCTGTCAGGAAGGTCGCTGTTTGCAGTAACTGACACAAAGTCTTCCACGAGCGATATCTGGCATCCCCCCAGGAATGATTTATAGGATAATCTGAGCAGCCCCCTTAACTGTTTGCAGATAAAGCTGTCGTTCAATGTGTCGTAAAGTCATCAGATGGTCGAAAGCAATTGAAAAATAATTTCGGCAAGATATGTGCATGGTGCGAAAAGTGTGAAGTGATCTACATTAGTACTAAAACGAATCTGCTAAATTTCGGTCATACGACGAATCACGCAAGTCGAAATGCTGTGAATGCAACTAACTACTCAGGGATTCCGGTAAAGAATAACTTAAAATGCAACGATCACAAAGATAATGTTGTTGAGAAAGCGAACCAAAGACTGCGATTTATTGGCCGAACACTTAGAAGATGCAACAGGTCAGAGAAGCCTAGATGACGCATGTCCGTCCCCTTCTCGTGCACTGCTGCGCGGTGTGGCGTCCGCATGGGATAGGATTGACGGAGGGCATCAAAAAAGTTCAAAGAAGAGCAGGTCATTTTGTATTATTGCGAAAAAGATGCGAGACTGGCACGTATATGATACGCGAAATTGGGTGGCAATAGCTAAAAACAAAGGCGTTTATCGTCGCGGCAGGATCTTTTCATGAAATTTTAATCACTATCTGTATCCTCCGTATGCTAAAATATTTTATTGGCGCCCACCGTCATAGTAGGAAAGAATCATTGTAACAAAATAAGAGCAATCAGAGCTCGTATGGAAACATTTAAGTGTTCGTTTTTCCTGCGCATAGTGGAAGGGTAGAGAAATTGTCAGAAGGTGGTTCGATGAACCCTCTACCACGCACTTAATTGTGAATTGCAGAATAGTCATGTAGTTGTAGGCCCTTCTTCTTATTCCTGTCCTTTATTACGTACCTCCTGAGGGGGCGGCGTGTTAATTATTGGATTTGGCAGAGGGTGCCAGAATGCCCTTCCTATTCTCTCCCTGCCGGTCGCGGTGGCCATGCGGTTCTAGGCACTGCAGTCCGGAACCGCGGGACTGCTACGGTCGCAGGTTCGAACCCTGCCTCGGGCATGGATGTGTGTGATGTCCTTAGGTTAGTTAGGTTTAAGTAGTTCTAAGTTCTAGGGGACTGATGACCTAAGATGTTAAGTCCCATAGTGCTCAGAGCCATTTGAACCATTTTTATTCTCTCCCTCCACCCTCCCCCTCCCCCTCTCCCCCCCTCCCACCTGGGGACGGAGTTTGCGTACTCTGTCTGTCTATTTCCAGTGATATCCATGTGCAAGTGTGACAAAGTTTTCGAAATGTTTGCGAATCGTGTAACTGGGGTGGGTCTTGGGTAGCAGCACAGTATTAACCGAGTCGGCTGTATGAAACTGCCTGAAAATCACACCCAGGCTGGCCGACATGCCGGTCCTCTTCGTGAACCCTCCTGGCGGATTCGACTCGTGGCCGGTGCGTCTACCCGCATCACAGAAGCGAAGTGCTAATGCACGTGGCAATCCTGGTGGGTTATGATGATATTCAGCATTTATATTTATAGTGAAAGGTAATGTATGGCCAATAATCAATTAAAATTGAAGCAGATGCATACTAATTATAATGTGCTCACAGTGCCGCAAGCCAGTTCCCAGTATCACGCTAAGAATGAATGGCTCTGAGCACTATGGGACCTAACATCTATGGTCATCAGTCCCCTAGAACTTAGAACTACTTAAACCTAACTAACCTAAGGACATCACACACATCCATGCCCGAGGCAGGATTCGAACCTGCGACCGTAGCAGTCGCGCGGCTCCGGACTGAGCGCCTAGAACCGCTAGACCACCGCGGCCGGCTCACGCTAAGAAATCAAAGGTGTAACTTCTGAAGACGATCCTGAAAAGGCTCGAAAACTAGTCTGGAGGAATGAGTAAATACCTCAAAGCGATTGGTCGCAGTTGTTTGTGTACGTTCTGAGACTTCTGGAATATATAGAGGCAAGAAGAAGTTTTACTGCATGTGGCGACAGTATTTTCCGGTCAGATGAGGTTCTCATCCAAAGTTATACCCAAGTTCTGTACTGTTTCCTGATATGGTATTGCGATTTCGTAGAGAACTCAGAACTAATTAATTTGATTGGATACTGAAATAAATTGGGATTTTTCCCATTTGGTTTAAGTCCCTAGTTTTGTGCCCATTTGAACACTGAAAAGACACTGTCATTCACCAGGACGATGAAAGTACTAATATCTTCAGAGCTGTCACTTAGACAAAGCTAGATGCCGTCAGTACAGAAATGATATTTACAGGATGAAAGAACCGACGAGATATCATTGAGAAACAACGAGAACAACAGTGGACCGAGAACCGACCCTTGTGTCACGTCTGAAAGAATATGCTTCCAGGATGACTTCTCGTATTTACAGCAACACTTTGCTGTCTGTTTGTCAAATAACTTTCTCACCAGTTCAGTGTCCTATCTGAAAATTTTGTATGTCGCATATTTCTGAACAGTATGTCAAATTTCACGGTATCTGCTGATTTTCTGAAGCCTAGTAGTGTCTACACTGTAGCCTAAGGGTTGTCCTTGGCTTATTTCAGGTCATCAGTTATCTTAATTTAAGTGTAAAGTCAGTGCACTGTTCTACATTTACCATATACCTGTCTTCTACACCCTGCTTTTGCCTAGCGAGTGTTGACCCGCGGTGATTCGTTCCTTTGTGGGGCTTAGTTGTTTTGTTCCAAATTCAGACGTGCTGGGAGCGAGGCAGAGGCGTCCTCAATATGTATCACATAGCCAGTCGGGTTTTACTTTTCCAAGGAACAGAGTGCGCTGTTTGTAATCCGGCCGATTAAAGATTTCCGGTTGTCTTCATCCGCCTGTCCCAACAGGCTCCGAATCGAGCAGAGAGAATCCCAATTGGGAATATTTGGTAGTTTCGGCATTCGTTGGATAACAAAGAGAAATCTCTGAAAACCTTGCTCGGACTGGTGGATTGAGACTATCGTAATTTACTCCTTGGACAAGGTTATCTTTTGTCTCAGACCAAAATCAAAATTTGAGTGCATGTATTTGGTGCTAATTCTCTATACCTACTGTGAACGGAATAAAAGTCACTGTCAGAAAAAGTAACTCAGAGAATTTTATGGAAATATGAAGCAATTTACGAAATTTTGTAGACACACGAATAAATAAATGAACCGGTACAGCACACATTCATCTTGACCATTTGTTGCACAATATTATAAAATGATTTTTTCCTGTTCTATGTTGGACTGCAATGCGTGCTAAACGACGATGTAGTTACTGGAATGGAAAGCTCAGGATAATTTTCTTGCCCGCTGTAACTCGCTTGGTCGTGCAGAACGAAAAATGTTGACCAGCCAAGAAACACATTGTATGTTCCCGTGACTCGGTGCGCACTGTTAGATAAGCGTTGCCCAACATAAATTGTTCGCCATTAGGAACAACGAAGTGGCGCCACAAAAACGTCTGCCCCCGTCACGGACCGCGCTCGCCGCGTTACGTGCTCGCTGTTTTTAGTCAGCCGCCGTACACGAAAGGGGACCAGGCGCTGCCCCGGAGAAATCCCCGGCTCTCCATACGTCGAACCCCACGGCTTCCGCATCGACAGACAATTCCCTAACCAGAGTCTCACTGCGGCTATTCACCAGAAAGCGATATGCAATGTCCTTGCGTCGGTTGCTAACCTCCAATTGAAACTTCTGAACTATGTGCGGATAATGTCAATGAAAGGTAAATTGTTTAGCAGGTTTTTGAAGAAGTTACTGAAATTACCCTACAAAATGAAACTTTGAGCTTATGTCTTTCACTAAGGAGTCATTTATTGTACATCTTCAAAAACTACGTGTATTCATCATTTGTTATTGTTTATTGTTTTGATTTATACTACAAAAACGGTTCAAATGGCTCTGAGCACTATGCGACTTAACATCTGAGGTCATCAGTCCCCTAGAACTTAGAACTACTTAAACCTAACTAACCTAACGACATCACACACATCCATGCCCGAGGCAGGATTCGAACCTGCGACCGTAGCGGTCGCGCGGTTCCAGACTGAAGCGCCTAGAACCGCTCGGCTACACCGGCCGGGTTTATACTACACCTACTGCAGTTTAAAAGAGTGTTACGCCAGACGCGAATCGGTTTTGTTTACAGGGCATCATCCTTGGTGGCTGGTGTTTATTCCTCCTTTGTGCAAGCATTCGGCTTTTTTCTTCCTTGTCCCTGGAACATGTTGTAGTCGAAAAACATTGGTTACACATTTAACCTTCGCATTTTTTCTACTTTTAGGAACCACCTTTTTCTTTCATTTATTTTGCAATTCACATTTCTAAAAATTCGTACAAATTGTCTTCACAGAAATTTTACTGTGGTTTCACTCGTTTTGCCTTCGGTGACGAGGGACGAATCAGCTGTCTTCAAATCATGTAAAGAGGAGCAATGAAAGCCAATCACTAATGATGTTACTCTGCAAATAAATGCGAAACGCTATTGATGTAACAGTCCCTTAAATTACGTTCACGCTGAGACAGAAAAAAAAACAGTTGATATATGACAGCTGCTACGAAAGATTGTTATCCAACCAAACGCACACAGGTGTGCGCAACTAAAGACGGAAATAACTTTGCATGATGTGTCACTGCCAACAAACATAGTACGGTGAAGCTTGGAACATACATAGAAAGTGCAGCTGACGATAGCATCGGAGTGGGTTTGCATCAAGCGGGAATTTGATACGTGCCGCATTTTCGGCACACAACTCTGGGCAGGAAATTAACGACTGGAGTACTTGAGTCATTGGCGTGAGACAACTGGGCACCGTATGCTTCTTGACGTATATCTTGACAGTTTTCGGTACATTGCCTGTCTCAACGACGTCCTGTGTAGTTACAATGTCCTGCTCCTATACTGGGCAAAACTGGCCACAAATGTGCATGGATGCTACATTCTGAATGTACGACCACTTTTCATAACTCTACTCCTAACCTCTCGACCGGCAGGAAAGGAATGAAGCAGACATTTTCACCATTAAATGGCGGTTCTTCGAGCTGTGAAGGAATTTGTCTGACGGATTCGATAGAAAAGTCCAGAAATTCTCGTTGTTGTATTTTAACCCTGCATCGTCTGCCCCGACATCTTCTGGTTGTACGAGAAACGTACATTTTGCGCAACTCTCGTGGTACATTGGTGCGCAAAACTTAAGGACGAAAAGAACTTTCACATGATGTGTCCCTGCCAAGTAAATCAGTTCGAAGAAATCTGCACCGTAAGTAGAAAGAACTCCTGCAGTTTAGTACAAAAGGTAACTAAAAGGAATACGCAATGCGATGAACAAAATGAATCCTTCACTCTTCTTCCTTTTCTGCCACTCCAGGATTAGACGTCGGATCTATTCCTGCCTCACAATCTCTTCCTCGGTTTACTCACATTTGCTCCACGTCTTTGTTCAAAGACAATAATTACATTGCAGACTCTGCGATTCATTATGGTTCCCTGGACAGTACAAACTGCGGAGCACGGTTCTTAGTAGGGTTTGTGATCACTACGGACGGCCATACGTGCTCTGCAAATTGCTCCCATACTGAACAAAAACGTTAGCAAGAAAGTCCACCAGCGTGGTTGACAGTTGCCAGATGGTCGTTGGTGCATGTAGACGTGCTGCAAAACGTGTGCCCAACTCAACCCACTTATGTTGTTAAAGACGACGAAACGGGTAAGCCAATCAATCCGTCGGATATCCTCTCGTTCCAAGTACTGCTGCACCTGCTCTCTTCAATGCGGTCGCCCATTATCATCGATAAAATTAAAGCTATGGCCATATGCACCCCTGAAAAGACTCACACGGGGAAGGAGTTCAGTGATACACTAGTGTTAACCTTGTGTGTACTGTGATCAAAGATTTGGTGGTCAGTATGCCCATGCAACATTATGCCTCCCCACACCCTATTACCAGGGACAGCAAAACGATCACGCTCGACATTGTTCCTCAGTGTTCCCAACTCTCGACATATGAGGGTCAGTTCAGCACTGTCGAACATGGTCGTTTTGATGCTCCATGTGTTATGGTGTGGAGAGACAGGATGTCGCATGTGCATACTGACCTCTAAATTTTAGAACACGGGACACGTAACGATCAACGTTATTGTGATACTGTACTCCTTCCCCATGTGCGTGTTTTCAGCGGCGCATTAGGCCCTGACTTTATTTTTATGGATGGCAATGCACAACCGCATCGGAGCTGTTGAACGAGAGGATATTTCGCCAGTGGACTGACCTGCCCATTTCCCCGAGTTAAATTTTGTCGAGCATGTGTGGGATCATTGGACAGACGTTTTGCAACACGTCCACGTGCACCAACGGCTATCCAACATTTGTCAATCGCGCTGGTAGAGAAATGGAACGCCCTACCACAACAACTCCATACTAACATGCCAACCAGTGTGGGAACACGTTGCAGAGCATGCATTACCGTCCTCGGTAATCACACAACTTGTTAAGAACCATGTCCCACCGTTTATAATGTCCACGGGACCACCACCAATCGCGGTGACTGCATTGCAGTTATTGCCTTTGAATAAAATCATGGGGAAAGGGAAGTATGAAAAGACCGAATAAGAGATGGTGAGACCGGAACAGGCCCTAGGCTTAGCCTGGAGTGGAAGAAGAAGAGAACAAATAAAAATGAAAGTGTTATTTCTGTTCCTCTCATTGCGCATGTCATGTGCATTGAAATTAACACCCATCGACATTTATCGTGAGTTTTGCCTAGTATAGGAGCAGGTAATTTACCGAAAATTGTCAAGATCTCCATCAAGAAGAGAGCAGCGCACAGTCGACCCACGTCAGTGACGGAAACCCTACGAAGTAATCCAGCCACTGAATTCCTGCACAGAAGCGTGTGCTGCATTTCCGGCACGTTTCGAATTCCCACTTGGCACTCATCCACTGCGATGCCGTCGTCCTGTTGCGACAGCATCTTGTGACGGCGAGACTCAGCCACCAGGACAGCATGACATGGGAACTCTGGGCAGTGCAGTGAGCAGCCAACAGCAGCGTGGAGCGTGGCACCAGTCCGATGGCGACGGGGGAGCTACTGGACAAGACGCAACTATTGGAAACTGCCGAAACTGTGGGTTGTCAGTCCGGCAGGTGTACATATATATATGTTTCTCCGGTAGCCACGCAGCAGGATTTGTTGAGCAATTCTGTCATTCGATCGCGGATTGTTAGGTTGATTGCTGGGAACGTTTTGGTGAGCAACTGGAAGTTTGAACAACATACTACAGCCTTGCTCTGGGACCTGGTCGCACAGCCGTTGCTCTGTTTGCAACTGTCATACTAGCTTCCCTTAGGGCATTGCACTGTATTCCACCCTTGTAAATAGTGGCCCACGCCAGGAATACTGTTTTTATTAAATCGGTTTTAAATATCTTTATGTGTGTAGGACAGTAGTCTTGGCTTAAGAGCTCTTCGTCGTAATTTTAATTGTCCACGTCTATAAACTCCACTTGTTCATTAAATTATCCCAATAAGTTATTTAAAAACTTTCATTGTAACTTAATAAGTTCATGGATGTACAAATAAAATTTATTTTTCTTGTTAATCACTATAACTACGTTAACTCTCACATTTGTGAGATTAATAAATTAACAGTGGTCTCCATATCATATATTTACCCCAGACACCCACCCCCTTTCTCCTTGCAAGTAAAATTCCTTTTGTTTCACGTGAAGCTTTGAAAACTAACATTTACCGTAAATGATGTCACAAATAAATTATATGTATCAGTTTGAAACATCGTGCCGTTCCGAGATTCGAACCCTGATGTCTGCCTTGCGAGAGCTTTGCGTTACTAATTACGCTTCAAGGACTGACACAAAACTTGACCTGGTTGAATTCCACTCCGGCACAGGGTTTTAAGTTACCACACTCAATGCGGAAATGGTGCCGCCCGTTGAGAGCTAGGAGAGAGCCAAGCTCGGAGCATGTGTTGACTCACGTCAGTTTGACGGATCTTTCATTTTCTGTCTACATATTTCATCTTTTTCAAGATCTGTAATATTTGTTTTGTAAGTACATCTGAGATATTAAGTTAGCCAGCTCATTACATATCGATTCCGACAGGCTACGTTTGAAAACTCTGTACACAACCACTGCATCGGCAACATTGCCTTTTCTGAGACGTAGTCTTTTAACCAATCACAGGCCTTGGCGGTAGTGCATCCCATGTCCTTCTGGTTCAAAAAACAATTAAACGAAAAATTAAGTATAATATAATATGAAATGGTGATGTACAACGTTTTTGTATAAAAAATAAATATCTGATATGTTAATTAATTATCTCAGCTTATATACTAATAGTTTAAATTGTGAACCGTGTAGAAGACTTCGTACAAAAACTTACTACCGGTTCTCTCGATCGATATCTAAATTACAATACCTTCGCTGAGCTGCGCTTTCTTAACAGATATCGTATTCCGCCTCAGTGTGAGTACATGGTGCTACATAACATACTTTAAAGAAAATTACACAAAAACAAAACAAGAGTGAGTAATTAAATAATGATCAAGGTCAGTACGAGTAAGAAATGAGTACGCTGAAGCAGTGAATAATTTCTTTACCATAGCATTATTATTTCTTTTCAAAATAACGTGTTACATCAATCTGTTTCAAGGCAACGGCCGTGCCGCAGTGGATACACCGGTTCCCGTGAGATCACCGAAGTTAAGCACTGTCGGGCGCGGCCGGCGCTTGGATGGGTGACCATTCAGCCGCCATGCGCTGTTGCCATTTTTCGGAGTGCACTCAGCCTCGTGATGCCAATTGAGGAGCTACTCGACCGAATAGTCGCGGCTCCGGTCAAAGAAAACCATCACAACGACCGGGAGAGCGGTGTGCTGACCACGCGCCCCTCCTATCCGCATCCTCATCTGAGGATGTGTAAGTAGGATGTTTAGGTTTTTTTATTAGTAACGCCACCTCTGTATGAAAATCACTGGCTGTGCTGTGTGCAGTCTGTGGCTGCTTTGCATTGTTGCAATACTCGCCATTGTAGTGTTAGGCAGCTGGCTGTGAACAGCGCGTAGCGTTGGGCAGTTGGAGGTGAGCCGCCAGCAGTGGTGGATGTGGGGAGAGAGATGGCGGAGTTTTGTAATTTGTCATGAACTGCTATATATATGATGATATCAAGGTAAATACATTCTTTGTTCTCTATTAATATCTTTCATTTGCTAACTATCCCTATCAGTAGTTAGTGCCTTCCATAGTTTGAATCTTTTATTTAGCTGGCAGTAGTGGCGCTCGCTGTATTGCAGTAGCTTGAGCAGCGAAGATTTTTGTGAGGTAAGTGATTTGTGAAAGGTATAGTTTAATGTTAGTCAGGGCCATTCTTTTGTAGGGAATTTTGAAAGTCAGATTGTGTTGCGCTAACAAAATATTTTGTGTCAGTATAAGCACAGTCCTGTAAAATTATTAAAAGGGGACGTTTCATATGGCGACCCTGCCAGGATACCTCACTGGAATCTTCTGATTTTTTCTTGTAGTTTGTGTAATTAGTGTAGATTTTGTTTATTGCTAGCACGTAATTGTAGAGAGAATCTCGTTTGTAGTTGCAGTCTTTCATTGTTGTACAGTAAAACAGGTGTGGCACGCATGTAGATTTGCACCAAGTATTTCGCAGCTGCAATTAACTAGATATTATTTTCAGTGTTATGTTAATGTGTTTTCTTATTTTTGCTCTTCAAATTGTGCTTTTCTGTGTTGTCGTGTGAAATACTGTGACAACAATGGCGTGTGAAAAACGTAATACTAGGCTCCAAACTAAATTGAGAAATGACAGTGAAGACGAAAGCAGTGTGTTAGCGCTGCAGAGTAATGAATTAACTAATGTTCAAAGTAGTAATTTGGTAATTGCGCATAGGGAAATGGAGCGGGCGGCAAACAATGGTGTAGACAGTGAAACAATTAGAGAACAGGGAAGCATTATCGATCGATCGGTCGGCAACAGCTCGCCTCAGGAATCTGAAATGACAGGAAACAATCTCGCAAATATTGTAGACTCAGGTTTTGGGTCCTCACCGTTTTCTCAAATGAGTCAAGACACATTTTCTGCTTGTCAAAATGTGAATGTTGCCGGTGCAACTTCACTGCCGAATAGCACTGAGGAACATGTTTCAGACACCAGTGCACTGTTATTACAATTAATGCAACAAATGGGACAAAAGCTTCAAAAGTTAGACATAATGGAACAAAATCTTCAAAAGTTAGACACAGTGGAACAAAATCTTAAAAAGTTAGACACAACACTTGAACAAAATCAGAAACAAATAGGACAAAATCTTCAAAAGTTAGACTCATTGGAGCAAACTCTTGAACAAACACGCGAGGATTTAACTACTGAGTTACATCACATTGAATCGAAATGTCAAAAAGTCTGTAGTGACGTAAAAACACAAATTTGTGAGCATTTCCAACCTATTTTTTCGCGTCATGAAAATGCACTACAGAATCACGAAGCAGCCATAAAAGAACTGCAAACTACTGTTCATGAAAATCATGAGACCTTGCAAGCTAAATTTGACTCAGTTGCATCTACCGATTCGGTTACGCAACTTGCAAAAACTCAGGAAAACTTGAAGGACACAGTAGATTCGATTTCAACACAAATGGACACTCTGAAACTTGGTTCAGAAAAACACACTGAGGAAATGTGTTCACTATCGGAGAAAGTAGCCGAACTTTCGGATCAGGTCACTAACTTATCTACAAAGGTAAATGATGATCTGAATGACACAAGACCTGTAGCCTTCACTGACACAGAAGAGTATGAACAAATTAGAAAATTCAAACAAAATCAAAATCAAATCAATACACAGTACAAAAGAGAAATCCGGGAAGTACAAGATCAGTTGACGCAGGTAATACAAGAATTACATATTTCAGAGGACACTCGCGCTCCAGTACAGGAAGAGGGACATAGAAATACGGAACAGCCACAAAATAATAACACAGCGCATTTCGGAAATTATGAAAGAAATTGGCAAGGTGCACCGAATTTTGAAGTGGAACCGACGAAATGACGTAACAATGACCGATATGCGACTCGCCGACATGATGATTTTGACTATAAGCTGTTCATTACTACACGTAAATTCAAAACGTTTAAGAATTCTGGCAGCGACATTCATCCACAAGCGTGGCTCCATCAATTCTCTCATTGTTTTCCTCCCAACTGGTCATTAGAACACAGATTAGAATTTATGTGTGGCTACTTAGAGAATCAACCAGCTGTAAGAATGCGATCGGTCATTCATGATTGCCACAGTGAAGGAGAATTTTACCATGCCTTCCTCTCAGCATATTGGTCTCAAGCCACACAAGACCGAGTAAAACATGGCATCATAATGATGAAACATTTCGAACAATCTGAATTCTCCAGTCTTGTGAAATATTTTGAAGACATGTTGCACAAGAATCAGTATGTTTCAAACCCATACAGCCCGTCAGAACTCATCCGTATTTGCTTACTCAAATTGCCTGAACATTTACGACATATTATTTTAGCAGGACGTTGCAAAGACGACATTGAAGCTTTCCAGGGACTCCTACAAGAATTAGAAATTGATACAGACAGTCGCCGGATGCGAAAACAGGAAAACAAACACTACAGGTCACATACGTCACAATTCCGTGACGACAGAAACAATAACTGGACACGACAAGGCTATTTTTACAACGCAAATCGTGACCAAAATAGACATCACCCGTATGACAACCGTTGGCAGAATAATAGTTACAGAGAAAGATCGCATTTCCGTAGTAATGAATATGACAGAGATAACCACATAAACAGACAATATGGGAACCAAAACAATTATTATTACGAGAGACAGAATAACTTTAGACGCAACAGTTCGGCGCACAGTTACGATTCAGGGAGAAATTCTCCACCACGTGACGGACAAGAAAGAAACTATAGGAACTACCAACATGATGACAGACGATGTGATCGTAACGACAGACCTGAATTGCATCAGAACTGGCGGGATTTAAACAGGGCAGGGCCCTCTCGTCACGGTGAATTTGTAGAAGTTCGGTCTCTGAATCCCATTAACGACGCGCGCCAACAAAGAAACAGACAATGACCCGCACTGCAGGCAGACACCTGCGCCGTCTGGCTCCGAGAAAAATAAAGTAGCGCTAACCTTGAGAAAAATTCCAGTGTTCCTTACCGACGTATACCGCATGACAATTGCATTCAAGTTCAAACTCTGAGTACTATGAAGAGTAAAGGATTTCACCACACTGCACATATAAAACCGCTTATTGAGAGATAATCTGCTTTTTAACTTTGTCTTTGCTATAAAACTTTTCACTTCACATTTCTAGTATGCTTTGTCAGACTTAAGAAACTGTTAACATGCAACAATGTTTGAAGTTAAATATCCAGTCTAGAACCTAGGGAACATTTTTAAACAGAAATTACGAATGCATTGTTATAGTGAACAGACGACACAGTGTTGTATTTTTACATTCTTGCTTGTTAGTTGCACGATTACGTAACGACTATAAGGCTCACATATTTAGAACATTTACCCATACTGCTAATGAGATTTTAATGCAACATTTTGGTTTATTTGAAAATACATTCTGAATTTAAAGTGCTTTCTGAGAGATACCAGATGACACAGAGGTTAGTTTTTGTGACAGCTACACGATTTTTATCACGACGCTACTAATGAGTGACAATTTACAATGTTGCTTTTGCGGTGTATCTGTTTTATATCTGCACAATTTTTCTGAATTCTTCTGGAAAGTAAAACAGGTTTTAGTAGTAACTTTTGTGGTATAGCTACAAGGAGACAGCCTTTTCCGTAGCACAACAATACGTTACAGCACAATACTTTCTTCATCACAACAATAAGCGTAATAACTAAGATATCTATACTTGAAGCATTTCACTTTTGTTTATCATCAGGCAAGTACATTGACTTCTGCAGAACTTAGCTTTCGGAGGACGATAATTACGACACTTCCACAGAATTATCTTACAGCAAGACGCACATTTAGCGCTATAGGACACGTATTTGAGTGATTAATTTTGTACTTAAAACATTTATTTTCAAAGATATTTGAAGTACAATGATATAAAGGTTTTCCGTGATACATTTCATTCCGTTGCTGTAATCTGTAACACCTGAGGTTATAATTACATTAATCCTCAGGGGGGTACACGCTTACTTTGTGTACCATGTGTGTGGCAACCACAAGGAACCCTAGCTAATATGGTATTTGCTTATACAACTTTACACATTGGTACCGTATTTCTCTAACACACAAATTACACAGCTATCTGATCATTTAACTGAGAGATAAACATTTTTTTTTTTCTACATCAGTGACACATGTTTATGCAATTTCACAGTTGGGTAATTTCACACTTATGAAATTGTATTTTGTCTGTACTTTGTGAACTGTTCATATTTTTTCGGAACCATTGTGATACTATGAGAGCTTTGAATGATGTATTTGGTAATGGAGCATGATTTTTAAAGTACGTTTGAGGTAAATGACACTACTGACATGAGCAGAGAATTTTTTTTTAGGTTTTGAAATTATTGGAGGAAGCTACGACGATTTTGAGAATTGACTGAGGTGTTATGATGTTATTATTACGATGACTATGTGTATTATGCTGTTGCGGTATGTTTATGATCAGTAAGCTGATGCTATATGAGTTATTTGATTATGCTACGTATTTATTATCAAGAAATATTGAAGAAGCGTCGACGAATTTGTATATGTGTAATAAGGTAAGGAGTAATGAATTAGGGACTCTGACTTGTAAAAAAGGATGTTGGAAACCAAGAATCGTACTTTAAGAGGTAGGAAATGTGTGTAAATGCGTGAATGTATCACAATGCCGGCGAAAATTTTTTGGACACTGTTATATTCATAAGATATTGTTTCTACACATTTGTAACCAAATTCTCAACCTGTGAATTTTTTTATATGAGACTGTCACTGTAGCGAAAACTGCTGTCGTCAATATTTCGGTATGAAAGGTAAGTGACCGTGACGTAATTCGTTGTGAGCGGCCAGGTGTGCCAGCCGCCTTGAGAAAAAGCCATTAGGTGGTAGAAAAAAAAAGGGGAGGCCATTATCCTCGCTATTGACATTCCTTTGTAGAAAGCATCGTAAATACGACACGCTAATAATAGCTTGGAAACATTCTTACATCTGCACACCTGATTAGGACAAGTGTCTATCTACGAGAATTGAGAGAAATGCCATATGGCTTGCTTTATGTATTTATTTACTCATTTTGTTTAATATCTAGTTTCTAGCTGCACTGCAGCACTGGTTACAATAAAATTTTATAGATGTACTAATATAAATATTTTCTGTCTCCAGATCCAGTAAATAATAGTTTTGTGATATATTTCCAAAAAATGAGGGAGCATAAAAAGACATTTCCCCTCACAGGAATTGCATAAACAATTTCTTTACGATTTGGTAACTTATCTGCTAGTGTAAGTTCTCGTGACGCATCACTCTAGTGTTAAGATGTGACATAGGTATTAGACATGGCCATTTTTAGTGTAATATTTTTTCTGCTTGAGCTATGTCATGTTTAGGTATAAGTTGCTGCTGTTTGCCAGGCATAGTGTTATTGAATTTGACTTTGTATTATTCTGTTAAGCCAGTTTTACTAATGATTTATTTTTATTGTTTGCTGCACATTGCCTTAGATTAGTTGTAATATTACAATTGCTTTGCTAATTTCTTAATGCTGCTTGCTTCGCAAATCTGCGTTTTTTTTTTCATTGCTGTTTGTATTAATTGTTTTATGTGATGCTGCATTGCCTCATCCCTTGGTATATATATCTGAGTTCAGTAGATTTAAGTTAGCTTAAGAGGGGGTAGACTATATAAGAAACTAACTATGATGAATTTATAAGAAATGCATTGAGAAGCTATCAGAAAATGGTTTGGCAAAAAAAAAAAAGGATACTGTACAGTGGAGAAAAACTATTTTTGACAGAGGATGTGAACAGAATACAGAAAACAGGCTTAGATAGGACTTTTGGGAATAATGATGAACGAAGGGAGATCTCCATGCAAAATACTGCAGTAAAACAAACCCTGTCCTTTCCTTTTGTGTTATCCCACTATGTGTTTGTGTACCCTTGTGTATTTGTTTTCTTCCTGTCTTTGTGTAGTTTCATAGAATTTTTTCTTCTTCTAATACTCAGCTACATGAACTATGATGAGGAATACTGTTATCCTCAGATATAATTTGCATTGATATTATGTTATTTACTTTGTAAAGATGTTTAGACATTTATCTGTTCTGTTTTGTTGCTCATGTGTGAAGTTGATGTTTCGAAAGTTATTCTGATCTTTTATGTAGGTACTTATAATTCCTGTAACATTGATGTATATGTTTATTTCTATTCTTTTGTAAAGCCCCTATTACCGCAAATGTTATTTGTATTGTTATGTTCTTTACTGATGTGTTTTGTACCTTTATTATTGTGTTCTTATGTTATAAAATTGTACTTGTCACCAGTTCATCATATTATTAACTTGTAAGTTACATTTCACTGCACACGTTCCTGTTGGTCATAGTATACGGACAATATGTGAGAAGTAGGGACTGTTAGTGATTGTATGTGTGTTAATAATTCAGCAAAGGACTGGATAACAGCATTGCTGGTTCTAAGGACAATTCCAAAAACTTTGTGAGTGCACAAGTGTTGGTTATGGACTTGCTACATTATCCGCATGACTCTTCAATAGTGATTGTGCACCTGCACAGTCGCAGCAGATGGCTGCTGGCCATCTCTACAAGGACTACAGTGGGTCTATACCTTTGATGATCCACCAATACCATTATTTCTACAAGGACTACAGTGGGTCTGCACCTCTGGTGGCCCACCAATACCATAATCTCTACCAGCACTACTGTGGGTCTGCTCTGTGATGACCTACCAAACGATATTCTTCAAAACTTCGATTGACTCCACTGTGGGTTTGCTCTGTTGTGGCCCATTACCTGTCTGCATGTCGAGTCAGCACTGTCTTTCCGTTGGAAGGACAACACTACTTCTTCAAGACTGCATGGAAATCCACTACGTCTGTGTGCATTGTCTTTTACTGCTCAGACTTTGAGAAAAGAAACAGCAGTTTTACGATGAACGATTAGGACTGTCTTTATGGACTGTGAGAAAATTTTTGCTTTTGACCAACATTGTATCAATGTGTGTGCATTTGATTTCTTTATTATTGTAATTGCGAAAAAAAATTTTAACAAATATGTATTGGTCACTGCCCAACAAAATTTGTAAAATTTTTTGTGGGGAGCATGGGGGCTATGTAAGTAGGCTGTTTAGGTTTTTTTATTAGTAACGCCACCTCTGTATGAAAATCACTGGCTGTGCTGTGTGCAGTCTGTGGCTGCTCTGCATTGTTGTAATACTCGCCATTGTATTGTTAGGCAGCTGGCTGTGAACAGCGCGTAGCGTTGGGCAGTTGGAGGTGAGCCGCCAGCAGTGGTGGATGTGGGGAGAGAGATGGCGGAGTTTTGTAATTTGTCATGAACTGCTATATATATGATGATATCAAGGTAAATACATTCTTTGTTCTCTATTAATATCTTTCATTTGCTAACTATCCCTATCAGTAGTTAGTGCCTTCCATAGTTTGAATCTTTTATTTAGCTGGCAGTAGTGGCGCTCGCTGTATTGCAGTAGCTTGAGCAGCGAAGATTTTTGTGAGGTAAGTGATTTGTGAAAGGTATAGTTTAATGTTAGTCAGGGCCATTCTTTTGTAGGGAATTTTGAAAGTCAGATTGCGTTGCGCTAACAAAATATTGTGTGTCAGTATAAGCACAGTCCTGTAAAATTATTAAAAGGGGACGTTTCAGATGATACGGTGGTCGGATGGTCCCGGTAGGCCACTTGTGGCCTGAAGACGGAGTGCTTTTTTTTCAATCTGTTTCACCTGTCCTAGTAATATACAAGTTCATTCTGTACATAATAATAACATTAAATGAGGAAGTCGAACAGTGGTGTCTAATTTCATCCTGTTTACCCGATGTGAGTAAGTGCAGAGGGACAAAAAGAAAAGAAAAAGGAATGAAGGTCACTAAAGACATTTTATGGACGAAATTTCATGACTGTGTTTCCCTGTGAGCGTTTGCTGTCTCCGCTAATAGCTATAGAGCTGGATGTAAATATTAAACGTATTTAATGAAAACACCACAGAAGCTAGGCTTTTCAAAACCCGGTAAATTGTAACTACATGTGAGTACATTTGCAGTGGTGCACACAAATTTAACATCGACAATAATTACTGCAAAGCAGCTCCGTCCATAACCATAGAACAAGAGCTACACTGAACTTATGTTCACCAAACAAGTACAAACATAAAATTCAAAGCAGCACTTTCCAACAAGAAATAAAATTGTACAATAAATTGCCCATGGAAATTAAACAGATTACTAAAGCAAACGTATTTAAAAAAAGCAGTTAAAAATACCTGTTAAGTTGCACATTCTACACTGATGAGCTAAAGCATTATGATCACCTGCTTAATAGCTTGTCTGTCAATCTTTGGAACGAAATACATCACTGATTCTACGTATCAGCATCCGACAGTTTCGTGGTAGATTTGTGCCATTAGATACCCACGCACAGGTCATGTAATTCGCGTAAATAACGAGCCGCTGATTTGCGTACTCGGTGATGGCGCACGATAGCGACCCAAATGGGTTCCAATGGATTAACATCAGGTGAATTTGGTGGCCGAAGTATCAACGTGAGTTCACTATAACGTTACTCAAACTACTGTAGGACAGTTCTGGCTCAGAGACACCGACAATTATACTGCTGAAAGATGACATCGCCGTCGGGCAAGACGTCAGGTGGTTCGCAACTGTCAGCGAGTCTTCGATTACTACCACAGGTCCATGTAAGCACAGGAGAACGTCTCCCACAGCATAATATTACCCCGACCAGCTTTCGTCCGTGTGCGATGCACGTTTAAGTTCAAAAATGGTTCAAATGGCTCTGAGTACTATGGGACTTGACTGCTGTGGCCATCAGTCCCCTATAACTTAGAACTACTTAAACCTAACTAACCTAAGGACACCACACACATCCATGCCCGAGGCAGGATTCGAAACTGCGACCGTAGCGGTCGCGCGGTTCCAGACTGTAGCGCCTAGAACCGCTCGGCCACTCTGTCCGGCCACGCTTAAGTCGTCTTTCACCTCGATGACGGCGTTTGTGGAGACGGCCATCGACCTAATGTACGAGCAAAAATGTGATTCACCGAAAGAGTCAACACTTTTCCATTGATGTATGGTCGAATCCCGATGATACCGTGCGCACTACAATCGTAACTGACGATGTCGGGTCAGCGTGTGAACTTGTAGGGATGGTCTGCTGCGGAGCTACATGTTTAGCATCGTAGGATGAACGGTGTGCTTCGAAACAGTTGTGCGTGCACCAGCATTATGATCTTCCGGCAGAGTTGCCACAGGTCACCATCTATCCTACTTTACAGAGCAGACAAGCCTCCGAACCCCTCGTTTTGTGAAGAGTCGGAGATCTCGAACCATTTAGCGCTTAGTGGTAGTTTCACTGTCCTATCTCTTTCCATACTTGGTCACGACAGTACCTCGTAAACATTCGACCAGCTTCGCCGTTTCCGAAATACTCGTTCACAGCCTTCGCGTAATAATAATCTGTACGTCGTCAAAGACGCTTATCTCAATGGATTTCTCCATTTGCAGTCCTTATCTTTGCTACAGCGATCCTCCGTCTGTGTCTGCTCCGCTTACAAACTTTTGTTACAGCATCACGTGCCCCCACCGCCACGAGGTGGCATCAAACATCGCGGTGGGCATAGTGTTTTGGCTCTTCTTAACAACAAGAGTAGAGTTTTGGTAAAAAATGTAACATATATAAATAATAATACCGATAATAAAACATACATCATTTTATGTACTACTTTCACACTGTCTTTTCTTTCCTCTTTCTTTTCCAGAAATACTTTCTCCCAGAGCTCTGTAACGTATAATACTGTACTAACGCCTTATCCTGTTTCTGAGCTGTACATAGAAGGACGCTGGCTCAGTTTTTTCTGGCTGCCAAGTTGGAATTTGGGTTGCACAAATTGGAAACTGATATATCTCTAGGACCCTGACATTAACTGATTTTGCAGTACTATGAAACAATGTGTATTTAGTGATTGGGAGTGAGAAATCAAACCCGGTGCAAGACTAGCCTTTTATGTTATTAAAAAACTTTGTAAAACAGTGTTGTACTCTGTTGATAAACCGAATAAGGTAGTTATATGAATGTGTAATATCATTAATTCGCCTAGATGGGCAATGGATCCACCTTCTTCAGTGCGGATACACATGTACAGTCGTGGACAAAACGAGCGAGACCCCTCGCCTTTTCCTTATGCTGATCCGCACATCTTTAAAGTCTGCTACACAGCATAACAGGCAAGGCGACGAAGTGCTACCAACACACTATGCACAGGCATGAAATTGAAAAACTATCCGTACTTTATCAGACTATTTTCAATCATGTGTAAGACTATATTAATGCTGATTAGTGTGTTAAACACAACACGTAAATATATGATATAAATGAAAGAAGAAACGCTAATTAGTATGAAATGTACTAATAAAAATGAATTTCAGCTTATCGAGATAACATAACTGTTTTAGTAAGACAAAGTATCCCAGATCGCTAGGAATTAGCAAAATATTTTGCGCATTCGGCCGCGAAACAGTCTGTGTCAACGTTCAGACCAGTCATACTGGATTACCGTTGCTGACCTACCATGAAAGTGTGCGAATTTAGCAATGCGTTAACATACATAACGAAATTCAGTTAAACATCATTCAGTGCCGCACTTAAGTCAGTTCAGTTATTGACAGAAGCGGAAAAACTAGGCAGTAACATGTATGAAATTCTACAATAGTTTCATACTGACATCCACAGGGCGCCGGTACAGAATAAAGGCAGCAATAAAACGTATTGGGGGGGGGGGGCGAGAATTTCTTAAAATTGCTTTACTGATAGTCTATCTGCCTCCATCGAGATTAGAACCGAAAACAAACCAGATCTCTCTTGCAGTAGCAAACACCTTTCACTACACTAGCAAACAACCCAGGCAAACAGCCCTCTATTATTACCCCAGACATGAATAAGCCGACAACTTCGCAATGAAAATGGCAAAATGATCTGCAGTTCCTGTTGCATAGAGCTTTTTGGACTCAAAAACATGAATTTTCTACAGTTATGTCACCGCTTATGTGACAATCATTAGGGATGTTTATCGAAATAACAAAATACTGTAATTAGAGAGTAAATTTAGTAAGATAATTCTGCACCACCCCAGGAAATAAATGGCGACCTAGCTGCCAAACGTATTCTACAATCTTTCGAATTCTCCATTAGACTCGCCACAGCCAGAAAACGTTCATTAGCCGAAGTGTTTCTTAAGCTAGCTAACAATGGGAGGCCGGCCGCGGTGGTCTCGCGGTTCTAGGCGCGCAGTCCGGAACCATGCGACTGCTACGGTCGCAGGTTCGAATCCTGCCTCGGGCATGGATGTGTGTGATGTCCTTAGGTTAGTTAGGTTTAAGTAGTTCTAAGTTCTAGGGGACTGATGACCACAGCAGTTGAGTCCCATAGTGCTCAGAGCGATTTGAACCATTTTTTTAACAATGGGAATGCTCGCACTTATAAGACGCGGTGGCATTAATACTGGGATCTGAATTACCACGTGTATAGACAATTTTATTTGCATTCCTGTAAACGTGATTTGGATCGAAAGTGTAGTTACGATTAATATGCTGATGTATCGACTGCAACTAGAACATTTCGAATAATGAGTAGGGGGAATTATTTATGTGACCCCAATCTTCAATAACTGTCTTAGCTATTTTCGATGTTAGGATTTCGTCATCTAAATCGGTAAAAATGGAACCCTACTAGTCTCACATTCTTGACCGTCTATCTGTCTACCCAACCCTTAAAACCCGTTTATCTCGAGTACGGGTAGACATAATAAGCGGAAATTTATCGCACTTCCTACGGTATATGGTTCCTTGGTGGTTTAAAAAAGTGAGCTTCTATATCAACGCAATCTAAACATACGGCCGTTTATGTAAAGAAAATTTACGCGAAAGGTCAAAAAATGGCTCTAAGAACCATGCGACCAAACTGCTTCGGTCATCAGTCCCCTAGACCTACAACTACTTAAACCTACCAAACCTAAGGACAACCAAGACATCCATGCCCGAAGTAAGATTACAACCTGCGACTGAAGCAGCCGCACGTTCGTGACTGAAGCGCCTAGAACCGCTCGGCCACCGCACCCGGCGAAACCCTTTTCACCTCATGTATAATGACAATACAAACTGTGTAGTGAGGATAGACTGTATTCGCCAGCAACTCATATCGTTTGATCACGAAACTTTTACGAAACTACAACCAAATTTTGTTCGAAGTCGTCTGCAATATCCACTTATAAACACCCTAGGAACGTCGTATGCGATATCCACTTCTGAAGACGCTGGCAGATACTGCAGTACCATAACAATTGGTCCATGAATGACACTTTATTTCAGTATCAATTTAACGCACCTATGTGTTTGTCTATGGCTGAAAATAATGTACAAAAAATAAGTAAATAGCAAACAACTTCGATGTTCAAATCAAGTGTAACTCAGATGTCGCAATTACAACATAATTTCGTTGTTACATCAACATGACTAGATCTACAGGATTTCTTTGCAATTCAGACTTACGTGCCTGGCAGTTTGTCAGTTTCATGCCTGTGCATAGTACGTTGGTAGCACTTCGTCGCCTTGCCTGTTATGCTGTGTAGCAGACTTTAATGCTATGCGGATCAGCATAACGAAAAGGCGAGGGGTCTCGCTCGTTTTGTCCACGACTGTACGTCCGACGTCCTGTGGGAATTTCAGAGTAGCGAGCAACGAGTAAATGGACAGGGACAGCGGACAGGTGGCGCTCGGTGTGAGTGTGGGTCGGCTGTGAGGCGTGCCGCGATAGTTTGCGCAGTTGTGATAACGCTGTGTCCCGGATGAGCAGTGGTTAACGCACCTGCCTAGTAAGCAGGAGATCCCAGGTTCGAATCGTGGTCCGGTACACATTTTCGCTCGTCGTTGCTGATTCCGCGCAATGTCTCGGTGTAGCTGACATCAATAGCCCCTTTCGTTGCCATTCTCCCCACCCCCCCCCCACCCCCCCCCCCACCCCCCCCACCCCCTTGCCCGCAACATTCAATTTTTATACAAACAAGGTAGTACTGTTTTAAACAGAGTGGCCTCGTAATAGACAGGGTGTACGCTCCGTCCATCGACATATTGATCTTTGCCAGTTTTACCCCGCTGTCTTTTCTTTTCTAAACAACAGTTTCATATATCGCGAAATGGCGTATTATTCGGACCGATTCCTGTGTCTGATCTGCCATTTATGGTAGGTGATGGGTGACCGTTGGAACCAGGTCGTCACGTGATTACAGATTCCGAAGGCATCTGGGACGGAGAAAGTTTGGCACTGAGAAGACAACACGTTACGAGTACCTCTGGTTCACTCTCAATCGTAATGCAGCTGTTACTACGATGGTGACGTCTGTGTTCTGAACGTGAGTATATCGGAAGATTGCACGTTTAATAAGATGGTCAGCATGTTTACGCTGCAGCGAGAACAGTTGTGAACGATGCTTATAGCGTGGTGTTTGACTTCGTTACATAATAAGATTAAATATTGTTTAAATATATCTATAATGCCTTGATGATAACGTACATATTTGCTTAAATTAATAATAAATCATAAGCACGGAAGTATGAGCTTACTTGGTGTAAATCGTTCAAATAATTTGATTTTTACCTGCTTCCACAAGAGGGTTATATTGCCCATCTCAGGCACTGTTTACTGGGTTAAAGAAACGTGTATATGTGCATGTAAAATCAAGCATGCACGCCTGTCTACTGTTATACCGCTTTTAAATGTGTTGGACCACTTATGTTATTGTAAGTGAACACTGAACAGAGCCCTGACAAATTGTTTGATTCAATACAAAGAATATAAACGAGAAATCCGACTGTACTCGCGGCTCGGATTTCCTCTGTCCTCTCTAAATTTCCTAGATAAAAGCAACACAATTTTTTAAACAGCCAGTGTCAAACCGTTTTTCATACACGTGTAAGGTGGCAATCACTATGGTAGTTATGTTTTAAGGAATTCTTGTTGAACTCTGCGTAATCTCGGTAGCTGCTAAATTTCATTAACAGGAAAATGTCTATTCACAAAACACACATACGCATACACAAACATAATGAGGGTTCTTAAAATATGAAGCCCTATTGTATCATATGATTTGGGAAAAATAAAAGGTAAAGAAAAATAAATTAAATGTAAAATGAAAAGTTACGTCAATGTAACTGCCAGATCATTTACAATTCGTGGACTTAGAAATAAAATCCTCCTTCCATCAACAATTTAGATAGAACGAGTAAATCCTGATTCTTCAAGGAATCGAACTGCGGTGCATAAAACAGCTCGAAATATCTGATTACGAATGAGCTGATGTGACAAATATTTCGCATTAAGCACGTAAAAGAGAAAAAGTTTAGGAAAGGCTTGAAATTAAGTTTTATTGGAAGTAGTTATGTTATCTGTGTGTTCTCATTATCAAACACTGGATTATTACAATCGTAATTTCCGCTCCGTTTCAAGCAAAAGGTAGTTTCTCACGCTTCTCAGTATTTATGACGTCATATCTCCTGAACTACGATTCGCACAATGGTATAATTTTGCGCACACATTCAGCAGCGTATGTGGATATTGTAAACAAACTGTTTTGGGAATACAATTAGTGGTAAAAAAAATAATAAATTAATACGTCATGCCGGATACTGAAGTTTTACTGCATGAAAGTGTAGTAAGCAATACACTTTTTTTCCTTTCATCGCTTTGTGCGAGGATGGCAAGGAGAAAAAGTTTCGTAACGCTCAGTTTCCAACTGTAAAACTTGTCTTACTGTGTTAAACCTTTAACATCAGATTGTATCCCTTAATCACTCGATTATGACGGAATTTTAAATTTTTAATTTTAGTCAATAATCATATGATGTACTGAAAATGAAATTTTTGTTGTCCCTGAAAGTCGTTAGGTAGGCAACTGGGATCGGTTCCATCAACCATGAACAGTGTTAGCCGTTCAATAATATAGATGTCAACCACAAACGTCTGCCACCCACATCCGTTGCTTAGATGAAACATACTTCCTCAGATTATCACACGATGGGCATCATATATGGGAATATAACATCATCATCATCAGTTATCTGCTATATTAGCAGGTCATTTGCCTCTCCATTTTCTGCGACCCATTGCTTCCTTCTTAAGGCTGCTGTATGTTGTACCGTCCATCATGTCATCCAGTATCTGGAATCTCTTCCTTCCTCGCTTCCTTTTCCCTTCTACATAACCTTCTAAAACTGTTTTTATCAGTCCGTCATTCTTTCTTAATATATGCCCAATCCAATTTCTTTTTCTTCTCTTTATTACATCTAGTAACTGTCTTTTCTCTCTCACTCTTCTCAGTACCTCTTCATTTTTTACTCTGTCCATCCAACTTATTCTTTCCATCTTCCGCCATGTCCAGATCTCAAAAGCCTCCAGCCTTTCTCTGTCTTTTTTCCTCATAGTCCATGTTTCAGCGCCATATAGAAGAACACACCATACAAGACATTTTATGAGTCTCTTTCTGAGTTCTCTGTCCAGACCGCTGCAGAAGATTCTCCTTTTCTTATAAAACGCCTCTTTTGCCATTGCTATCCTTGTTTTAATTTCTGTGGTGCACTTCCAGTCGGTGTCTATCCTGCTTCCAAGATACTTAAAATTTTGCACCTGTTCTAGTGTTTCTCCATTCAGCACAATTTTTATTTCCTTATTTCCTCCTATTCCTTATTTCCTCCTATTGCCAATAACATATACAGAAAAAATTATTAATTTACACATGAACTACCGACAGGACAATAAACGTCAGTGTCAACAAGAGACAAAGGAGTCAGCTTTAAAATAACAGAAACTGAAATAGGCTGTTTTCTGTCTCTCGGCGTAGAACTGTTGCAACCACAATGTACACAAAAGTGTTACCAGTCAAAAACAGTTTTGAGTATATAATTTGTTATGTAAATCTGTTGAACTCGTCGCTCTTTTCATAAATACGAGATCGACTGCAGCCACTCGATCTATTCCAGATCGATTTCTGCTGAAGAAAACTGCTTCGTTAACTATAATCTAAAACTCTACAAGAGTCGGTTCTAATGTAACATAACACTGCAAAAATTGTTTGAAATTATCCATCCCTTTCCTTACAGATGTAATTACAAATTTTCTTTTAGAAAACTATTCCCTTGCTCGACTAACATGTATTGGAAGTCAGAACAATTTCTTATTCGTAGTGACATACCACGTTTTGTGGGAGGCTTCGCTTGGTAGCCGCGCGGTCTTAGGCGTCCCGTCACGGTTCAAGCGGCTCCTCCCGTCGGAGGTTCGAGTCCTCCCTCGGGCATGGACGTGCGTGTGTGTTGTCCTTAGCGTAAGTTGGTTTAAGTTAGATTAAGTAGTGTGTAAGCTTAGGCACCGATGACCTCAGCAGTTTGATCCCATAAGATCTTACCACAAATTTCCAAATTTTTTTTTTGTGCCAGGGCAGCTTCAATGAAGTAATCGTGCAAAGCCTGTTGTCAGAACACTGCTCATCTTAATTTTTGCCACTTTTTTTTTTTTAGAAAAACGCCTTTGAAGCAGTTGACATATTTCAGCGGAACATTATGTCAAAATATATAGACTCTGACAAGTTGTTTTACTTAAAAGACGACCGGCCCCGGTAGCCGTGCATGTTAACAGAAGGCTTCTGGGACGAGGAGGTATGCCGGTCCAAGGTCGAATCCGTCGAGGGGTGTTGGTGTACCAGCCAGCCTGCATGTGGTTTTCAGGTGGTGTCCCACATCCCATTATGTAAATACCAGGCTGCTTCCCATGTTTCACCTCAGATACACGCTACACTAATATTTACAACACTTTCTCACACCTACATGCACACATTACTCTACACTCTAACAGACTGAGTACACTGCTTCTGTCCTGGGGGTGTGAGTAGGAAACTAATGACCTTGGCTGTTTGGTCTCCTTAAAGGCTTTCTTAGCATAAGCACTTACAAGTAAATATTTTAATTATTGTTTAATAATTAAAACACCGTTAAAATACATTGGTAACTTTTTGTGTAAACAAAATCCAAACTGAGTTTCATAATTTCTGATCAAACGGAAGCATTTGATATACGCCACGATACCTCTTTGCCTGGACAAAATCCAAAATGAGTTCTGTAATCTCATGATCAAACGGAAGCATTTGATAGTCACCACAAAACATTCTGTTTGATTTTTTTCTAGCTTTTTTTTCTAGCGCAATTTTTTATTTGATAAACTGATCAGCTATAACATTATGGTCACCTACCTAATAACCCGCCGGCCGGAGTGTCCGAGCGGTTCTAGGCACTACAGTCTGGAACCGTGCGACCGCTACGGTCGCAGGTTCGAATCCTGCCTCGGGCATGGATGTGTGTGATGTCCTTAGGTTAGTTAGGTTTAAGTAGTTCTAAGTTCTAGGGGACTGATGACCTCAGAAGTTAAGTCCCATAGTGCTCAGAGACATTTGAACCATTTTGAACCTAATAACCCCTTCGTCCATCTTTGGCAATGATAACAGCGGCGACGCGTCGCAACATGGAAACAATGAGGGTCTCGTAGGCCGCTGGAGGGCACCACATCTGCATACGCAAGTCACCTAATTCTCATAAATTCCGGGGAGGGGCGGGAGGGGGGTGAGAAGCTCTGACGACACGTTCAGTAACATCCCAAATGTGTTCCATCGGGTTCTGAGCTGGCGAGTTGGGGGACGACAATATCAATAACATGGACTTCAGGAATCGAACTACATACACTACTATTAATTTTGTGACAATAAACTCCAGATATTTATGACCCAAACTCTTGGAACAGTCTGAAGAGCTGTTGAGTAATAACAAATGAGATATAGTAGAGTTATGAAGAGAGGAGTGAAAAAAAAAAGACCAAATAGGATTACATTTAAGTCATGTTTCCATTAGAGAGCGAAAAATCGATGAGGAAATGAAAGTGTAGATTTAATTGTACGCAAGGAAAATAAAAATTGCAATACACATATTTACGTTATTCCATTCAGACTAGTATGACGTATTTTAAAAAGAAGCAAAAGTAATCCGTGCAAATCATTAAAGTCTATCCAACAACACTCTCACATTTTGATAAAATCTCACTATAAGGTGTATAAGGCGAATTATAATACGGAAGTAGAACAAAATTTAACAATGATTCTTCAGTGGTAAGCTTTGGGTTTGTGAATAACAATGAAAATGAAAAACACTTAACACTCAACCATTCGAAGTATCATAAAAATTATAACAATAAAAAAAGTGAAGAATGATAAGGTGTTTCCCAAAGCCACGTAACTTTATTAAGGTACTTTATTCGCAACTACTATTTCATGTCCATGTAGATGCATCTTCACGTTTATAATGGTTATATTTTCATAATGTAGATAGATAATTACGGATCCCAGGTTTCGAGAAGTGATCCACGTTATGAGTCAAACCAAACTAGTAGGTTGTCATAGTATGACAATAGTACATGATAACATGACAAACTAAAAATTGGGAATTTTTAACGAAAAATGAAGAGATGCATTTTGAGAAATCTAATAGAAGCCTCAGGAAACTGAATAAAGAGGTAATTATGACGACAGTGAAAATGGAATGGAAATAGGCGCAACCTCTAGACAGTTGACACAATGGTAGAGGGACAAAGAAAGTTCTTTGCTAGACTACGAGAGTTTCGAAAATATCGAGTCAGCTACATAAAGGAAGGTGATTGATGATTTTATTTATTTCAGTGACATGTTCACGTAAAGTTCTTAATGGATATACGGGTTCCGACTGACAAATCATTGTCAACAGCCCATAAATGTTATCTTGCCAATGGCCGTATCAGAACATTCGAGGAATCAATGTTTGCTTAACATTAGGTCTAGTGGAGGCCTTATGAAAACGTTTTCCCCTCGCATGTGATGTAGCCGTAGGCTAAGAAGTACTGAAAATTACTAGCAAGTCGGAAGCGATTTAGTCATTAAGGAAGTTACATGAACGTTTGACTGAAATTAAGTTTATTGCTAAGTATAAGGTGCGAGCTGACGTTTCTGCAAAGAACGTTGTAACTCTGAAAATGGTGTTTATGATGTCAGAAAACATGCAGAAGTATTACTGATGTGTGATGCTTTCAAATGGTTGAAATGGCTCTGAGCACTATGGGACTTAACATCTGAGGTCATCAGTCCCCTAGAACTTAGAACTACTTAAACCTAGCTAACCTAAGGAAATCACACACATCCATGTCTGAGGTAGGATTCGAACCTGCGACCGTAGCACACGAGCGGTTCCGGACTGAAGTGCCTAGTGCCACTCGGCCACCGCGGCCGGCGTGATGCTTTCGGAAGAACCCTTTACCCAGAGTGGATGACTAACGACTGAATATGAAACTTGTGATGATTATAACAGCAATAAATCCAATCATGAATTTCTATTTACAAACTGAAATGAGTAAGTGTGAATCCAAAGACATACAAAATCGGATGTTCAGTTCACTGTTCATTTGGATTTGCACTAGGAATAAATGGAGGTCGATAGCGATGTCCAGAAATTAATGGTCATCGAGGTCCTCGTAAGTAAAGGCGCTTTGAGTAAGGAACTCACAATCTGTCTGGGTCGAAGAGGAGTAGATACCCCAAATATCTGTATTCTAGCGACTCTTTAATCAAGGTAGGAAATCATTCCGACAGAAGATCTGAAATATTGTCAAATGAAGATAAATCGGAAATCATAAGAGTGACAGTTATGTTTTTCTGAATACAGCGAGTGTGTAAACATTCAAGCTAAAACAAAAATTATACTGACCATGTGATAGTGTACAGAAGTAAAAAATAAAATAAAAAATTTAAAAAATTAAAAAAAAAACTTCGCACCACGAAGCAATCATCCGAATGGAACGGAAATTGGTAGATGTGATGTACATGTACAGACAAACAAATAATTACAATTTCAGAAAATATGGATAATTTATGCGGAGAAATAGTTTCACAAATTGAGGAAGTCAGTAACGCGTTGGTCCACCTCTGACTTTTATGCAATCACTTATTCGGCTTGGAAATGATTGATAGAGTTGTTGGATCTCCTCCTAGGGATATCGTGTCAAATTCTGTCCAATTGGCACGTTAGATCGTCAAAATCCCGAGCTCGTGGAAGGCCCTGCTCATAATGCTGCAAACGTTTTCAATTCGTGTGGGATCCGGTGACCTTGCTGGCCAAGTAAAGTCTGGTAAGCACGAAGACAAGCACTAGATACTCTCACCGCGTGCGGGTCGGAATTATCTTCCTGAATCGTAAGCCAAAGATGGCAAGCTGTGAAGGGGGCGTAGAATGTCCTCGAGGTACCGCTGTGCTGTAAGGGTGCCGCGGATGATAACCAAAAGGGTCCTGCTGTGAAAACAAATGGTATCCCAGACTGTCACTCGTGCATCTCGGGCTGTATGGGGGACGACAATCAGGTTGGTATCCCACCATTGTTCGGGGCGTCTCCACACACATCTTCGCTGGTCATTGGGGCCCATTTGGAAATAGGACTCATCACCGAAGACAGTTCTGCTCCAGTCAATGATATTCCAGGCCGAAACGTGTGTGTACTCGTAGACACCCCGGACAGCGGTGCGGTACCAGCGTGACTACGCCAGCTATATGGTCCTACAAGAATTTCCTTTCATAGTAGCACCCCTTTGGTTGCCATCCGTGACACCCTTAGGACAGCGGTGCGTCGGCGATATTCTATGCCTCGTTGTGTTGCCCTTCATGTCGAGCCATGAAGCAAGACAGTGCCCGCCCACGCACGGCGAGAATTTCTATCGCTTGTCTTCGCGCTTGACAAGCCGTACTTTGGCCAGCAAGGTCGCAGGATCTCTTCCCAATTGAAAACGTTTAGAGCATTACAGGCAGGGCCCTCCAACCATTTCGGGAGTTTGACGATCTAACGCATCACTTGGACAGAATTTTGCACGATATCCCTCAAAAGGAATCCGACAACTCTATCAATCAGTACCAAGCCGAATAAGTGCTTGCATAAGGCCCAGAGGTAGACTAACCGTTATAGGCTTTCTCAATTTGTGGAGCTCTTTCTCTTTAATAAATCACGAATTTTTCTGAAATTGAAATCTTTTTTTTTTTTTTTTTTTTTTTTTTTTCGTGTACATCACATCTACCGATTTCCGCCCCATTCAGATAATTCCTTCGTGGTGCGTCTTTTTTTCTGTCTGTAGAGTGTATCTCGCTCCTTGGCAATGGCATCGCGCTGACAACAAAACTGAATGTGCGATGGACGCTTTTCCGTAATAGTAGTGCTGTGAATCGCGTTACTTGTGTGTCTGTCGCATACTGTACGAGTTCATTACTCAAATGATACGGGGAACGAACAGTATATAAAAAGAGAAAGTCATGCCAACGAGACACGTGCGAAGTATGTGAGACGTCGTTTCGAAAATTTGCGGACACATCTGTCGTCTCTACGCCGTCAGCGACGGGCGTGAGCACTATACATAACACGTGCGTCCCGGTTCTGCGTACTGAGTGAAGGAAAAGCAAAGTATAGTGAATGATTGGCGTTCCCAGATCTGCCCAGAGAACGTGCGAAAGCTGTTAGTACCGTGCCAGCAGCTCCTTTAGCTGTGGGTGCCAACGAAGCTTGTGAAGAGGATTACGAGTGGCCCATTGGTAACCTGACAAATGACAAGTCAAGGTGGCCAGCCTGCTGTCAGATTATCGAGAGCGGGCGCTCGCCAGCCGTGGCCCGGCACCCCTCAAAAGAACGCGGCTATGAAAGGCAGAGTCACGACCAACCGATCTCTCTCTCATACACTCCTGACAACTCAACGCTCACCAAATCTACAAAGAATAATCTCAAAGCAGTCTGTTCGCAAAGCTGCAGCGTCAAGAACATTCGTATGAAACAAAACACTTTCAGCGGATTTGAAAGTCTGAAATATGTACGGTCTTCGCGATTTGCGATTCGGTAAGTCCTGTGGAGTAGCTAAATAAACAAGCTATCAACATTTCAACCTAACAGTCATAATCTCATTATATCCTGCCTGACAAAATGAAAAAGAAGATGAATCGTGGACATAAACTTACCGAGTAACTATGACTGCTGCTCTTGTCCTCATATCGAAGACCGCTAAGGTCTTTTACCTACCTGATATACAGGGTGGTCCATTGATAGTGACCGGGCCAAATATCTCAAGAAATAAGCGTCAAACGAAAAAACTACAAAGAACGAAACTCGTCTAGCTTGAAGGGGGAAACCAAATGGCGCTATGGTTGGCCCGTTAGATGGCGCTGCCATAGGTCAAACGGATATCAACTGCGTTTTTTAAATAGGAACCCCCATTTTTATTACATATTCGTGTAGTACGTAAAGAAATATGAATGTTTTAGTATGACTACTTTCTTCGCTTTGTGACAGATGGCGCTGTAATAGTCACAAACGTGTAAGTACGTGGTATCACGTAACATTCCGCCAGTGCGGACGGTATTTGCTTCGTGATACATTACCCGTGTTAAAATGGACCGTTTACCAATTGCGGAAAAGGTCGATATCGTGTTGATGTATGGCTATTGTGACCAAAATGCACAACGGGCGTGTGCTATGTATGGTGCTCGGTATCTTGGACGACATCATCCAAGTGTCCGGACCGTTCGCCGGATAGTTACGTTATTTAAGGAAACAGGAAGTGTTCAGCCACATGTGAAACGTCAACCACGACCTGCAACAAATGATGATGGCCAAGTAGGTGTTTTAGCTGCTGTCGCGGCTAATCCGCACTTCAGTAGCAAACAAATTGCGCGAGAATCGGGAATCTCAAAAACGTCGGTGTTGAAAATGCTACGTCAGCATCGATTGCACCCGTACCATATTTCTATGCACCAGGAATTACATGGCGACGATTTTTAACGTTGTGTACAGTTCTGCCACTGGCCACAAGAGAAATTACGGGACGATGACAGATTTTTTGGACGCGTTCTATACAGCGACGAAGCGTCATTCACCAACAGCGGTAACGTAAACCGGCATATTATGCACTATTGGGCACCGGAAAATCCACGATGGCTGCGACAAGTGGAACATCAGCGGCCTTGGCGGGTTAATGTATGGTGCGGCATTATGGGAGGAAGGATAATTGGCCCCCATTTTATCGATGTCAATCTAAATGGTGCAGTGTATGTTGATTCCCTACGTAATGTTCTACCGATGTTACTACAAGATGTTTCACTGCATGACAGAATGGCGATGTACTTCCAACATGATGGATGTCCGGCATATAGCTCGCGTGCGGTTGAAGCGTTATTGAATAGCATATTTCATGACAGGTGGATTGGTCGTCGAAGCACCATACCATGGCCCGCACGTTCAACGGATCTGACGTCCCCGGATTTCTTTCTGTGGGGAAAGTTGAAGGATATTTGCTATCGTGATCCACCGACAACGCCTGACAACATGCGTCAGCGCATTATCAATGCATGTGCAAACATTACGGAAGGCGAACTACTCGCTGTTGAATGTTGTTACACGTATTGCCAAATGCATTGAGGTTGACGGACATCATTTTGATCATTTATTGCATTAATGTGGTATTTACAGGAAATCACGCTGTAAAAGGATGCGTTCTCAGAAATGATAAGTTCACGAAGGTACATGTATCACAATGGAACAACCGAAATAAAATGTTCAAACGTACCTACGTTCTGTATTTTAATTTAAAAACCTACCTGTTACCAACAGTTCGTCTAAAATAGTGAGCCATACGTTTGTGACTATTACAGCGCCATCTATCACAAAGCGAAAAAAGTGGTCCAACTAAAACATTCATATTTCTTTTCGTACTACACGAATATGTAATAAAAGAAGGGGGTTTCTATTTAAAAAAACGCAGTTGATATCCGTTTGACCTATGGCAGCGCCATTTAGCGGGCCAACCGTAGCGCCATCTGGTTTCCCCCTTCAAGCTAGACACGTTTCGTTCTTTGTAGTTTTTTCGTTTGACGCTTATTTCGTGAGATATTTGGCTTGGTCACTATCAATGGACCACCCTGTATACAATGTTACTTTTATGCTAAGAGACTCTGTGCTATCTATAAAATCACAGTGTATTTGATGAAATATTTGTCTGCTTCCCATCAACGTCGGAGCTATAAATTGTCTGCTGAAATAGTGAAGTACACAGAAGGGGAGATGGGCAGGTGGTAACGAAATGAAACTTCACGGTTTGGACAATATGTGATGTTCTTTCATTGATTACAAAATCGACTCACCTTTACAAAGAACTTGGCAGGTATCAATATGGTGTCGCTCCCCCTCTGGCCTCGATCCATGCACTGATTCTGTGGGAACGATGTCATAAAACTGTGTCATCCTCTTCTGACGCAAGCTCGCCCAGAACTGGTCCTTGATATCCTGGATACTGGCGTTAAAAATGAGCTGACATCTGACCTGGTCCAACACAAATGTTATTGGGAACAGATCTGGTGGTCTTGCAGGCCATGAGAGTATTTCAACATTACGCATCAGTTCATAGAGACGTGTGCCGTGTGTAGGCGAGAGTTTTCCTGGTGAAGAATTGCACCACGATACTCTCACATGAGAGGTAACACATGAGGACACAGGATATCCGTCACGTGTCGTTGTGCTGTCAGAGGTCCCTCAATCACTACAAGCCGCGGTCTGAAATCATGATGACAGAAGTAACACGGCTGTGCCTCCCCAAAACACTGGAGAAACGTGGCCTCTTCCTAGGTGGTCGCCATACACGCCGACGACGGTCATCTGGGGTAGTACAGCACCATGTTGTATCGCTGAACACAATGTAACGCCATTCATCAGCAGTCCTGCTTCCCAATCACGGCATTCGTCCAAATACGAGGTGCATTCAAGTTCTAAGGCCTCCGATTTTTTTCTAATTGACTACTCACCCGAAATCGATGAAACTGGCGTTACTTCTCGACGTAATCGCCCTGCAGACACACACATTTTTCACAACGCTGACGCGATGATTCCATGGCAGCGGCGAAGGCTTCTTTAGGAGTCTGTTTTGACCACTGGAAAATCGCTGAGGCAATAGCAGCACGGCTGGTGAATGTGCGGCCACGGAGAGTGTCTTTCATTGTTGGAAAAAGCCAAAAGTCACTTGGAGCCAGGTCAGGTGAGTAGGGAGCATGAGGAATCACTTCAAAGTTGTTATCACGAAGAAACTGTTGTGTAACGTTAGTTCGATGTGCGGGTGCCTTGTCTTGGTGAAACAGCACACACGCAGCCCTTCCCGAACGTTTTTGTTGCAGTGCAGGAAGGAATTTGTTCTTCAAACATTTTCGTAGGATGCACCTGTTACCGTAGTGCCCTTTGGAACGCAATGGGTAAGGATTACGCCCTCGCTGTCCCAGAACATGGACACCATCATTTTTTCAGCACTGGCGGTTACCCGAAATTTTTTTGGTGGCGGTGAATCTGTGTGCTTCCATTGAGCTGACTGGCGCTTTGTTTCTGGAATGAAAAATGGCATCCACGTCTCATCCATTGTCACAACCGACGAAAAGAAAGTCCCATTCATGCTGTCGTTGCGCGTCAACATTGCTTGGCAACATGCCACACGGGCAGCCATGTGGTCGTCCGTCAGCATTCGTGGCACCCACCTGGATGACACTTTTCGCATTTTCAGGTCGTCATGCAGGATTGTGTGCACAGAACCCACAGAAATGCCAACTCTGGAGGCGATCTGTTCAACAGTCATTCGGCAATCCCACAAAACAATTCTCTCCACTTTCTCGATCATGTAGTCAGACCGGCTTGTGCGAGCCCGAGGTTCTTTCGGTTTGTTGTCACACGATGTTCTGCCTTCATTAAACTGTCGCACCCACGAACGCACTTTCGACACATCCATAACTCCATCACCACATGTCTCCTTCAACTGTCGATGAATTTTAATTGGTTTCACACCACGCAAATTCAGAAAACGAATGATTGCACGCTGTTCAAGTAAGGAAAACGTCGCCATTTTAAGTATTTAAAACAGTTCTCATTCTCGCCGTTGGCGGTAAAATTCCATCTGCCGTACGGTGCTGCCATCTCTGGGACATATTGACAATAAACGCGGCCTCATTTTAAAACAATGCGCATGTTTCTATCTCTTTCCAGTCCAGAGAAAAAAAATCAGAGGCCTTAGAACTTGAATGCACCTCGTATAGCAGTTCGTGTTGTGGAGTTAACGGCAGCCTATGCGTGCTATGGTAATTCGCTACTCCAGGCGCTCCCACTCTCAGAAAAATGGTGTGGGATGACACAAAATGTTGCGAGGAGTCCATTACATGTTCTCGTATGACAGACGCAGAGGCAAAGAGGTTACAATTTGCCTGGTGAACAATACGGCGACCCTCCCTTGCTGTGGGCAGACATACTTGACAGAACCTTGACGACGAGTATGTGTGCCCTCACGTTCTCATGCAGTTGAACACCGGGGCACTGTTACACCTGACAAATCTCAATACAAAACATTTATACCAGTTGGCCAAATGGAGACCCACAATCAAATCCCTTTCTATCTCTGAGAAATGCTGATAACGCTGTCTCATACATATACGCGCTTTCTCCGTATCCTTTAGAGCGATATGTCAACATCTGACACTGTTCATGCCGTTTATGTGCTCTACCAGGTCTGCTAAATACACTAAACACGAAAAGCTCTAACGCACTCTGGTGGACGTTCTACTTGTCACTTTAATCATTTTCAACTCTAATCATTTATGTACCCGCACACTGACATCCTACCATATCTTCTGCGTGCTTCACATTTTTGTTCATTGTACTTTTCTTCTGCATAGGATAAATCTTCGAATTCTGGTACAGCACAACAACACATGAACATAGGAACTAAGATGTTTGTTACAAAACCAATCAGATGTATAGAGGTCACATCTGAATAGAAGCTTGTCATAATAACAGAAACAGTCACTGCCAGTTTGCTTTATCATCCTCTTAAAATCCAAGATTGTGCCTGATATTACTCCCATGGACTTATCATCGGTGCGATGATCTAGCTCAGTCTTTATTTTTTATCGCCGTTATACCGTATTGAAAGAATAAAGGAAGTAAGTTTAAGGTTTAATCTACATCTACATATATACTCCGCTAGCCACCAAGCGGTGTGTAGTGGAGGGCACAATTCGCGCCAAAGTCATATTTCCCCCTCTCTGTTCCACTCGCGGATCGCACGAGGGAAAGACGACTGTCTGAACACCTCAGTTCGAGCTCTAATTTCCCTTATCTTTGAATGGGGATCATTGAACGAATTGAAAGTTGGTGATAATAATATATGCTCTACATATTCGACGAGGATCAGATTTCGGAATTTAGTGAGCAGTCCCTTCCGTTTAGCGCGTCGTCTATCTGCAAGTGTATCCCACTTCAAATTTTCTGTGAGATTAGTAACGCTCTCACGATGGCTAAATGTACCAGTCACGAATCTTGTTGTTCTTCTTTGGACGTTCTCAGTCTCTTGAATGAGACCCAACTGGTAAGGGTCCCATACAGACGAAGAATACTCTAAAACTGGACGAACTAATTGTAAGCAATTTCCCTTCTTGAAGGACAGCATCGCTTCAGGATTCTACCAATAAACCGCAATCTAGAGTTCGCCTTGTCCGTTACTTGTGTAATCTGATCATTCCATTTGAGATCATTTCGAATAGTCACACCCAGATACTTGACGGATGTTATCGCTTCCAAAGACTGGGCATTTATTTTGTTCTCGTACATTAATGGGGATTTTCGCCTTGTTATACACAGTAGGTTACACTTACTGCCAGTCATTACACCACGCATTTATTTTCTGCAAATCCTCATTGATTTGTTCACGACTTTCGTGTGGTACTACTTTCCTGTAGACTACAGCATCATCGGCAAACAGTCTAATGCCGCTGTCAATACCATCAACCAGATCGTTTATGTAAATCGTAAAAAGCTGCGGACCTATTACGCTGCCCTGGGGCACACATGAAGTTACGCTTGTTTCTGTTGAAGTCACCCATTCAGGACGACATACTGCTCTCTGTCTGTTAGAAAACTTCCGTTCGACGACGGAGTAGTTAAAGAAGAAGCGTAATCTCGGTTTCAACACAAATGGGGGTAGGGAATCAGCAGTTATCTCCTCAGAATACCCCTTCCATCCTTTGTCTTAGCAACTGAGGTAATCCGTAGAAAAAGTGCTTGCTTGGAGAACCAAAAGGCGATCTGAACCACAGATCTCCAACATACGAACCCACTGCCTTATTTACAGTATTACTTCATTTCGCATCCACCAGTTCCGAAGTTTAGAGTCACGGCATGGGAACCGTCAGATATAGTTATAGCCGCGCAGGGTAGCCGTGCGGTCTTAGGCGCCATGTTACGGTCCGTGCGGAGCTTGGGTGTGTGTTGTCCATATCGTAAGTTAGATTAAGTAGTGTGTAGGCTTAGGGACCTTTGACCTCAGCAGTTTGGTCCCATAAAACCTTACCACACATTTCCTCATATATATGGAGCAGCGTTTTCAAGACATCGGGCGCTCGTTCTGGAGGAGTAGGCCTCACGTCCCTTCCAAATTCAACTTTATTCGGATTCAGAATTGGTTCCTCTGAATAGGCCACGGCTGGTTTCCTGCACCATCCTTGTTCCGTCCGAACATGTACGCTGTTTGCAATAGCCTCCACGTCTGCGGAACGACAAACATGTTTCCATAAAATGCCTCATTTGATAGAACGATTCCCACAAAATACAACAGGTTCGTCTTTCGATTTGGAACAGAGTTTTAGAGCACAGTGTGTATCAAGTAGTGAAAGAGCCAGTGTAAACCGAATAATAATAAATAAATAAAATAACAAATCTTTCATGTCTATTGATGTTCACATTCCGCTATAGTTCTTTTTTTGCTAACTAGTTCTTCGAATATACACTCTTGATATACTCTTATTGACGAGCCAAAAAGTTTCAACCTCTGCCAGTCGCGAAACGGAACACCGCCTGGTAGAGTTGCGGACACGTGTCACGATAAGGGAAGCAGCGGAGGAGAGACGACGAAGAATCATTTTAGCGACTATACGGGCTGCAAATGTGAGAATACACTTATATAAGAGATTTTGACATAGGGTACATTTATGATACGTATCCGCAATTGCGGAGACTTTCTGACTTCAGCTGCGTTAGGTACGAAGATATTACCTGTTGGTGACATACAAAAATTTGTGCCGGCCCTGGATTTTGAGCGGTTGTCGCGGGCGGCTGCCTTAACCACTTCGGCTACTTGAACACGGTTCCAGTACCGACACAAACTTCGACTCCTTCGCTCGCAGTTTTACTTGTATTCCTGCCATAGGGCTTCAAAAAACACACATATTCAACGTTGTTATTACGATCATCATTTTGTTCGTCGACACTTGTAATATTTTTATGAACGCCTGAAGAAACAGGCATTGAAATTTGTCACCAGTAGGTAAAATCATCGTACTTAATGCAGCTGGAGTCAGAGAGGTTCCGCAGCTCCGAATAAACTTCATAAATTTAATGCAGCTACAGGATCGTCACAAATGCCTGTTTCTTTATACATTGATAAGAAAAAATGCAGATTGTGTGGGCCTGCGTCTCGGAACGAGCAACTCAGAAATGGCGGAATTGGCTAGCTTTTCGCGTACTACTTTCGACAGTATTTATGGAAAGTGTAAACACGAGAAGGCGACACGGTTTTGGACATACATGCCTAGTCAGATAATGCAGATGTAGGATTGTTGCCCACTCTGTAAATTAAGACAGACGCGATCAGTCGCAGATCTAACGATAATTTTTGACGCAGGAATGAGTGTTTCGAAGCACAGATCACAAGAACGGACCCGCAAATTTACAGACCAATATCCTTAACATCGATTTGCTGCAGATTTCTTGAACATATTCTCAGTTCGAATACAATAAATTTCAGTGAAAAGAGCAAGATTCTGTCCGCGAATCAGCACGATTTTAAGAAGCATCGCTTGTGCGAAACTCAGCTTGCGCTTCTCTCACATGATATCTTACAAACTATGAATGAAAGGCAACATGCAAATTCCATATTCCTCCTGCCGCACTGTAGACTGTTAAAGAAAGTACGAGCACACAGAATAGGTTCACAGGTACGTAAGTGGCTCGGAGGCTTCCTTAGTAACAGAATCCAGTACTTTGTCCTCGACAGCGAGTGTTCATCAGAGAGAAGGCTATCGTCAGGAGTGCCCCAGGGAAGTGTGATAGGACCACTCTTAATTTTTGTATACATAACTGATCTGACGGACAAGGTGACCAGCAATCTTCTGTTCATAGTCCTGTCTGCTCAGAACGACGGTGGTGTTTCCTTTGTCGGCGGGCAGGACGACGGGTCTTAGTCTGCACTGAGGGCCCGAGGTGCCGCTCTTTCTTCGCGTGAGATGTTGCTGGTGATCGGTTTCGCCTTGGAGAGAATCCGACATGTTTCCCTCCTGACTTCCTCGGCCTTGTCGTCGGTTAAGCTCCGGACCGCCTGATCCACTGCGGAGATGATCTCACTGGAGGGGAGGTGAGCTGGCGTCAGTGCAAAGTTGAGTCCTTTTTCGAGTATGGGAGGGCTGCGTCGTCCAATGGCTTCCCCGTGAGGTTACTCACGGTTTGTTTCATCGGATCCGTCTCCTCTTGTTGTTTGCCTGGTAGCTTTGCAAACTTGTCAATCTGTTTGTCAGTAGATTTCAGGTGTGTCCAGTCAGCCTGGGCCAATGGAACTGATCATCTACAGACGTTTTTAGAACATCTAATTCCGTCCATGACAACATACGGTGCACCATGGAAATCGAGAAGGAAGGGAAATTACCGTTTGTTGATGTACTTGTAGAGCGGAGATCAAATGGCACACTGGGTTATAGTCTGTACCACAAGCCTACACATACGGACTTATTTACGTGCCTCGAGTTGCCACATGCTGCACAACTCAACGGGATGCTGAATACACTAGTCCACAGAGCATACTCGATATCGGACGAACAAAATCTGCACAAAGAACTCAAACACTTAGAAAATGAACAGCAATCGACAGATCCAGACAGCCCTCAGACGACGAAAACACAGCAGAAACCCAGATGAAGAACAATTTAAAGATTAGGAATCATGCCTTGCCTTTCTACAGTATGCAGGGAACGTGACGTCAAAAATTGGGAGGCTGTTAAAATGACACAAAATTGACACGGTCTTCCGACCACCGTCCAAGATACGTGCCTTACTGGGGGCAGTGAAAGACGGACTTGGCCTCAAGAAAGCGGGCGTATATAATATTCCATGTGGTTGAGGCAAATCCTACATCGGTCAAACAGTCCGAACAGTCGAAGACCGCTGCAAAGGACACCAACGCCACACGCACCTAGGCCAGCCCAAGAAATCGGCACTGGCACAACACTGCTTGGAAACTGACACAACGCGAAATACGAAGAGACCAAGATTCTGGCCCCTACCAGCTTCTACTAGGACAGCATCTTCAAGGAGGCCCTTGAAATTCGCGGAACGTACAATCGCATAAACCGAGAGACAGGTTTTCAACTCAGCAAGGCATGGAAACCATTACTTAGCTTCATCAAGGATTGGCGCCTCAAGTGAACACAAGATCGTTCCACGACGGCAGCCGAGGACCCTCCACGAGATTCTGCATCTTCCACCACCCGGCGCGAAGCCGGGGACGGCGCGGAACCTGGGTCGCCGCCCGCAAACGGATTGTCGGCGGCCGCAATCGAAGGACGGCGTTCGCAATCGGAATGTCGGAGGCTGTAATCGGACCGTCTGCGCAGGGAATCGAAGCCCGACTGACGGACATAAATAACACCGACAATGAGCAGACAGACCATTCCATCAGAACCCCCTGATGATGGCGGAAAGGTTATTCGCCGAAATGTCGTGGGACTTCAACGATCGCATCCGGCTGGACACCCGAGAGCCCTGGAAACAGAAACTAGAAAAATGTAAGTTAATGCGAATGAGCAGGAAAAACAAACGCATAATGTTCGAGTACAGCTTGATACAGTCACGTCGATTAAATATCTAGGCGTAACGCTGCAAAATAGTATGAGATTGAAGGACCAGTGAGGATTGTAGTACGAAGGCGAGTGGTCGATCTCGGTTAATTCGGAGGATTTTAGGGAAGTCCAGTTCATCTGTAAAGGAGGCCGCGTATAGGATACTACTGCGACCCACTGCTCGAGTGTTTGGGATCGGCACCAAGAGGGTCTAAGGGACACAACCAAGCAGTTCAGAGGGGGGCTGTTGGATTGGTTAGTGAGAGGCTCTAACAACACGCAATCATTGAGATGCTTCGGGAACTCGAATGGGAATAATTGGACGGAAGGCGACTTTCTTTTCGAGGAACACTATTAGGAAAATTTAGAGCTGACTACAAAACGATTCTACTGTCTCCAACGTACATTTTGGGTATGGATTGCTAATGTAAGGGAAATTAGGGCTCGTAGGCATAGAGATAGCTGTTTTCCTTCGTTGTCTTTGCGAGTAGAACAGTAAAAGTAGTAGTCATACAGGATACCCTCTGCCACGAACCGAACAGTAGCTTGCGGAGTATGTATGTAGACGTAGATATTAAACTTCCTGGCAGTTGAACATCTTGTTACTTGGCAGATGACGACCCCTATGTCTTTTCCTGTTGACCCAGCGACATTGCCATTTGCGATTGCTGTGGGCACGGGATCATCGAGACTACCGTGAATAAGTGGAAATGTGTCACCTGCTCGGATGAATCACCTGCCTTCTAACACCAGATCGATCACAGTGTCTGGATACATCGTCATGGAAATATAAACCGCGCGAAGGATGCAACCCTGTGCGGGCGGTATTGAGCTACAGGGGACGTTCAGGGCTTCCACTACGATTGCAGTAATATCTTCGAGCTGGATAACTGTCCGTGTAACACGCCCAAAATCGTGCAACAGCACTGAGGAGCGTGATAGGAAACTCGTTTTTGTCTTGGCTACAAATTCTCCCGATTTCAAACCGATGGAATACATCTGAGATGCTGTCGGGGGCCAGATCGGTGAGCGCAAACCACCAGGTATGGTTCAAATGGCTCTAAGCACTATGGGACTTAACATCTGAGGTCATCAGGCCCCCTGGACTTAGAACTACTTAAACCTAACGAACCTAAGGATATCACACACATCCATGCCCGAGACAGAATTTGAACATGCGGCCGTAGCAGCAGCGCAGTTCCGGACTGAAGCGCCTGGAACCGCTCGGTCACAGATGCTGGCAAACCACCAGGTATTGCATGACGTATGCGTAAACATCTGCTGCCACATACCTCTTGAAAACTATCAAGGAACTGTCGAATACATGCCGTGCAGAAACGCTGCCATTTTGCGTATTGCATTCCAAAGGTGTAGTAACACGCTGTTCGACAGGTGGTTGTAAAATTTTGCTCATCGTTCTATCTACATGATGCGGTACATGCTTCTTTGAAACGCAGTTTTTTTTAACGGTCATTGAGGCTTTATTGGCCAACGGCCTTGCCGCAGTGGTAACACCATTTCCCGTCAGATCACCGAAGTTAAGCGCTGTCGGGCTGGGCTAGCACTTGGATGGGTGACAATCGGGTCTGCCGTGCGTTGTTAGCAAGTGGGCGGCTCCGGTCTCGTAAACTGACATACGGCCGGGAAGAGCGTTGTGCTGACCACATGCCCCTCCATATCCGCACCCAGTGACGCTTGTGGGCTGAGGTCGGTAGCGTTGGACCTTCCAAGGCCTGTTCGGACGGAATTTTTAGGAGAGGCTTTATTAACCTCATTAAATGTGCTAAATTTGAACGTCTCCTACGAAAGAATTGGAATTAAGTTAAGTACAGAAAACATGTGTTAGATAAAAAATCCAAAAATACCAGTATTATATACTCGTTTGGACCAAAGGAGTTTTTTCTGTTATTTACCTGTTATTTGACCTCTGACAATGCTTTGTATAAACCAGAAAAACCAAGTTCCGAGTGCAAGTCAGGTTGCACTTCGCCTCATAACTGGATGGGCACAGTCAGAGCACGGCATAACCTACCATGTCAGATAGGAGCAAGCTCAGTACACTGTTGTGTTTCATTCCAACCCTAGCGTTAAGGGCAGAAAATGCTCAAGAAGAACACTACATTTCAGAAGAACGCACTGCAGAGAAGGATTACGTCACTGAATCTTACGGCAAAACTTCGGACACTGTTGCAGCAGTGGATCTATCGACAATGTCTTGGGGACCATGACTGTGGCACAGGGTCTGCTACCCTGCGAGCGTTAGACTACGTGGGGAAAATACTTGCCGAATTCTCCGGAATCACTAAGTCCGAAGTACTAGCCCGAGCTTGACCACTACACGACGATGGTCCGAGAGAAAGAGGAAGAGAAGAAACGGCAAGACCTGGAAATGGGTGGATGGCCAGGAAGCGGTTCGAAAGACATTCTGGAGAAGAGAGGAAACATGCAAATAGCGTCACTACAATTGAAATGTGGTAATCCTGGCAAAGGCACGACCACACAAAGTTGTATTTCTGGATCGAAAGTGCTGGAGAAATACTGATGCTCTGTTTCTGCACAAACATCCCATAATTTCCTGGACCGAAAGGGCATCTGACGGATTTGGCATAAGGGGCTGGGAGAATTTCCATAACAGTAACAAGAAGGTGTACTTTATCGTACAGAATATGGAATTTACAATACTTTTTCTGATTAACTGCAAAAATAACTTTTCTGGTTACCGTTAACATTTGCAATGATCGTTACGTAAGTAAAATGTTCCTTTTTAATGTTAACTTATGTTGGAGTGGACATGCAGTCTAACAGAGGGAAAATCATTATTAAATTAGCCCAATGTGTAGTTTACACGTTAACAGGAAGCACTGGAAACGTAAGAAATGACATGAATCCAAGAGCTGTGGATTAGTTTATTAGCTTTTCTGTTTGGTGTCTAACATTGAACTGAGGGTGTTATGTTTATATGATCGAGTATTTACCTTAAGTCTGGCATTCAATTTATTATCTTTATAACTCAGACCAATTGTCTTCGTTATGGTTAATACCTGCCACTTTTAAAACATAGAGAAAGATAGTGAGGTCACCTGAAAATCCAAAACGTTTTTTTCAGTTTCATGTGATTTGCTTCATAAATTAACTGCTACAGCTACGTGTGTTTCAGTTTTTTAGTTATAAACCTCTAGAATTTATTCTCACACATAATTTAACTGTAAATGTAATACGAAATTCCCTTGGGTTTATACCCGTTTTTATTTCGTTTATTCGAAATACTTCTTTCGAAAATTTCAGTCTCGAATTCTTATTCGTCAGGACATGTCCGACATTCTTTTTCATCTTCATACTACCGTTACGTCTTAGAAAGAATGAAATAGTATTAGATGTTATGTTCAACCACTAAAATACGTGTGATCTTTGTTGATATTCTGTGCGCTTTATGTGTAGAATTTTTTTATGATGATATTGTCTTTCTTGTTATGATATAATTACTTCATGAATATCTTATAGTGGTGTCATCTTTCAAACATTTATTCATAACCCAGCTTTTATTGGAAATAGCAATTAGCCAAGTGCATAGTAGAATAAGAATCAAGGATATTTAAATGACGTGGATGGCTGTACGGCTGGTTCAGTGGTTAGCACACTGCACTCGCATCCGGTTCAAATTCGTTCTTCCAGATTTAGGTTTTCCGTGATTTCTTTAAATCACTCCCAGGCAAATGACCGGATAGTTCCTTTCGAAGGGCACAATCGATTTGCTTCCCCATCCTTGACAAAATCTGAGCTTGTGCTCAATCTCTAACGACCTCGCTGTCGACGGGTCGTTAAACATTAATCTTCGCTCCTTTCTGTTTCCTGTATAGCGATGGTAAATCCCATTAAAGAAATAAAACAATAAAAACTGTTACGTCTCAACTGAACCGCAGGAAGCTGCACTGCGTCCCTATTACGCCTTTCAGACATCCAGTACGCTCTCGTTAACGGATTCCGTTTATGTGTGTCGGTCGGTTGCCTCATGGTTTTGTTTCACAAAATGTCACTCCATTATTCATAAGCTCTCCTAAACCATGGCTAATGCCGCGCGGGGAGCCGCGTGGTCCAGGGCGTCTTTTCACGGTTCACGCGGCTTCCCCGGCGGAGGTTCGAGTCCTCCCTCCGGCATGGGTGTGTGTATTGTCCTTAGCGTAAGTTAGTTTACTTAGTGTGTGAGCCTAGGGACCGATGGCCTCAGTAGTTTGGTCCCAGGGAACCTTACCACAAATTTCCAAAACATTTTCCATGGCTAATCATGTTTTGCACGGTTCGTTCTTTCCAGCGAACTGAGTGTATCGCTTCCATCAGCCTCCAAGTCTCCGATCACAGTTGCAGCACCGGACAACTTCCATGTACTGGTAGTTCGACAAGTTCCACAGGAATGTAAAATGACAGCTGCAGCCCACTATCACACCTGGCCGGCACAAAACATGCCCAAGCAATGCCTGCAGCATTCCTGGGCGGGGCTTCAAAGCAGACGTCAGTCTGCGCTCCGTACAACATGATAAACTTCGCTAGCCGGTCCGCCTGCAGTGGGAATGTTAATTCCACGCTTCGTTATGTTTCCAATTGGTGTTGCATACATATTCAAACTTTTGGAAGATATTAGAAAATAAATATTTATAATTCTGCTATAAACCGCGAAACCGGTAGCGCCTTAATGAAATTGTTTGAAACTACTGCTGTTTGCTGAATTCTTGCTATAAAATGTACTACGACAGCTGGGGTTGCCCCGACCACCAAGTCGTATTGTAGTAATGGTTTTATCACACTTTCTTGTGGTAATCCTGAATTTACATTTACACTTGTCGATTTTGTTCCTTTGAGAACGACGTGTTGAGTTCTGTCTGCGAGGAAGTCTCGAATCCAGTCTCAAATTTGGCCCGATCCTCCCTAAGCTCGTATTTGCTTCACTAAACGGCAGTGCTGGATCGAGTCAAATCATGTCCACATAGACATCGTAATAAAAATAGTGTGAACAATGATACTTATAAGTGAGGAATCTTGACATACCTGTGGTGTCGTCCGCAGGACGATGCACCATGCAGATGTTGATACCTCAAGGCAGCAGCACTAGTAATGCGGAGCCCAAGAGAAATGCGTCCCCGTTAAGAATTTGTGATGTCATACTAGTCGGCTCGTCCGCCACACTTAGCTGACGCTCGGCTCCGTGCAGGACCCACGGGAAATAAATATGTAACCGAGAAGGTACCCACTAAGGGTCTTAACATTATCGTGTGCTGTCGAGAGTTTGCATGCATTTAAACTCGCCGCCAAGAATTGTGAAACTCGTCTGAAGTAGTAACTCGCTCCCAGCCGGAGACGGCTGCTGACACTCGTAAGAACTGCGGTGTCACGTGTCTTTCTCGTGGTCCTCGAAGTAAGAACAATCGCTGCCAAACGCAGTAACGAATCGGAAGTATCGACTTAGACTCATCCCCTAGCCGCTACCGCAGGGCCGCTCTGTCCACTCTCTGAATGTAATCAGCGATCTATTATAAACATTACTTGCGACAGTATCGCCGTAGTACAGATCCGGCTGCGTACGACTAGAACAGTTGTACTGAACTTTAAATCCAGTTAAACACTATTGTACTCTAATGTGAAGCTATCATCGTGTAATGAAGTGCTGAATCTTACAAGTGTCAGCGACAACATCAGTCATCTATGTGGACATCACTTTTTTTCCAAAATGAAGTACTTACCATGTTCAAGTTTCAGTAAATTACTAATAATTTATGTGTATCCCGCAGTATCCGTTCGTCCTCTTCCTGAACTAGTCTTGCTTCAGTACGCCATAATGTCATTTACAGACGAAATAGAATACAAAAAAGAGAACTCAGCAGAGATTGTAAAGCATACAATAGGAGATTACAGTGTTTCCGCAACACCATATAGAACACCAACTTTCATATACACACATTACAGTCTCTTAGAAAATAAAGAAAAAAGTTTTGTAAATTTGAGGGTTTTCACGACAGAATAATACAGGAATACTATTGGAAGAGGAACCTTCAAATTCACAAGGTGTTGCAGTAAGCGATTTTGCTGCGGTTCGAAGAAACTGAAGGAAAACAACAAGTAGTTCACATCTCTTTATTACTTCTGGCAGTCGTAGAAAGGCTTATCCTTGATACATACGTGATGTAAGTCAAAATGGGTTGAATCATGCTTGATACGCATTCGTACAAAGGTATTAAATGGTTCAAATGGCTCTGAGCACTATGGGACAACATTTTTGGTCATCAGTCCCCTAGAACTTAGAACTACTTAAACCTAACTAACCTAAGGACAACACAAACATCCATGCATAGGCAGGATTCAAACCTGCGACCGTAGCGGTCGCGCCGTTCAAGACTGAAGCGCCTTGAACCGCTCGGCCACATATGCCGGCACAAAGGTATTAGCTAAGGACATACGTTCGTAGCGTATTTGTTTTGCATGTTGGTATTCCGGATGGTACGAGCTTATTTATCGATTTCCGTTTTTTATCTGTAGTTCGCTGTTGCTATCTGAGTTTAAGTAGTGTCATTCTGTCATTTGGAGATAGTGAGTAAAGCTGTGGACGGTAGAAAATGGAGTCCCGAGTGGAGAAATCGTAACATTTCCGACATATTCTTCAAATGGGTCAAATGGCTGTAAGCACATCTACATCTACATCCATACTCCGCAAGCCATCTGACGGTGTGTGGCGGTATGCGGGCTGACATCGTGGAGTAGCATCACTTCACGCAGTCTTTCTTGTCGTTGTTCTTGAACTGCGTCTGCAAGACGTCTCAGTTGTTGACAATATATGTCAGCAGTGATGGTTACACCTCGGCAAGAAATTCGCAGTACACCACACCGTCGCTTTTCCACCAGATACGTAACATTAACTTTTGTAGATGCGCTGCTTTATTTGGGTTCAACCATTCCTTTCTTTTCCTGTGTTAGTATAAGCCGGCCGGAGTGGCCGTGCGGTTCTAGGCTTAACATCTGAGGTCATAAGTCCACTAGACTTAGAACTACTTAAACCTAACTAACCTAAGGACATCACACACATCCATGCCCGAGGCAGGATTCGAACCTGCGACCGTAGCAGCAGCGCGGTTCCGGACTCAAGCGCCTAGAACCGCTCGGTCACAGCGGCCGCCGACATATTCTTCTGTTTGACTTCAGTAGAAGGGTGACAGCAGCGGAGGCAGCCGGAAACATTTGTGCCATGTACGGAAATAATGCAACTGGACAGAGCACGGCAAGAAAATGGTTTTCTCATATTTAGGAGGATCGTTTTGATACTAGTGATTCTCCACGTTCAGGAAGACCTTCGGGGTTTGATGAAGATTAATCCACAATGAGCCGGCCGTGGTGGTCTCGCGGTTCTAGGCGCACAGTCCGGAACCGTGCGACTGCTACGGTCGCAAGTTCGAATCCTGCCTCGGGCATGGATGTGTGTGATGTCCTTAGGTTATTTAGGTTTAAGTAGTTCTAAGTTCTAGGGGACTGATGACCACAGCAGTTGAGTCCCATACTGCTCAGAGCCATTTGAACCATTTTGAATCCACAATGATTCAAGTCAGTACACTCGAGAAGTGGCAAAGTGATGAATTGTGGTCATTTCACCATCGTGCGACATTTACATGCAATGGGGAAGGTTCAACAATCTGGACTATGCGAGCTGCATATTCTAAGCCAAAATCACAAAAATCAGAGGGTGGCCATATGTGTATCCTGCTGGCTCGACGTTAAATGGTTCAAATGGCTCTGAGCACTATGGTATTTAACATCTGAGGTCATCAGTCCCCTAGAACTTAGAACTACTTAAACTTAACTAACCTAAGGACATCACACACATCTAGGCCTGAGGCAGGATTCGAACCTGCGACCGTAGCGGTCGCGCAGTTCCAGACTGAAGCGCCTAGAAGCGCTCGGCCACAGCAGCCCGTTGCTCATCATCAGTTGGCTGTATCATTACTGGTGACGATAAATGGTGTCTTTATACTAACAAAAAAAAATTGTTCTAATGGCTCTGAGCACTATGGGACTTAACTCCTGAGGTCATCAGTCGCCTAGAACTTAGAACTACTTAAACCTAACTAACCTAAGGACATCACACACATCCATGCCCGAGGAAGGATTCGAACCTGCGACCGTAGCGGTCGCTCGGCTCCAGACTGTAGCGCCTAGAACCGCACGGCCACTCCGGCCGGCTTATACTAACACAGGAAAAGAAAGGAATGGTTGAACCCAAATAAAGCAGCGCATCTACAAAAGATAATGTTACGCATCTGGTGGAAAAGCGACGGTGTGGTGTACTGCGAATTTCTTGCCGAGGTATAACCATCACTGCTGACATATATTGTCAACAACTGAGACGTCTTGCAGACGCAGTACAAGAACAACGACAAGAAAGACTGCGTGAAGTGATGCTACTCCACGATGTCAGCCCGCATACTGCTAGACTGATAAAAAACATTATACACGAGTTGGAATGGGAAGTCATTCTGTACTCAGAGTATTTCCCTGATCCTGCATCCTCAGATTTTCACTCATTCCGCTCTCTATCGAACAACCTTCAAGGAACTTCCTTTCCATATGAAAATGCGAACCGAACATGGCTCGACAAGTTGTTCGCCTCAAAACGACGTGATTTCTACAGTCGCGGAATCGAGAAGTTACCTCAGCGTTGGCAGACTGTTATCAGTAGTGAAGGAAAACACTACGAATTTATGGACCAGCTCAATAGTTATCAGGTATAGACGTACTAGGGCATATATAACAACACTGAAATACTACACTGATAATGGCTAGTAACTAGCCGAAATCTGGATCTGCTTTAATAAAACTAGAACGACAACTGGTTGGCGCTCTCTATTATCAGCTTGCTGCTCGCCTGAAATTTTCGCAACTAGCGGATGCTTCTAACGAATGGTAGGATCGCAGCGCAGAATCCATCTTTGTGGCAGACTGAAAGGTGCAAATCCTCGCCCATTGGCCTTAGGTGGATTGGTTAAGGTAGACGCGCGAAACAGGCACGCCAAGCTCATTGTAACTGGCAGAGCTCTTCTTTCGCCGCACGGTCTATTGTGGCAGTACGAAATGGACGTGGCTCGTGATTCACGGCTGTGAACAGCGTAACGTTTGTAGAGAATACGTTACGTTACAGCAAGCTACGTGCAGGTTTTGCCAAAACTGTTGGCACTTTTTCCGGGATTGGTGGCTGCGCTGCTGCAGCAGCTTTCGTAACAGTGTCGCGATGGAGAGCCGAGGCGATCCGAAAAGTGCGAGGCGCGCTTACGCAACACCCCCACCGCCGCCCCCCGAAATTAAAACGGCCCGCGGGGGTTGCGTAAGGCGGCGGCGTGCGGCGTGTGCCCGTGCGTGTGCAGTGCGCTCGCGAACGTCCTTCACGGCGCGAAATTCCTTGCCCGCGGCCTGCGGTGGATGCCGGCCGCTAGAAAGCTGGCCGCCCCGCCCCGCTCGGCCGGCAGGCTGTTTACATGCCACGCGGAAACTGGCGAGCCTAACTCTACAGCGGGCCACGCTCAGCTGCGTCTAGGCACCTCGCCTCCTCCGTGAAAGAGGGTCGGGAAGAAGACAGCGTGACGTTTCACGAGCGTCAGATTCTAGATCCAGCTCGTGACCGACGTGCGCCACTCGCGATACAACTATTCGTGGTGAAGTCAATTAGGAGAGCGTGATGAGAAGTAACGCTTCCGAACTTTTTATCTGTTCTCAACATCAGTTGAGGTATTACATGTCATGCGTGTTACTCGGTCGACCTTCCCGCTTCGCTCACGCAAGTTGCAGCTCTCTGCCGCTAGATGGCTCCGAATTGTAGCGTGTATTAGAGAGCCTGTATACAGAGAGAGTGGCCATAGGTGAAATTGCCCGTGATTGGTTGATTAGCTTTGGCAGAAAAATGGCGCCAAACGTCTCTCGCGCTTCCTATGTTCGCCGTGCTTTTGAATTGTAGTTCAGAGGACTTTTGGAAACGATTAAAAGGTATTTGAATTATTGAGAGACTTGTTATGCGTTGTGCATGCATGTTCGATTTAGTTGTATATCGTTTTTAGTACGTAATTAGCGTTTGCGATCTTAAATACGAGTTGAAAATATGAAGCGTTTTGTGATGAAGTCGGTTGGCCTACATGGGTGAAGTAAACATATTAGTAATTGTACAGTATTGTTTTTGACATCTGTAATACGTTCTGCAGACGAAGGTGGATTTCGCATGTTAGCATTTCCACGGAATGAAGAAAGACGAAAGCAGGGGCAGTCGCTGTCAACAGGTCTGACATAAATGAAACAGAAGCCTTGTGGAAACCAACCAAGTACTCTTGTCTATGCGAAGTAAGTCGTTTTAGCTTTTTACTAGACATAAAACAACTTTCAATATACATAGTTCAATTTGAAAACAGACCTCTAAATTGGCTGTGTGAAAATTATTATAACACATTATTCTTATAAACAAAGGCATTTAATGAATGATTTCGCCATCTAGTCTTGTGATTTTTATTCGGTGAGTGTGTACTCTACTACTCCACTACTTTCCATTCAAAAGTCCCGCCACAGTTTGGCAGAAAAATGGCCGCCGTATCGTCCGGTTGGCCACTCTCTCCCTATACAGGCTCTCAAGCGTGTATCATGGTGGCGTGTAACGTAAAACCTTCGTCACACGGGACGATTTAGCTAACGTTGATGTGGCGCTCTATTAGTTTCGTGACGTTACTAACTGTTATTTCACGCTGAGGGCCCATTTCGTCACGTGAAACACAAATTCTGCAATATTTCGGCAGCATGCCTCGTAAAGTAGAACCAATAGGAAGCAAGAACACTCCTTACGTCACAAGCGGAAAGCACAACGCCATAAGGTATTAATTTTGTCGTGTTTAGTAGAAGCCCATATTCGATGAGTTTTATTTTATACGTTATACCATGTTAATATATGCCGTTTCTAAGCACCCGAACATTGAATGTCTCAAGAAGAATCGTTACTGGTACGATTTGTTGCAATAAAATGAAGGGAAATGTCACATTGATGCTTAAAGAGTTTTCGTATTTAGTTTCGCATTATAACTCGCGTGTTATCAGAGTAAGCAGTTTTAAGGCAACAACCCGTTGAAGGTTTCTACAGGGTTCGCTTCCTGCTGTATAAAGTTTCTTTTCTTCGCCTTCGTGTTTTCAAAAAAATGGCTCTGAGCACTATGGGACTTAACTTCTAAGGTCATCAGTCCCCTAGAACTTAGAACTACTTAAACCTAACTAACCTAAGGACATCACACACATCCATGCCCGAGGCAGGATTCGAACCTGCGACCGTAGTGGCCGCGCGGTTCCAGACTGTAGTGCCTTTAACCGCTCGGCCACCTCGGCCGGCTCGTGTTTTCAAAAAGTTTCTGGGAATTCTCTATGAAATCAATAAAAATAAAACTTCAGCTGTCAGGAGAGATTTTGATCGATTTGGTGAACTTGAATAAACTAATGTCCTTACTCAATAGACACGTATCTCTCATTTTTTGTCGTATTCCACGTTCACAGATGTTGAGTTTTTATTTATGTATACCACAGACAGAACAACATGGATAGGGAAGGCAATGTGGCTTTTAATCGAGCTAAGGTAGGAATTCTGCTCGCGTCCAGTTTCGTGAACAAACTGTACGGTTCGCGAACCAAATAAAGCCGACAACTGCCGCTGAAGGACGCTGAGAGCGCAATCACGTTAACCAGATCATGCCGCGTGCGGGCGGCGCTGTGTCTCGTGAAATTTGCGTACACGTCAACGTTACCTGTTTCGTTCCGTGTGCCGAGGGCTGAACTATGTCGTTGCGCGAGAAAGAGCGAGTTGTAATCGAATTTCGAACTGCAAATGACGCTCTGTAGGATGGTGACTGTGTCGACATCACTAATGGGAGACGTTGGGTTATTCGTGCTCATAATGAAGGAAACGCTGGTGCTAACCTCAACATGTGTGACAGAGCTCAGAGTGGATGACCGCGTACGGCAACCGACGAGACTCATCACAATCTGACTGATGAACTCATGAAATAAAATGGTCGATAACACAGACACAGTTCAGGTAATGTGCCGCGCACGGCTCGTGTTCATCTCATTAATTGTTTGTCATCTTCTATCACGGCAGTGCCACCTCGTTTTATTATTCCATTTACTGGCGTCACTAACTTCCTGCCTTATTTGCCCGTGAGTGACAGCAGCAGCGCGTTTCGATAACTGCTCTGTTGTACAATCTCTGGAGCGACCGATAGTATTTGCGGGTCGTCGTGTGTTGGGTAGTCAGTGAGTGGGAGACGCACCAGCAGTGCAGTCGCGACGTAGGATCAATCGCCGACAGACCAGCAGTCCAGTCGGTCGGTTGGCGTGGAGCAGCAAGCAAGCGCCCCGTCGCGCAGAGTCGAGCTGGAGCCGCTGGCGGCGTGCACGCGCGGTTGGAGTGTGAGGTGCTGCTTCTGCGTGCTATGAAGTTGGTCGCCCACCGATCTTGAACATGAAATTTGAGTCCTCACTTAACTTACTATCGAGCCTCAACTGTTTACATTTCTTCGTTTGACCCTGGTTGTCGCTTTTGGGACATTCCCGTGAGCAACAACGTGTGTGTATTTAAGTCGGCTAAGATTCCAGCCGTCTTCCTGTTAACTTATTCCCTGTTACTGAAATTAACCAGCGGTATCTTCTGGGCTTGTGGTCTTTGACGTTCCGGTTATCTGCCCTACTCGTTGTCGTAATTTTCGGCAGTGTATTTTCCTCCTCGTGTTGTTGCTGTCTAGTGCGGCGTGTAGTTCGACACCTGAGGTGTTGTTGTTTGTTGTGGGCGCCAATATTTTGTGTGTCGTGTATTGAAATCTTGTGGTCGTTTTGCTGGTTGTGTGGAGCGGAACTGATTTGGTTGATTGGTCGGTCCGCTGTCTGTCGTTTGGGTTGCCTCCAGACTAAGAAATCATTGGACAGGCTGCCTGTCTCACCTAAACGGACGTTAGTGTTACAATCCCAGCAGTCCAGTCGGTCGGTTGGCGTGGAGAAGCAAGCTTGGAAACTTCTGAGGCCCGTTCCTTGTGTGTTATGTATTAATTTCCCTGTTTTGATTTTAGTTAATTGGTTGATGTGCGGCTTTCAGCCGAGTATCAATATCTCTTAAATTAATGTTCTTGTCTTTGCCCTTAAGGCATGAGATTGTTATATTTTTATATAGGGCCCTCAGCCGAATTTTACTGGAGAGGTTTTAAGATAAGGCTTTCTGCATTTTAGATTGAAACTCTTTGTAGGCGTTCAGCCGTTAAACATATCTTGTTGATATGTGGCCTTCAGCCGAGTATTAATATCTCTTAAATTAATGTCCTTGTCTTTCCCTTAAGGCATGAGATTGTTATTCTTTATTTGATATGAAATGTTTTAAGTAATACCTTCTGCCTTTTGATTGAAACTCCTCTTATTGCTTAATATGCGACCTCCAGCCTAGTTCCATTAAAATTAAATTGCTAAGGCCTTTAGCCGATTACATTGAAGATTTAGAAAATATTATTGGGTGAAACCTCCAGAAGAACCTTGTTTTTCAATTTTGCTTAAGCCTTGTCTCTTGGATTTTGAATGTGGCCTTCAGCCGATCTAAAATTAATCAAAGGAGGTCGATTAAAGTTGTGAGTGTTTTGCATCCTTGTTGTAATATTGTGTGTTGATAAATAAAGTTTGTATGTTGAGTGCAACTGACAGGAACTCATTTTGGCCTATTTCCACAACCTAATCCGCTCTGTCCTGCTAGTCCAGGCATTTCAGGTAAGTGTGGCATATCACGAAGCATGTGCAGACCATCATTGCAGAACTGCGGCACAGAAAACTGTATGCGTGATGGGTCTTGATTTTCAGAGGTGAGTCATCAACCCGATTCTGACGAGTCTCGTCGGATGTCGTACACGGTCGTCCAGTTCGAGCTCTGCCGCACACGCTGAGCTTAGCACTCCTGTTTCCTTCAGTACGAACACGAATACCCTTCGTTGCGCGTTACTGAGGTACAATCGTCACGGGACGCAGCTTTCATTCTTCTGTGGATTTCAATTGGAGACACGTTTTCTGACGTTAGAAACTCGATTACAGCTTGCTGTTTTTCAAGCACCGACGTAGTTACGTTAAACACCACCATATAATACGCTACAGTTCTAAGCCCACTATCGGAAGTGGGTTGCAATTCACGCCAGCGAAGTTTCAAAGTCTATAGAGTAATATGCATGAGCTACAATATTGTACCTCAACCGATTTGATATCAGAATAAAAAATTCGGAGCTATTGCTCTTCGTACATCCACCAATTCGGATATTCATCATTTGGATTTGCAGCTCCTTGTGTTTACCGTGTTTACAAGTAAAATTGTTGAATGTAAGGTTCGCTAGTTGTGCAAAACACAGTTTTCTCCATGTTCTCAAACATGTTTCAGCATCTCTGTGCCATCATCATGGGGTTTCTGTTTTATTTAATCTGTACTGTGATCATTTTTACTAAATGATTACAAAATTATGTGGATATTTAGTTCAAACAACAATGCGTTCCTTTTTTTAATACATTTTCACTCGGTTTGCATGATTTTTCAGGACCACTTGTGTATTATTTATTACAGGTAGCTTGTAATCTGCAGCCAAACGATGTTGATGAGAAATTTTTTTTGTAGTTAACCTATCACTTTATGCGCCAAACGTAATTTAGTTTGTCGCGATACTTCGCGCCTATATTCGTTTTCACTTACGTTTTTGTGTGGCAAGTCCTATTATCCTCAGCATCATGGTGAGGTATTGTGAAGCACACGTAAATATAACACATATTTTCACAAATAAGATCTTAAAAGCACTTTGCACTTCATCAAAACACACTGTAATTGTGGTTGTTGTGTGCCCCAGCCCCGTCAGTGTGTTTTGGTCAGACATTTTGTCCTTGGTTCAGCAGTACTACTCTGCCCTTTAGGAAATAAAGTTGCTAGGTATTCTGGAAACAAATAATGTAATTCTATCGGTGCTGTGCGTAGCTCATTTTCTCCACAGAAGATGAATCTCAGGTTCTAAAGTCAAGGCTTGTGTATACTGCACTACGCATCTGAAAGAACCGTTATTGTCCGTCACGTTCCTAACCTAATGCTGTAATCGCAGAGAAATGCGTACAAAGATTACTTGCTATTCACCAAATATATTCAGTTGTCTAAATAAAATGCAAAAATTTAAAGCCTTCCAATGAAAATTTCCGCTCTCTGTTCCATTAGTTGTCTCAGAGTAGTTACTTTGCTGCGGTCTGACGTCAGTCATCCCACCGTTTGTAGCGCCTGTTCAGTTCCTCAGACAGGGCTGTTACCATTATCTCGTAGTTAGATAAATCGCGCAGATCACTGCACAACATCAACGCCATATATTTCCAGCATTTTCTCTAAAGAATAATTCTCCTATTCGTTGACAAGAGTAGCCTGTTCCTTGTCAAACTTAGAAACATTTTTCTAGTGAATTCTTTTTCCTTGGCTTACCTGTAATTCCTGTGACTTCGGCAGTAAAAGTAATATGCATTAAGTTATTTGGATGCCTATAAGTAATCATCACCTCCGAGTAACTTATCGACGATCGTTTAGAAACCTTGTTCGGTATAAAAGAAAATTGAAGCTGAAATACCTAGGCAATCGTCCTAAGAATACTATATTTTATATTATTTAACACTTGTTATAGTACTCAACAGATTTTTCTAGTTGGTTAAAACACCCATTATGATACGTTGAGCAGAAAATTTTAGAATTTACGAGTAATATAATGTTCTTCTAAGCATAGTAAAAAACGGTGCATTCATTTGCAACAATTAAAAATGAATGGGATAACGAACTTAATTAAAGCTCATATCAGAATCGAATATAGTTATTCTGCAGGAGTGACATGAAATTGTAAGGGTAGTAAATGTTTATCCATTTGTATTTCATTCCACAAAGGGTAGCAACAAAGAAATGTATCCCAAACTCAGTTCTGTTAACTTTGCTGTAAACATTGTAAACAACTCACAGTTTTTATTTCACTGCCTAGCATTGTCGACTCGTATCCATTGCGTCCATAGGCACGCGCAATACCAGCATACGTTATCTTCACCCGTTGCGTGTTTTGTCACCCATGCGGGTAATACGCAACACTTAGAGTTGGTCGAAAGTATCCAGTTTGGAAGCAGCGATGTTGATGCCTCAATACTCGATTTAAAAATATCCATGCACAAATATTAACAACTTCCATAAAAAACTCAGTAGTTATAAAATGCCCGCATCTCGTGGTCGTGCGGTAGCGTTCTTGCTTCCCACGCTCGGGTTCCCGGGTTCGATTCCCGGCGGGGTCAGGGATTTTCTCTGCCTCGTGATGGCTGGGTGTTGTGTGATGTCCTTAGGTTAGTTAGGTTTAAGTAGTTCTAAGTTCTAGGGGACTGATGACAATAGATGTTTAGTCCCATAGTGCTCAGAGCCATTTGAGTTATAAAATCAGGACTCTTATTGACTGGAAAATAACTGTTATCAACACCATCCCATTTAAACTGATTAATGACAACTCAGTGTAACGTCACACAATTTCGAAACGCAACTGAAAATTTTATTCGCTTCTTAGAGTACGTCTTGGAGACACTGACGCAGAAAGAAAAGCTTCATTTCCATTCCCACACAATTTATGATTCAACACAGCGGTGAAGCAATATGAGAAGCGCTATTACCATTCCAATTCCAGATACTGAGAACGTAACTCACGGTTGTAACTACCTATTCTCAGGCTCGCACGTGTAACGAAGAGGCGGACTTGGGTTATGTAACATATTTCACGACTGAAGTTTGTGTTTGACTAAACGTCGTTGTCCCACCGATAAAGATGGCCCATTACGCATAGTTGTCGGGACAATGTCTTTCTTTCATTTCTGACAGATGTTGCAATATCCGGTACGTGAAGCCAGGTACACAGATATTACAAAAATAGATTCCGCCAAAAATTCCATTTTCATAGACACTGCCCATTAAGCTCCATCAGCACTTCGAAAGTTACCAGCCCTAAATGCCTCTCCTAAGCAAAGCGACAAAAGTAGACATAGTAAGTATATCTCCAACTCAGTTATAATACCTCCCGTTCAGTGCGCCTTCTCACGTACAGCTTTTTTTAAATTTATTGGCTTGTTTGACGTGTCCATACAACCATCTCAACACTGTGAATGTCATATTACGGTTTGTTTTGACAAGGCAGAGTCTACAGGGTGATTCAAAAGAAGGAACGTATTTCAGTTGTTTATTACAGACAAACTATGGACGATAGAAACACATTGCGCACTGGGCAGGGAAGATTCAAAGTTTTATGTTCTCACAGACGTTCAACATTAGCACTATCAAACACTCAACAAGAATATCATGAGTTGCTGGAGAAACATCGAAACGGCAGTCCATTTCATTCCACAAATGAATCAGCAGGTCCCTGTTTATTGAATCGACAGCTTCAACAGTTCGACTTCCCAGCTCTTGAACAGTAGCTGCCATTGATGGAATAAAGACTTTGTCATTTATGCAACGCTACGGAAGAAAATCGCAAGGTGTGAAGTCTGGTGTCCCCGAAAGGGCAAAAGCAATGAAAAAGATCTTGTTGTCCACCTCTTTCAGTTCAACTTTGTGGTATGGTGTTATTAAGATAACGCCGCACCTCAATGTGAAAGTGAGGAGTGCCGTCATGCATAAAAACAAAATCACTCGAATATTCACGAAGTTGAGGAAACGACCATTTTTGCAGCATGTCCAGGTGTGAAATCCTTGTCATAGTTTCCTCCGCAAAAAAGAAATATCCATTAACTTCGTGAACAGAAACGGCACAAAACATGTTCAGTTTCGGTGAGTCTCCTTCACGTTCGACAACAGTGCCAGGATTTCGTGACCCCTTAAGTTTTACTTTATGGCTATTTACTTAAACCGACAGATGAAACGTCTATTCATCGGCAAACATGAGTCTCTCGGAAAAAGTGTCCTCTGCCATATTCTGGAGACGTGGAACGCAAAATTCGTACCTTCTGTTATGTTCGCCGAGACGCAGTCTTTGCAGTAACTGCAACTTGTAAGACTTCCTAGACATGCGTTGTTTCAGAATACAGCACACCGTTGTTTGAGAAAGTCCAAGTTCCTGGCCTGTTAGTCTTATGGATTTCCGATGGCTCTGTGTGAACGCATCTCGGATACGGTTGACATTTTCATCAGACATGTGTAGTCGAACAGTGCTCTTCCCTTTGCATACGCAACCGACCTCCAAGAATTTTGTGTGCGAGTCATAAATATGTTTGTGAAGAGATTCTTTCTAAATCAATGACGGAATACGCTTGCACTTCGCACAAATTCCGACGCGCATAACGTTTTCTCCGTGATGTCTTCGCCATGTTGCTACAAACAACTGTGCTGTGTCAAAACTTTGAACCTTCCCGAGACATGTGCAATGTGTTTCTATCTTTTATAGTCTGTCTGAAATAAGCAACTGAAATCTCTTTTTTTTATTTTTGAATCACCCGGTACATTAGTTTAAGTTTCAACCTGATCCGAAGTTACACGGGCTTAAAAAAGCAGGACACATTCCGACATAAACAAATTTTACTTCCACTATATACCGAAAACAGAAAACCGTGTAAACTTATTCACCTGTTTCCTACATTTCCTGGCCCTACGGCGAAGAAGCAGCAGACTGCTTCTCGCCGCCGGCCGAAGTGGCCGCGCGGTTCTGGCGCTGCAGTCTGGAACCGCGAGACCGCTACGGTCGCAGGTTCGAATCCTGCCTCGGGCATGGATGTGTGTGATGTCCTTAGGTTAGGTAGGTTTAACTAGTTCTACGTTCTAGGGGACTAATGACCTCAGCAGTTGAGTCCCATAGTGCTCAGAGCCATTTGAACCATTTGCTTCTCGTCGCCTGTGCGACTTACCGTGTGAACTTATTCACCTGTTTCCTACACTTCCTGGCCCTACGGCGAAGAAGCTTCTCGTCGCCTGTGCGACTTACTTCTTATTTTCTCAAGCTCCTTTTCATACAATGCCCAAACTTTTAATAGGTTGCCTGCTATCGTTGTTAATTGCGGAAGCTATCTTTTGTTGGAGAACTACAGTTAAGCCACCTGACCAAAGTCTTGTGCTCATGTAAACCCTGTCCGCTTTCGTGAGTCCAGTGATGCACAGGTCACCAACATGTCCTTCAATGAATTTAGGCTGCAACCAGTTTAAATACCGTGTCATATAAGCACTTATTAAGTAGAATAGGTGTGTTTCTCAGTAGCAAGAATGAACGAGTTGCCATAGCTCTTGAGGTATGCACTTTAGAGCCCATGTTTACTGGTCATTTTTTCTTGTTTTGGTCCGTACGACCTCCTCCCAAAATATGGGAAGCAAAGAGCTTGCATTACAAGAGGTCCACCGTCAGATGTATGACAACAATTCTCACTTGTAACTTTCAACTCGGTCGTTTCTGGACCAGCTTTCTTTACCTCAAATTGATACATTTACCCTTCTCCATCATCCCTGAAAGTTCGTAACATCACGAAACCACACTCTAGAGTTTACGGGAGAGCGACGGAGGCCTATCAAGTTGAAGTCGAGAGCCATAGTGTGAGACGTGATCGGTTGATCCAGTTGGTAGAACATTGTCAGCTAAAAGGAAGGTCATGCGTTAGAGCTGCAAAATTTTAACCTGACAAGGATTGTTTCAGTGCACATTCTGCTCCACAGAAAATCATTCATTCGTAAGACTCAACTGGCTGCTCTCATTCATTTTTGTTGCCATGATCTCACCATTTACTGTCCATCATTATCACTGCATCGACGTTACACGAACGTCACAAACAAAAAGAAAACAAAGGAAAATAAGTACCCTTGTATTTCACCCTCCAACACAATAACAAGAGCTTCACTTTCACTGCACGCTTTCACGTATAGCAAGCAGATGTTAGGGGACCACCATTCTGTCTGACACTTCGCTAGGAATCTTCTTGCAGCTTGTGAAATCGCCTGACTGAACGCAAAAATCTGCTTTGGCTTGTGAACTTGGGTTATTACCGGATTGCTGCTTCTAAATACATTGTTATTGCCTACCGCTACTGGGCTTTGCATTCCTAGATTTTCTGGTTAAACTATCTTGCTCTGCTTTGGCTCTATTGGTCTTTCTACATCTCCATGACTACTCTGCAGTTCGCACTTAAGTGTCTGGTAGAGGGTTCATCGAACCACCTTCAGACTAATTCCCTACCATTCCATTCTACAACAGCGCGTGGGAAATATAAACACTTAAATCTTTCTGTACGAGCTCTGATTTATCTCATTTTATTTCGATAATATTTTTTGCCTCTATTGGATGCAACAGTAAAATATTTCCACTTTCAGATGAGAAAGTAGGTGATCGAAATTTCGTGAAATGATCTCGCCGTATCGAGAAACACCTTTGTTTTAATGATTGCCATCCCAATCAGCTTATCATATCGGTGACACTCTCCCCCCCTATTTTTCTATCATACAAAACAAGCTCCCCTTGTTTTAACTTTTCCGATGTCTTCTGGCAGTCCTACCTGGTAAGAATCCCTTATACACAACAGTGCTCCAGCAGAGTACTCTAGCAAGCATAGTGTGGGCGGTCTGTTTACTAGACCTGTGGCTCCTTATAACTGTTCTGCCAATAAAAAGCAATCTTTGGTTTGACCTCCCCACAACATTATCTATGTGATAGCTCAAATTTAAATTGTTCACAACTATAATTTCTAGGTATGACCTCATACTTTCCTTATTCAGAGAGAGTTGCCACTTTCGGCACCATACAGGTATCGCGCGTAAGTCATTTTGCAATTGGCTTTGATCTTCTGATGACTTTACAAGACGATAAATGACAGCACCATCTGCAAACAATTTAAACGGGCTGCTCAGATTGTCTACTAAATGGTTTATGTACATTACAAACAACAGAGGCCATATATTCCTTGGGGAACATCGGATATCACTTCTGTTTTACTCTACGTACTGTGACCTTTCTGACAGGAAAGTAGGAGTCCATCTGCACAACTGAAGCGATACTCTTTAGCCAAGTAATTTGATTAGAAGTCTCGAGTGAGGAACGGTGTCAAATGCCTTCTTTGACTCGGCACGGAACAGATGCGAGCTATTTCGCTTACTGTACTTTACTGTGTTCCAGTTTATGAACAAATCTGAGTATTCGTGAAGACAGTGTCGAATATTTATATTTCAGACTCGTTGCGACAACATTGAAAAATGAGAGACTACAGACACTACACCTTGTTAGGCACGTCCATTTGACGGTACTGATTGAGGACAATGAGGTAATTCGCAGACACGAGGGAACTGGGAAACAGGCGTGCGGTTGGAAGCACGGGAATGAATGTAGTGAGGGTTTAGTCAAATTCTTTCAGAAGGACTTGGAGGTCGCTGCGTCCAAATCGACGACAGCGGCGATTGCGCCAAAGATCTCAAACAGCAGACCAGTCTCAAGTCGTGAGCAAATCCTGACAGGCGGCTGTCGGCGGCCGCAGGAAGCATCCATCACGGCGGTGGCTCTACTTAATTACATGCCAGATCGCTATCGGCCTTCCACCCCGTTAATTACAACTCGTTACAGGCCCCTGCCAGTTTCCTCTTTATAACGACGGGATATGCGCAAATAAAGAGTCATGTATTCGCACCGGGCTACAACTGTCCTTCAGTTGGATACTTCGAGCTACCTACAGCCTCTCTCGTTCGGAACGAGAACATGCGTTCTTAAATTAAATTAACGCCTGAGAGCAAAAAAGAAAAAGATAGAGACGAGAAAAAAAGAAGAAATGTCAGTCAGACGCAGGTATATGCTAACGAAAGTTAGCATTTTTCGTCACCACGTAGTTAGAAAGCCTTAAGAAAAAATCGGTGTGGCGTAAGGTAACAATTACAGGACCAGTATAATGGAATGAACAGTCTAATGAGCACCGATTACGGATCAGAGTAAACTGAAGAAAGGCTAAAGTAATAATGTGTAGCAGAACTGAAATTAGCGATGAACTTGACATCAAAATTAGGGCCCACGTAGCAGAAGACGTGGAAGAGTTCTGCTACCTCAGGAACAAAAATAACGTACGAAAGACGAAGACTGAACTCTATCGGAAGCAGAAGAAGAAGCCTATTTGTAGCAAACATAGACCATAATCTGAGAAAGAAACTTCTAAGAACGAACGTCTGGTGGTCAGCGATGGTCTTGAATCATGGACTGCGGGAGATGTGATATTACAAAAGATTGGTAAAAGTTTAGTTGACTACCAGTCCTCCAGAGAATTGTCGAGGAAAGGAATGTGTGGAAAATACTAAGAAGAAGAAAGGACTAGATGATAGGACATCAGTTAAGAGTTCAAGGAATAATAATTGAGGACTTTAGGTTTCAGGTTTATTCTGATATGAAGACGTTTGCACAGGAGAGAAAGTCATGGCGGCCCGCAGCAAACCAGCCTCAGACACGGGACAAAAACATTGAGCACAGAATTAGCAATAATACGCTGCTAGGTGTAACTTGAGAATTAGTGCTTATTCTGCAGAGTCACTCTGTACAGCTAGACAGTAAAACCATAACACTAAAAATTTAATGCCTTAAGTTCCATTATTCTGTATTTGTCTACGTTCCTCGTGAAATTTTTGTGTCAAGAAGTTTGACGCCCTGAAAAACCACAAGTAAACACGAACAAAACGAAAATATGTGATTGACACACAAATTGGGCAGGCGAGTGAGAGGAGGTTTTCTGTCACTCGCCTGCCCAATTTGTGTGTCAAACACAGGAAATACAAAGCGAAAGCAAGAAAGCAAATTAAGTTAGTTGGGTAGTTCAATAACTAACGAAAACAGGGATGCAAACGGTATCGAAAGAAGAATCGTTCCGGCGAAACAAGCTAGCAGAAATAAAATTTATTTATTTATGTACTACATCATATAAACACATTTGTTTGCAATATTTTTAGTTATAATTCTGAAGTCTGAATTGCCTCAAAAAAACAAAAACAAAAAAAAACAAAAAAAAACAGATGTCAACATGGAGAAACGAGACAGGAACATCCCGAATCAACAGAAAATTAAATGCGCAAGTACTAAAACAAATGAACGAATAACAAAATATTAGTTAGTGTTTGTCCGCCCCCGGTAGCTGAGTGGTCAGCGCGACAGAAAGTCACTCCCAAGGGCCCGGTTTCGATTCCCGGCTGCGTCGGAGATTTTTCTCTGCTCAGGGACTGGGTATTGTGTTGTCCTAATCATCATCATTTCATCCCCATCGACGAGTAACTCGCCGAAGTGGCGTCAAATCGAAAGATTTGCACCCAGCGAACGGTCTACTCGATGGGAGGACCTAGTCACACGACATTTACGTTTTTAGTTAGTTTTTACATGAAAGAGAAACGACGTTAGTGCGATGCATGATCAATTCATAAAGAAAATCTTTAAAAAAGTATCGATAAGAAATTGAGAGGTAGGCTTAGTGCATCCACATCGCAAAATGTGATTGGTGGAACGAACAGCAACGATTACAACCAAATGGTATACATAACGGAAGACATATCACAACAGACACCTCGTCAAGGTGTTGATGATGATAGTAATGACGACGGTGATGAGAATGAAGTCACTGTAATGAAATGCTTCTTCCAGAAAAGAAAGGTGTCAACCTACTGAAATATAATAATAACTAAATTAAAGATAAAAGAAAATAGACGAAAACCATGCACGCATTTAAAATCTTCATAGATGTGTAGATAATTATTTGTTTATGATGTCGCTAAAATGATAGGTCCAATCAATATTGCACCTCTTTCAAAATTCTGGGAGCTGCCGCGATGATATACTGTAACGTTACTCTTATGTTGGCGAGCCTATCGGCCGCCTAGAACTGGTACAAGGTAGGGTGAATTTGTTCGCGAAGCTGTGTGGTCCCAGCGCCAAAGAGGGCGTTGCGGCTGGGAGGGGCGCCGTGGCCGCTCCACATGTCTTACGTGCGTCATCAAGGGACCGGATGTGGGTTAATACCAATACGGGGAACTTTGGCGACGGTCGGTTAGGAGGACAGACAATGCTCCAAGAAATGGCGAAGTGTCAATCTAAAAGATGGCTAAGTTACAGTTCTCTGAACTTCGACAATAAATCACAGTCAAACATTAATGCAAGTCTGAATACATCTGTGACCTAAGAAAAATGAGGCGCATCCAATGACACAACAACATTTCAATATCTTTAATACTACATAAGTTAATATTACAACTCAATAAACATTTTCACAATGAACCTTTGAATTAACAACTTATAATTGCTTCTAGCCATTTCAACATGCAGTATCTGAGATGATAGCAATGTACGATACCTGTCGTATTCTCCACATTTAGAAAGCCAATTAATACTGCATGAATATCTCACATATTGTCAAACTTGTGTAATTATTCAATGTGTACTTATTTGCTGCGCTTAGCTTTTAAATAGTTTTTCTGGGAAAACCTAGCGTAGTTTTCGCGTCTCGTATTTCAGTGAGTGTTTCTTGATTATCAGAGTAGCTCATCAGAAGATTATCTTGGGAATTTGTCACCGTATAGAGTAGGGTAAACATAGTCATGTGTAGGGACTGTGGTTGTTGTGAGCGGACGCAAGGAGAATTGGCCACTCTTCGGGGACAGGTGGAGGCTTTGTCTGTTAGGCTCATCGAGCTCGAGGCGCAGGCGTCGGCTCGTAGTGGCGTTGGGGCAACTGTGGTGAGACCTATGCCTACTTCGGTGGCCTTGGAATCACATGGAACCCCTGATGTCGCTGCGTCTTCCGGCAGTGAGCATCTTACCGGTCAGCCATCACTCCAGGGTGAATGGCGGACAGTGGTGGGCTCGCGCGTGCCTGGCCGAAAGGCGAAGGTGGGATCTGGCCGCGTGGCGGCTGCCTTACCCCTTTCCAACAGGTACGGGGTGCTTCCTAGTGGTGATGACATCGTTTCCGAGCCACCACAGGATGCCTCGCCTGTTGGGCCAGTGGCCGATTCTCCGGCAAGGTCCCGACAGTCACAGAGGGCGGGCCTATTAGTTATAGGGAGCTCCAACGTTAGGCGGGTTATGGAGCCCCTCAGGAAAATAGCGGGTAGGTCGGGGAAGAATGCCAGTGTGCACTCGGTGTGCTTGCCGGGGGGTCTCGTCCGTAATGTGGAGGAGGCCCTTCCGGCAGCTATTGAACGCACTGGGTGTGACCGGCTGCAGATAGTAGCACATGTCGGAACGAATGACGCCTGCCGCTTGGGTTCTGAGGCCATCCTTGGTTCCTTCCGGCGGCTGGCTGATTTGGTGAAGACAACCAGCATCGCACGCGGAGTGCAAGCTGAGCTTAATATCTGCAGCATAGTGCCCAGAGTCGATCGCGGTCCTCTGGTTTGGAGCCGTGTGGAGGGTCTAAACCAGAGGCTCAGACGACTCTGCGACTATAATGGTTGCAAATTCATCGACCTCCGTTATTGGGTGGAGAACTGTAGGGCCCCCCTAGACAGGTCAGGCGTGCACTACACACCGGAAGCAGCTACTAGGGTAGCAGAGTACGTGTGGCGTGCACACGGGGGTTTTTTAGGTTAGAGGGACCCCCCCTTGGGCGAAACGATAAAATACCTGACGGCTTACCAGAGAGAACATTATCATCGTTGATAAAGAACGTCCGTCCTCAGAGACCAAAAACAGGAAAAGTTAACGTAATATTGGTAAACTGCAGGAGTATCCAGGGCAAGGTTCCTGAATTAGTATCTCTTATTGAAGGAAATAGTGCGCATATAGTATTAGGAACGGAAAGTTGGTTAAAACCGGAAGTGAACAGTAACGAAATCCTAGACACAGAATGGAATATATACCGCAAGGATAGGATAAACGCCAATGGTGGAGGAGTATTTATAGCAGTAAAGAATTCAATAATATCCAGTGAAGTTATTAGCGAATGCGAATGTGAAATAATCTGGGTTAAGTTAAGTATCAAAGGTGGGTCAGATATGATAGTCGGATGCTTCTATAGGCCACCTGCATCAGCAACCGTAGTAGTTGAGCGCCTCAGAGAGAACCTGCAGAACGTCGTGAAGAAGTTTCGTGATCATACTATTGTAATAGGGGGAGACTTCAATCTACCAGGTATAGAATGGGATAGTCACACAATCAGAACTGGAGCCAGGGACAGAGACTCTTGTGACATTATCCTGACTGCCTTGTCCGAGAATTACTTCGAGCAGATAGTTAGAGAACCAACTCGTGAAGCTAACGTTTTAGACCTCATAGCAACAAATAGACCGGAACTTTTCGACTCCGTGAATGTAGAAGAGGGTATCAGTGATCATAAGTCAGTGGTTGCATCAATGACTACAAGTGTAATAAGAAATGCCAAGAAAGGAAGGAAAATCTATTTGCTTAACAAGAGTGATAGGGCACAAATCGCAGAATATCTGAGTGACCACCATCAAACGTTCATTTCTGAGGAAGAGGATGTGGAACAAAAATGGAAAAAATTCAGAAACATCGTCCAGTACGCCTTAGATAAGTTCGTACCGACTAAGGTCCAAAGCGAGGGGAAAGATCCACCGTGGTATAACAATCATCTACGAAAGGTACTACGGAAACAAAGAAAGCTTCACCATAGGTTTAAGAGTAGTCGAATCATAGCTGATAAGGAAAAGCTGAACGAAGCGAAAAAGAGCGTAAAGAGAGCAATGAGAGAAGCATTCAACGAATTCGAACATAAAACATTGGCAAACAATCTAAACAAGAACCCTAAAAAGTTTTGGTCATATGTAAAATCGGTAAGCGGATCTAAATCCCCTATTCAGTCACTCGTTGACCACGATGGCACCGAAACAGAGGACGACCGAAGAAAGGCAGAAATACTGAATTCAGTGTTCCGAAACTGTTTCACTGCGGAAAATCGTAACACGGTCCCTGACTTCAGCCGTCGCACGGACGCCAAAATGGAAAATATTGAAATAAACGATATCGGAATTGAAAAACAACTGCTATCACTTAGTAGCGGAAAAGCATCCGGACCAGACGAGATACCCTTAAGATTCTACAGTGATTATGCTAAAGAACTTGCCCCCTTTCTATCAGCAATTTATCGTAGATCTCTGGAAGAACGTAAAGTACCTAGCGACTGGAAGAAAGCACAGGTCGTTCCCATTTTCAAGAAGGGTCATAAATCAGATGCGAATAATTATAGGCCTATTTCACTTACGTCAATCTGTTGTAGAATAATGGAACATGTTTTGTGTTCTCGTATTATGACGTTCTTAGATAATACAAATCTCCTTCATCATAACCAACATGGATTCCGCAAACAGAGATCATGTGAAACCCAGCTCGCCCTATTTGCCCAAGAAATTCACAGTGCCGTAGACACTGGCGAGCAGATTGATGCCGTATTCCTGGACTTCAGGAAGGCATTTGATACGGTTCCGCACTTACGTTTAGTGAAAAAAATACGTGCTTACGGAATATCGGACCAGGTTTGTGATTGGATTCAGGATTTCCTAGAAGAAAGAACACAACATGTCATTCTTAACGGTTCAAAATCTGCAGATGTAGAGGTAATTTCGGGAGTACCGCAAGGAAGCGTGATAGGACCTTTATTGTTTACAATATACATAAATGACTTAGTTGACAACATCGGTAGCTCCGTGAGGCTATTTGCAGATGACACGGTTGTCTACAAGAAAGTAGCAACATCAGAAGACTCGTACGTACTCCAGGAAGACCTGCAGAGGATTAATGAATGGTGCGACAGCTGGCAGCTTTCCCTAAACGTAGATAAATGTAATATAATGCGCATACATAGGGGCAGAAATCCATTCCAGTACGATTATGCCATAGGTGGTAAATCATTGGAAGCGGTAACGACCGTAAAATACTTAGGAGTTACTATCCGGAGCGATCTGAAGTGGAATGATCACATAAAACAAATAGTGGGAAAAGCAGGCGCCAGGTTGAGATTCATAGGAAGAATTCTAAGAAAATGTGACTCATCGACGAAAGAAGTAGCTTACAAAACGCTTGTTCGTCCGATTCTTGAGTATTGCTCATCAGTATGGGACCCTTACCAGGTTGGATTAATAGAAGAGATAGACATGATCCAGCGAAAAGCAGCGCGATTCGTCATGGGGACATTTAGTCAGCGCGAGAGCGTTACGGAGATGCTGAACAAGCTCCAGTGGCGGACACTTCAAGAAAGGCGTTACGCAATACGGAGAGGTTTATTATCGAAATTACGAGAGAGCACATTCCGGGAAGAGATGGGCAACATATTACTACCGCCCACATATATCTCGCGTAATGATCACAACGAAAAGATCCGAGAAATTAGAGCAAATACGGAGACTTACAAGCAGTCGTTCTTCCCACGCACAATTCGTGAATGGAACAGGGAAGGGGGGATCAGATAGTGGTACAATAAGTACCCTCCGCCACACACCGTAAGGTGGCTCGCGGAGTATAGATGTAGATGTAGATGTAGAACAGAACTTTATTCAAATGTAGATTGCAAGTGCCATTAAAAAATTGTGCTAATTTAAAAGTGGTCAGATGCATGTGTTAGTGGACACCAAAACTGAAAAGAGAACCAAAATACACTTGTTTCAAGAAATCGTAAATAACTGTTAAACAATATTCAAGGGCAATCTGTTATCATTTATTGTGAGCAAATTTGCGCAAGAATGCTGGTTTACTTATTGATGAACCAACTATTACTTATACTTACTGTAAATGAGCTGAGTGTAACCAAATATTTATGAAGTTTCTTTATTTAAATATTGTTATAATACATTAATTTTATGCGTGAAGTGGTCAAGTAGACTCAAATGATGCCTGTAGAATGTAAAAATGTTGCGGTTTTGTGGGGACCGCCTTAAACCAATAGAAAAGTAGACAGTAGCAAAACACTATGGGAGTCAAGTGGAGACTGAGACTTCTCGAGTGAAGAGCTCGAGGGAGCTATTTTGGACACTTTGTGTCGAGTGCTGGAAGAAGGAAGACCTGCCTATGGTAATGTGCATGATTCAGTTGTATATGTCGTTGATTCTGGCTAGTGAACAGTCGCCGTCATACTTTAACTTCTGAAGGGACTTTATATTTCGAGAGGTCTGAATGTGATCCTGAGTAGGACTCTGTTTTTCCGTTTGATTTACGTAACTGAGAACAGACAGAGTATGAGTTACTATTCATTTCATCACGTGTGATAATTTGTAAATCATCGTGTTGACCTCTGAACTTCTCTGAGCTGGTGAATACTTGGTATATTGTGATCGCGAAATGGACGTAGTTGTCACGTATCTTTGATAACATTTTAGTTTGGGGATTTTGCTACCGTTCTCGTAAAGCTCTCAGGGCAATTTTAATTCATTTTAGAAGAGTATTTCTGTCTGTATTACACCTGTTTATCGTAGGACCATTTTCCGTTTATTTGAGATATCATATCTTCAATAAAAATATTACGAAAAGAATAGTTGCTACTCATCATACAGCAGAGACGCTGAGTCGCAGATAGGCACAACAAAAAGACTGTCAAACAAAGCTTTCGACCAAACAGGCCTTCATCAGAATAGAAAATGTACACACAAGCGCACCCCACAGTCTCTGGCTGTCAAGGCGTTGCGTGAGTGCGAATTGCGTTTGTGTGAATGTAAATTGCGTTTGCGTGAGTTTGTGTGTATGTATGTTGTCTATTCTGATGAAGGCATGTTTGGTTAAAAGTTTTGTTTGACAGTCTTTTTGTTGTGCCTATCTACGACTCAGCATCTGCGCTATATGGTGAGTAGCCGTTATCCGTTTCATAATATTATTATTATTTCATCCTGAATATTCCATTGTTTGATTTCTTGAATGAACATTATTGAACATGGTTATCTGTCGTCTGCATCAATTACTGACGTTACAATAGAACCCTTGTTAATAAAAGATTCATTTGACTTTTATTTTGCGTTACGGTATATTTTATTAAGTCGCAGTTCTAACCAGTGCATAGACCATTTGACTCCAAGAACAGCTAGAGGTTATTATTTCTAGCGAATGAGCTGCATGGTATGAAAGCAGACGTGCGCGGCTCGACCTTACAACTACGTCGAGCCATTCTTGTTAAACAGAGCCGTGCCTTGCTTAATTATCTAAAGTACGAGTAACCACAGGTAAAGACGCAACAGGTTGGTTTGTGTGGGATGCTGTTTAAAAGAGGAACTACTTAGCAGCAGTAACCGTTAAGTACATTTAGTGATATGTGTGAATACCGTATGTAAAATTTGTCGCAAATGCAGTTCGTAGCAAAGAAGAAAAAAATTAAAACATCTCGCCTGATGCGGCAGTTATACCTCATAAACAGCGAAAATAGATTATGCGATAAACGGATTTCTTTGATTTTGCCGGGGATGTAAGCGAGAAAGAGGTTCGTAAAGGTTTGAAAATATGTGTAAAATTTACTGGAAGTTGGTAAGTGTTCTCATTCTCAGATACTGGATGAATGAAGTCTGCGTATTCGCCCGTCGTGTCCAACAGTCCTGCTTTAGTCCCACCCTTTCTTTCCAGATGGCAAGTGGCATGTGCACCAAGTTTAGTTGAAATCGGTCCTGTGGTTTAGAAGGAAATGGTGAGCATAGTTACGTACATATGAGTGCATTTTTACAATGCGCATGGATTAGAAGAGAAACATTGCAATTACTTCAATACGAGTAACTGTGAGTAAAATGTACAGTACCTTAGAGAAGGACTTTTGCATTTTTTGTGACGGTTTCAACGATTCTGAGAGAGAGTTTCTAAGCACGGTTTTCTCAAATTCCTTCATCAAAGAAGACGAAGTAAATATTTCAGAATTCGAATCAAGAACTAATGCCGACGTGAAGTAACTCGAATCAGATATCCTGGGTGTAGTGAATCAACTTCAGTTTCTTAGTAAAGACAAGGTCACCGGTTCAGATTATATACCAGTCAGGTTACTTTCAGAGTCTTCTGGTACAACAGCTCCATACTTAGTATCATACACAATGGCTCACTCGTAGAAAGAGTTGTAGGCCTACCTAAAGGCTGGAAAGTAGCACAAGTCACACAAGTACGCAAGGGAAAAAAAAGGGTGATCCGCTGAATTATAGACCCTTATCAATAACGTCGATTTGCAATAGGATTTTGGAACATACATGCCGCCTTCGAATATTGTGAATTACCTCGAAGAAAACGATCTATTGACAAACAGCCAACACGGATTCAGAAAATATCGTTCTTGTGAAACACAACTATCTCTTTTTTCTCACGAAGTAATGAATGATATTGAAGGGCGATCTCAAATTGACTCCATGCTGTAAGATTTCCCCAAGGCACCGTTCCTCACAAGCGACTTCTAATGAAATTGAGTGTTTACAGAGTATCGTCTCAGTTGTGCAAAAGGATTTGTGAATTCCTGTCGAAAAGGTCGCAGTTCGTAGTAACTGATGGGAAGTCATCGAGTAAAACAGAAGTTTTATCTAGCGTTCCCTAGGGAAATGTTATAGGCCCTCTGCAATGCTTGACCTACATAAACGACATACCAGACAGTCTGAGCAGACCTCTTTGAATGTCTGTAGATGATGCTGTCATTTACCGTGTTATAAAGTTATCAGATGTCCAAAAAGCTGCGAAATGATTTCGCGATGTTGCGAAAAGTGGAAACTGACTGCAAGTAATGAAATGTGCGAAGTCATCCACATGACTACTAAAAGGAATTCGCTAAATTTCCATTACACGATAAATCACACAAATCTAAAGGCTGTAACGTCAACTCATACGTACGGGTTACAATTACGAGTAACTTAAATTGGGACGTATACATAGATAATGTTGTGGAGAAATAAAATTGACTGAACACGTGTCTACTAAAGAAACTGCTTGCATTACGCTTGTCCGCCCTCTTCTGCAGTAATGCTATGCAGTATGGGATCCGCATCAGGTAGGACTGACGTCGACAAAGTTCAGAGAAGGGCAGCCCGTTTTGTATTATCACGAAATAGGGGAGAGGGTGCCACGAGTATGATACCCAAATTGTGTTGGCAATCATTAAAACAAAAGCGTTTTTCGTTGCATCAGGATCTACTTTTATAATTCGACTCACTTTCTTTCTCTTCAGGCTGTGAAAATATTTTGTTGTCTCCCACCTGTAAATGGAGAAATGATCATCCTCGTAAAATATGAGAAATCACAATTCGCACGAAATGATTTAAGTGTTCATTTTCCCAGCACGCCGTTCAACAGTGGAAAGATAGAGAAATAACTTGAAGGTGGTTCGATGATACCTGTGCCAAGCACTTAATTGTGAAGTGGAGAATAATAACGTAGATGTATATGTAGAGAAATAAATTGATAAAGGACACCAGGGGCCCCTGTGGTTCAAGAACTCCTTCAAATTGACCACGGGGAGATGGTATGGTATTATTTAAAAAATCAGATACTTTCTGCAGTATTATCTGAGCACGATTTTTTTTCTAAAAGTCTTTGGAAATTATAGGAGACTCTTTATAAGAAATGATTTGATTATGACATACCTCTACATTCCAAAATGGAGACTTGTGACATACGTTGCTGCCACTGCTCAAGAAATCCGAATCGCTGGCGATATATTTTCAAACATGTCAATAAGGCAATGCTTAGGACAAGCATTCGAACACTGATACTAGTAAAATAGTGTTTGCTGTTTCTGACCGGAATGAATCACTAAGTCACCTCAAAGTCATCTGCAACGTCATGGAAAGCATTGACTTTTACCGTCCGCCGTGTTCTCCGTAGCCGAGATCGCATACGCACTCCTATATGTTGGCTCTCGAATCGGAGGTAAGTCGGTTCGAAACCAGATAGTGGGTGAAATTAAATTTCAAACCTCTCTAAAGTGTCTCATGAAGGGGGGGGGGGGGGGCTTTTGATACTGCTTATAATGATCCGTCCATAGGATGGAAACGTTAAGCTCGGCGGTCCCCTCAGTGCTATTCGAGAGGAGTAGTCTAGGTGCCGGCACCAGGTGTAACCCTCTTCCTTACCGTCATCACACGTCACAAACGTAACACTACATGACATACGTTTCCATTACACTCACCTGCACTCTGCGAATTCACATACGACACATCTCTGACATATCTGCAAGGAAAGGGGCCAATGTGCGACAGGTGGCTGAACCCATCCCGTGGGATACCCCAGCCGAAACTGCCATACGACATTTACATTTTTATCGTACATTTGTGTCGATGCATCTGTGGCTGAGTGGCGAGTAGTGCGAGAGCCGTGTCAAAAGCTAAAAACGGCAAATACAGTACATGTACTCCTGCAGTTTACGTTCGTCTTGTTCCAGAGAGGACCATCAGAATTAATGCAAAGCTTATTGTTGTCAGCTAAGATACACGAACATCGACAAAAAAAGCCGCATGAAAGCGCTTTTAACAGTGGAAGAAAAAACAACAGTGCCTCTAATTTGAATAAAAAGTAACAAATTTAGATCAACACCTTCAAATTAAAGGAGAGGAAGATATTTTCCGTAAGATGACACTGCGTGTGTCACACAGCATTCCCGGACGACCAGTCTTTTCGAACGAAAGATGTGGGAACCCAATGGTAAATATAAAAAAAAGCTACATCCATAAATAGTAAGTAGTCACCTTGGCGAAGGTTACCTGTGACAGGAGCGGAAGCGTCGGTAGCTTTTTATCAGGGCACGAAGCAGTTTAAAACATCTCACTATATCAGGGACAAAATTATACTCTGTATCTCTAATGTTTTGCTACCGTTGCTGCAATTTTTTTATATTTTTTACAATAACTGAGGCATAAAAATCTCCTCGCTGCTGCCCTCTTGTTTTCCGTCCGTCTTCATGTAAGGACATATTTTTGTTTTTTGTAACTTTAGTAACATAAATGATGATATTTAAGTTGACTTACACTTTTATTTAGTAGGCATTTGGTTGAAATCCATTTACTGCTGATGTATTCAGATTTTATCTTTCAGCTGTTTAATTTGGTTGGGAAGCGATTGGTTTAGTGACGTGTCGATTTCGACCCACCAGCACGACGTTATATGCATATTTGCGTTTTCTACAAGTCGAACCTTGCAGTCCCATTTCCTTATTACGAAGTCCGATTGGTGATTTGCGTTATGCAAATCATTTGGGTGCATTATATTCTATATTATCACGGTCCGCCTTCACTCAGCTTTCCTGCATCCCAAATGACGACTCCGCACCTGACACGAAAAGAAATTGTAAGGAAGCAGCCTACTCACGCTGTAGTAAATTCACATCAGTCTTTCCATTGTGTGCCAGCCAGTCCGCTGTAACTAGCTCTGACGTCATAAATGTTGCGCAATACATTAAAAATCAAGCAAATAAACTAAAACATTTCTAGCATGTCAGGAGTAATACTAAATTAATGTGTGTTGAATATCAGTTCGATAACTTTAGCCATTTTCGAAATTTGGACGTTTTTCTGTAAAAATCATTGGTGCAACAGAAAAGAGCTAGAGAATTAAAAATTGATAACCAAATTCCTTTTTCATAATTATTTAATAGAAACAGTCTTCTGGATCTCACAATTTAAGATTTTAGTGGAAATTCATGATTTTCTGGTTTTCGTCTTAAAACTTAAGGAAGCAAGATAGATTAAGTAGGCTAATAAATAAGGCTAGGATGTTTATATTTAAGTAGAATGGAGATCCGCTATCACCATAAGGATGTGAGATGTTTCATTTGAATACCTATAAAACTATAACGATAGCGTATCTCCAAAGGGCCAGTTCAGAGCTCGTCTACTGCGTGCAGTGTAATTAAATTAATTCTCTCGCGTAAAATATTTAACTTAGCCACGTCAAAATTTTATTATGATTACTTTCCTGTGTGCTGAATGCACATTTAAATTGAGAGCTTCATCGGCCATCAGCAAAAGAAGCTATGATTTATTCGGTAACTTAATGTGGTGCATTACTAGCCCAGCGGCTAGTCGGGAGAGCTGATTTGATCAGGCGTTCCCTTAGCCGTCCGCACCGCGGCTTTATATATAAGAACGCTGCGTGAGGAAGGAAGGCCCCAGTTCTCTCCAGACGCTGAATAGCACGCCATCTGGGTCGGGAGTCGCGTCGCGTCGGTATCATTGCTACAAACAGCCTCGGATGCCGTATTAAGTTACTCGAGATACGCGTAACCATGAAATCATTTTCGAGTGAAGTGTCAATTCTGGGATGATTTTCATTATCTAGCTTCAGTTTGCGTATTGTCGTATTTTCACGTGCCGCCGCGGGACAGACATTCTACCAATTATTTAGCGTGGCGTTTGCTGAAACTAATCATCAAATTATGGCGAGCATTCATTTAAATATTTAATTTGGACAGTTATAGTGGCATCAGCGCATTAGACTCTGAACTGCTCTGTTAGTTAGATTGTGTGGATTCTTTTTTTTTTTTTTTCATCTGTGACTTTCAGAATATACTCAACTATTTTAGAAAATCGTTTTTGATTATGAATCCCAGACAATCTCCTATTCCCCAGAGCTATAAGCTGTAACTATAAGTGTATTCTCAGATGAAGTGGGCACTAGGAATTCTAATTACAGGCTTCACGTTTTGCTAATCACTTTCTGGTTGCCAATATTGTAGTTAGAGAGCCAGTGTTGAGAACGGCAAAAGACAGCATAAATAATAGGAACATTTAACAACAATAATTCCACCTGCCGCCGCACATATGGTTAATCGGCTGGGAAAAGCAGTGTTTCTACATTCAAACATTTATACAACAGTAAATTTCCTCACCTGCCTCCCCACATATGGTGCATCGGCCGGGAAATAAACTGAGTAAAAGTGAAAGTGATTTTTAATTATTCGGATTCGCGAGTGAAATGCGACACGCAACTGAGTAATAGAACAGTGAAAGTGTTACGTGTGTATGTGGACGACGCAATTGGATTAACGACGCATCTGAATTGACGGAGCTGGCACTGAGTCTAGCGGCGCTGCGGCATCGCGAGAAGCCAGTTTCGCCTCACCGCAGTCATCTGCCAGAGCAGCCAGAGCCGCGCCTGCAGTTGCGGGCCACGCAAACACACAACAGCCGTCGGAGTGCCGTCTGCAATTCAGCGAGCTGCGTCGCATCAGTAATCCTGGTACACCACGCCGGCAACGCCATACATCGTGCAGAAGGAACTAAGTTAAGTGAAAAGCTGTTAAAAATTTTACTAACCTGCACTAAAAGACTGTCGGCGATGGAACCACCAAAAGAAACTGAGGTTAAACTTAAATCAGAACCTATGTCTGTTGAGGGAACTGTAAATCCAGACAACGGTTCAAGTGTAAATATGCATGAAAATAGTAATGTTGAGGTGAAATATGAAGTATTGTCTCCTGGCAGTAGTGTGAAAAGGGGCAATGATTCAATAATAGAGATCCCTGTAGTAAAGCAGACAGCAGAAATTGTTAATTTGTTGGATGATAGTTTATCTGATGAGTTAAAACCGAAACAGTCATCAGAGATGGTAGAGTTTAAACAGGAGAAGTTAGGTATGACTGATCAATCAGAAGTTTCATTTAGTTTTGATGATTCTTGTGTTGGAGCTAGTTTTTCGTCACCTGAGTGTGATAAAAAGCCAGCTAGTGAGCAACCCAAAGATACTGGGGCTATTGATTTAAATGTTATATTACAAGCAATAGCTACCAGTAATGCTGAATTAAAGTCTGAAATAACTGAGGTCAAAAGCAGTAATGCAAAAATGTCAGCCAGTAATGCTAGAATGACAGCTGAATTAAAATCTGATATAATTGAGGTAAATAACAGAATTGTGGCCAGCCAAACTAATTTTATAAACGATTGGAGGAAATGGACAATACTTTCAAGGCTGGTTGCAATAAGTTGAAAGAGGATCTGGACAGTTTGAATTATAAAACTGATTACAATCATGAGGATATTAAGAAAAAGGTTGCTCAACAATTTTCTGAAATGTATAAAACAGTAAAATCCGAAGTTGCTGAGGTTCGCAGAGACTTCCAAATGGAAGATGCAAAGCTGGAGCACAAGTTAACAGAAAAGATCGAGGCAGAATCTGAACTGTGCTCAGATAGATTTAAAGATGTAAATATAAAAGTAAACATATGTCAAGCAGAAGTAGACGCAATCAAAACTGATACTACTCATATTGTGCAAAGAGTAGATAATGTTGAAATGAGAGTAGAAAATATCAGTACTAACATTGCTAACATTGAAAGTAAAGTAGCTTCAGTAACTTCTGGTAATGCTAGTATACAACAAGTTGTAGCTGCAAACGCCGCTTTTATCGGGTGTCGGCAGTTCTTGCGGTTCGATCCAGATAAAAATATCCACCCGCTAGATTTCTGGAACGATTTTGAAGATGTGATTCCACCAACTTGGTCTGAACGAAAGAAAATCTCATTTATTAGAAGCCATTTAGCAGGTGACGCCATGCGTTGGTCAGCTGATGTTATGTTGAACTGTAAAACATTAGCGGAGTTTAAAACAGCTTTCATTAATGAGTATTGGTCTAGCAATAAGCAAAATGAAGTGTTGAGAGAATTTTGGAGTGGAAAACGCTTCAATGCGGGCAAGGAATCTATTAAAGAGTTTGCTAGGTCATGGATCTCACGTTTGTCACATTTGGGCGAAAAGCTAAAACCGGAAATGATTATACTAGGTCTTGAAGCGAAACTGCCATGGTATTGGCAAACTAGAATTATATCTGCCCCTAGAGACAATATGGATCGTTTCATTGAGTATTTGGAACGTGTAGAACGTGTTGCTGCCAATGAGGAGCAAGCACGTAATAACAGAAATGCTAATAACACTAGTAGTAATTTTAAGAACGAGCAGAATGGCAATGTAAACATCAGAACAGTAGGTGTTCGTCATCCTAAGAGAGGTAGGAATTGGAGAAATAATTATCAGAACCAACAATGGCATCCAAGTGATAATAATTTTGTTCCAAACAAAATTATGCATGTAAACAACAGTATGGAAAGTAATGCTGTGCCAGTTAACTATAATGAAAATAAAGGAAACAGTAGTAGGCCGAGGCAGGAAAACTAGTTCCCGTCTATGAGGACACTGGCGCTCACCAGGCGGTTACTTTTCCTAAGCCAGTAGTTACGGGAATTGGTAAGACAGATCAGAATACTCAGACTGAACATGTGGATGAAGAGTCGGTAGCATCTAAGAATACAGTAGAAATATTAGATCACTCACAATATTTGATAGATACCGTGTTAGAGACGCTTTCTAAGTGGGAAGAGAAAGAGAAGGCGCAGCAGTGTAACAGTAGGGAAGAGCTACAAAATACTGAATTGTCAGGTGAAGAAGCAGAAGAAATTCATGCTTATATTTACGATGAGGATGATGTGCTCTTATCTAAAGTGCCTGTGCAGGATGTTGATAATGTACTAATAGATTTAGGACAGGAGGTAAGTGAGAATGTAGAGGGTAGCCTGTTGGGGGTCGATGAACCCAGTAGCTGTGACCAGTTGTCACTTGAGAAGGAACCCGACGAAAATAGTAAAAGTGGTTTAGCAGTAACTGGTGTTATGCCCGGTCTGGAGGCGCAGAATCGCTCAGACTACAGTAATTTTGGTCATGTTCAGCAAACTAAATGTAATGAAGTCGTGCGGTGTTTCGATTTGAAATTAATAGACCGACTGGAAAAGGCAGCTGAAAATGTAATTCAGGAAACCCCTACACACTGTGACCTAAATGTAATGAAGACAGATGTCGATCACTTTAGTTGGAGACAAATCCAAAAGGAACTATTGGATGAGTTAGAGGAACCACCTGTACAACCTAGAATAAGTCACCCTATAATAATAGTGAATATGTTGGGTACCAATGTACGTTGTCTCTTAGACAGTGGAAGTGAAGTGAGTGCGATATCTCAGTCCTTCTTTGATGCATTACCTGGTAAAGACAAGCTTACAGTAATGAGGGTATCAGGACTAAGAATAATTGGTGCTACTGGCAAGGTGTCAAAAACGGTAAAGCAAGAAGCTTTGCTGCCCTTTAACATTAATGGTAATTTAATTGATCATCCATGTTTAATTGTAAACAATCTCAGTATTGAGGTTTTAATTGGCATAGATTTCTTGTCGAAATATCAGAGTGTTGTTGACTTTGAAAGAAGCCAGTTAAAAATGGTCTTGCCGATAACCGGAGTAATTACGGTACCTTTTATTGATAAACATGTAGTAACTAATGATGACAATTGGGAGCTGCCTATACGAATTCTGAAAAATAGGATATATTGGGACGAAAGTATTAATCTTAGTAACAGTAAGCTAAACACAGAAGAAGAAGAAGCAATTATTTTGGACAAAATAAAATCTAAATTGCAGGAAATCGATAAAATTTCAGCGAATCACAACGAAGAACTGATACAGGTTCTAAAAAGGCATCATAAAGTACTTTCAGATCGACGTGGCGTGGTCAAAGGTTATGAATGAATGCTGTAGGGAAGAGGTTGTTCTGTAACCTCTACACAGTGTGGCAGCTGTGCAGTCCCAGCTGTGTGAGATCTTCTTTCCATTTCAGGTCTCACTCATTCTTCATCTTTCCTATCTACAAAAATTTCGATCCCTTCTTTCCATTACGAAAATTTTCTGAAACTAATGAATGCTGTAGGGAGGGGGTTGTTCTGTAACCTCTACACAGTGTGGCAGCTGTGCAGTCCCAGCTGTGTGAGATCTTCTTTCCATTTCAGATCTCACTCAATCTTCATCTTTCCTGTCCCCAAAAATTTCGACCTCTTCTTTCCAAATACTAAAATTTTCCATTATAGTTATCAAACCAGCAATAAGCTAATGAATGCTGTAGGGAGGAGGTTGTTCTGTAACCTCTACACAGTGTGGCAGCTGTGCAGTCCCAGCTGTGTGAGATCTTCTTTCCCATTTCAGATCTCACTCATTCTTCATCTTTCCTATTCACAAAAATTTTCCGTCATGGCTATCAAGCCATGAGTTCTGAAACCATTCTATCCACCGATTAGTGAAGAAAAATACCTGATGTGACAAACCTAACAGTGGCATAAACAATAGAGAAGTATGACGTAATTAAGATACAAATGTATTTGAGTAACAATTATGTATAGAACCATGGTAATATTATAAGTACAAAGTGTTGTTTTTTTGGAGATGGTCCCACAATAGTAATTTAAAAAGATATACGAATTCGTGTACAAGCAGGATCTGAAGTGGCAGTGAAACCTATTGTATGCTGTAGAGCTAACTAATTAATAGTAAAAGAGATTGCTTAGTGTTATGAAAAATATGCAGATAAGTTGTAAGAATAAACTCACCTTGTGTAGCAAGGAATAGCAGTGTAATAGAATTGAGCAGTGTTTGTGGTTGAGACGTGAAGGACACGTCCCTGAAGTATTTATAAGGTTGGAGCTGGCCATTATTTAGGTGTAGTGTGTGACAGGACACACCTACACGTATTGAGGTTATGAGTTGGAGGCGTGAATGCGACCATAGGTACCCTTATGTTAGATGAGACAGAGCAGCTCATGGTGTCCTATAGGTTTAAGGAATTTAGCAATACGCTGGTCCATAATTACTTAATGCATTGTAGTGGTAGGTCGAGAGAGACTACCTGTGATTTCAGCGTCCAATCGAGTGGAAATGGATTGCCACGTGAGCAAATTGATCAGCTGCAATACACTATAGGTATACTATAAATGTGCAATCTTATGCTTTAAATGTTAATAGAGTGAGTATTACTAAAGTTCATACACTAGCAAAGTAAATAAGTAACATAATGACAGACGTGAAACATTATTGATAGCTCAGCATAAATACACTTCGATGAAATAAGTACATAATTGCAGATGTGGAACTGACACAGCAGCAGAGGACCAATAAGTGGATTTAGTAGTCAACTAAACGTAGTGTGTTTTGAACACTCAGAATTGTACTATTACCAAAAGTTACTCACATGTACAAAGAAGCTGAGAAAACTACTAATCAAATATACTCATACTATCTCTAAGAATAAGGTAATCAAAGATGAGTCAGCTAAGTGAATAAAATACAAATGTATCAAGAATGTACCGAGCATTGGTTCAGTGTTCCGGCCCAGAAATAATAAATTCAGATTAAATAGGAGTTATGATTGTATGCCTTGAGCATAAATTTTCTCGTGACTAACGGCGTTTTGAGCCATTTGTTTATCGATTATGACAGTCAAGTAACCGTGAGAGTAAAATTAAAAAAAGATTCTGTTAACTTTGTTCCAGCAAAATATTGAAGGATAAAATGTATATATCCCCATTTCATTGTGACCCAACCTTAGATATTAAGTGAACAGAGTCTGAGGCACTCTTTTTGTTTGTTCTACAGGACAAACCAGATAATGGCAGCCTGGTAGCTGCGTGAAAGCGTGGAGTGACTTGGACACAACTCACAGTGACCACACTCACCTTTCCCCACGTAATTTAGAGAGATCGTGAAGGACGCACACTATAGCAACTTCCCCTCCTCTACCCTTGTGAATGGAAGTGTAGGACGCCAGCCAAAGCGGCTACAACCACGTGTGTAAAAATGATTTCTGAAATTTTCTTTCAGGTTTAGAAAAGACTGCTAAGAGATAATCATCTGTTTATGTATCATGTTATTTTCTTTGAATTTGTGTATGTAAAAATGTATTTAATGGATTTAAGATTTTCATAATTTTACATATTTTTATGTGTTTGTTTATCTAAGGTAATATGTATGCCAAAGTGTTTCATGGACTTTCCTTAAAAATTGGAGTAATAATGTTGCTTAAGAGGCAGTGAACATGTCCGCAATTTAAATAATTAAAGTAGGTAATCAGTACTCTTTTAATATTTATATATGTTTACAATTCAATTTTAATTTTTCATAGGGAGTTAAACTGTACTCTTGCTTCCCTTTTTGTAATTAAATTTTTTTTCGTTCATTAACATTCAAAAACAAAAAAATTAAGTAGAGGGTGATGTAGGGAAGCAGCCTACTCACGCTGTAGTAAATTCACATCAGTCTTTCCATTGTGTGCCAGCCAGTCCGCTGTAACTAGCTCTGACGTCATAAATGTTGCGCAATACATTAAAAATCAAGCAAATAAACTAAAACATTTCTAGCATGTCAGGAGTAATACTAAATTAATGTGTGTTGAATATCAGTTCGATAACTTTAGCCATTTTCGAAATTTGGACGTTTTTCTGTAAAAATCATTGGTGCAACAGAAAAGAGCTAGAGAATTAAAAATTGATAACCAAATTCCTTTTTCATAATTATTTAATAGAAACAGTCTTCTGGATCTCACAATTTAAGATTTTAGTGGAAATTCATGATTTTCTGGTTTTCGTCTTAAAACTTAAGGAAGCAAGATAGATTAAGTAGGCTAATAAATAAGGCTAGGATGTTTATATTTAAGTAGAATGGAGATCCGCTATCACCATAAGGATGTGAGATGTTTCATTTGAATACCTATAAAACTATAGCGATAGCGTATCTCCAAAGGGCCAGTTCAGAGCTCGTCTACTGCGTGCAGTGTAATTAAATTAATTCTCTCGCGTAAAATATTTAACTTAGCCACGTCAAAATTTTATTATGATTACTTTCCTGTGTGCTGAATGCACATTTAAATTGAGAGCTTCATCGGCCATCAGCAAAAGAAGCTATGATTTATTCGGTAACTTAATGTGGTGCATTACTAGCCCAGCGGCTAGTCGGGAGAGCTGATTTGATCAGGCGTTCCCTTAGCCGTCCGCACCGCGGCTTTATATATAAGAACGCTGCGTGAGGAAGGAAGGCCCCAGTTCTCTCCAGACGCTGAATAGCACGCCATCTGGGTCGGGAGTCGCGTCGCGTCGGTATCATTGCTACAAACAGCCTCGGATGCCGTATTAAGTTACTCGAGATACGCGTAACCATGAAATCATTTTCGAGTGAAGTGTCAATTCTGGGATGATTTTCATTATCTAGCTTCAGTTTGCGTATTGTCGTATTTTCACGTGCCGCCGCGGGACAGACATTCTACCAATTATTTAGCGTGGCGTTTGCTGAAACTAATCATCAAATTATGGCGAGCATTCATTTAAATATTTAATTTGGACAGTTATAGTGGCATCAGCGCATTAGACTCTGAACTGCTCTGTTAGTTAGATTGTGTGGATTCTTTTTTTTTTTTTTCATCTGTGACTTTCAGAATATACTCAACTACACTCCTGGAAATTGAAATAAGAACACCGTGAATTCATTGTCCCAGGAAGGGGAAACTTTATTGACACATTCCTGGGGTCAGATACATCACATGAACACACTGACAGAACCACAGGCACATAGACACAGGCAACAGAGCATGCACAGTGTCGGCACTAGTACAGTGTATATCCACCTTTCGCAGCAATGCAGGCTGCTATTCTCCCATGGAGACGATCGTAGAGATGCTGGATGTAGTCCTGTGGAACGGCTTGCCATGCCATTTCCACCTGGCGCCTCAGTTGGACCAGCGTTCGTGCTGGACGTGCAGACCGCGTGAGACGACGCTTCATCCAGTCCCAAACATGCTCAATGGGGGACAGATCCGGAGATCTTGCTGGCCAGGGTAGTTGACTTACACCTTCTAGAGCACGTTGGGTGGCACGGGATACATGCGACGTGCATTGTCCTGTTGGAACAGCAGGTTCCCTTGCCTGTCTAGGAATGGTAGAACGATGGGTTCGATGACGGTTTGGATGTACCGTGCACTATTCAGTGTCCCCTCGACGATCACCAGTGGTGTACGGCCAGTGTAGGAGATCGCTCCCCACACCATGATGCCGGGTGTTGGCCCTGTGTGCCTCGGTCGTATGCAGTCCTGATTATGGCGCTCACCTGCACGGCGCCAAACACGCATACGACCATCATTGGCACCAAGGCAGAAGCGACTCTCATCGCTGAAGACGACACGTCTCCATTCGTCCCTCCATTCACTCCTGTCGCGACACCACTGGAGGCGGGCTGCACGATGTTGGGGCGTGAGCGGAAGACGGCCTAACGGTGTGCGGGACCGTAGCCCAGCTTCATGGAGACGGTTGCGAATGGTCCTCGCCGATACCCCAGGAGCAACAGTGCCCCTAATTTGCTGGGAAGTGGCGGTGCGGTCCCCTACGGCACTGCGTAGGATCCTACGGTCTTGGCGTGCATCCGTGCGTCGCTGCGGTCCGGTCCCAGGTCGACGGGCACGTGCACCTTCCGCCGACCACTGGCGACAACATCGATGTACTGAGGAGACCTCACGCCCCACGTGTTGAGCAATTCGGCGGTACGTCCACCCGGCCTCCCGCATGCCCACTATACGCCCTCGCTCAAAGTCCGTCAACTGCACATACGGTTCACGTCCACGCTGTCGCGGCATGCTACCAGTGTTAAAGACTGCGATGGAGCTCCGTATGCCACGGCAAACTGGCTGACACTGACGGCGGCGGTGCACAAATGCTGCGCAGCTAGCGCCATTCGACGGCCAACACCGCGGTTCCTGGTGTGTCCGCTGTGCCGTGCGTGTGATCATTGCTTGTACAGCCCTCTCGCAGTGTCCGGAGCAAGTATGGTGGGTCTGACACACCGGTGTCAATGTGTTCTTTTTTCCATTTCCAGGAGTGTATTTTAGAAAATCGTTTTTGATTATGAATCCCAGACAATCTCCTATTCCCCAGAGCTATAAGCTGTAACTATAAGTGTATTCTCAGATGAAGTGGGCACTAGGAATTCTAATTACAGGCTTCACGTTTTGCTAATCACTTTCTGGTTGCCAATATTGTAGTTAGAGAGCCAGTGTTGAGAACGGCAAAAGACAGCATAAATAATAGGAACATTTAACATCAATCATTTCCACCCACCGCCCTACTAAATCCCCAAAAACTACACGTAAAGGATCCATATTTGGTCAGGTATTTGTTTTAATACTACTTAATAAATGGAATTATAATTATTCGCGTTCTTTATTGTGCTCCTGGCATATTCACTGTGATGTATAACGCTTCCATACAATTAGTTTTTGGAAGATTTAAGCACAATCATTTTATTACACATTCATACTTCCTTTTTTCATGGGATGCAGTGCAAGGCGCAGAAACAGACTACAGCCCGCATTCATATAGTCAAGACTACTTTCAGCTACACGCCTTTCAGTGTTCCTTAGTGCGTATACGACTTTTTGATCGTAGACCTGCAGTATACATCCTACAGAAAAGAACAGTATCGTTACTAAACCTGAATTTTTTTTATATATAACGATGTTTGGTATCATATTATCTGGGGAAGTGCCATCATTAATGAAACATTGTACCTGAAATAAGAACATTCCCTTCACATTAATGCAGCCACCGACTACGTTCGACTTCAACGTCCAGTAACCACTCACAGACACCACCGCTACCTGGCAGCAGTAGCAGTGGAAGGGATAGAATGGATGTCCGGGGGGACGTTGATAACAGTATAGTAGTTATGAGAGGTGGCATGAGCCCCCTCTCATATTTCTATCTTACGATTCTCCTCTCTAGTTGCATGCGGCGGAGGGTTGCTTTTCCTTAACACGCGTACTTCCCACGCAGCGTCTCTCGTCACCCGGGTGGGCCGGTGACAGGCGGGCTCTGTGGAACAGGAGAGAGTTAAGCCGACGTGTGTGAGGCAGTCGAGTGAATGCTTTTCAGACGCTGACATTGTCAAGAGACACGCCCGCTGGGGTGTGAAGTAGCGGCTGGGCTAGAGGTTCCGTTACTTCAGAGAAACCTTGCGAAAACACTTTCTGGCGGGCTACCAGCGAGGCGTGGGAATGACTTGTGTACCCACGCAGTTGTGGCGGGAAAATTCCCGCACTTTCTGCAAAATCAGCACAGAAATTGGCGCCAAGAATCTCCATTGGTGGAATGGTAGTGCTCCGGCAATGGAGTGGAATTTCCGCCGGTTTTCGAGTTGCTGATTGGAACGTAACCACGGCCACTGTCGTGGGGGCGGGAATGTTCGGTGTTCGGCCTGTGCGGGTGCTCTGGGTAGTCGGCAGTCGCCTTTCGGTCGAGGACGTGGGAGCAACCAGCCCTCGCCTGCGGTACGCCAGATCGTGTTCTGGGAGATAAGAAGACTGTTGGTAATGTACGTCCGCAGCACCGGCAGATAGGGATTTTCCTAGGTGATAATCAGAGCTCAGCAGAGCGCGCCTGTTCATCCTTTTCTAACTTGGTTCAGTTTCGAGTAGCAGCAATTACTATTGGGTTAGCTGTGTGTCTCTCTTGAGATTTGAGTGGAAAGGAATTGGCTCCACATACCACTTCGTCTTAAACCTCACGATCTAAGTTAGGGACAACTTCACCTTTACTGTGTTTGTATGAATCTCCAATTTTAGCCAATTTGATGTTTTACATTTCCTGTGTCTCTTTTACTATTCTGCGTTTAATCTTAATAAATCATATTGTTATTTTGGATAGAACTTTCTTTCTGTTAATCAATAGAGCAACCCTATCATTCCTCACTATGCTAATGAAACCTTTGTTTATTTAACTTATTTATCAAATTAAATTATTGCAGGTGCCAAACTCTCTTCTACTCCACTAGCAGGGTTGATTAGAGTCAGTTCGCGTATTTGTTTTATCCTTGTGCAACAGCAAAAGTCGGAGTTAGAATAGGGGGGGCTTAGAGCATGATTTACACATGTGGATTCTAGTAGAATTTAGTGATAAATACACTACTAGCCCCGGCACCTCGCATAATATGGCGACCCTGCCAGGATCTTTCCTGTGAATCTCTGATAAACAAACAGGATTCTTAGTAGGAACATTCAATTTTTTTTCTCTCTATTTTTTTTAATGATTAATACCCAAGTTTTTTTTGGTAGTTCCGCGTTTAGTTTTAAGTAGCGGCGCATGACTACAGTTTTTGTTTTCAGTGTATATATTTTTTTTGTTCATTGTTTTTTTTGTGTTTCGCTGATGTGGTGTCTGTACCGCATCGCACTTTGTCGGATTTGTGTGCGGTTTCTGTACCACATCAAATTGTGTTTGTGATTACAGCGTTGGAACAGCGTTGTTGAAATTTTATGTTTATGTGTAAAAAATATATGGAGTAGATTAATTTATTGTGCATTTTAGATGAATTTGTTTTTATGAATGATAACGAGAAGTAAGGCACGACTATTATCGGGCGAAGCTAAAACAAAAGAGGATAGCATAATGGATAAGGGGCAGTTTACTGACGGGAATAGGTTCGGAGATGAGATGGGCACATTTTTAGCAGGACAGGACGCCAGGGGCATTGATGAGGAAGGTGATTTGGACGCGATCTCAGAGCAGCGTTGCGGCCGTGATTATGATAGTGAAGTAGAGGATGAAACAGAGACAGGCACACAGGTCGAGACGGTAGCAGAAGTTTATAGTCAAACGAACGAGTGCAGACAGAGGCCAGCTCGGTCACGTCAGAGCTCTAGCGCCCAGGTGTCCAGAGTTACATCGCCCATGTTTGAAGAGGATCAAGAAGATGACGTAAACCCAATACTGAGCTTCCTACGATCAATGAAAGAAGAAGCTGACGAACAACGTAAGAAGGAGAAGGAAGAAGCTGACGAACAGCGTAAGAGGGAGAAGGAAGAAGAGGAGAAACAACGTAAGAAGGAGAAGGAAGAAGCTGACGAACAGCGTAAGAAGGAGAAGGAAGAAGAGGAGAAACAACGTAAGAAGGAGAAGGAAGAAGCTGACGAACAGCGTAAGAAGGAGAAGGAAGAAGAGGAGAAACAACGTAAGAGGGAGAAGGAAGAAGAGGAGAAACAACGTAAGAAGGAGAAGGAAGAAGCTGACGAACAGCGTAAGAAGGAGAAGGAAGAAGAGGAGAAACAACGTAAGAAGGAGAAGGAAGAAGCTGACGAACAGCGTAAGAAGGAGAAGGAAGAAGAGGAGAAACAACGTAAGAAGGAGAAGGAAGAAGAGGAGAAACGACGTAAGAAGGAGAAGGAAGAAGCTGACGAACAGCGTAAGAAGGACACGGAGGCAATAATTTCGCATATAGGGGAAATTCGTGGGGAATTATTAACAATAAAGAAAGAATGTGGAGAAGCAAAACAAATGTCAACGGTAGCACAAAAAGTAGCAGGCCTTGCCAAAACTGCAGCAACAGGGGCAATGAAAGTCGCGGAAGCAACTTCTAAACTCGCAGGGCGCTTGCGACGTACAACACAATCCCACTCAAAATCCCTAGCATTCTTAAAAACTCAAGGTAATATCGCGGTTGCGAACTCCACGAAACGAATGGAAGAAGTAGAGAGTCGGATAGCAAAACTAGAGCAAAACGGGCACACGAGCACTGCGCGTTCGGATACCCATGATGGAGTACACAGAATTGTGTCTCCGAGGAAAAGCCCGCCGTGCTCTAGCCCAGTGACAGAGTGCGGAACTAACAATGCACACGCAGAAACAGCAAGTAATAGCTCCAATAATTATAGCCCACTTAGGAGAGTGAATTCTGAGTGCCACTTCCACTGTGATACAGAGGTTGCACATCACAGTTATCAGCAAGATAGAACAGGACACTCAGCAGACGTGCAAGTATCGGAAACGAGTGACAGCACCAGTGCGAGGATCAGACAGGATTTTGATCACAATCACTTCCTGTCGATACTGAAATTCCAGAAGTTCAAAGAAAATGGAGGGTCGATGCATCCGAAGAGCTGGGTGATGCAGTTTACAAATTCATTACCGGCATCATGGCCAACCCAGGCAAAATTAGAATTCATGTGTGGACACATCGAAGGCCAAGCCGCGGAAAAGATGCGGGGTGTGGCAGTGACGTGTCGGACTTATCAGGAATTTGTTGGTGCATTCCTGCGGACCTACTGGTCAAAGGAGACGCAAGATAGGATTAAAGAGGAAATAATATTTTGTCCTGAACTGGAAGTGTCCGGGCATAGGAGCGCAACCAAATTTCTTGATGATTTACTCAAGAAGAATCAATTTTTAGATAGTCCATATAGTAACGGAGAAATCATTAAATTTTGCTTTTCCAAATTGCCAGTTAGGTACCAACAGACACTTGTCGGCAAGTGTGGAGCTGACATAGAAGCATTCAAGATTCTATTGCGCGAACTCGAAGTAGTCTTTGATAAACAAGACGCAAAGGACAGGAAGAAGGGGCAAAGTAACAAATACCACCGGCCAGGAACAGAAGACGACAGCAGATTGCATAATCGCACTGGTCAGTTAGGAAACCAGGGTTACGGAAGTCAAGGTTGCGCTATTCAAGGTTATGGAAACCAAAGACACGGAAACCAGAACGTCAGGGAGCAGGGTCAATCTAGACAAGGAATCTGGGATAGAAGGAATAACGAACGGCAAAGCGACCGTAATTGGAGAGAGCGAAACCAAGGACAACGGTGGAACCAGGAGATTGAAACCAGACCCGCAAATCCTAATGCACGTCAGAGGAGGGGGAGCCTAACTAGGGATTGACGCCAGACTAGTGCGAACACAGGCCGCCGGAATTTCGCACGTAATCTCGGACCTGGCCAACTACGGATGATACATTACGAAGATTTATCAGAAATCCTGCTCGAGGAACATAAAGCAACTCCTCGACATGATCGGCAGCCTCTTATCACAGTAGCAATAGCTGAAAAGAGTCTGAATGCGATAATAGATAGTGGAAGCTACATAACAGCAATATCTGAGGCAGCATACAAGAGGTGCTCTCAAGAGATGGACTGGCCTGTCCTATCGGTTAAGAAAACCAAAATAAAAGGGGCATTAGCGGGTAAATGTACGGAGGTCACCCAACAAACAAGACTGGAATTCTCCTGCCAAGGACACAAAATAGAGTCTAACTTCTGGATCGTGCCAAATCTGGCGATCGACATGATAATAGGAACGGACTTCCTAAATGAACATGAAGCGATAGTTGATCTAGGACGAGGTGAAGTGGTTTTGAGGAAAGGGAATCCCGTCCACATTAAGTTCGACGATCAGCTGATCCCAGCTCAACTACCGTCTAACTGTGTTCGGATAAACTATGCGTGTCTGAAAGACAGAAAGGAAGAACAGGACGACGTTGCGGATAGGGGAGAGGACACGGATGAGAATGAAGTCGGAATAATGGGAGAAATAAAGGAGAAAATAGGAGAAAAAGTGGAAGCAATAAAGAATATAAGGGGCGAACACCGCAAAGAACTTCATAAATTACTAGTAGAACATGCGGAGGTCTTCCTTCCCAAGACAGGATCAATAAAGAACTTCCAATATGAATTTCGTGTACGTCCGCACAACCAGTTTCGTGTGCCACCCTATCCAATCCCCTTGGCATATCGACAGAAAGTAGCAGCTGAAATTACGCGAATGCTGAGTGAAGGAATAATAGAACCTACGGCTTCAGCCTATAATAACCCGTTAAGAGTAGTCGAGAAGGCAGATGGTAGTATTCGTTTAGTCTTGGACTCGCGACAAATTAATACCATAATAGAACCCGAAACAGACAGACCGGAACGATTAGAGGAACTCTTACAAAACTTCCATGGAATATCAATCTTCTCATCAGTTGATCTAAATTCGAGTTTCTGGCAGATCGAGCTCCATCCAAATTGCAGACAGTACACAGCCTTTTTAGCATTTGGAAGATGTTACCGGTTTCGTCGTCTATCATTTGGTTTGAACGTTTCATCTGCCGCATTCATTCGGGGGCTGGACGGCATACTAAGCGATAATTTGAAACGTCATGTCACCAGCTATGTGGACGATTTGCTGATCGCGGAGAAATCTTGGGGAGAGCACAATGCGGTCCTCGGTGAACTCCTAGCGACATTCAAGGAATACGGTGTGACTATCAATATCGAAAAATCGAATTTTGGGACGTCCTCTGTGAAATTTCTAGGACATATCATCACGGGTGAGGGCATTGCGCCAAATCCCGAAAAGATCGAAGCGATTGAAAAGTTTCCCATTCCTACGACAAAGAAGCAGTTAAGGGGGTTCTTGGGGATCATAAATTTTTACAACCGCTTTATACATGTCAAAACTCAGAGCAGTCCTCGGTTGCATCAACTTACAGGAAAGAAGATTCCTTGGGAATGGGATGAGGCGGCCGAATCCGAATGGAAAACATTAAAATTCGCATTATTACAAGCACCCATCCTATCACACCCTAATTTAGCTGAAGAGCTTTGCATAGTAACGGACAGTTCATACTCCGGTCTGGGTGTCATGGTGTTCCAAGACTATGTACATGAAGGAAACAGGGTGTGGAAGACAATTGCGTTTGCTAGCAGAGTACTAGCCAAGAGTGAGAGGAATTACTCAGTAACCGAGTTAGAGGCGCTGGCTATTGTATGGGCGTTTGAAAAATTCAGATACCTTCTGTTTGGTCGCAAGACGAGGGTCTACACAGACCACAAGGCACTCGAGTTCTTGATGACTGCAAAGCTTAATCACAGGCGGCTCATTAGGTGGGCATCGTATCTACAGCAGTACAATTTTTCGATAGAATATATCCCCGGCAGTCAGAACATCATTGCAGACGCCTTATCACGGTCACCGATCGGATTTGAGCACAACATGGAAGAAGATCTGGAGGAAAATCACTACTGCCTTTACTATATGCAGAAAGTAGCCTTTGAAAATTTTATTACCTGTAGTATGCAGGACATCAAGGAGGAGCAAGACAAGGACCCTGCCCTGGTGTTATTGAAACAGAAATGGATAGACAGAAGACACGCCACCATCAGGCAGTTCTACCTCTTGCGGAAAGGCATAATTTTCCACCGAAATTATACCAATGACACTGAATGGGGGGTATGCATCCCTGAACACCTAATAAACAAGGTTATATGGCATACTCACCTCAGCTATGGACACTTCGGACCACGCAAGTGCAATCTCAAGCTAAGGACCATGTGTTACTTTCGAAACATGGAGCGTCGAATTCGGAGGGTACTGTCGGTGTGTAAAGACTGCCAAAAGGCTAAGCACACTACTGTGAGCATGCAGGCACCATTATACCCAATCGTACCGACCAAATTAAGACAATTAGCAGCAACAGATTTGATGGGACCTTTGCCAAGAACAAGAAGAGGATATACTTACGTATTAGTGTTTGTTGAACTAACGTCCAAATACGTTACCTTTACGCCACTGAAGAGGGCGACAGGACGAACTGTATCACGAGCCCTCATCCGGGATTTCCTACCACAGGTTGGTCATGTGAGTAGAATCATTTCTGATAACGGGCCACAGTTTAAGTCAAAAACATGGAAGGAGATGTTGCGTCGATGTAAAATTGATCCCATTTTTATATCTTCACACCATCCGAGCTCGAATGCTGCAGAACGGGTTATCAAAGAACTCGGAAACTTGTGCCGGTTGTACTGTAACAAACAGCACACGACATGGGACGTTTTCCTTAAAGACTTCCAGGAGGTGATCAATGAGGCACCCCATGGGATAACAAAATTGGCACCCATTACAGTACTGAAAAACCGGATTCCTAAGGACTTGATAACCAAGGTCGTAAACTTCCCACCAAGGGCGCGAACGCAGCACCAAGCCATAGTGGATTTGGCTCTCAAGAGGATACGGGCTGCAGCAGAGGTCAGGAAGAGACGTGCCGACAGGGGAGCTCGTCTACGACACTTCCAAATTGGACAAAAGGTGCTCGTTAAGTCTTTCCGACTTTCGAACAAACAAAAAATGAAATGCCAAAAATTCTATTCTGTTTACAACGGCCCGTACCGTATAAGGAGAGCAGCTCACCACAATGCTTATGAATTGGAGACGCTGAAAGGAAAGAAGTCCATAGGACTCCACCACATATCTCACATAAAGGAGTTCGTAGAATAGTAGTAGTGTAAGAAATGTACATAGTAGAATAGGCAAATATATGAACATTTGTTCGGGGAACAATAATCGTTACATTAATAGATTAAGATTGCTAAAGTATTAACACGCTGCGTTGTCTTGCATAAGAATTTACTGCTGCTATCCTCTTTTTGTTTATGTTTGCGATCTCCAATGTCAATGGAGTAGGAGACACTACCTTTTCATGAGCAATGTTTTTGTCCTTTCCTATCTGGTGTCCATGTTAAGGGATAAGGATGAGTGACGAGACGTCGCACAAACGGGCGCATACAAGAACGTGCTCTTAGAAGCGTTCTGAGAGGTCGTGATACGCTCCATAGCGGCCACAACCAGTTCGTGAGACGTTCATACCAATGCTTGCAGGCACGCGTCAGTGCACTGCACGATTGTGGTATATTGCGCGATTTCGAGGGTGAATATGGGCAGTATAGTTTTTGCAGAGCTGCGCCGGTATCGTTGTCTTGCAAGTCGGGGTGAACCTGTGAGCATTTGACTCTAATGGTGCCCTAGACGAGAGAAATGAGGGCATAAAAGCCTACCATGCTAATGTGCTGGTTGGGGATTTAGCGTGCTGCTCGTTTTTGTCACAGATGAATCACCAAGGAATTGTACTTGGATATTCGTGACATACTGTGTAGCTGGCGTGTGTTGGGTGTCTGAATCCTCAACAGGAACCAGTCCTGGCTTGGTCATATTACATTGCTTCTGGAAAGGTGTACTTCGATCGCGAAAACCGCTTCACATAGAGAAGGAAGTTGCAACTATAAATTTATTGTCGTGTATAGCCATGGCTAACCCAGTCTCTGGAGTTTCAGTGAGGCGTAATGAAAACTCGGAGGTCATGTCGTACGGCGCGCACATCACTGTCGTCAATAGCGGCGAGCAGCAAGACATCTCAGCGTAACAGGAACTATGTAAGGGTATTGTATAAGGTAAATAAAAAAAAAAATAAATAAATAAATAAATAAATAAATAAATAAAATAAAATAAATAAATAAATAAATAAAAGGGAAAGTACGATACTAGGATAAGTTAAACTGTAGGATTTAACAATAACTAGATTAATATTGTGGGGGTTTTCTACCACAAGTGTGGCGCGCGCCTGTTGAGTTGCTATTTTTCAGGTCACCAATCCACAGACCCGAGATGGAGGGACGACGGGCGAGCGAAAGTAGCGTAGTTGCATGTTCTTTATAGCACAGTAAAACTTAGACCTGCATAACAACATAATTTAATTAAAAGACGTAGAATGTAGATCGTTGGGATATGGTAGTAAATTCTTGAAGCATGTCTACTGTCGATCTATATAATTAATAGTAATATTAGTGCGGGCCCGCACATTTAGTTGTTCATCCATTACAAAGCATCAGTTATCACACACCATGTACTTACTGAGATCGGTCTCTACACGTATATCAAAATAAATTATTTCCATGTCTAGATTAGATGTTATAATGATTGCCATAGATTAATAACTATAAAAGTAAAATAAGAGTGTCTGAAATGACAGACCATCAATGTTTCATTAGGTAAATTTATTATAACATAGAAGGTCATGGGAAAAAGTTAGGCATAAGACTTTTGTAAGAATTGTACAGATGACGAGGAACGTGGCAATGCAGAGGCCAGCCAGCGCAAAAACAAGAGGTCTTCGGCTACATGATAGAGGGCGAGCGTCCCGTCCTACACGCTGACAGTCACCCGGCTGCCTACCTGAGGGATTACACGGGACCCTTGCCCCGCCACAAGCGAAAGTGGGGCTGGCCGTTGACCCTGACACGCGACAGCCTGCTAGCTCTCCGGACGCGGCAGCCGCTTGGAGGGATTCCCTGCGGCAGACCACGTTGTCGTGAGTACACGAAGAAGATCACATATCGTGTCAGAACCTGCGCCTCATGTGCCTCAGGACAGAAAGGGACGCTCTATACTCACCTGTTTGGGTTTTTACAACTCACTAGCATTGGCCGATCTGCATACACAAAGCAGTATTGTGCCACACCAACAAATGTATGGTCTCATGTCTTACTTCTCCTCTCTATTAGAGAGCAGTTTTTAACAATAGTCGCTCCTAGTTCGATCCTGTATGGATGACCTCACACACTTGTGGAGTCACTCCACGTGCCATCATCCCTCGTCGAACTGCAATATTGGGAAACGTAAAGTTCTGTCCAGCGAGAGAAGAGACCTAGACTAGTGATGTATCCCAACAAGGAGATCTCAGAGACAATTAATCGACGTGAGGAGAACCTATCACTGTGTCTTCCTACCGTACTGCCGTGATCATATGCGTAGGTCTGACTACAATCTCAACAGCGTACTGCAGACACTCCAGAACTCCCTATTGCTGTTGCCACAACGTAGCAACTACAACCGACGTTTAGCCTTATGTGATGTCAGTACAGTGGAATCAGTGAAGTGCCACGGATATTTCTAACAATGTGATTTAGTGCCTCATTCTCAGCACAGTCGTGAACTTTGTGCAATGTGCACGCACAATTTGATGCCCCATGAACCTTGTTTTTTTTTGTTTTTCTTAAATTTCTTTCTCTTATGTTGTTTCTGTAATGTATGTTATACCTTGTATGCGTTTGTGTTTTACACTGTAATTCTTATTACAGATTACTGTATTGTTCTCCACATCATGTTATTTTTGTATTTTGTGTTTATTGTTGTGTGTATGCTAACAGTGTGCCTGAAGTCCCCATAAACTGAAGCAGATACCACCACTGTCATTGTGAATGGACCATCAGTTCAGGGAACATTTTGTAAAGGTTATTCTTGCTGCAGGGAGACAGAATGAATCGGAGGTTGTAACTAGATTCTGAAAACTCACAAAGAGATTGTTAACTTAAATATTATCATGTGTGAATGAGGTCAGGTTAGTTTAATGATTAAAATTGTTGTAACATCTTGGGCATTTAATTGCGGAGCACTCCAACTCTGATTGTAAAGAATAAACTGCTCCATATTTGGCTCAGATGCCCGGGCCATGTTTAGAGCGTGAATGTCTGCGTGAATCGGTGTTTGGAAGGGGCTCCCTGGGTATGGATGTGTGATGTGAGTGTTAGTGTTCCATATTAAGAAGGTGAAGTTGGCTACATCATAAATAATCTTCCCTCTATGAGTTGCATTTTTCAGTTGCAATGATCTTTTTTATAGAGTGCGGTATGTGGAGTCACTTTGTAAGATTGTTCTTGGGCGATTGACTCACTACCTTGCTCCTAAGTGAGCCAACCGCTCACCAATTACAATCTAAAATGGCGTAGGGGCAATGAGAGGTGGCATGAGCCCCCTCTCATATTTCTATCTTACGATTCTCCTCTCTAGTTGCATGCGGTGGAGGGTTGCTTTTCCTTAACACGCGTACTTCCCACGCAGCGTCTCTCGTCACCCGGGTGGGCCGGTGACAGGCGGGCTCTGTGGAACAGGAGAGAGTTAAGCCGACGTGTGTGAGGCAGTCGAGTGAATGCTTTTCAGACGCCGACATTGTCAAGAGACACGCCCGCTGGGGTGTGAAGTAGCGGCTGGGCTAGAGGTTCCGTTACTTCAGAGAAACCTTGCGAAAACACTTTCTGGCGGGCTACCAGCGAGGCGTGGGAATGACTTGTGTACCCACGCAGTTGTGGCGGGAAAATTCCCGCACTTTCTGCAAAATCAGCACAGAAATTGGCGCCAAGAATCTCCATTGGTGGAATGGTAGTGCTCCGGCAATGGAGTGGAATTTCCGCCGGTTTTCGAGTTGCTGATTGGAACGTAACCACGGCCACTGTCGTGGGGGCGGGAATGTTCGGTGTTCGGCCTGTGCGGGTGCTCTGGGTAGTCGGCAGTCGCCTTTCGGTCGAGGACGTGGGAGCAACCAGCCCTCGCCTGCGGTACGCCAGATCGTGTTCTGGGAGATAAGAAGACTGTTGGTAATGTACGTCCGCAGCACCGGCAGATAGGGATTTTCCTAGGTGATAATCAGAGCTCAGCAGAGCGCGCCTGTTCATCCTTTTCTAACTTGGTTCAGTTTCGAGTAGCAGCAATTACTATTGGGTTAGCTGTGTGTCTCTCTTGAGATTTGAGTGGAAAGGAATTGGCTCCACATACCACTTCGTCTTAAACCTCACGATCTAAGTTAGGGACAACTTCACCTTTACTGTGTTTGTATGAATCTCCAATTTTAGCCAATTTGATGTTTTACATTTCCTGTGTCTCTTTTACTATTCTGCGTTTAATCTTAATAAATCATATTGTTATTTTGGATAGAACTTTCTTTCTGTTAATCAATAGAGCAACCCTATCATTCCTCACTATGCTAATGAAACCTTTGTTTATTTAACTTATTTATCAAATTAAATTATTGCAGGTGCCAAACTCTCTTCTACTCCACTAGCAGGGTTGATTAGAGTCAGTTCGCGTATTTGTTTTATCCTTGTGCAACAGCAAAAGTCGGAGTTAGAATAGGGGGGGCTTAGAGCATGATTTACACATGTGGATTCTAGTAGAATTTAGTGATAAATACACTACTAGCCCCGGCACCTCGCAGTTATCGTAATGCGGAAATGGAGCGAACTATCTGACGTCCAAAACGGCATGATCATTGGTTTTCGGGCCAAGGGTAGAACTATTTCCGAAAACAGTAAGTCTGTAAACCATCGTCGTACCACTGTCTATTAAGTGTACCGTGTATGGTAAAATGGCGCTAACTAAAACCGGCGCCGAGGCAACTGAGCGGCACCACGGGCCATTCATGACAGGGGTGAATGACGGTTTTGGAGATATGTGCGAACAAATAGATGTGCAACTGTCGAGCAACTTGTAACGCCGGAAATGCATATCCTCCTATTTCCATCTATTGTACTATAATTTTTTTCCTTCTTTTGTTACCTCAAGATATGACATTTCTGTCTCTTCATATATTGTAATTGTTTTACTGTTATATATATATATATATATATATATATATATATATATATATATATATATATATATATATATATATATATATGTATATATATATGCATTTATGTTGGTTTGTTTTGTAAATATTATTTGTATTTTTACGCTGGGTCTTGCCTAGGGAAAACTATGCTATCGAATGAACACATCGATAGGTCGCGTGGAGAACCTAAGTGTTTAGGATCTTTGGTAGTGTTAACTCTGTCGCGTGGAGCGCGGGCAGAGAGAGAGTCTGGCTGGGGTGGTGCAGTGGAGCAGGTGTGTTGTGTGACGCTCCCGCGAGTTGCCGCGCTTTCGGGGTTGGGCGGCATGTAATTGCGCGCGACTTGCTCTGATAGTTTCTGACACGGTGTCGCGGACGGGAAGCATTAGCTGGCGCACATCAAGAGCCCGTTACGCCTGGTGACCGTGTCGAGAAGAAGGCGCGCCAACATCCAGCTTCTGCAACAGCGACGGCCGACAATGAATGACTGTCGCCACCTCCTCGATCGACGGCTTCAAACCTTCAATCAACTAACAAGGAATACTGGAAGCACGTAAAGTTTTAGAACTGTATGGCAGACCTCAGCTTTTAAAATTGTTGCATCACAAAATTACAGCAACTTAGCATTAACCTTTGTTGCTCATTGTCCCAATTGCATTGCCAAGTAGGGTCCCTTCCTTTTCCGAAATGAACCGGAGTGTCGTTGAAATTCAAACGCCAGTATTAAAATAATATAATTCGATTTCACTGCTTTAATTTCAAAGTTCAGTTAAAGTATTCGTAGCTGGCTACAACATTTAGATCACACGAGCACAAATTAAGAGTGCGAGTTTTGTTAGCATATTTTAGCTTACCTGTGACTGCAGCTCAGCTTGGTACGTACTAAATTTTACTATTGTTAATTGTTCAGAATCATTTAATTCAAGTTCAAAGTTAAATCTCTTACTTCTAAATTGCGTAGATTCAAGTAGCTTTTGAAATGATTGTTGAGGTAGCCCAAGACTAACTGTATTTTACTGAATTTCGATATGCTTCAGATACAAAGTTCACTATTAATCTCAGTCACTAAATTAACTTTCAATTTTCTGGTTTTATTAATTCTTTTGCTAAATTAAGTCAGAGTGTAGCGAAATTTATTACTTCTGACAAACTTTCAGTTTTCACACTACACGTGTCAACCTTCAGTTGTGACGCTTCTAGTGCTAATTATATGTGTAATAACCTTTCTTTTTCAGTTACTATAGTAATTGTCCATAGGACTGGCGACCGTAATTTCCCCCAAATCTCAAATATCTAATTACCGCTAGTTAATTGTTAACGTAACGGCCGCACATTTACTTTCTTTATTAACTTTACCCCTTTTCAAAATTAATTTCCACCAGTTTCATTTGCATTTTTCCTTTCATTTCGATGTAACCCTTTCCTCCCTCTTTACCGACAGATTAACTTCGGTGACGATTGCTTTTCCCAAATTTCCATTAGGTACACGTGGTTTAATTTTTCACTGTCATTAAGGTCGATAAGTGAGGGGGAGGTTACAAACTGACCGCCCAGATGAACCAAGAGTCTACCAACAGTGTCTCCTCAACAACCGTTCAGCGAACGTTGCAGCACTCGAATGGTGCTGAATGCTGTTCATGGACGACGAGGCCTGGAATCTGCAAGCCAATATCGCAACTGGACGTCCACTGATTGGTGACAGGTGGCCTTTTCAGGTGAATCATGTTTTATGGTCCTTCGGTCAAAAGGCAGGTAGTGTGTAGTGTGTACATCGGAAGGGTCCAGGCCAGGGGAGGGAGTGTTATGGATGGGGGAATGTTTTCATGGCATTCCCTGGGTGATCTCGTTATTATCGAAGACACAATTGATCAACACAAGTATGGAATCTTCCTTGGCATCATGTCCACCCCTACATGCTGTTTGTTTTTCCTCGACACGATAGCATGTACAAGCAGGGCAATGCAACGTGTCACATAGCTCACAGTATACGTGCGTGGTCAGAAGAGCACCAATACGGGTTTTCCGCACTTGCCTTGCCACCAAATTCCCTGGATTTAAACCCATTCTAGAGCGTGTGGGACCACTTCGATCGGGCTGTTCGCGCCATAGATCCTCAACCGAGAAACCTAGCGCAGCTGGCCACGGCGGTGGCTTCGGCGTGGCTCAGAATCGTTGTGGATATCTTCCAGTACCACACTAACTACCTTTCCACTCGTCTCGCAGCGGTCCGCTCTGCAAAAGGTGGATATTCAGGCTTTCGACAGATGGTCACATTAATGTGGCTGGAGAGTGTAATATCGATTAGACATAATGGAGATATTTTAACAAGTTATTGAGCTGATGTTTACATACCACAGTCACAACAGATCTACAGTGTCTCGAATGAAAAACTGCAGATGACTGAAGGAATACTTTCCTGATTGTAAACAAGGCGCTCCCGTCATAAAGTCAGTGCAAGAGTTGCAGCACATAGCTGAATAGTCATCATTTCGACAGAAGTTTCGAAAACACTGCCACAGTAAATATACGGACTGATCCTCTGAGGAAACGAAATGCTACGCAGGTATCCGAGGTGAAAGCGGTATGTCAGAACAAACAGTGCATAAAAACGGGAGCACGCGTAACTTTCAGAACGCACTCGCGCTTTGTTATGTCGACAACTTGACGCTGACGCTTTTAGCAGAATAGACAATACCCCACAAAGAAATCGTTTTGAATACGATATTATTCCACATCCTTCTCCTCCAATAATGTTGAAACAGCAGTAGCAATAACTGACGCCTGCTGTCTGCATTTATTTCATGACAAGCATGCAGCTGAAATCTCGAGCTTTCGACAATTACCTCCATCGTCATCGTCATCGTCAGGAGCAACTGACTGTCTTCACTGCTGCTGTGGTAGCCCTTTTTTTTAGTCCGTGGACGGCTTCTGATTGGTCGGCGATTACGTACTGCTGTCGCACACGGCGTCTCTGTGTGCGCCAGTGGCGCGACGGCTTCCGTTGGAATGTAAACCTTGGAAGGAACGTTTCTGCTGCTTCTCTGCATCAAGCGCTTTTTCCATGCACAGCTCAGATGGTATCCGCTATCGCTGTTAAAATTCTTTTGGCTCATTCTTATTTCAACAGCCTCCTTAATAACTGAAACCCAAAAAGTGGAGGCTTGGGACAGCAGACACCGTCTGCGACAGCAGTACGTAATCGCCAACCAATCATAAGCCGACAATCAGAAGCCGTCCATGGGCTATAAAAAAGGCTACCACAGCAGCAGTGAAGACAGTCAGTTGATCCTGATGATGACGATGGAGGTAATCGTCGAAAGCTCGAGATTTTAGCCAGAACTGATGCGGCAAGAATAACGATAATGTTTTACATATAAGTGCCGTCGCGAAAAACTTCGTTCCAATGCAGCTGAAACATAACACCATTCGATTAGTGGAAACACAAATGGTTAATGTACGTGGTAAAAGACGTTTACGTAGATCACTGACGCTTATTTGCATTCTTTAACATTTGTTGCGTCAGTCATTCGAACATTTTAGTTCTGTAAGCTTATACACCACTTGCATAGAAACCAAAATCCACTTGCAAGACGCGAGGGGCATGAGAGGGAAACAGTTGTAGAGAAGAGAGTGAAACAGAGCTGTAGCTCATCCACAATATTTTCAGTCTGTACATTTAGCAAGTACATATAGCAAGCAGTAAAGGAAACCAAGGAGAAATTTGGAAAGGGGATCAAAAGTTGACGGCAAATAAATAAAAACTCTGAGATATTCTGATATTGTAATTCTATTAGAGACGACAAAGGAATTGGGAGAACAATTGAACGGCATGGATAGTGTCTTGAAAAGAAGTTATAAGATAAACATCAGCAAAAGTAATTAGAGTAGAAAATGAGACACCAAAAGATGTAGACTAATTTCGCTATTTTGGCAACGAAATAACTGATGAAATCCAAAGTAGAAGGGATATATAGCTAGAGAACCATTTATGGAAAAGAGGAATCTATTAACATCTAATACTAATTTAAGTTGATAACAAAATCTTTTAAGTTGTTGGTCGCCTCATTTTCCTTTTCAAACGTCTTCACTGATCGATGTCTCGATACCCCTGAAAGGATCTTATTCAGGACTCCAGCGGTGTTCCTTGATGGTAGACGTAACCTGATGACTGATAAGATTTTGTCATTAAGGACAACGGCTAATAAAGCCTGCATACTTATTTATAAATTTAAGTGTTTGGAAGTTTTTCCTGAATGTATTTGTGTGGAGCATAGTCTTGTATAGAAGTCGAACATGGACGATAAGCAGTTCAGACAAGAAGAGAATAGAAGCCTTTGAAATATGGCGCGATGGAAGAATAGTTAATATTAAATGGGCAGATAGAGTAACTAACGACAAGGTGCAGATCAGGGTCTGCGGAAAAGAAATTTATGGCACATGTAAAAGAAGATATTGGTTGATAGGACGCATCTTAAGGCATCAAGCAATCGGCGATTTCTTATTGGAGAAAAGTTTTTGGAGGAGGTTGAAACTGTAGAGGAGAAGAAGGAATGGTAACGGTAAGCAGGTTCAAAAGGATGTAGATTTCAGTAATATTTGGAGACGATGAGACTTGCACAGGATGGGCCTCATCTAACCAGTCTTCTGACTGAAGACAATAAAAACAACAAAATGACTAGAATGCGCCACATGCTGAAAGTGCTGCGTAAGTCAGACAGACAGTAGATAGAAGTAACCGCCTACAATACCGGTTGCATTCCATAGCCGTTGATAAGATATAAGTTTATTTAGCCGCAAACATACACAAAAGGCTAATCAGTAACATAGTACATATTCTGCGCACGGAATTACATAAAGTGTGAATTTAAATTTCCATCGTATGTCAAACAAGTGATTGTCTAAGATCGGACTCCCTATTGCCACGTAGCCACATTCCTTTCTCCTCTGCCCCAAGCCTCCTTCTCTTTCGCATTTTCACTTTATTATCTACTGTATATGACACTGCACCGACAACTCTTCACGAGATAGGCAACACAAAACATAACTTAGCGCGTCGCTTGGAGATAAAAATGACAACCGCCGCCGTAATTCAGAGACATTGGTCGTTACGCAGCCCATGGGGCACACCCGGCTTTCGGTGGTACCCTAGATTTCTCCTGTCGGACTCCTGTAAGGTGACCTCAGGGGTATTGATGTCCGCGGAGTTTTCATCAAACATACATGTCGTGTATTACCTCACAGATCATACAGATGTGAAGAAAAGAGCTGTGTTACAACAAAGAGTGCACGGGGTTTTCCAGCAAGTCCGCGTATGATGAGAAATGACGAACGTATCGCCAATGCCATTTCATCCCGCAAACATATTACATGCGGGCTTACCACTATGGCTTCCATTCCACTGTTAAAAAGAGTCGCGCGGGGTTAGCCGATGGGTCTAAGGCTCTGCAGTCATGGACTGTGCGGCTGGTCCCGGCGGAGGTTCGAATCCTCCCTCGGGCATGTGTGTGTGTGTGTGTGTGTGTGTGTGTGTGTGTGTGTTTGTTTGTCCTTCGGGTAATTTAGATTAAGTAGTGTGTAAGCTTAGGGACTGATGACCTTAGTAGTTAAGTCCCATAAGATTTCACACACATTTGAACATTTTTTTGTTAAAAAGAAGAACCCTTCGTGTCAAGTAATTTTCGATAATTTCCTGACGCCAACTTATACTGACGTGTACCGCGACTTCTAATTCCAGTGACATCATTCCGTAATTAGAACGTCCAGTGACGACACTCCTGCCCCCACGCCAATCTCTGTGACATCTGAAGCGCGCTCATCAGAGGGTATTTGTATGCAAGAGTAGATTTTCATAAAATAGGAATTGGCAGCTTTCGCACGCTGAGTCGTCGAGTAATCGGTTGTGCTGAAAATTGTCAGTGCTCCGTAACAAGCCGAGCAAACCGACGACAAGCACGCCAGTCTCGATCTGTTGGCTACGGAGCTGAACCTGCACACAATCGCTTTTCCTTTTTCGCTTAATAGACGTTCTAGCACTAGGCCGTACAGCCAGAAGTTTTTATTTTCAGCTATAAGGAATGTACTAAATAAGCACTAACACCCATTTTGTATTTAATTGCGGTAATCTACTTTTATTGAGTATTACACGTCCACAAATATATGTAGTTGGCCGTCAAATGAAAATGAGAGACGGGAAAAGATAGGTAAACTGTTTATTATTTCAAACTTAATCACCGTAACTGCAAATACATTTATCCCACTATGAGTCAAGACGTTTAACGTCTTTATGGAAAAATGTTTGCGGTTGCTCACGGAACCATGATGGTACCCAAGCGTGCACCTGTCCATCTGAAGCAAATCGACGGCCACGAATGTCTTTCTTCAGGGCTCCAAAAATGTGGAAATCACAAAGGGAGAGATTGGGACTGTATGGAGGGTGTGTGTGGGCTTCCCAGCGAAACTTCTGCAGCTTAGTAAAAACGTACTTGGCAACATGTGCACGGGCTTCTTCCAGTGTTAGGAACATTGTCTGTCTACAGAATTGTAGGCTTTTTCGAAATCAATGAATGTAACAACTGTATTAAGGTTCCGCATTGTTCTGATCTTGAGAACTGTTTTCAAGTTAAAAATTTGCTCTGGGCACGATCTATTTTTTTCTAAATCCCTCTTGGTACTCGAAATGGTTCAAATGGCTCTGAGCACTATGGGACTTAACTGCTGTGGTCATCAGTCCCCTAGAACTTAGAACTACTTAAACCTAACTAACCTAAGGACATCACACACATCCATGGCCGAGGCAGGATTCGAACCTGCGACCGGAGCGGTCACGCGGTTCCAGACTGAAGCGCCTAGACCGCACGGCCACACCCGGCCGGCTCTTGGTACTCGCCAGTTGTTTGTTCTGCTTCGTCTTCCATCTTATTCAGCGGAGCTTTGATATCATTTTATAGGTAACTGGAAAAAGAGATATACCTCGGTAACTGTTGGTGTCTGTCTTATCACCCTTCTTATGTATCGAATTGATTATAGCTTGTTTCCAGTCGTCTGGTATTCTTCCTTTCTCCCAGCAATCATTAATAACTTCATAAACGCTTCCCTCCCAGTTTCCACATCTCAACTAATATCCCGTATTCACCTGGCACTCTGGTGTTTTTCAGCTGGTCAGTGTATTGTTCTCTTTGACGCAATGAGGATGGTTCTGAAGGTGGATTTTCCTTTTGAGGCTGTCTGAAAATTAGTCATTGTGTTGGTACCTCGCAGTTTAGAAGATTTTTGAAGTATTTTTGCCAGTAATTCACAGTTGTCTTTGTTGTTTGTAATCAGTTTGCCTGTTGAAGCTTTTAAGTGAAGACTCACCGGCTTATACCCCTGTTATTTTTTCTCTGAAAACTTTGTAGAGGTCTCTAGTGTAGTTCCGCCTAAAACCTGTATCCATTTCCTCTAATCTTTCTTTTTTCATATTTCCGTTTCTCTGTGCGAATAAATTTTTGCTGTCTGTTCTTTGATCTCAGAGAATGTGCTCCAGCCTCTTTCCTTTTTGCAGGAGTCCCATTTTTCCAAGCTGTTAGTCTACGTTCTATCGCATCATCACACAACTTGTTCCACCATCTATGTTTCTTCTTCACGGTTGTTCTAGTTCTTGCCTCTCTGATCTTATCCAAATCCCCCATCTTCTTTGTGTGAAGCTTTTTGACGATTTAGTTTCTGTTGTCTCACAGAAATTATGTGTCAATTCTATGGACTTTCTTAATTTTGGGGTTTGATTTTTTACTTTGATATATAGCTTTGGTTTATAATGTATGATTATTTTCATTTCTCTTTCTTAATACTGTCGATACGGCTCTGAGATGTTCCCTAAAAATGTTCCTTTGGTGTATTATTATATTTTATTAAACAATACAAATGTGTTTTTAGTCCCAATCAGCACTTAATTGCTTTTGGTTTAATTATTTCCAGCAAACAGGTTTCTCTATTTAAAACTAATTTTATCTAATGTTCAGAGTTATAACTAGTTTTTTTCTAAAATTCAAACGTATACAGCGGTAAATTCTAGTTACAACTATGAAATATACTTGTAACAAAGGCATTCAGTATAAACTAGTTTTAACAAGAGAAAATGCCCTCTAACTGAAAATCTGTTTTGAATGCAACATAATGCTACAAATATATTCTCTCTACGAATCCAGTCCCTCTTTCTTGAATTTCCACGTGTCCTGCTTATGTGCTTCGAAAAATATAGGTGTTATCTCTACTTACTCACTTTGCACAAGACTTCTCAATACATGAAATACGGGTATAGCTGCCACAATGACAGCAGAAGTGTCGTCTCATATAATGAAATACACTCCTGGAAATGGAAAAAAGAACACATTGACACCGGTGTGTCAGACCCACCATACTTGCTCCGGACACTGCGAGAGGGCTGTACAAGCAATGATCACACGCACGGCACAGCGGACACACCAGGAACCGCGGTGTTGGCCGTCGAATGGCGCTAGCTGCGCAGCATTTGTGCACCGCCGCCGTCAGTGTCAGCCAGTTTGCCGTAGCATACGGAGCTCCATCGCAGTCTTTAACACTGGTAGCATGCCGCGACAGCGTGGACGTGAACCGTATGTGCAGTTGACGGACTTTGAGCGAGGGCGTATAGTGGGCATGCGGGAGGCCGGGTGGACGTACCGCCGAATTGCTCAACACGTGGGGCGTGAGGTCTCCACAGTACATCGATGTTGTCGCCAGTGGTCGGCGGAAGGTGCACGTGCCCGTCGACCTGGGACCGGACCGCAGCGACGCACGGTTGCAAGCCAAGACCGTAGGATCCTACGCATTGCCGTAGGGGACCGCTCCGCCAATTCCCAGCAAATTAGGGACACTGTTGCTCCTGGGGTATCGGCGAGGACCATTCGCAACCGTCTCCATGAAGCTGGGCTACGGTCCCGCACACCGTTAGGCCGTCTTCCGCTCACGCCCCAACATCGTGCAGCCCGCCTCCAGTGGTGTCGCGACAGGTGTGAATGGAGGGACGAATGGAGACGTGTCGTCTTCAGCGATGAGAGTCGCTTCTGCCTTCGTGCCAATGATGGTCGTATGCGTGTTTGGCGCCGTGCAGGTGAGCGCCACAATCAGGACTGCATACGTCCGAGGCACACAGGGCCAACACCCGGCATCATGGTGTGGGGAGCGATCTCCTACACTGGCCGTACAACACTGGTGATCGTCGAGGGGACACTGAATAGTGCACGGTACATCCAAACCGTCATCGAACCCATCGTTCTACCATTCCTAGACCGGCAAGGGAACTTGCTGTTCCAACAGGACAATGCACGTCCGCATGTATCCCGTGCCACCCAACGTGCTCTAGAAGGTGTAAGTCAACTACCCTGGCCAGCAAGATCTCCGGATCTGTCCCCCATTGAGCATGTTTGGGACTGGATGAAGCGTCGTCTCACGCGGTCTGCACGTCCAGCACGAACGCTGGTCCAACTGAGGCGCCAGGTGGAAATGGCATGGCAAGCCGTTCCACAGGACTACATCCAGCATCTCTACGATCGTCTCCATGGGAGAATAGCAGCCTGCATTGCTGCGAAAGGTGGATATACACTGTACTAGTGCCGACATTGTGCATGCTCTGTTGCCTGTGTCTATGTGCCTGTGGTTCTGTCAGTGTGATCATGTGATGTATCTGACCCCAGGAATGTGTCAATAAAGTTTCCCCTTCCTGGGACAATGAATTCACGGTGTTCTTATTTCAATTTCCAGGAGTGTAGTTGGGGTACAAGAACGATTCTGATGTCAGCCGGTCTACTTCTAAGCGTTTTCATGACAGTCGCTCACTCAGTGAGCAAGGCGCTAGATACAACGATGCGGTTTCTATCTTACCAACCTATTGGTGGCGCCGCTATCCTTTAAAGCAACAGCACTTGTTTTATCACATCTGAAACCAAGCTTATTTGACAAGGTTTCCGTCACCTGCGCGCTGCAACATTTCGGTTCATTGCACATAACCTTGCAGTTCACGGCAAAGTTGTAACAGCAACGTTAATGCGGTGAAGTACTAGACTGACATATGCAGTTGACTGACAAACTTAACAAAGAAGTTTGAGTTCACAAGTGCTTACGTAAGAGCCGACGTACATATCTAAAACATAGAAACAAAATCACAATCCGGTACTTGCAATTAAAAGCAAATATTAGGGAATACTTAAAGTGCTGCCATGGGATACAACAAATCTCAAACCAAAATATTTACAGCTAAACAACTGTCTCTCGTGTTGTAGACTAATGAATATGCCTAACATAATTAAATGAATCAAATAATGTTAAAAGCAATAGTAAAAACTCAGTTGCAAAAAAATGGTTCAAATGGCTCTGAGTACTATGGGACTTAACATCTGAGGTCATCAGTCCCCTAGAACTCAGAACTACTTAAACCTATCTAACCTAAGGACATCACACACATGCATGCCCGAGGCAGGATTCGAACCTGCGACCGTAGCAGTCGCGCGGTTCCAGACTGAAGCGCCTAGAACCGCTCGGCCACACTGGCCGGTACTCACTTGCAAAACACGAATAATAGTTATTCTTATCAACAGCATTGCCTCTCATGTTCGTCCACAAGGCAATAAGTTTCTCCTCCTTTATTTCTTCAGCGTTAGTTCCACATGTGACAAGTTTTGCTCGTAATGAATAATTTTTCATCTACACTTAGGCATTTATGTTATTTTTTCTGTAGTCGAATGGCCTTCCTGCTGGTGCGAATATCAGCTACCGCACTGGAGGCAATCCGCATGAAGCGTCTTATTTGTCAATCGAGAAGAACTTTTTTCTTTTTGTACTGTAAGTACTTGCATCTCATGTTTCTTATGTCAGAGAACAAGCCAGAATTGGAACCAGTATTCATTCGTAAAAGAGTGGAAAACAGCTTGAAAACTATGAATGACTGGTGCAAAATATTTACGGCCTTGGTCACGTGTACGGATTCGATCCAGAGCACGTCCATGAGCGACATTGGCCTTGTGGCCAAAATAAATCATAATTACTTTAACCTTACCAGAGAAACGAAAATTTTATCCTTCGAGAAGAAGAGTGACTTCGAGCTAATGAAGGAAGACAACTGGTAATTTATCAGTCTTCAACGCGTAAAAAAACATGTAAAACAGAAGAACGAAGGAAAAGGACGTAACGTCAAGCCTTCAAAAAAAAAAAACTGGTCAAAATGACAGCCTCATTGCAGATTCTGACGACGATGACGGGCGGTTTTTCATTAGTATCTGCAGCCATGTATACAAGCTCCCAGTCTCACTCGTAACTTTTACGCGACGGAAAGTTTATTGAGTCTGGGATGGAATCAACATTGAGTTGAATAATGGACTGTTCTGCAGAGAACTTCAGCGTATATAAAACGATTCCTCCCGTGGTACAGCAGTTATTTAAACAGCGAACAGAGTGCCAATGTCAAAACCGCTGCAGGAGCTTAAAGTTAGTAAGTAATTGTTCCAATTTATATTCAGGCTGCGTTTCTTCGACCATTATATGACTAAATAAAAACGCAAAATATACTGCTTCTTGCACAATACAATGCACTAAACTAAATCAATTACACTGCAGGCGTTTTACGTGGAGTATCACTCGCGTATCCTTGAAAAGTTTGATAAATGGTGAATCCATATATACCAGGATGAAACTAAAGCCTTACAGTAACGAAACCACCAAAACGTGTTGAAAGAAGTAAAGATGATTAGTTTTAACGTTCCGTCGACTACGTAGTCATTAGCGACAGAGCACAAAGTTAGCTCAAAACAAAAGACACAGAAGTATAAAAAGGCGTCGGTGGAATGATCTATTTTCATTTCCTTCAGCAGTAATAAAATGAGCCATTCTTTTCTTATAGAACATGATCCACAGGTTCCCTCAAGAATTTTCGAACCTAGTAACTTCGGGTAACACATAAACCTAGCTTCCAATAGACTGTTGTGTATATTTTTACAGTAACTGGATATGTGAAACATAGCTAGAGCTACTATAAGACGGTCAATCGCGAGAGAACAATCGCTAGAATATAAATATGTTACTGCCGTGTTTTTGGCATGGTTTTATGTGTATCCATCTCTTGTGAGACCTGCACAACGCTCGTATCGTTTGAATTTTGGAAAAACCGCTGTATTTATGCCTCTATGCATATTTGCATTTGTGATATTTGTTTCAAAATCAGGAACACTCAAATCTGCAATCACAATAACTTTTCTAGTCAAAAGCAGTAGTTACAAAATTTAACTATAGAAATAGTAGTGTGCCTTTGGTGAGAAATACACACAGTTTGCTCTTTACTATATTTTATGCTGTACTATGTTTTCTTGCATGTGCTCGTAAGAGTATTCTTTCCATTCGGACACTAATGCGTACGACAACACACATGCAATCCAGTAGGATATTTATTTAAAAGAATAAATTCTCCCTGAAATAGACTAACATTATGTCGGCTCTAATATGCAGCTGGCTTCCGTTTTCTTTCTGAGACAAGCGTTTTTACGTGATTTTATCACAGTAGTAAGAAATGATTGTGTCATCTTTCTTCATACGTTTCCACATCACCTCACCAACACCGAACAAAGACTCCCAAGGACGCAGCTTGAAAGATTACCTAACTAATAGAAACTGTGCTCTATTTTGTAATGATATGCAGCTATATAGGTCGACACAATCGTAAATCCCAATTAACCTCTACGTCAATGGACAAAGGCTACTTTGAAACTTACGATTTTAACAGTGAGATAACTCTTGAAATCTTTATTATTTCCTTTGTCCCGTATGAGGTTTCGAGAAGGGTCAGACATGTGGAAATTTCCTCCGTGACTCATCGCCTTGTGCCAGCTTCCAATGTGAGGTAGCTCAGACCGCAGGCCCACATAGATGCGGACTACTTTTATGATACACTTTATTGAACTGAAGTGTTCTGGTACAGATTCCTGCATTGTGATATGAAATAATATATGGCCAATATCTGTTCAGAGTGTTTGAGCTTCTAGGTAACATCACAAATTTGTCAAGTGAATTATGCTTATTTCCAAGTTCTTCCCCATTCATTCTCCGTCAGGCAAAGCAGTGACAGTTTCCATCTAGCTGAGGACCTATTTAGAAATGATTAAATTAAGAAAGATAAAGCGGAACCACAGTAGATACAAAGAAAGACTATAATAATTTGAAAACATTCACTTGATGTTTATCCTCAAAGCCATCTATCACTGTTGAACCAATCTCTGAGTAAAGTTTAAGAAGACTTAGTATATCCTCTGTGCTCTTTGGTTCATATATTAGCAGAAATTTTCAGAAATGATTACAACAACTAGCGCATATCTTGAAACGTGTACATTATTTATTTCATATAGACTGTGAATCTACTGCCGAGTTACAAGCAGACAGGTTGTAAATACCATTCGGTAACAGATTTTCAGATTAATGTAGTAATTTTTTTTACAAAGGAACGCTAAACTACTTTATTAGGAACGGTATTACCCCCGCCATTTCCTAAGCCTGAACGCTGCCCACTCATTACTTGCAGGAAGCCGCAGTTTTTATAGAATCGAAATAATAATATAATTATTGTAAGAACACTGTTTTTACAGCTCAATCTTCAAAATTAATTCCTCGTGGATTTTCATTTGTGAAGAAGACATGTTAAACTAAATCAATTACACTGCAGGCGTCTTATGTGGGATATCACTCACGTCTCCTTGAAACGTTTGATAAATGGTACATCCATAGATACAGGGATGAAACTAAAGCCTTAAAGTTACGAAACCAACAAAACGTGTTGAAAGAAGTAAATATGATAAATGTTTAAAGTTTCGTCGACTACGTAGTCATTAGAGACAGAGCACAAGCTCTGAGTAATGAAGAAAATCGGTAGTGTCCTTTCAAAGGAACCATCCTGCCATTTGCCTTAAGCGATTTACGGGAATCATGGAAAATCTAAAGCAGCATAGCAAGAGGCAGATTTGAATCCTCGTCCTCCCAAATGAGAGTGCAGTCTGCTAACCACTGCGCTACCTCAATCGGTAAAATGACTTCACAGAGTTTCTTTTATAGAACAAAAGAGAATCTGAAAATCTGACGTAAACGACTGTCAGTGTTACAGCTAGTGAAACTTGGAAGTCTTTAGCCAGACAAGAAAGAAATCTGTTATGTGGAATACCAAAGTTAAAATCCTTTTTTTAAAGACAAAATCGCTTCCGCCCTAAGTATTTTATTTATAAACACAACCGGTTTCGTAGTATTTTAGCTGCATCATCAGGTGCAATAAAATCAAGTCATGTTGTGATCAAAGAAAGAGAATTGGACGACCCAGCGCTCATGGCCAGCAATTTTTCGTTTTGTAGCTGACATCACTTATAAAATAGCGCAAAACAACACAGAATGCTCCCGTGACACCGGGAGTACCAGTACTTTGTTAGCTAACGGATCTCCATATACCGAAAAAGTAATCAAAAACCGGCCGTAAATGCTCATCTATGGGATGACGTAACATTAAGCAGCACAGATCCCTCATTTGTTACGGCAAACTGTATTTTGTTCATCGAATCCTGTCACAGAAACTTTTACAGGCTTTACGAAGATAATTTATACCCTAGGACACTAAGCTTACATGAACCAGAACCGAAAGATAGAACACATGTTAAACTGTTTCATAGGAGATCAATATAGCCATTTTATACTTATGAGCTGAGGTTGCAGTGGATACTAGATACACAATTGTACGAATCAAATGTGAGTTCTCCATCGGAGTAGGAGTGTGTATTTAGTATATGAAATAACTGTAGGTATTCTTTTGATGGAAAAAACGTGTAACTCTTAACTCACTCTCTTGTTTACAATTCCGTTCCTACTGGCACTCCGCTTCTGTATAATTTTAGTATCAGCTGCGCTATGGCATTACGTGCGAAGTAGCGACCATTACTTTCGTAGGTGCATAAACGTTATTTTTCTTATCTGTCATCACAAATTGTTCTCCATTGTTTTAGACAGAATGAAACGATATCTAAACGATGATCAAATTTTCGAGTCATTGATAGATAGTGAAGACTCTGACTCATTGGACACAACAGATTTTTTTACAAGGTGTATCCGATTTTAATGAGAATGAAACATAAATACCTGATCATGAAACTGGCAGTGAAATAGAGAACGATGAAAAGGCAGAAGAAGAGAATGTTCGCGAACAAAAAAAAATAGTAATACAATCTGCCTAATTTTTTGGGAACAACTGTCACAAATTAGAATATCAAGATGGCACATCGAAATATTATAAAACAACTCGGCATATAATTGTTCAAAGCAAATATTAAACAAAAGAAAATGAATTCCAGAAATTTTTATAGGGCTTTTCAGACTGTAATGAACGATGTTCTTTGCAACAATTTTGAAATTAATAGTAAGGTCCACGAATCTGCAGTGCAAGTCTCAGCAGGACTGAGTCAGTCAAAAAAGTTAAAAGGCGTCACGATGCAACATATTTCCACACTTTAGAGACATAAAAACAACCAAAACGTGTTGTAAATGTGAAAAACACGTGTGCAAAATGCATTCTAGTGACAAAGAGGTATATCTTGATCGTGATGATTCAAAATAAATGATGATTTTTTTATCGAAAGTCTTTGTTTACTTTTTATTTAATCTCAAAACATGTTTCTAAACATTGTTGACGTATATTTTCTTTGTGTTAGAAGTTAATCCCAAAACCTGTTTAAAAACCAAAGTTAATGTAAGATCCCTAGTTGTTGGTAAGATTTTTTTTTTTCCTTCAGAAAGATCGATTTCTCATAAACAGAAGCCTTTCTTTTATTGACTTGTTAATAACAGTTTAGAGACATTTAGAACTAAATAAGTTTCAAGTGGTTTTTGTCTTTGGGGTAAAAAACGATCTCATGAAGTTACTAAAAACAGTCCAAAGAGCGAGTGTAGCTAAGGATTAACAATATGTTGACGAAAATACAATAATGTTAGTTTAGTCTTCAGTATGACTACTTGTACACAAGTTTGCTTAACAGTATAATAGCGTCCAAAGTCGACAGACTGGAACCTACACTTGCGTCCAACTCCACACATTAATGCCTATTTGATTTTCTATTCCACTTACGTATGCTTCGCAGGAAAAGTGCACACGCACCTCTGCTAATATTTAAGTTCGCCTCGTGTGTCTAGGGACAAATAACAAGCACGTCAACAAAATTATTTGCCAATATGCGTCCATGGAAACAGCGAAGAAGAAATAGTTGGTCAATTGGCAAAGAACACTATCAAGAAAGTATTATCATTTTTTTCTACGTCTTTCTTATACAACGACCATAACGAAAGGGGCATTTTATGAATGGTATCAATTCTGTAAAACGCGCCAGATGACAAGAGGACGACACTTCGCAAGGATTCAACCATAATTGCTAAAAGAATATGATATTGAAAGTTATAACTTTCACTACGGCGTACATCAATAACAAGAACGTAAAATGGACACGGGTGATGTCCTGCACATCTCTATAGATTCAAGATTTTAACATCTGCATGTTGGGAAGATCAACTTTCAGAACTGGCAGCTCTTAACCCCCAAGCTGTTGCTGCTAAGGCTGTCAACAGGCAAAATTCTACAAGGCGATCGTCAATCTGGAATTCCTCTAGCCACTAGTGTGATAAACATAGACCGACAATCAAAACTATGTCCACTGAAGAGTCGGATATTCGTTTGGTGCACGGTGTTAGTCTCTAGCCCTGTTATTTATTTCGAATGATGAGCCTCATAAAACTTACAAGGTGTAAGAATAATTTCTAGTTCTTAACACACTAAGCAGTTGAATAAGAAACTTGACATTTCTGTTATGCTAAAGTCCGTATCCATCGGTATATTATAAAAATGGATTTACGTATGTAGGACGATTCCCTCGCCCAACCGCTGTCGTTTTATGCAACTCGCAATGTTAAAACTGGCCTTCATAAACCACGTGTGAGATTTTCATAGTCTCTCGCTCCCAACGCACAAATTATTAGTCCTACAGAAAAAATGAGTAGTACCGTTTTGTAGAAAAATTAATATAGTTAAATCTTGTACGAGAATACACTCTCGCTAGAGGTCACCGTTTTCTAGTTATTCAAGAAAAACGTACGAAAGTGACCTTCAAACGCATCTCCACCCACACTTAGAACTCACCAGTCAAGATTTCGGGTATGTTGTTCACGGGACTCCGTCCTATCACTGTACAAAAATTTCCGACTATACAAACTATTTCCAGTATTCCACCTTTTTTGGTCTCTACTGATTAAGGCATTACGCCACCACCTTAGTCGGCTACTTCGTTAACATTATTAATTTAAACTGGCCCCTGAGGTTAATGAAAGAAAAACAAATTTTGTAAACGTTATGCTACAACTAATTAACCCTTACAACCATATTAGTTTTGTAGTTAGAAGGCCTGATGATTACTAATTAATTTTTTGATTGTGTCTGACTTGCCAATATCTTTAACGTCATCAAGAATCATATCAAACTTAGGCATCTGCTTACTCCAAAGGGACGAATTATACGGGAACAAGACCTGCAATCGGGAGAACGACGTCTCAAATCCGTGTCTGGCCATTCACATTCAGGATTACCGTGATTTTCCTAGAAGCTGTCGGGATGGTTCCTTTGAAAGAGCACGACTAATTTCCCTCACCATTCTTGAAAGCGAGCGTGTGCTCCGTCTCTAATGACCTCCACGTCGATGGTACGTTAAATCCTAATCTCACTTCCTTCCTTCCCAGCTGATGTAATTCAAATCGCATCGTGTCAATCAATATACTAAGGAAAGATTCAAAATACTCCTCAATAAACTATTTACAGCATGCTACAGTGATATATATGAAGTCGGGATGAGCAAATCGATACATGAACTTGTGGTCTACCAAACCGGCTGAAAATTGCCCTACAGCCCAAAATTTTGACTAAAATCGTCCTCGAATTTTAAAAACCTATTGTTCATGCACTTACGAAATGTAAAGTTGACGTTTGTGTAAACTTTTCCTCAAAATCCTGTGAATTTTAACAGCAGAAATTTAACACGTAAGTTGTTTTGTTTGTCTGGCCTTCTTACTTCGAAACTACTGTGCTCTAAAAGGTTAGGTTTGGATCGAGTATATAGTTAGTTTTTGCATAATGTTTACAAAAGTCTGTTTCCTTTCATTACCGTTGCGAGAAAGTTTAAATTAATAGTGTTAAAGATGTTGAAAATCTCACGCGGCGCGCATGCGCTGTAACTCATCTAATGTGGGCTAATGTGAGACTACTTGTCGGCTTGATAGACCGCAAATCTGGTAAATCAAACTGTTCGTCTGGACCTCCCCTGCACCACTGTAGGACATAGTAAATAATTATAGCTTACACCACGTATCATTTTGATATTAATTTATAACGTTGATCTGGATGCAACTGATCATGAGTGGACCCAAGCCTTTTAATTGGCGACTGAAACTGGTAATTTTAAAGTGAGACACAGGTATTGTGCCAAATAATGATTTTCAGAAAGAATTTAGTAACTAAATTGCAGCAGTGTCTGGATCCATTTAACTGTTCTCGATTGCAGCTACAAACCAGTGGGAAAATGCTCCTATCGGAGCACAAAAAGTTTAATACGCTCGTATTTATTAAAAGAATCTGAAAAGTGGGATACCAGCTGCCTCATTCTACCTTCCTCAGCACCTTTACAAATTTTCCCAAAAATTTTCGCTTCATATTCGCGCTCTTTTTAACGCCCAGTTTTTAACACCCAGCTCACCTCTCACTCCATAAGCTACCCTAACAGTAATTGGCTCACACTCACTGTAGATAGCTCATTCCTACTCGCATATTCTCAATCACTCTCACAGCCCAACTCATTATCTTTATCTCTTTGCGTCTCACTGACACTGTCCCTCGTCACACAGCCACAGTCTCCTTCGTTCTCTCCTATTAATAATGTCTCCTATCAGTGTCGCTGCCTCCCTCTTGCTTCCTTTTATTGCTACCATCCCATTCATTCCTTCTTACTGGTGCTGTCTCTTACTGCTGTCATTGTTCTCTCTTACTCGTTGTCATTGTCATAGAATCTTTCTCTCATTATCACCGGCGCTCACCCACTTCCATTTTCCCCTTATCTGTATTCCTCTCCCACTGGCTGTATCTCCTTTACCCTTTTCCTAGCACAGTACTGTCACTGTCGACTGTGTTCCACTGCCACTGTGTTCCTCTCATTCTACCACACCGCCTTCACTCATTCCGTAACACAGCCACTGTCTACTGTCTTCCAGTATTCATTACTTTTCCGCCCCTTTGCCACTGCCACTGTGTTCTTCTTTCCCCGCATAAAAAAGCGCCATATGTTCACATATGAAAAATTTTAAAGGTGCTGAGGAAGTTATAATGCGGCGGGTGGTTCCCGTCTTTTCAGTCAGAGTCTGTTAATACACAGGAGCATATTCACCTACTTTGTGCACCGACAGAATCATTTTTCCGTTGGTTCCCTTCTTTTCCTGCTACAACACGACATGGCATTCATATAAAAAGAACTTTAGGTGTCAATAAAATTTTGATAATTTACTTACGTGAAATTGAAGTAACGCAGAATTATATGCTTTTACAACTCAGACCAGATTTTAGGTGCAAAAAAATTTTGCACTTGCATCAGTTCTACAAAAAGATCAGGTTCCCGGAAGCCTTCTGACGATGACGGAGACACTTTCGAGCTTGTTTTTCCGTGCTGTGTCGTTTTATAAGCTAAGGTTTCTCCACACATCAGATTTTACGTGCGTATTTTATGTGTGCTAGTTGGATTACTTTGAACCTCTGTATCTCCAAAACAGATAAAGATATCAAGAAAAGTTTCAGGGTTGTTCGAGACCGGGATCTTAGGAATAGCCGGCCGCTGTGGTTGAGCGGTTCTAGGCGCTTCAGTCCGGAACCGCGCTGTTGCTAAGGCCGCAGGTTCGAATCCTGCCTCGGGGATGGATGTGTGTGATTATCCTTAGGTTGGTTAGGTGTAAGTAGTTCTAAGTTCTCGGGGACTGATGACCTCAGAAGTTAAGTGCCATAGTGCTCAGAGCCATTTGAACCATTTGAACCTCAGATGTTAAGTCCCATAGTGCTTAGAGCGATTTGAACCATTTCTTAGGAATATGTTGCGCAAGTTTCTGCCATTGGGTGTGCATTACCGTCTTGGAATCCGCGGTTCGGTTTTGGTACCCAAAAACTATGTTGTCGGGTTTTCTCTGGAATCGTCCATGAATTAAATGGTGCCTCCATATGCCCCTTAAGGAGCACCGTAGGCCACATTTAAAGAAAAAAGAACCACCCAATTTGCTCCATTTGCCTGAGCTGGAGGAAGTGTGTAATATTAAAATTTTGATAATATTAAAATTTTGACCCTGTACTGTAGGGTAGTTACAGTAAGACTATCCTTCTGTTGGGTACATAAATAGTCCCTAGACCAAGGGCTATCTAAATCAGGTGACCTTGCCTTCCTATTAGAAATAGAATTCGAGGCACGAGCCCGGTAAGAATCCCGTTTTTTTGTTTTTTTTATTTTTTTTATTTTTTTTTATTTTTTTATTTTTATTTTTTTTTTTTACTTGCTGTCGCCTGCGTGCCGATGTCTAGCGGTGGACTTGCAGCGGCCACTTGTTAGCACAGAGTCCTCGCCGCTTTTGAGAGTGAAACCGTGTCCACCGTTGGACGGCCTCGCGCTAGACAAGCCGCGGACCCTGCCAGCAGCGCCTGTGGCGTCACCGCGCGGCCTTCTGCGGTCCGGCCGCCCGTCTGCTTACAAACTGCGGCTGCCCGCTCCTCTCTCCCCCCTCCCGCCCGCGGCTGTCTGGACAGCCAGCTCTATCTAGCGCCGCTAATTGAAAAAGCAGGTCTGTCCGACGACAGTTTTCCTAGCTACTCTCGTGTAAACCAGTGTCCGCTCACGCGCGCAGTACCACAGGGAGAACCAGAGTCCAGCGACAAAATTTCGGTGGTTGTTCAGGGATATTTTCTGAGACCATTCTGACACCCGTGACCTCTGGTGGTTCGTTACAAAGTAATTATACCCCATTTTCGACTCACGTCACTGGGAATTTCGTATTTATCTGCAGTCTGAACTTAACGAGTATGATACTCAACTTGCACAATGCTTTCTTAGTATTCGTACTTGAGGTAAAATATGCTTTTTACTTCCTCCGCTTATTCGAGTGGTGCCAGTTATTTTGTACACCTTAAATCGCTACTTTTCCAACTCTACTATTGGCATTTGTTCGAAGTTTTCATCTTTGGTTTCAGTTTTCGAATATCTTTTACCTGGATCCTCCAAAAAGTGCTTGGTCACCCGGTGCCCACCACGAATTCCTATCCCGTGCCAAACAGTTCATCTCAGAACACCACTTGCAACCTACGTCCTCAGTTATTTGTTGGATGAATTCAAATGTCTTTACTGCTCCCTCTAGCACCATTCCCTGATGTCTTTAACATATGTCCTATAATCCTATCCCTTTTCTTGGCAGTGTTTTCTGTATATCCCTTTCCTCGTCGATTGTATGGATAACCTTATTCCTTACCTTATAGGTCCACCTAATTTTCAACATGCTTCTGTAGCTCCACATCTGAAATGCTTCGATTGTCTTCTGTTCCGGTGTACCAACAGTCCACGTTTCACTACCATACGGTACTGTACTCCAACCGTTTATTCTCAGAAAACTCGTCCTTAAGTCCCACGTTTGATATTAGTAGCCTTCTCTTGGCCAAGAATAGCATTTTTGGCAGTGCTAGTCTGCTTTTAACGTCCTCCTTGCTCCGACAGTCAAGTGTTATTTTACTGCTTAGGCACCAGAGTTCCTTAACTTCATCTACTTTATGACTACCAATTCTGATGTTATGTTCCTAGCTGTTCCTACTTCTGCTACTTCTCTTTACTTTCGTCTTTCGTCGATTTACTGTCAACCATATTCTGTGCTCAATAGACTGTTCGTTCCGTTCAACAGAAAATGTAATTCTTCTTAAATTTTACTCAAGATAGCAATGTCATCAGCGAATATTAGCACTGACAACCTTTCAGCTTGAATTTTAATTCCGCTCTTGCACCTTTCTTTTATTTCCATCATTGCTTCTTCAATGTATAGATTGAACAGTAGGGCCGAAAGACTACATCCCTGTCTTACAACCTCTTTAGTCCGAGCACTTCGTTCTTGGTCTTCCAGTCTTATTGTTCCCTCTTAGTCCTTGTACATACTGTGTTTTACCCATCTTTCTCTATAGCTTACCCCTAAATGTACTGAGAATTTTGAATATCTTGCACCATTTTATGTGGTCAGACGCTTTTTCCATGTTGATAAATCCTAATCATCGTGTCTTGATTTCTCTTCAGTATTACTTCCGTTATCAACCTCCATGTCAGAACTTTCTTCTGGTGTCTTCATCTTTTCTAATTATGTTGACCAATTGGTATCTGTTGAAAATGTTTGATGGGACTCTATAAACTCTCATTTAGCGATGATGGCAAAATATACTGGTTGTGAAATAAAAACACATAACACGATTTTAAATCAAGAATATCAAGCTCATTTCGAAACCAGGTTGACAAAAATTCTTCTTGCTCTCGTATTTGAGAAATATGTTTGCACATTCTTTGATTCATCGTGCATCTACACTCTTTACGCGTAATTACCTAGCAAGTGGTGTTGCTTCTCCTTCGTCGACTGTCACCGTTGGAAATGTTTAAGACTATTTCAGTTCGATGAAATTTACAACCTTAATCGTCCAAAATATAACACAATCGAAAGAAGAAAATATTGTGGTTCACATTACGTAGTAAAGATTGGGACGACAGCAAGCCCGTGGCTCGTGCGTCAGAGTTGTTGCTCCTGAAGTGCTTGCTTAATAGCTCCGTACCTCATCCTCTGAACTGCTGGAATGTTTAAAGTGATCAATGGAAATTGATTTTAGGACTTCCGTCGTCGTAGCCAGTTACGGTCCCCATGTGTCCATGGGGGAGGTCTTTGCAGTGTGCTTACGACATAGGATGATATTTGATAGAAAAACGTAAGTCGTAATATAAAGGGCGATCAGAAAGCTTCCGTTCAAGACCGTACAGTCTACATTCGGCATGCGAATCAAGTAAAATCGCCGTGAGCATGGAGTCACTCTTCACACCGACGCACCGTGTTTAAGATAACAGTTTGGTACAACACGGTGTCTCGCTGTGTGAAGAAGTCGGTTCCTACCTGCTGCACATTCTCGTCCGGCAGGAATTGTCGATCCTGCAAGGCCTTTTTTAAGGGGCTGTAGGCGTAATAATCGCATACGAAAAGATTAGAACCATAGGTCTGGTGCTCAAGTCTCTCCCATTTAAGTTGGCGTAACTTCTGTTTTACGACATTTGCGACGTGGGGACGTCCGTTATCATGAAGCAGCAGCAATCAGCACGGAACTTGCGGCATCATTTCACAACAGCGGTTTCCTACAAACATGCTGCCCTATGGGCATCCTTCTTTATCCGATGGATGTCTACCGGTGTTTGTCCTTCGGTAGCTAAGAACAGAAGAACAGCACTTTGATCCTGTTTGGAAGCATTTAGTTAAAATGTCGCCACAGTTCACATTTCCACATTTACCGCAAGCCACACGATGTCGGCGTTTATTTACCCGCATCGGAGACGCACTGTTTTGCGTGTACCTTGCAGCAACGACTTCAAACAGAAACTTTTTGATCATACCTTATATATCTGTATCTTAAGGTAAAGGAATTTCAGTGATGAGAATTTAGGTTTCAAGGAGGAACAAGGCCGAATATATTAGTTTGAGTAGCGAAACGATTTTGTCATAATTTACTGTATCTGCAGAATCAGCCCTAAATGCTTCATTTGCAACAGTTAATAAAAGTAGCATCTCTCAGCTTCTATGTAGGAATTATGTTGTCGCACAAAGTTTCAAGAACTCCGTTCACAGAACTAGTGTGTTGTTAGAACACTGTCAGCGGCAGGAAGAATTCTTTGCAAAGTATGCTGCTCAGGCTCGGCAGATCTCTCGTACTCAACACATTTTACATACCGCCCGAAAAGAATCTAGTAGCTTTAGAAGAGGTGAACGAGGTAGCTACAAAACGGCATCGCCTTTTGCTATCCATTTTTCAGGGAACACCGTTGTTCTAGAAGAAGATATGCAAAGTAAGTGGGGACTCCACTTTGTTGCACCCAATTACATGTTCGAAGATCAGCTTGGATATCGTCCAACAACGTAGACCATATGTGTCTGAGATGCGGTATACTCTTGTACGATTAAGAGAGGACGAGGGAAGTTCAGACCTATTAGGCAATCCGTTGCTATGTCCGCCTATAAGTTAACAGTGAATATGTGTTTGTGGGTTTTCAAAACTGTAGTTTGTGGTTTCTCAAAGAACCATACACGGCTGTTGTAACTACTGACCATTCAGTATTTCGTGAAGGCACCAGAAAGGCAGTTGCGACGTTGTGCTTGATAATTGAAGCAAGACTTAGGAAAATTACATTTTCATTGGATTACGTTTGATAGTGTGAAATGGTGCAATATATTTTAAATTCTCAGAAAAATAGGTGTAAGCTATAAGGAAAGACGAGTAATATGTAGTATGTACAAGAACCATAAAGGAAAATATGAATGGAAGACCATGACCGAAGTGCTCCGATTAGAAGTGGCATATAGCAGAGATGCAGTTCAAATGGTTCAAATGGCTCTGAGCACTATGGGACTTAACATCTGAGGTCATCAGTCCCCTAGAACGTAGAACTACTTAAACCTAACTAACATAGGGGACGTCACACACATACATGCCAGAGGCAGGATTCGAACCTGCGACCGTATCGGTCACGCGGTTCCAGACTGTAGCGCCTACAACCACACGGCCACACCAGCCGGCGAGATGCACTTGTTCCGCTCCTACAATTCAGTCCATACATCGGAGAAGCAATAATGGAAATAAAAGAAGACATCATGAGTGGTTTTAAAATTCAGGGTGATAGGATATCAGTGATAAGATTCGCAGATGATGATGCTGTCCTCAGTGAAAAATGATTAAGAATTGCAGAACCCAATGAATCGAATTAATAATAGACCAATGAGTACACGTAATAGATAAAGAGTAAACCGAAAAAAGACGAAAATAATGAGAAGTAGCAAAAATGAGATTAGCGACAAACTTAACATCAAAACCGGTGACCACGAACTAGACAACGACAATGAATTCTGCTTCCTTGGAAAGCAGACAAGTTAAAGCAAGAAAGAAATCTACCAGTAATAGACATCAGCCTTAACTAGAGGCAGAAATTTGTAACGAGCTCTAGACAGCCCCTATTCAGAGATTTGATTCAGTATTTGTTCATTCCACAGCTGGACAACATAAAACGATTATACTTACGGTGGCGTATCACATCGGTCACCATGCTAGAGTGCTTGAAAAAGAAGCGGTAGTTGCTTCAAAGTCGATAGCAAACAAATGAAAAACAAACTTAGCTGAGCAAAATCTAAATAGTAAGAGAATATCCTTTATATTTCATAACAAAATATTTAACAACTAATGCCCTCCATTGGCAGCACTAGGGAAGCAACAAAATAAATTTTATGGTCTCTCCACCCGCTTGTGACGTACATTGGTAACATTTCTAAGTTACCAGGGTTAGAAAAGAAAGGAGGAAGTCCACGAAGAAGGCTAAGAGACTTTTATCCTCGAAAGAACAGATAACACGCTGTTGGCTTCCTGCTTAGACGATGAATAGTGATGCACGCAGAGCAATTACGGATGAAGTTTAAAGTAAATCGCGCTCCGGAGAGGTGTTTGGCGAGCAAGTGGATTGAATGGAGAAAGGATCAACCGTGGTTTAATACCAAAATTCGGCAAATGGTGAGAAACCTGAGATTGTTTCACTCTCGGTTCAAAAAAGGAAAAAGGAATTTTGAACATACAGCTACTTAAAACAGTCATAAGTTAGTGAAAAATTTTTCCGAGATTTCCAACTCTAAGCACGTCGAAGGCTTGAAATCAGGCAATCGTCGACTATTCAGGTTTAACGGTAAAAGATAACAAGATGAAAGCGAAGATCTAAATTTCTGTTTAAAAAGTCATCCACGCAGGTGGATCATACCGACATACCATTGTTTGAACGTCGCACTACCTCGCGTATGCAGTACACAGAAACTCGCATCCCGGGCGTTGAAAAGCAACTGAAAGAGTTGAAAACAAATAAAGCGACAGCTTTGAATGTAATCACTTTTTTTTTAACAAAGGCGAATGAATGGACCCGTAAAATTACAAATACCCTTAATGTTGGTTTGCTACAGAATTCTCGAAAATATTCTAGGTTCAATATCATAAATTTACTTAAGAGAGAAAAGCTTCTGGCGACAGATCGGCGCGGCTTTAGAAAGAAAGACTCGTGTGTAACTCAGCCTGCCCTTTTCTCGCACGACGTCCTGCGAACCATAGATGAAGGGAAACAGGCACATTCCATATTCCTAGGTTTCCGGAAAGCGTTTGACGCGGTGCCCCGCTCCAGATTGTTAACTAAGGTTCGAGCGTACGGAATAGGTTCTCATGTATGTAAGTGGCTCTAAGACTTCCTAAGTGGTATAAACTAGGTCGTTGTCCTCGATGGCGAATGTTCATCAGAGAGTTGAGTAGCGTCAGGGGTATCCCAAGGAGCTGTATTAGTACGACTGCTCCAGTTATCTATATACGTAAACAATATGACAGACAGGATGAGCAGCAATCTGCTGATGACGCTGTAGTGTGCGGGAAAGAGCCGTCTTAGAGTGACTGTGGGAAGATGCAGGATGGCTTGGAAACAATTTTGATTTGGTGTGATGGATGACACCTTGCTCTAAATATGGAAACATATAAGTTATTAGAAATGAGTAAGAAAAATAATTCTGTCATGTTCATTACAATATTAGTGGTGTACCGCCTGATACGGTCATGTCGATTAAATTTCTAGGCGTAACGTTGCAGTCGGATATGAAACGGAACGAACACGTAAGGTCGGTTGTATTGGAAGCGAATGATTTGCATTGGTTTATTAAGAGATCTCTAGGAATGTGTGGATCACCGATAAAGGAGTTCGCGTACAGAACACTTGTGTGATCCCTTTTTGAGTACTGCTCCGGTGTTTTACTTCACCACCAGATCGGATTAAAGGAAGACATCAGTTCAGAGGCGAGCTGCTAGATTTGTTACCGATGGATACGATCAACAAGCGAACATTATGAAAATGCTCCACGAACTCAATTGGGAATCCATGGAGGAAAGACGAAGTTTAGAGAGCCGGAATTTACGAGAGACTGCAGAACGATTCTACAACTACACCGAACATCTCAAGTACAGACCGCGAAGACAAGATAAGAGAAATCAGTACGATACTGCAGCGCTTGTGTTGTTCAGAAGTACTGTAAAGTTCTTTAGGACATGCATTCATTGGCAGTTGCGAATATAGACAACCATCAGCTGTACAATGGAATGATGACAGTGAAAATTTATTGCCGGCCGGAGTGGCCGTGCGCTTCTAGGCGCTACAGTCTGGAACCGCGTGCCCGCTACGGTCGCAGGTTCGAATCCTGCCTCGGGCATGGATGTGTGTGATGTCCTTAGGTTAGTTAGGTTTAAGTAGTTCTAAGTTCTAGGGGACTGATGACCACAGCAGTTAAGTCCCATAGTGCTTAGAGCCATTTGAACCATTTTTTTGAAAATTTATTCCAGACCGGGACTCGAGCCCGGATTGCCGGCTTATTGCGAGCGGTCTCCTTGCCATTAGGCTATCCGAACACGACTTACAGCCAGACCCATACTTCCATACGTCGTCTACCGTGTGTCTACAACCTGCACTCGTACGTTCATTATGTACAGGGTGTATCAAAAAGAATCATTCGATTTGAAAAAAAATCGTAACTATTTTGTTATTTGAGATATGTGCGTGAACAATATACTGTTGGAAAGAGCAAACACTCGAATTTTACATGGTTCCCGCTAGGTAGCAACAGTGTGCGCCCACTTCTGCTCTAGTGAAAGTGGTGTCGGGACAATAGAAAGCTTTTTGTGTTCTATGTTTTGTGCAGTGCGGGTCCCTAATAACTGTTCAGCGTGACTTTCGTACTAGATAAGGTGTGAATCCTCCTACAGCACAGAGCATTAGACGATAGCATGAACAATTCCGGCACAAATTTTCACTGTCGTCATTCCTTTAACAGCTCATGGTTATTCATATCCGTAAATGCGAATACGCATCATGTAGGAGAAATCAGGGCTCGTACAGAAGCATACAAAATAGATGGTCGTTTTTCCCTCGTTCCGTTTGCAAGTGGAACAGCATAGGAAATGACCAGCCGTGGTACAAAATACCCTCACCGTACACCGTATGGTTGATCAGGAGTATGTATGTATCTAGATGTAGATGACGGAGGAAGATTATGGTGTAATGTCTAGTCAACGATTCGAGCATTAGAGACGGAACACAAGCTCGGATTGGAGGAGGTTCAGGAAGGAAGTCGACACGCCCTTTCAAAGGATCCATCCCGCCATTTGCCTTAACCGATTTAAGGAAATCACGATAAACCTAAAGCTGAAATGTCGTGCAGGAATTTGAATCACCGTTCTCCCTTATATGACCCCAATGTGATGACCACAGCGCCACTTCTATTGGTCCAGCATTAGCAGCGTTTCATATCTACCGACTCTTACACTCTGTAAACGACGCAGGTTAGCGCTAAGGTTGGCCTTTTTCGGCCAAGCGAGAATAACAGATGCAGTCCACTGTGTCGGGACGCGTGAATGTCAGCTGCTAGAATAGAGCTCGCATCAGAGTAGCGGCATACTGGGCGTCGCTAACAGCACGCGGTTGTTTTGGCCTCGATTTTAGCTGCTCAACTGACTCCGTAGAGACACGGCGCCACAGTGAGTGCAGCGGAACGCACTGCAGCCAGCGACGGCGCGGCCGCGAGAGTTGCAGGCGGACCTCGTTCGCCCCGTTGCTGACTCCTGACGTGCCGTACTGCAACGCCCAACGAAACTTGACCCAGTTCGGAGAGGTTAGCCGGAGTAAATAAATACCAGCGCAGCCGCTACTGACAGCTGGCGCCCGGAGTAGGGGCACGCTCTCCTTTCTTCCTCCGGCTGGCACGGCTGCAAGCTAGCTGGCTGGACCTCACCTCCGACCCTATTCTGACACGTATTCCCGGGAACTGTCCTGACGCACTCTAATCCCGCTATACAGGGCCGGTCCCGGTACCTGCCGTGTACCACTTCTGGGTCCGCATCTCACTTAAAAGGTCGCCACAGTGAAACGCTTGCTCTCTAGCACGAAAGAGGATTGTCAGGATTATTGTCGGTTACATTCTGTAATAAAGTTTCATAATCTGACAAAGTAGTCTGAGCACAAAAGATCTAACTATTCTTATCTACATTCATCACTTTTCAATCCATCCTTCTTCAGCCTTTTTCACTATTCTCCAAAATCATATACCAATCCCCTTCCCCTCCTACACCCCCCCCCCCTCTCTCTCACTCTCTCTCTCTCTCTCTCTCTCTCTCTCTCTCTCTCTCTCTCTCTCTTGCTCCCTTAAGTTTTACTAATCTAATTGACGTTGTTCTTTTCCTTGAATGCTCCTCTAATTAATTTCTTCTGCGAAACTCATAAACTCATAAACGCTCCCATCTTTCTCATAACAAACTATTTTTTTTTTCATTTGTGTGAGCCGTATTTGCTTTACACCCATTAAAGATATTTGAAACCCTTCTTTTGTAATTACTAACTAGTTAGAACTTAGTAGTTTCAAAGACTGTCTTCCAGTACGTTTAATAATGTAAAGAAAGCTTCTGATATGAATTTCTCTATTGCCTTGATCGCGTGTATGTACAATGTATTACTAAGTCGCCATCTTCAAAACCAAGTACTACAGGTAGATATAAAGATGGCAGCTTAGTCCTGTCGAAACCAGTAGTCCAGGCAATAAAAAACTTCATATCAGAAGCTTCCTTTACATTGAATTAATTAATTGGTCGCTCTCCAACCGACGTCACGTATATATAACCATCAATAATCATAAGAGACTGACACTTCCTGACAGATTAAAACTGTTAGCCAGAGCAGTCATGGACTGTGCGGCTGGTCCCGGCGGAGGTTCGAGTCCTCCCTCGGGCATGGGTGTGTGTGTTTGTCCTTAGGATAGTTTAGATTAAGTAGTGTGTAAGCTTAGGGACTGATGACCTTAGCATTTAAGTCCCATAAGATTTCACACACATTTTTTTTTTTTTTTTTGTCAGCCAGAGTTGGGGCTCGAACCTGGGATCTCTGCCTTTTGCGGGAAAGAACTCTATCAAATGAGCTACCCAAGCAGGACTCACAACACTTCTCCCTCCTCCCTCCCCCTCCCCACCAAGCCTCCGCCCCCACCCCCACCCACTCAACTTCACTTCCGCCAGTACCTCACCTCGTACTTTGCAAATTTCACAGAAGTAGAATGAGATGTTCACTATGCAGCGGAGTGTGCGCTGATATGAAACTTCCTGGCAGAGTACTCCTACATACCTTGTGGGAGTAGCTCTCCTGGAACGAAGGCTACGGACAAAACTTGCGTTAGCCATAGTCTGGGGAATCGTTCCCGGTTTGACACACTTTTTATCTGCCAGGAATTTTCAAATCAGCGGACACTTCAATGCAGAATAAAATTAATTTTCGAAATGAAGGGGTGAAGATGGTGTTAGAACGCTTTAACAACGATATGGTAGTGCTTTGTGAGATCACACGAAGTCCATAAGTTTCAAGGACACAAAGAACATCGCCCTTTTAACAACTGGAAACCATAAGAGACTGTGTTAATATTTTGATACTCTTTGCCGTCGAAATCGCAGGTAAAATTTATTTAAGTTGTAACTGCTTTCGTTAAGTCATCTCCAGGGAACTAGTTGAAGTACATAAGACAACCAGACCAACAATCTGATTCCAGCTGAATAGATACACTCAGCATTTGCCTACCACTGTACAGTACTTGGTCACCTGCAAAGAGATATTTGTACCACCCGTTTTTAATTATGTATTTTGCTTGCCGGAAGATGGTATAACGAAACAGATTATAATCCAAATAGCTTTTAAGTGCAATTTTGGAATTAACTATGAATACTGAATTACTATACACTGCCACTGACGTAAAACTGAGAATGTTATCCAACATGTACCATTTTTAACACCTTTCTGATAATCAGATTCGACGAAAGTGTGTGCAAAATTATATCTTATCTAAAAATAAGTCTTTAATTTTAGGCCAGTTCCTAAATCAGATATCTGTGAAGACCACATATCTTGGAAAGCTTTCACTTGTGAATACTTTGGAGCCTAAATTCAGGTCATGCCCTCAAAATACGGAGAAACATCAATACGGAAAAGAAAACGAAGGTTTAAATAATTTAGATTGTTGTTGTTGTTGTTGTTGTTGTGGTCTTCAGTCCTGAGACTGGTTTGATGCAGCTCTCCTAACACAATAAATGTGCATGTACGTTTCAGTTACATCGGGAGCACTAATACTATTACTGCCGAAAAAAAATAAGTTAGCTATTTCTTCCGAGTTATGTATAACTTCCAGCTGTATCCAAAGCTGGGTTTTTCGCATGAGAGTACATTTTGCAACGATTTGAGTCAACCTGATAGCTTGTATCTTGAGGCTGATCTCATGAATCTGGGGCTAGTAAAACAAAAGTTATTTTTTTTTCAATTGAATGCTTTCTATACGTGTAAAACAATGATGGAAGAGAATAAGTGACGGGCACAAAACGCAGAATTATTTAATTTCAATTTTGTATTAAACATTTTCAAATTTTTCAACACTCAAAGTTGAATTTCTTTGGGTCCTTTCATAGATCTATTCTTAAAATATTCAAGCTGCATCTATCGAATTACATGCGCGTCTTCAAGCTATCGAAATAGTGATAAAACATATGGGTGCAAAATAATACGTCTCATTTAAGAACAGAAAATTGAAACAGTTGGTGACATTTCAACTTACTTCCTGACGCGTTCTGAGACAGTCATTCTCTACGTCTGTATTACTTTTACAATCCTTTTAGACACGGTAAACAGTAGGAAGGGCGTATTGGAGACGTTTAAAATAGTTTAGCAAGCAAGGTAACTATCTGTTATTACTCAAATAGCCAACTTGAGTAACATCGATAGGAAGTTCTTCAGCTCGAACAGTGACCCATAAATACTTCAAGCATACCGTACAAAGAACTGTATCTCAGGTCGCAACTTTCTATTTTAGATGGTACTGGATGTAGTTTGTATGAGTCATAATAAGTATTGTCGTGTGGGTCCTATGTCACAGGCGGATAGGTCTGGATGCGGGCGGCAACGAGGCGGCTGCGCAATTTTTATCACGGCATTACGTACAACGTGGAACATGGTACCAGGAGTAGTGAGCAATGGCGGTGCTCTGGTGTTTTCTGTGCTTTGTTGGGCAGCGCTGACGAAACATGGTAATACGACAGAATACACGTTTAGCTTTATCGTAGTAGAAAATGTAGCAGATTCTTTGTCAGCATCAACTTCTATACTGCATATCATGACAAGACTGCAACAATACTGCTGGCTCCATAATCATCTCTTTCACGAGGTCCTATTGGAAACTATTATGACAGGTGGCGGGTGCCAGAAAACCTGCAAAAACGGAACCGCTCTAGGATCAGCTTTTTCTCGGTCTGTCTTTGTGTCCGACTCTTAAAAACCCAGATAAACGTATCAGGTTGAAATTTACGTCACATAATAACGTCTATGTCCCTTGTCGATGTAGTAAATAAAACCTTCTAAGTCAATGCAATCAAAAGATACAAACATTTATGTCACATACTTTGATACTAGCAAAACGACTCATTAAAGCTTATAAAGTACTTGCCGTTGACGTATAATCATGAAATTTGGCAAGAAGCAAAGCTTCACAGTACAAGTAAATGAAAAAATTCGAAAATCGTTCATTTGTAACTATATCACAAAAGTTATTCTTTTGTTATAGAGTTATCCGACTCCAAACCAAACGTGAAATTAAACATCAGACGGCATTAGATTACAATCTACATCGGCAAGACTGTATAGAATTTCAGAGGCATAAAAGTAATTCAACACAATAAAAATGTTTGTTTGCTCCTGAACTACTAAGATATTCTTCATCACAAATTTTAACACTGGATGCACACATATATTAATGTTTCTGAGCAGAAGGCTTGTCAGTGGTTAAAAATAAAAATAAAAAAAAACCACACACACACACATTTGAGATCGGTCCTCGTAAGTAGCATCAAACGCCGTGACCACGCATCAGGTCGTGTCCTCTCAATCAGCTGTGTATCTGTTACGAGGTCGCGGTATATGCTGGGACTGACAAGTAAAAAAGTATGTGATTTTAAAGCGAGACGAGGACCCATTGTCGAATGTGTAGTTATTTTATGAACCCCGCATATTTACTGATTTAACCATACAGGTAGAGTGGTGGCAACCTGATGACGATGACAGCATTGCCTCTCGAAAGGTGTTGTCGAATAGAGTAAAGCGCGAATAAAGTGACTGAATGCTACCGACCAGTCGCATCATTAAAATAAAATGATTGTAGGACTGATCGATAGCTTCGACAGGTGAACCGATTCAACGTACGGCTCCCTCGAGCCTTTTCTCTCTTCCTAGTTTTCTAAGAGCACTGCTGTAATCCGGGCTTTTGAATGTTACCGTAGCATAGTACGTTGGCTGTGGTAGCAGCAGGGGATTTAAAAGGTGACGCTGAATTTTGTACAGTTGCGACGTTATTGAAAGAGCAAGGAAATTGTCGAAATATTATCGTGTTATTATATAGTTTATCTCGTTCAGAAATATGAGACATTATTATTCAAAAAGTAGAATAGCCTCCACCTCACGTACACAAAATGGTAGCATTGGATCAAAGCAAGTGGCAGTTGGCTGAGGAGGACAGGCGCGTCGACGGCATACAGCGTGGTACTGACAGGCGAGTGCGAGGACTACGCACGGCGTCTACACGGGTGCACCTCTCGCCTGTCGCACTCCGCGGAGGGGAGGGGGTAGCAGAGGTGGTGCGCTCCAACTGGCTCACCTTAGCGGGTGCTGGCCGAGTTTCTTCCTTGTCATGTCGGCTGCGTCCCAGGCGGGGCTGGCCCCGGGCCGGGGGCGGGGGTGGCGGAGGCGGCGGGGGCGGCGGCCTCGGTGTCGAGGTCAAGCGAGCGATGCGGGGGCGGCGAGCGGTGTCGCGCGGGTCGACGCACCACGCGGCCAGGATCACTTCGCACCTCACTGCACCGGCACGGCGCGGCACCGGCGGCTGTGCTGTTCGCGCAGAGTCGCGCGGACGACTGAAGGCCGCCGCGAGCCGGAACATCGCCGCCCCGCGCCGCCCACAGTGAAAGTTGCGCCGGCCGCAGCGGAAAGCGCCCCCCCCCCGCCCCCCCCCCCTTATCGGAGAAGCTACTCTCTTCCTCCCTCTCCACGCTCTCGGAAGCAGACGCAACGACACTGCCGTTCGACCTCGTAACCGTGTTACATGGGGCGGTCAGTACCACCGCTGACGCAGCCATATTTCTGCCAATAACAATTCCCAGATTTTTCTGGTAACGTTCGGAGGATACAGTAGTCTCGAAAATGGCAATGAACTGTAGAAAACGAAAAATCTATAAACTAAAGCTTGACACCTTCCCTCAGAGACAGTCACCATTCCTCGAGTAATATTTTGTAGGCGTCCACCAAATGTACAACAAATTCAAAGAATTAAATTAGTGCACTGCCTGTATTTTACAGTGTCTGTATAATTCAATGGAATGTTCCTTTATACACGTATGTATATTCGAAGAAACAGACACTGCTGACGATCGATAACAATACTAAATCACTAATTTTTTTCGCAAATTGCTAATATAGTACTACAACACCTATACAGTTTACTGAAAGGATATAAAATTAGTGCCGCGCGGCATTAGCCGAGCGGTCTAAGGCGCTGCAGTCATGGACTGTGCAGCTGGTCCCGGCGGAGGTTCGAGTCCTCCCTCGGGCATGGGTGTGTGTGTTTGTCCTTAGGACAATTTAGGTTAAGTAGTGTGTAAGCTTAGGGACTGATGACCTTAGCAGATAAGTCCCATAAGATCTCACGCACATTTGAACATATAAAATTTGTGTTGGAAGACTCGCTGGATTTCGCGCTTGTCGCAAGCGCTCCTTTTAACCACTTGGGTTATCCAAGCATGCTCCCAAGACCGTTCCAACTCTCCATAAATCCCAGTGATTGCTTCCCACAATGCTCGCACAATTATGTGACTCCCACATAGCGTCAGAAATTTTATTTTCTCATCAGGTTGACTTGGCTTTTGCATGCAATACGTAAGTTCAGTCCTGTAAAATAGAATGTATTTAATGTCAGAGCCATGGCAATCTGACGAGAAAAATAAAATAAATCTCTCCCTACACGGGAACCACAAAATTGTGCGAGCACTGTGGGAAGCAGACACAGGGAGAAATAGGTATTTGGTTTCGTCCTGGAACCACTCTCAGGAAATCAGAGTGGTTAAGGTGGCCGCTCGTGAAAAGTGGTAATCCAGCATCGAATCCTGACCCGGCACAAATTTTCGTATGTTTCCAGTAAATTGTATAGCTGTTGTAGTACCATATTTGCAATTTTGAATTACATTTCATGATTTAATACAGCTATCGATCATCAATAGCATCTGTTCCTTCAGACATGCATGCATTTCCGAAGGAACATTGCATCAGACACTGCCAAATATGGACACTGCGCTAATATTTTTCATGCCAAAGCCAAGGCAACCTAACGAGAAAAATAAAATAAGAGTCTCCATAAGGGTGAATCACATACCTGTCGGAAGCAGACACCGGGACATATATAGATTTGGGGACAGTCTTGGAAGCATGCTCAGGTAGCCGAAGTTGTTACAGCGTCTGCTCACGACAGTTGGAAGATTCAGGCTTGAGTCTCGAGCCAGCACAAATTTTGATATGTCTCCTGTAAATTGCATAGGTGTTGTGGTACAGTATTCGCACTTTGGGATTACATTTCGTGCTCAAAGGATTAGTTTTGACAGTAATTAAAGTTTCATAATAAGTAAATTAAAGAGACGGAAAGGATTCCCTGTGGTACGCAAAACAGGTCGGGACACCTTGGGAGCAACGAAAAAGGCATCCCACTTTTCAAAGAACGCAAAAGCCCGAGATACGTTAAACAGTTCCCATAACGAGGCTCAGTCTCGAAATCGGGCAGGAAGTTCAAAGACATTCTTATCAGACGAGTGGCAAGGCACAAAAATACCTTGATAATTTCGTTTGTTCACTGTTCCACAGCCTCGACACATTTTTCAAAATAAAACATTGTCTGTCTTAGGACGTAAAATTTTACTGTTTTTTTGCCGTTGGCCAATTTCGACTGTACAGCCTACTTGCTTGATATTGACAATATGTCGAAACTGACCAGCAGCAAACAAATGAAAATAATTTACAGCTAATAACTAACAGTGTTTTCTTTTGAAAAACAATGAATGCGGTCACTGCATGATAGCGATGGTAATGTTACCAACGACAACGTCACTAAAGCTAAGTTACTAAGCGTTGTTTTCCGAAATCCTTTCAGCAAAGAAGATGCAGTTAATATTCCAGAATACGAAACATTAACAACTGCGAAGATGAGTAGTTTGGATGAAGATATTTTCGGTGTAGTGAAGCAATTTAAATTAATAAAGGAAAGTAATCCAGTAAAGATAATGCACCAGTTAGGTTCCTTTCAGGGTACACTGATGACGCAGTTCCGCTTTCCGCAGTCGAATACAACCACTCGCGTGATCAAAGATCATACCTAAAGATCGGAAAGTTGCGCAAATCACACCAACCCAGAAGAAAGAAAATAAAAGTAATCCGCTGATTACGGACTTATATAATTACATTCACTTGTACCAAAATTTTGGAAACTATACTGTGTTAACTATACTGTGTTCTAACATTATGAAATTCCTCTAAATAAACGATCTCCTGGCACCAGCACAAATACAAAAAAAAAAACATTTGCTCCTTTAAAACAAAACAGGCTCACTCTTCACACTGGTTATCGATTCCATATTTCTATATTTCCAGAAGGCTTTTCACATCGTTCTTCACAAGCGGCTTCTAATCAAATTGCGTACCTATCGAGTATCGTCTCAGCTCTGCGACTGGATTCTTTCTTTCCTGTCGAAAAGGTCACAGTCCATAGTAATTTGTGGAAAGCTGTTTCACGAAACTAAAGTTATATCTGCGGTTCCCCAATGTACATTAGAGGCGCTCTGCTGTTCTTAATGTACGAGGGTAATCCCAACAGTAAGGTCTTCTATTTTTTTATAAGTACATAGACCTGTTTATTTCTACAATGGTTTACACCAGTTTACAGCTTGAACATTGAGCTATTTTTCGACATAATCACCATTTCTGTCGATGCATTTTTGTAGACGCTGTGGCAGTTTTTGTATGCTCATGTTGTACCAGCTCGCCGCCATGGTGTTCAGAAAGTTAATGAACCTCTTCTTTCACGTCGTCGTCGGAGCTGAATCGCTTTCCGGCCATATGTTCTTTTAACCTAGGGAACAGGTGATAGTCACTGGGCGCCAAGTCAGGACTATAGGGTGGGTGGATGATTATGTTCCACTGAAACTGTTGCAGGAGAGCAATGGTTTGGCGAGCGATGTGTGGGCGAGCGTTTTCATGGAGAATGTGTACGCCCTTGCTGAACATTCCTCTTCTCCGGTTCTGAATTGCCCGTTTCAGTTTTTTCAGTCTCACAGTAGCTGTCAGCGTTAATTGTGGTCTGTTATTCAGCTCCGACGACGAAGTGAAAGAAGAGGTTCATAACTCTCTGAACACCATGGCGGCGAGCTGGTATGACATGGGCATACAAAAACTGCCACAGTGTCTACAAAAATGCGACAGAAATGGTAATTATGTCGAAAAACAGCTAAATGTTCAAGCTGTAAACTGATGTAAAACATTGTAGAAATAAACAGGTCTATGTACCTATAAAAAAAATAGGAGACCTTACTTTTGGGATTACCCTCGTATTAAAACGATTTAGGAGACGACCCGAATTGCTTGATGTAAGGGTGCGGATGTCAGTTCAGTTCCTACATATCCCATATTGGTCTCACTCGTCTCTCTCGGACCGAAGCCCACAGGTGGTGCGAACTATAGATACGAAGATTTGGTCGCCGCTCTGAACGAGCACATGAATTTAATGTTTCACAAAAGAACCTGGATTTACTTTAAACTGAATAATAAATGTATTTTATCTGAAGGACTTTCAATTACAGACAAGGTGGATCAATACTTCTGAACTGTTATGTAGTACTACGGCTATCAGCTTGAAGTTATAGAATAAGTGAAATTCTTAGTTTTTGAAAATCACTGATTCTAATTCTCAAATGAAATCACTCAACAGCAAAGTAGCAATGCAACCATCACATGCAAATCAAACAGGTTAGTTCTGAAGGAGCAACTGCTTTCTGACTGAAAACTGAGTTTAAGACAAATAAGCATAGTCTTAACGATTTCAACTGAAAAAAAAAAACTGACTCGCAGGTTCCTAACAAGGAGATTCAGTTTTCCAGCTGGAACGAGGTGATATTTACTACCGCCTCGCATCTGGTGTGAAATAATCCCGCGCTTGGTTTTGGCAGACTTGGGGCCAGGAAAACTGGATTCACTACATACAGAGACCTTTGGCCTGCTTTTCCTGTAAGACAGTTTGGGTTTCGAACAAAATGCAGGTGGAAATAATTGGGCGAAACACCATTATGCGGAGGGTGCTGAACTTTTAGATACCGTAATCGACGTATTACGGAAAGAGGTCGAAAACTGAAACAGCCCACAAGGCTTTCAGCTTACACATTCATTGGCTGGTGGCACCGGTTCAGGCATATCCACAGTGCTCATTTCAAAAATTCGTGAAGAATACCTAGATAGAATTGTGAATACCTATTCAGTTCAGCCTTCGCCCAACGTTTCCGCCACAGCTGAATAACCATACAGTGCCACATTGTCATTGCGTCATTGAGTGGAAACTACTGATGAAATACACTGTATTAACAAACTATGCTCTGTATAATATCTGCTTTCGAACATACGATGCCCGGTGTAACGACTTGTCGGAGGTTACCAGAACAGCTGAATGCTGATTTACCGATATTAGTAGGGAACCTTGTTCCTTTCCTATGTCTGCATTTTTCCATAGCTGAGTTTGCCTCATTGGCGGCTCGTGGCAGCCAACAATATAGAGCCCTCAATGTTCCAGAGCTTACACGACTAATCGGTACTTGACAGTTGCTGCTATCTTCAGAGGTAGAATACCCACGATAGTAGAGGATGAACAGATGCTCTTCATCCAAAATATGAACAGCAGTTACTTTTTGAATAGATCCCACGTAATGTTAAAACTGCAGTGTGTGACTTTCCAACCCGCCAACTCAAAATGTCTACTGGATCACTGGAAATTCTATTGCTCCTGAGGAGTTGTTCAAGCGCATATCTCAGCAGTCTACTGCTGTTTTCCGTCGCGTGCCAGTTGGACACTGACATCAGGCCGTTCACCCACGAGATATTTCGTCATTTTGTGATTTGCTTTGATCTTCTGACGGCTTTACTAGGCAGCAATCGACAGCATCATCTGCAAACTATACAAGCGCTGCAAATCCCCACGATGGTTTTAGATTAATGTCCGTTCTTCAATACGGGCTTCTTTAGTTTAGTGTAGCATTGGTTTGGCATGAGACGCTCGATCCTGACAGCACTGGCAGGTAGCTTTACTCCCAAGGTACAGGTATCAGGTCACTATAGTATTGTGACATAAGACCTATCAAACTCTTACTCTCACTAATGCACATAACTAACAAGGAGATCTCAGGACAATCGGATTTTTGTAATTTTTTATATTTATGCTATGTGAAGTTCAGAACTCAAACATCCATTGCCAAAAGCAATTCGACACTAGTCTCAAAAATTCTCGAAAAAATCGACTTTGAAGATTCCCGACCATGTTTAGTAGGCTAAAATGAGGCAGAACTTTTTCTTTTTTTTTCGACTAGGAGTATAGCTCTATAGTAGAATGCTCGCTTGCTATATGGAGGAGCCTGAGTTTCATCCCCATCGCAAAATAGTTTTTAAACAAAGGTGTATGCTCTATGAGCATTTCTCTTTAAAGTACAAAACACAAAGGCGGAAAAAAGTCAGTAGCACTCGAGACTACAAACTGCTGAATGAGGCCTTGTTCCATTCACTATTTCTGTCGTTTTAGTTTTCTTTCAGCTGTAATACCTATGTCATTCAAACATGAAGTCTATTATATGTGAACTACGTAACACACTTAATTGTCACTTTTACGAAAAATGCACGTATTCTTATTTCTAATTCATGTCGTACACGAAATACCAGTATTCAGTCGTATCATAAATTCTTAGTTATCGATAGTAAAAATTTGCTAGTCAAGATTGTTTGATAAACATTACAAATTAATTTTTTTCTATCTTTATGTATTTTACGCTTCACGGGAAAGCTCATAGTAGAAGAATCTTTGTTTAAAAATTTCATTTGGCAGGAAGCGAACCCATGCTCCTTCACGTGTCGGGCGAGCACTCAAGCACAGATTCACGCTGCTTCTCGACCTCACTTCAGCGTATTAAACACCGTCAGATAAACTCAAAGTCAATTTTTTCGAGAATTTTTGATAACTGCATTGCAATTCTTTTTGGGAGAGTGATATTTGAGTATTAAGCTTCACTTACTATAAAAGTGAAAAAAACGATAGCTGTGTGCTTCTCGTAACACATAAAAAATGATGAGATAGGTGTCTTCAAATCAGAAAAGTTTGTACTACACACAGTATTTACTACACTTCAAGTTCATAAGAAGCATCCCTACTACGTCTAAAGGTTCATTCACAGTACATTAGCATTCACGGGATTTCACAACTCCACTCGAGTTAGACATTGCTTTTCTGATTCAGCACTGTGGCCATAAAATAATACCCTATACGTTAGATCATTCTATGCAAAACTAACGTGAATCAACAGTTATTAATGTTCGTGCCTACTTTCCGCACTCCGATGCGTTATTGTGCAAACTGCTCCCGCCTTCGACTCATTCTACAGATTTCCTCAGACCAATTGCCACTCTGCAAGTCGTCAGTTCAGCAGGCGCCAAAATGCTCCTACATTGCTACCATCAGGGACATTGTCAAAAGGTGAGTTTAAAACCTCTTCTCTTAGAGTATACATACTGCTACTGTGATGATGGAACCAGTCATGAAGCCTATGGCTATGTTAGGAGTCAGTGCACAATTGGAGTGTTTCGGCATGTCTACCACAATTACAAATCGAACTCTCCTATGTCATTGTGCTTTGAATAGAAGCTCATTATTTTTGGTTGAATTAAATAAAATAAAAATTCCGTTAGGATCGTGGGTCAAAAGGTTAATTCAAAACTTGTGTAAAAGATATTTGATGAGCAAGTTACATTAGGTTTGTTAAGTGGCAGGAGGAACAAGACTTCCGGTCAGGTGAATATAGTGTTATAAATACACAATCAAATAGGGGTAATGCTGGAGTAGGCTAAATAACGAACAAAAATAGGAGCGCGGGTAAGCTACTACGAACAGCATAGTGAATGTATCATTGTAACCAAGATAGACACGAAGCCCACGCCTACTGCAGTAGAACAAGTATATTTGCCATCTAGCTCCGCAGATGACGAAGAGATTGAAGAAATGTATGATGAAATAAAAGAAATTATTGAGATAGGGAAGGGAGTCGAAAATTTAATAGTCATGAGGAACTGGAATTCGATAATAGGAAAAGGAAAAGTAGTACGTGGATGCGGAATGAGCGTCAGGAATGAAAGAGGAAGCCACCTGGTGGAATGTTGCACAGAGCGTAAATTAATCATAGCTAACACTTGGTTTAAGAATCATGAAAGTAGGTTGTATACATGGAAGAGACCCGGGACACTGGAAGATTTCAGATAGATTTTATAATGGTAGGACAGAGATTTAGGAAGCAGGTTCTAAATTGTAAGACATTTCCAGGGGCAGATGTGGACTCTGACCACAATCTATTGGTTATGAACTGTAGATTAAAACTGAAGAAACTGCAAAAAGGTGGGAATTTAAGGAGATGGGACCTGGATAAACTGACTAAACCAGAGGTTGTACAGAGTTTCAGGGAGAGCATAATGGAACAATTGACAGGAATGGGGGAAAGAAATACAGTAGAAGAAGAATGGGTAGCTCTGAGGGATGAAATAGGGAAGGCAGCAGAGGATCAAGTAGGTAAAAAGACGAGGGCAAGTAGAAATCCTTGGGTTACAGAAAAGATATTGAATTTAATTGATGAAAGGAGAAAATATAAAAATGCCGTAATGAAGCAGGCAAGAAGGAATACAAACGTCAAAAATGAGATCGAGAGGAAGTGCAAAATGGCTAAGCAGAGATGGCTAGAGAACAAATGTAAGGATGTAGAGGCATATATCACTTGGGGTAAGATAAATGCTGCCTACAGGAAAATTAAAGAAACCTCTGGAGGAAAGAGAACCGCTTGTATGAATACCAAGAGCTCAGATGGAAAAGCAGATCGAAGCAAAGAAGGAAGGCTGAAAGATGGAAGGAGTATATAGAGGGTCTATACAAGGGCGATGTACTTGATGACAATGTTATGGAGATGGAAGAGAACGTACATGAAGATGAAATGGGAGATATGATACTGCGTGAAGAGTTTGACAGAGCACTGAAAGACCTAAGTCAAAACAAGGCCCCGGGAGTAGACAACATTCCATTAGAGCTAGTGATAGCTTGGGAGAGCCAGCCATGGTAGAACTCTACCATCTGGTGAGCAAGAAGTATGAGACAGGCGAAATATCTTCATACTTCAAGACGAATATAATTATTCCAATCCCAAAGAAAGCAGGTGTTGACGGGTGTGAAAATTATCGAACTATCAGTTCAATAAGTCACGGCTGCAAAGTACTAACACGAATTCTTTACAGACGAATGGAAAAACTGGTAGAAACCGACCTCGGGGAAGATCAGTTGGGATTCCTTAGAAATGCTGGAACACGCAAGGCAATACTGACCCTACAACTTATCTTAGAAGATGGACTAAGGAAAGGCAAACCTACGTTTCTAGCATTTGTAGACTTAGAGAAAAAGCTTTTGACAATGTTGACTGGAATACTCTCATTCAAATTCTAAGGGTGGCAGGGGTCAAGTACAGGTTATTTACAATTTGCACAGGAACCAGATGGCAGTTAGAAGAGTCGAGCGGCATGAAAGGGAAGCAGTGGTTGGGGAGGGAATGAGACATGGTTGTAACCTATCCGCGATGTTATTCGATCTATATACTGAGCAAGCAGTAAAGGAAAAAAAAGAAAAATTTGGAGTAGGAATTAAAATCCATGGAGAAGAAATAAGAACTTTTCGGTTTGCCAATGACATTGTAATTCTGTCAGAGACAGCAAAGGACCTGAAAGAGCAGTTGAACGGAATGGACAGTCTTGAAACGAGGATGTAAGATGAACATCTACAAAAGCAAAACGATGATAATGGAATGTAGTCGAATTAAATAAGGTGATGCTGAGGGAACTAGGTTAGCAAATGAGACACTTAAAGTAGAGAGGATATAAAATGTAGACTGGCAATGGGAAGGAAAGCGTTTCTAAAGAGTAGTAGTTTGTAATATCGAATGTAGATTTAAGTGCCAGGAAGTCCTTTCTGAAAGTATTTGTATGGAGTGTAGCCATGTATGGAAGTGAAAGATGGACGACAAACAGTTTAGACAAGAAGAGAACAGAAGCTTTCGAAATGTGGTGCTACAGAAGAATGCTGAAGATTAGATGGGTAGATATGTAACTAATAAGCAGGTACAGAATGGAATTCGGGCGAAGAGGAATTTGTGGCACAACTTGACTAGAAGAAGGTATATTTTGGTAGGACATGTTCTGAGGTATTGAGACTCATCAAATTAGTATTGGGAGGCAGCGTGGAGGGTGAAAATTGTAGAGGGAATGCAAGAGATGAATACATTAAGCAAATTCGTAAGGATGTAGGTTGTAGTAGTACTTGGAGATGAAGAAGCTTGCACAGGATAGAGTAGCATTGAGAGCTGCATCAAACCAGTCTCTGGACTGAACACCACAACAAGAAGTTCAGAATGCGACGGCAATATTCTACAGAGGACGGTGAGAGACGGTAGTTGACAGGAAACAGTGTGCGTTTCGTCGGTAAAGGCAGTTTTTTGTGGGTCACGCGCCATAGTGAAAGGATAACCATGAAGCGCCTGCAGCAGCAACAGAGATCAGTCACTGCCAGCAGCCAGGACGAGAAGAGGAAGACAGTCACATTTGAAAGTAACTATTTGCCCACCCATTATTATTATTATTATTATTATTATTATTATTATTATTATTATTAACATCATCGTTATTACTCATTTATTAATATATTTGTTTATACTTACGTTTTTTATTAATTTTCCAACAGTGCAGCATGCCCCTGATCTAGTACTAGCAGACCTGCTGGGAACAGGACACACACGTGATCAACTGAACACTGCTTGCTCTATCAGAGAATCAGCAGCACTTAACAGGTGGTCTTTCCCAACCACCTTGCTATTCCGCTCCACCACCACAGACGCCTCAGAAGCTGATATAACTTTCTCAACCCACCGAGCCTCAATTAAGTACCGTGAGAATACTGCTATTCACCAACACATATACATAATTTGACAGCTAGTGGGATCTAAACGTGTGAACGTAGGCCCAGCACCCAGCAGTGGCTTAGATGTAGTTATAAACGTAGAATGTTCGACATCTTGATACTGGGTTTCAGTACACTTTTCTGAATGGGAATATCTGTGCAGCATGGGGGATTGCATTCAGAGGAAGATGACAACCGAGTACAGCGCATCCCATAAACCTATTGACCCACATATGTTCAGAAGGAAGGTGTCCATGATAGATATGTACAGACAATCAATGCTGCAGTTAACTTCAGGAGACACACATATTTATATAAAACACTAGAGTGTTGTTAAGTTACATCATATATACTGTGCATTAATGATTACTACAGACTGAGCTATTAACATCTATCTGTACGTTATAGCTGCATTCTACAGCTTTGTGAACTATTTGTGTCAGTACAGTGTAACTATTAGTCAATTAAAACAAAGTATAAAGGCGTGTATTCATCCTGTGCCAAAGCCTACTAATATTGACCCTATCAGTATGTCTGCAGAAGCTGATTTTATGGATGGAACACCTATGTTATGTTGTTATGCCTATACATCTGAATTCTGTACAGGCCAAATGTAAGGTGTATAGAAAACAATTATTTTTCAAATATTTCAGAACAGAATGACTGAAAAAAATATTGACTGTTTATAAGTATATATAAATAAAAATATTTCTTGCAAAATTATTATTATTTTCCACGCCATCCGTATCCTATCACCAAATGTCTTATTGCCACAGCTCGCTTTAGAGCAGTGCTGCCAGTTTTGTCCACAGATGACCCACGGAAAATAATTCAGCACATAAACGCTTGCTAGTTACCAAGTGTCATTGTCCATGTGCAAGGCTCCAGCCGCCGCCGCTGCCGCACCCACAGCCGCCATCACGACCATTGCAGCTGATGCCACCTCTAACGCTTCTGCAGCCACCTCAGAACCTATCATCGATGTCTCTCTAGTACCTAGCAATAAAGAAAGAGACAGAGGCACCCTACCGTCGATACCCACACTCTAAATACGCCACCTACATGGGCATTCCTTCAGAGGCGACTAACCATATCAGCAAGCCACATTTCGTCCATGTAAGAGGCGATAGGACGAAATAGCAAGTTCAAAACAATTAAACTCGACAACGGCAAAATGGTTCAAATGGCTCTGAGGACTATGCGACTTAACTTCTGAGGTCATCAGTCGCCTAGAACTTAGAACTAATTAAACCTAACTAACCTAAGGTCATCACACACATCCATGCCCGAGGCAGGATTCGAACCTGCGACCGGAGCGGTCGGTCGGCTCCAGACTGTAGCGCCGAGAACCGCACGGCCACTCCGGCCGGATCGACAACTGCACTTGAAATTTAAATAATGCATATGCCACTGACTGCAATGGTAGTACTAACTCTCTAAACTTTTATATTCTAATTGGATTTCCTGCATGATGTGCAGAGGCAGACAAGATGCCGCCAGAGAGAGACTGAGAGGGGTCATCCTTTGGAACGCAGGGGTGGTGTCCTTTCCAGCTCCACAGTGAACTCCATGTCAGTAAAGAGCGGAAGAAAGGTGCTTTGCCGGCTGCAGTGGCCGAGCGGTTCTAGGCGCTTCAGTCTGGAACCGCGCGACCACTACGATCGCAGGTCAGAATCCTGCTTCGGGCATAGATGTGTGTGATGTCCTTAGGTTAGTTAGGTTTAAATAGTTCTAAGTTCTAAGGGACTGATGACCTCAGATGCTAAGTCCCATAGTACTCAGAGACATTTGAACCATTTTTGAACGGTGCATTGTGTGGTCAGACAGCAGCCAGGCAGGCGCTTGATCACGGACCGCCATTGCCAGGGGACAGTGCACAGAGACACAGCTGCATTGTTTCCCCATTCCTCCTATTCCCCAGTCTAACTTGCGGGGCACACCATGTGCCCATAGGTTAACGAGGAAAACTTGTCTGGTGTTGTGAGGGGTTTCAGAGAAGTGCTTTCGGCATCTCTGGGTTTGCAAAAGGATAGGCACTGGCAGCAGATAACATCTTTATAAAGTTACTCAAATCACCACTGATTGACCTTTTTTGGGTGGCTGGTTGCCTGCCAAGTAGGCGCCAAAGGAGTAGGAGTTTTTCTTTTCCATTTTGTTTTCCCACAGTGGCGAAAATCCACAGGCGGGAAAGACACGATCTAAGACTGGTAGATGGCCTGTGACATAGCTCCTGATTCCCACCTCTTAAACTGGTAAGAGTGGAAACGCAGTTGATTGGGAGAATAGTTTTACAGAGCCGCTGGAGGGAAGATAAAAAAAAACTAAAAAAATATGCGATTCACCAGTGCTGGCGTTAAATTCGGTGATTGGTTGGAATATTTTTCGCACGTGAAAAACAGCCTCCAGGCTGAGAGGAACTGTATTTATAGACATTCAGACAGCAGACTCAACTGGAGGAGACTGGAGAAGACGGACTTTGGCTACAGAGATGATGGAGGACACTTCGGTTTCATAGACTGCGAGAGAGGAGACTTCAAATCCAGACTGTGAGGAAAGGTGGACGACTGCCACGAGCTAACGCGATAATTCTCGATGCTAGCCATCTCTGACTCTGGGAAGAACATATTGCAGCAACAGCATAATAAGGCTGGATAGGGGTGTCAGCCCGTTGAAGTATGGAAGTTTTTCTTCAGTTTCTGTGATCTTGCAATCACTGCATATTTGTTATTTAACTTCGCTATAGGATAATAACGATAGGAAATCGGTATAATAAAATTACTACACTCCTTCAACTCAGAACCTTGTCAACAAATAGATTCAGTCATTAACTTGACCTCCTATGTACTGCTTGATTCAGAACAGATTATAATGAATGCTTAATTCCTTCAACATTTAACTTCCAAATTATTGAAAAAATGATGAATATATTTTACTTCTTGATTTTCCTTTAGTAGTTAATGAAACCCATATCCATAGGCAGAATTAAATGAAAGTTTACTGACATCCCCTCAGCATACCGTGCACCGGGCTTCATAACTTATCGCACTGTTTAAATTCCGTGGTGCAACTTAATTAATCGACATTCGCTCTTGAGGAGCGGTCTGCTTCAGTACCTGCGTCTGTCATATCATCAAGGAGAAAACCTCACGAGCTCGAGGGCTCTCTCAACCTTCTTAACGCTCTGGCTAATGGGCAAGCCATTCCGTGCTTCTCGCATGTGAATGAGACACACTCTGTTGCACCTCTCCCCTCTCCAACAACAGTCAGGATTCAAATGAGAGTTAAAAGTTGATCAATACTCATAGTGACTAAGGCTTAGTGGGTGTGGTGTTAGATTCCTAAATAGAAATAGATTCCCTGTTACCATAACCCAACCAACTTGCTACGCTGCGATGACTACACATCTTATTATTTTTAAGAAAGAAAATATACTAATACATTGAGAAAACCATTTTTATACGTTCCCTTTTACAACCATCTCAGTGCAGTTTAATAGGAGGACCACCATCAACCTGACATCGTGTATTCACATTATAATGTTTATAGCAGGGCACATCAGTCTTGAACACTTGGGCAGCCAGTTAAATCCGTGTGAAATATCATATAACAATGATATAAGCTATGTAGGAAGTAAATAATAGTAAATACAATTTAAACTACGACATCCTACTGTACATCTCCTATAAATGTCAAAAAGCAGTTTACACACATATTTAGTTTCAAACCACTCGAATATGTGCTTCCAATATCAAGTAAAAAGTTCCTCATCTTTTCTCTTGTAGAAGTCATAGTCGTCCAGCTGAAGTGTCCTGACATATTTAGGAATAATTAGCTCTAGAATATTTAGAAGGTCTGGGCTAAGCAGCTCTCTTTAATACACCAACATCGTGCCATGACCATTCTTCTTTAAGAGTGGGTTAGTGGCTGTATTCAAAGTATGGGCAGATCATCAGTAGTCATAACGTATAATATATACTCACTAACCGCACACAAGTTAGCTGTGAGTATTTCCACTCTGAGTCTTTCGCATTTTAGAGTCAAGTATCATAAATTCATTCATTTTTCGTGAGTGACAGCGAAAAACTGGCTGATGAGCCCAGTTTATTCACCTTGTATACCCGAAAAAAGTAAAAATGATCTATAAATTATTTTTTTTAATTTGCATATACTGTTGCTGGTAATACATAATAATAATAATAATAATAATAATAATATTAGCCGAGCGGTCAAAGGCGCTGCAGTCATGCACTGTGCAGCTGGTCCCGGCGGAGGTTCGAGTCCTCCCTCGGGCATGTGTGTGTGTGTTTGTCCTTAGGATAATTTAGGTCAAGTAGTGTGTAAGCTTAGGGACTGATGACCTTAGCAGTTAAGTCCCATAAGATTTCACACACATTTGAACATTTTTAAACAATAATAATAATAATAATAATAATAATAATAAAATAGTTTACCCAGTCGAGTGAGACCTTTCAAAGAGTAAATATGTCAAAGTGCATAGTAACACTCCCCTCTGCAGGACACCCATCATATAACTGTTAGTGCTGACGATGATGATCAATAGGATTGTATCTGAAAATATATACGCTTAACTAATAATTTTCTTTTCTTTTTTCTCGAAGATGAGGCAGTCATGAGCAGCAGCAAACATCTGCTTTTGGAATAATGTTGTTTAACATTAGTTACAGTTTGTGGAAGAGAGTGTCATCCTTATATGTGGGTAGCACCGCTCAACAGCTGGGCAGTATAGTATGACACTGTATTTGGATGTGATTTCGGACACGGTAGTACAGTGCAGTTGCCAGCCGGTATGATGTGGCACAGTACCTGAATGTGGTTTCGGATGGGATAGTACAATGCATTAGCCAGACGGCATAGTACACTGCTGTTCCCAAATGCAGTTTTGAATGGGATAGCACAGTGCATTAAACAGACTATAGCACAGCACTGCACCCAGTCACGATACTGGGATTGAATGTTGCTCGTGGCTTGTAAGATTGAACACTGAGGATAATTGGTGGGCGTAGGCAACTGTAGTGCCATGGAAACTGGAACAACTATTTTGGACTGCATTCGTATCCCCTGATCAGTCATCTCGAATTGACATCTCTGATTCAGACGTCACTCATGACGCTATAAACTGCCATATTCGATCTCCAGCTTGGATTCTGACATTATCGATGGTTTCATGGATCGCCATCTTTAATTCTAAACATAGAACCAAGCAGGTTAGTTTCTTTAGGGCGAAATCATAGAAATAGAATTACCTGGCTAAGTGGTTTACTATCGTGCATTCAAGGTGACTGAATAAAATGGTTGTAGGGGTGCAGGTTAGCTACATATAACTCATGGAATGTGATTCTGGTTTAAACATATCCATGCTGATTTCTACCTGCAGGGTAGCGGTGCAGGCGGATGTAGACCAGGAATATTATCCTTTGTTTAAGTGATTTACTATTTTGGAATGTCACCTGTGAATAACATACTAAAAATTCATAGCAGAGACTTCTTCTGAAGTGTTCTGATGGGTTAACTCTATAAGGCTTCATCAGACAATTGCATAAATTCTGTACACATAAGGATATTACACATTGTACGTTTTACTGACATCTGTCAGGTTTCTGAAAGAGAATGTGCTATGTGGTATTCTCGATGTTCTTGGGTGGTTCTTACACACAGTGTGTGGTAATCCAGTAACATTGCAGTTATTTGTGTTGAATTCCGAAATAAATGATATCAATCATTATCTAACAACACTACTTTCATGCCATCAAATCATTGAATTATTATAAATTACCTCTACATTTAACTCTTAATCTGATGAAAATCCTGTAACAATGTATTTAATGTTGCTGAAAGTAAAACCACATTGTGTCCTTTTCCAGTGTATCATGGAGCTTATCTGGAAACAGTTTGTGTGCTGCTGCAATATATTCATTATGGCTAGTAAGCCGGGACGCTAGGCGTGAGTGGTGGAAAGAAAGGTGCTGGAAATGTTATGTGTTCTACATAAAACGTAAAACAAAACATTCATAAACTACGTGAGGAATCAAAAATGCAGTGCTACTCTGAATGATAGATCACCTTCTCTTTATAGAAAGTGAAAAGTCCCCTTAGAACAATTATATAAGACTGTGCTTATCCTGACACACAATATTTTTAGCGCAGCGCAATCTGACTTTCAATAATCCCTAAAAAAGAATGGCCCTGACTAACATTAACCTATACCTTTCACAAATCAATTACCTCACAAAAATCTTCGTTACTCAAGCTACTGCAATACAGCGAGCGCCACTACTGCCAGCTAAATAAAAGATTCAAACTACTGAAGGCACTAACTACTGATAGGCATAGTTAGCAAATGAAAGATTATAATAGAGAACAAACAATGTATTTACCTTAATAGTGTTGAAAACTCATAATATACATAGCAGTTCATGACATCCAGTCTTACAAATTTCAAAACTCCGCCATTTCTCTCCCCACATCCACCACTGCTGGCGGCTCACCTCCAACTGCCGAACGCTATGCGCTGTTAACATCCAGCTGCCCAACACTACAATGGCAGACAACAATGCAAACTAGCCACAGACTGCACACAGCACAGCCAGTGATTTTCATACAGAGCACTACGTGGCGTTACCAATAAGAAAACCTAAACAGCCTACATACATAGCCCCCATGCTTCCCACAAAAATTTTACAAATTTTTTTGGGTACTGGCCAATACCTATTTGTTAAAATTTTTTTCATAATTACAATAACAAAGAATTCAAATGCACACACTTATTGATACAATGTTGGTCAAAAGCTAAAATTTTCTCACTGTCCATAAAGACAGTCGTGATCATTCATCACAGTAAAATTGCAGTGTTTTTCTCAAAGTCTGAGCAGTAATTGAAAATGCGCACGGAAGTAGTGGATTTCCATGCAGTCTTGAAGAAGGAGTGTTGTCCTTCCAACGGAAAGACAGTGCTGACTCTCGACATGCAGACAGGTAATGGGCCACAACAGAGCAAACTCACAGCAGAGTCATTCGAAGTTTTGAAGAATATTGGTAGGTAGGTCATCACAGAGTAGACCCACTGTAGTCCTGGTAGAGATTTCGGTATTGGTGGGCCACCAGAGGTGTAGACCCACTGTAGTCCTGGTAGAGATTGTGGTATTGGTGGGCCACCAGAGGTGCAGACACACTGCAGTCCTTGTAGAAATAATGGTACTGGTGAGTCAGCAAAGGTGTAGACCCACTGTAGTCCTTGTAGAAATAATGGTATTGGTGGGTCATCAAAGATGCAGACCCACTGTAGTCCTTGTACAGACGGCCAAAAGCCATCTGTTGCGACTGTGCAGGTGCACAATCACCATCGAAGAGTCTTGCGGAGAATATAGCAAGTCCATAAACCACCACTTGTGCACTCACAAAGTTTTTGAAATTGTCCTTAGAACCAGCAATGCTGTTACCCAGTTCCTTGCTCAAATATTAACACACGTGCAAACACTAACAGTCCCTACTTCTCACATATTGTCAATATACTATGACCAACAGAAACATGTGCAGTGAAATGTAACTTACAAGTTAATAATATGATTAACTGGTATCAATTACAATTTTATAACATAAGAATACAATAACAAAGGTACAAAATACATCATTAAAAACATAATAATACAGATAACATTTGTAGTAATAGGGGCTTTACAGAAGAATAGAAATAAACATATACATAAACATATACTTATGACATAAGTAAATACATAAAAGACCAGAATAATTATTGAAACATCAACTTCACACATGAGCATTAAAACAGAACAAAATTAATAGTGTCTAACATCTTTACAAAGTAAATAACATATTATTAATGCAAACTATATTTGAGGATAACAGTATTCCTCATCATAGTTCATGTAGCTGAGTATTAGAAAAATTCTACAACATAAGTCTTATCAGATAAACATATAAAGACAGGAAGAACATAAATACACAAGGCTACACAAACACATAGTGGGATAACACAAGGAAAGGACAGGGTTTGTTTTACTGCAGTATTTTGCAAACAAAACTTTCTTTACTTCTCGGAGATCTCCCTTCGTTCTTCATTATTTCCAAAAAGTCCTATCTATACCTGCTTTCTGTACCTTTCTCGTATAGCCTCTCAGTGCATTTCTTCATATTCATCGCAACTCATTCTCTTATGGGTTACCCCCTCTTCAGCTAACTTAAATCTACTGATCTCAGATGCTAAACTAAGGGACGAGGCAATGCAGCAGCACAAAACAATTAACACAAACAGCAATGACAAACAAATGGAAAATTGCAAAGCAAGCTACAGTAAATCTAAATTACCAAGCAATGCAACATTACAACTAATATGAGCCAATGTGCAGCAACAAGAAAAATAAATCAGTAGTAAAACTAGCTTAAAAGAGTAATACAAAGTGAAATTTAGTAGCACTATGCCTGGCAAACAGCCGCAGCAAATGCAATAACTTATATCTAAACATGAGAAAGATCAAGCAGAAAAAATATTACAGTAAAAATGGCCATGTTTTAATACCTATGTCACATCTTAACACTAGAGTGATGCATCACTGTAACTTGCTCTAGCAGACAAGTTACCAAGTCACTGACAAAAATTATGTATGCAATTCCTGTGAAGTGGAAATGTCCTTTTGTGCTCCCTCGTTTTTTTTTTTTTTTTGGAGTACATCCATCATAAGGTTATTTTTTCCTGGATCTGTAGGCATAAAATATTTATATTAGTACATCTATAAAATTTTATTTTAATCAATGCTGCAGTGTGGCTAGGAACTAGATATTAAACAAAATAGGCAAAGCAAGGCGTGAAACGTCGTTCACTAGCCATATGGCATTTCATAATGCAGTAAACAATCTTTCAACTAGCAAGACAATAGACATGAAATGTTTCTCATCATTTCATTTCAACAAATATCATAAATTAAGAACTCTACAGTGTAATCATGTTTTCAAGTTTGAGGGTGACGTATTTACGATGCTTTCTACAAAGGAATGTCAATAGCGAGGATAATGGGCTCTTTTTTTTTCTTCTCCACCTGTGCCTCTGAAAGGCACACACTAATGGCTTTTTTCCAGGCGTCTGTCGCGCAGCTGGGTGCCCACGACGCATTACGTGAAGGTGGTCACTTAACTTTGTTACCGAAATACACTCCTGGAAATGGAAAAAAAGAACACATTGACACCGGTGTGTCAGACCCACCATACTTGCTCCGGACACTGCGAGAGGGCTGTACAAGCAATGATCACACGCACGGCACAGCGGACACACCAGGAACCGCGGTGTTGGCCGTCGAATGACGCTAGCTGTGCAGCATTTGTGCACCGCCGCCGTCAGTGTCAGCCAGTTTGCCGTGGCATACGGAGCTCCATCGCAGTCTTTAACACTGGTAGCATGCCGCGACAGCGTGGACGTGAACCGTATGTGCAGTTGACGGACTTTGAGCGAGGGCGTATAGTGGGCATGCGGGAGGCCGGGTGGACGTACCGCCAAATTGCTCAACACGTGGGGCGTGAGGTCTCCACAGTACATCGATGTTGTCGCCAGTGGTCGGCGGAAGGTGCACGTGCCCGTCGACCTGGGACCGGACCGCAGCGACACACGGATGCAAGCCAAGACCATAGGATCCTACGCAGTGCCGTAGGGGACCGCACCGCCACTTCCCAGCAAATTAGGGACACTGTTGCTCCTGGGGTATCGGCGAGGACCATTCGCAACCGTCTCCATGAAGCTGGGATATGGTCCTGCACACCGTTGGGCCGTTTTCCGCTCACGCCCCAACATCGTGCAGCCCGCCTCCAGTGGTGTCGCGACAGGCGTGAATGGAGGGACGAATGGAGACGTGTCGTCTTCAGCGATGAGAGTCGCTTCTGCCTTGGTACCAATGATGGTCGTATGCATGTTTGGCGCCGTGCAGGTGAGCGCCACAATCAGGACTGCATACGACCGAGGCACACAGGGCCAACACCCGGCATCATGGGGTGGGGAGCGATCTCCTACACTGGCCGTACACCACTGGTGATCGTCGAGGGGACACTGAATAGTGCACGGTACATCCAAACCGTCATCGAACCCATCGTTCTACCATTCCTAGACCGGCAAGGGAACTTGCTGTTCCAACAGGACAATGCACGTCCGCATGTATCCCGTGCCACCCAACGTGCTCTAGAAGGTGTAAGTCAACTACCCTGGCCAGCAAGATCTCCCTATCTGTCCCCCATTGAGCATGTTTGGGACTGGATGAAGCGTCGTCTCAAGCGGTCTGCACGTCCAGCACGAACGCTGGTCCAACTGAGGCGCCAGGTGGAAATGGCATGGCAAGCCGTTCCACAGGACTACATCCAGCATCTCTACGATCGTCTCCATGGGAGAATAGCAGCCTGAATTGCTGCGAAAGGTGGATATACACTGTACTAGTGCCGACATTGTGCATGCTCTGTTGCCTGTGTCTATGTGCCTGTCATTCTGTCAGTGTGATCATGTGATGTATCTGACCCCAGGAATGTGTCAATAAAGTTTCCCCTTCCTGGGACAATGAATTCACGGTGTTCTTATTTCAATTTCCAGGAGTGTATTTACGACAGCAGTTTCTGCTACAGTGACAGTCTCATATAAAAATATTTCACAGGTCAAGAATTTGCGTTACAAATCTGTAGAAACAAAATCCTATTGATATAACAGAGTCCAAAAAATTTTCGTCGGCATTGTAATACATTCACGCACTTACATACATTTCATAACTCTTAAAGTACGATTCTTGGTTTCCAACAACCTTTTTCACAAACCAGAGTCCCTAACCACTACTCATTATTCCTTACCTTATTCATTGACACTTCTTCAATATTTCATCATAACAGATATGTAGCATAATCAAATAACTCATATAGCATCAGCTTATTGATCATAAACATACCGCAACAGCATAATACACATAGTCATCGTAATAATATCATAACACCTCAGTCAACTCTCAAAATCGTCGTAGCTGCCTCCAATAATTTCAAAACCTAAAAAAAATTCTCTGCTCATGTCAAAAGTGTCACCTGCCTCATACGTACTTTAAAAATCGTGATCCCATATCAAATATATCATTCAAAGCTCTCATAATATCACAATGGGTCCGAAAAAATATGAACAGTTCACAAAGTAAAGACAAAATACAATTTCGTAAGTGTGAAGTTACCCAACTGTGTAATTGCGTAAACATGTGTCACTGATGTAGTAAAAAAAAATGTTTATCTCTCAGTTAAATTATCAGATAGCTGTGTAATTTGTGTGTTAGAGAAATATGGTACCGATGTGTAAAGTTGTATAAGCAGATACCATATTAGCTAGGGCTCCTTGTGCTTGCCAACCACATGGTACACAAAGTAAGCGTGTACCCCCCTGAGGATTAATGTAATTATACCCACAGGTGTTACAGATTACAGCAATGGAATGAAATGTATCACAGAAAACCTTTGTATCATTGTACTTCAAATATCGTTAAAAATAAATGTTTTAAGTACAAAATTAATCACTCAAATACGTGTACTGTAGCGCTAAACTGTGCGTCTTGTTGTAAGATAATCTTTGTGGAAGTGTCATAGTTATTGTCCTCCGAAAGCTAAGTTCTGCAGAAGTCAATGTACTTCCCTCATCATAAACGAAAGTGAAATTCTTTGCGTATAGATATCGTAGTTATTACGTACCTTACCGTGATCAAGAAAGTACTATAATGTAACGTATTGTTGTGCTACGGAAAAGGCTGTCTCATTGTAGCTATACCACAAAACTTACTACTAAAACATGTTTTCCTTTCCAGAAGAATTCAGAAAAACTGTGCAGATATAAAACAGAAACACCGCAAAAGCAATATTGTAAATTGTGTCACATATTAGTAGCGTCGTGATATAATCGTGTAGCTGTCAAAGAAACCAAATGCTAAGTCATCTTTAATCTCACAGAATGTACTTCAAATAAAGAGTCCCCCCTGCGGGTCCGGGGATCAGAATAGGCCCGAGGTATTCCTGCCTGTCGTAAGAGGCGACTAAAAGGAGTCCCTCCCCCTCAAGGGGGTAGTTAGCGCCTGCGTCCGGAGACGGACGGTTCCACGACCTCTATTTGCGGTCATTTTGCTTTTTCACTTCTCGTTTCTTCCTTCCTTTGGTTGGTTCCTTTCTTTGCTCTTCTCCACCTCACTGTCTTCCTTACTCTTTCCCTTGTCTTCTTCTCCTTGCCATCTCCTTGCCTTCTTCTCCTTGCCTTCTTCTCCTTGCCTTCTCCTTGCCTTCTTCTCCTTGCCTTCTCATTGCCTTCTTCTCCTTGCCTTCTCATTGCCTTCTTCTCCTTGCCTTCTCTGGTCTCCGCCTTGGCGTTTGAGACAGTCTGTCCTCTCTCTCCCTCTCTCTCTTCTTTTTCCTCTTTTTCCTTCCTCCCTGTGCGCGGCTGAAGGCCGACCCACGCGTTCGCACACATAGCGGGTGACGGGGTAATGCGTAATTCCCCGCCCTGGGTAGACATGTAAGGCACGCACGTACCCCCTGGTAAAGGCCAGGCCCAGGGAGGGGTGATTGCCTGAGCTGATACCTTCTGACCATGCCGATTGGTCCCTCCGTCTGTTTCTCGGGAGGTGTGACCTGAGGTGTAAACATTCACCGAAGGCGGGAGTGCCCTCTGAGAGGGTCGCCACAAGGAAGGAGCGCGCCATCGGAGACGCTGGCAATCATGGGGGATTCCTCCGCAATGGATTTCACTCCATCTCTCTCGACTTCTGCCCAAAAACGGAAACTTGACCAGCCACCAGTGACAAAAGTACTACCGCCTGCCCCACAGTTCCTCGTCGTTTCTCGATCTGAGGACGGAAAGGATTTTTCCTCTGTCAACCCTTTCGTTATCCATAAGGGCGTAGATGCCATAGCCCGATCTGTCAAATCTTCTACCAGGTTGCGTAACGGTACCTTATTACTAGAAACTGAGAGCGCCTTTCAGGCACAAAAACTGCTTCGGGCCACACTCCTGTACACGTTCCCTGTCCGGGTGGAGGCTCACCGAACTTTGAATTCGTCTCGTGGTGTGGTCTATACTAGATCCCTCGACGGATTGACTGACGAGGAGATTCAATCTTTCCTCGCTGAGCAGGGCGTGACGGCTGTCCATAGGGTCATGAAAAAGGTCAACAATGACCTTGTACCGACCCGGACACTTTTCTTGACCTTTGATAGTGTTAAGCTGCCATCGCGCATCAAGGCGGGCTACGAGGTTATTTCTGTTCGTCCCTATGTCCCGACACCTACGCGCTGCTACCAGTGTCAGCGTTTCAATCACACTCGACAGTCTTGTTCCAATGCGGCTAAATGTGTCACTTGTGGCAGGGATGCCCATGAGGGTGACTGTCCACCTCCGTCTCCTCGTTGTGTGAACTGTCAGGGTGACCATGCCGCATCCTCCCGCGACTGTCCTGTCTATAAGGAAGAACGCTGTATCCAAGAAACTCGGGTCAAAGAGAAAGTGTCCACCTCGGCTGCTAGCAAGCTATTGGCTAGTAGGAAGCCCACGCTGCTCCCAGCGGGGAAATACAGTACTGTTCTCGCCTCTCCTCGGACTACCAGGGAGGTGGCAACACAGACATGCGGTCTGACCTTCAGCACCACGGTCGTCCGTTCGGCCAGTGCTAAGATCGCGCGGTCGACGTCTCCTGTTCCTCCCATCACCCCACAGACACCAGCCCCTTCATCAGCTTCTGCTAAGACAAAGACCCCAAAGTCAGATGCACGGGCCTTCAAGAAGGAACCGTCCCATGCAGACTTCCTACGTACCTCGACCTCCCAGCCTTCGACAGGTACTTCCACCAAACGACCTTCCAAGAAGGCTCATAGGAAGCACAGTTCTCCTTCTCTGCCACGGCACATTTCTTCTCCTGCGCCACCCAGTGGTTGCCGCCCCAGGCCGTCATCCGTTTCGCCTGGCCGCACCGCTGGTAGCCGAACATCTGGCCGTTCACTGGCGGAGGAAGCTCCCCCTCCCAGCCATCTTCCCAAGATGGCCGATGAACCTATAGACCCAATGGACGATGACTGTCCGCCTACTGATAGCGGCGGCAGTGCTCGCTCGAAGCCAGGCCCTCAGCGGCCTTCGAGGTGACCCCTTCTTTCATCTTCCTTTTTTTCTTACGATGGCACTTATTCACTGGAATATTCGCAACATTCGCTCCAACCGAGAGGACTTGAAGTTGCTGCTCCGCTTGCACCGTCCGCTCGTCGTAGCCCTCCAGGAAACGAAGCTACGCCCATGCGATCAAATTGCCTTGGCACACTACACCTCTGTGCGTTTTGACCTACCCCCTGTGGTAGGTATCCCGGCTCATGGAGGGGTTATGTTGCTGGTCCGGGATGATATTTACTACGATCCCATCACGTTGCACACCGGCCTGCAGGCAGTTGCCATCCGCATTACTCTCCCCACTTTTACATTTTCCATTTGTACCGTTTACACTCCATCGTCGTCTGCCGTTACCAGGGCAGACGTGATGCAACTTATTGCTCAGCTACCTGCACCATTTTTGTTAACTGGAGACTTCAATGCCCACCATCCCCTTTGGGGCTCTCCAGCATCCTGCCCCAGGGGCTCCCTGTTAGCAGACCTTTTCAACCAGCTCAATCTTGTCTGCCTCAATACTGGCGCCCCTACTTTTCTTTCGGACACATCTCACACCTATTCCCATTTAGACCTCTCTATATGTACTCCCCAACTTGCACGCCGGTTTGAGTGGTATGCACTTTCTGATACATATTCGAGCGACCACTTCCCGTGTGTTATCCATCTCCTGCAGCATACCCCCTCTCCATGCTCATCTAGTTGGACCATCTCCAAAGCAGACTGGGGGCTCTTCTCTTCCAGGGCGACCTTTCAGGATCAAACCTTCACAAGCTGCGATAGTCAGGTCGCACACCTCACGGAAGTCATTCTCACTGCTGCTGAATATTCCATCCCTCACCCTACTTCTTCTCCACGTCGCGTACCGGTCCCCTGGTGGACCGCAGCATGTAGAGACGCTTTACGTGCTCGTCGACGTGCTTTACGCACCTTTAAACGCCACCCTACAGTGGCGAATTGTATCAATTATAAACGATTACGTGCACAGTGTCGTCGTATTATTAAAGAAAGCAAGAAAGCCAGCTGGGCTGCTTTCACAAGCACCTTCAACAGTTTTACAGGCAGAGGAGGCTAGGCCACCTAACTTCCGCTCCTCGAATCGTGAAAGTTATAATGCCCCATTCACCATGAGGGAACTCGAAAACGCACTTGGCCGATCACGGTCCTCCGCTCCAGGGCCTGATTCTATTCATATTCAGATGCTGAAGAACCTTTCTCCTGTGGGTAAAGGTTTTCTTCTTCGTACTTACAATCGCATCTGGATTGAGGGACATGTTCCCGCATGCTGGCGCGAGTCTATTGTTGTCCCGATTCCTAAGCCGGGGAAGGACAAGCACTTGCCTTCCAGTTATCAACCCATCTCGCTTACCAGCTGTGTCTGTAAAGTGATGGAGCGAATGGTTAACTCTCGATTGGTTTGGCTGCTCGAGTCTCGACGCCTACTTACCAATGTACAATGTGGATTTCGTAGGCGCCGCTCTGCTGTTGACCATCTGGTTACATGTCGACCTTCATTATGAATAACTTCTTGCGGAATCGCCCGACCGCGGCTGTGTTCTTTGATTTGGAGAAGGCTTACGACACCTGTTGGAGGGCTGGCATTCTCCGCACCATGCATACATGGGGCCTTCGCGGTCGCCTCCCTCTTTTTATTCGTTCCTTTTTAATGGATCGACAGTTCAGGGTACGTGTGGGTTCTGTCCTGTCAGACACCTTTCGCCAGGAGAATGGGGTGCCACAGGGCTCAGTTTTGAGCGTCGCTCTCTTCGCCATAGCGATCAATCCAATAATGGATTGCCTCCCAGCTGATGTATCAGGCTCCCTTTTCGTGGACGATTTTACCATCTATTGCAGCGCGCAGCGTACGTGTTTCCTGGAGCGCTGTCTTCAGCGTTCTCTTGACCGTCTTTACTCCTGGAGTGTCGCCAATGGCTTCCGTTTTTCTGCCGAGAAGACGGTCTGTATTAACTTCTGGCGCTACAAAGAGTTTCTCCCACCGTCCTTACGACTCGGTCCCGTTGCTCTCCCATTCGTGGAGACAACAAAATTTTTAGGTCTTACATTTGACAGGAAACTTAGTTGGTCTCCACATGTGTCATATTTGGCTGCCCGTTGTACCCGTTCTCTAAATGTCCTCCGTGTTCTCAGTGGTATGTCGTGGGGAGCGGATCGAACCGTCCTACTTCGCCTATATCGGTCGATCGTCCGCTCCAAGCTGGATTATGGGAGCTTCGTATACTCCTCTGCACGGCCATCCATCTTACGCCGCCTCAACTCCATACAACATCGGGGTTTACGACTTGCGATCGGAGCGTTTTATACTAGTCCCGTCGAGAGTCTTCATGCTGACGCTGGTGAGTTGCCACTCACCTACCGGCGCGATATACTGCTTTGTCGGTATGCCTGTCGGCTACTGGCAATGCCCGACCGCCCGTCTTATCGTTCCTTTTTTGATGACTCTCTCGACCGTCAATACGGGTTGTATGTCTCTGCCCTGCTACCCCCTGGAGTTCGCTTTCGTCGCCTCCTTCAACACCTTAATTTTTCACTCCCTGCAACCTTTCGAGTGGGCGAGAGCCACACGCCACCTTGGCTCCAGGCTCAGGTTCGCGTCCACCTTGACCTCTGCTCGCTCCCGAAGGAGGTTACCCCCGGTTCAGTCTACCACTCCCGTTTTGTCGAACTTCGTTCGAAGTTCATTAATATGACCTTCATTAATACAGATGGCTCTAAGACCAATGACGGGGTCGGGTGTTCTTTTATTGTCGGGGCACAAAGTTTCAAATACCGGCTCCATGGCCATTGTTCGGTCTTCACAGCTGAGCTCTTTGCCCTCTACCAGGCTGTTCTTTACATCTGCCGCCACCGACATTCTGCATATGTCATCTGCTCCGGTTCCCTGAGCGCTATCCAGAGCCTCAGTGATCCGTACCCAGTTCACCCTTTCGTGCACCGGATCCAACGCTCTCTTCAGCAGCTGGTGGACGTCGGTTCTCTGGTTAGCTTTATGTGGGTTCCTGGCCATGTCGGTATCCCTGGGAACGAAGCTGCAGATGCCGCGGCCAAGGCTGCGGTCCTCCAGCCTCGGACAGCTTCTTGTTGTGTCCCTTCGTCAGATTGTAGCAGGGTCATTTGTCGGCGCATTTTATCGCTGTGGCATGCCGATTGGGCTGCACTTACAGACAACAAGCTTCGGGCCTTGAAACCTCTTCCCGTGGCTTGGACGTCCTCCTCACACCCTTCTCGGCGGGAGGAGGTAGTTTTGGCCCGGTTACGAATTGGACACTGCCGGTTCAGCCATCGCCATCTGCTGACGGCTGCGCCGGCGCCGTTCTGCCCATGTGGGCAATTGCTGACGGTCCGCCACATTTTAACGTCCTGTCCGGATTTTAACACACTGCGTCTTGATCTTGGCCTGCCATGTACTCTAGAAGCCATTTTAGCGGATGACCCACGAACAGCTGCTCGCGTTCTTCATTTTATCAATTTGACAACCCTCTCTCAGGCCATTTGATTATGCTGTTTTCTTTTTTTAATCCTATGACTGTCAGTCTGTCTTTTATCGTGTTTTCCGTTTCGTTGCTGTTTTAAACTTGTGACTCGCGGTGCATTCCTAACGTAGTTTGGGCGCTAATGACCGTTGAAGTTGTGCGCCCTAAAACCACAAAAAAAATAAAAAAATAAAGAGTATCTTTTCAAGTAAACCAAAATGTTGCATTAAAATCTCATTATCAGTATATGTTCTAAGTATGTAAGCCTGATAGTCGTTACGTAATCGTGCAACCAACAAGCAAGAATGTACAAATAACAACACTGTGTCGTCTGTTCAAAATAACAATGCATTTGTAATTTCTGTTTAAATATGTTCTCTTGGTTCTTGACTCGATATTTAACTTCAAACATTGTTGCACGATAACAGTTTCTGCATGATAACAGTTTCTAAGTCTGACAATGCATACTAGAAATGTGAAGTGAAAAGTTTTATGGCAAAGACAAAGTTAAAAAGCAGATTATCTTTCAATAAACGGTTTTACATGTGAAATGTGGTGTAACCCTTTACTCTTCCTAGTACGCAGAGTTTTAACTTTAACGTAATTATCATGTGGTATACGTCGGTAAAGAATACTGGAATTTTTCTCAAGGTTAGCGTCTGTTATTTTTCTCTGAACCAGCCGGCGCACGCGGCTGCCTGCGGTACGAGTCATTGTCTGTTCCTTTGTTGGCGCGCGTCGTTATTGGGATTTGGAGACCTAACTTCTACAAATTCACCTTGTCGAGAGGGCCCTGCTCTGTTTGAATCCCGCCAGTTCTGACGCAATTCAGGTCTGTCGTTACGATCATATCGTCTGTCGTCATGTCGGTAGATTCCATAGTTTCTTTCTTGTCGGTCACGTGGTGGAGAATTTCTCCCTGAATCGTAACTGCGTGCTGGACCGTTGCGTAGTTATTCTGTCTCCTCTGATAATATTTATTTTGGTTCCCATATTGTCTGTTTCTCTGAAAGTCTCTGTGATAGTCATTACCGCGGAGAGGTGATCTTTCCCTGTAATTATTACTACTCTGCCAACGGTCGTCATATGGGTGGTGTCTGTTTTGGTCACGATTTGTGTTGTGAGAATAGCCTTGTCGCGTCCAGTTATTATTTCTTTCATCGCAGAATTGCGACGGATGTGACCTGTAATTGTTGTGTTCCTGTTTTCGCGTTCCGCGGTTGTCAGTGTCAATTTCTAATTCTTGTAAGAGTCCCTGAAAAGCTTTAATGTCGTCTTTGCAACGTCCTGCCAAAATAATATGTCGTAAATGTTCAGGCAATTTGATTAAGCAAATGCGGATGTGTTCTGAGGGGCTGTATGGGTTTGACAGGTACTGATTCTTGTGCAACATGTCTTCAAAATATTTCACAAGACTGGAAAATTCAGATTGTTCGAAATGTTTCATCATTATGATGCCATGTTTTACTCGGTCTTGTGTGTCTTGAGACCAGTATTCAGAGAGGAAGGCATGGTAAAACTCTCCTTCACTGTGGCAATCGTGAATGACCGATCGCATTCTTACAGCTGGTTCGTTCTCCAGGTAGCCACACATAAATTCTAATCTGTGTTCTAATGACCAGTTGGGAGGAAAACAATGAGAGAATTGATGAAGCCACGCTTGTGGATGAATGTCGTTGCCAGAATTCTTAAATGTTTTAAATTTACGTGTAGTAATGAACAGCTTATAGTCAAAATCATCATGTCGGCGAGTCGCATATCGGTTATTGTTACGTCGTTTCGGCGGTTCCATTTCAAAATTCGGTGCACCTTGCCAATTTCTTTCATAATTTCCGAAATGTCCTGTGTTATTATTTTGTGGTTGTTCCGTATTTCTATGTCCCTCTTCCCGTACTGGAGCGCGAGTGTCCTCTGAAATATGTAATTCTTGTATTACTTGTGCCAACTGATCTTGTACTTCCCGGATTTCTCTTTTGTACTGTGTATTGATTTGATTTTGATTTTGTTTGAATTTTCTAATTTGTTCCTACTCTTCAGTGTCATTAAAGACTACCGGTTTTGTGTCATTCAGATCATCATCCACCTTCATAGATAAATTATTTAGCTGATCCGAAAGTTCAACTACTTTCTCTGATAATGAACTAATTTCCTCCATGTGTCTTTCTGAACCAATTTTCAGAGTATCTACTGTGTCCTTTAAGTTTTCTTGTGTTTTTGCAAGTTGCGTAACCGAATCGGTAGATGCAACTGAGTCAATTTTAGCTTGCAAGGTCTCATGATTTTCATGAACTATAGTTTGCAGTTCTTTTATGGCTGCTTCGTTATTCTGTAATGCATTTTCATGACGCCAAAAAATAGGTTGAAAATGCTCACAAATCTGTGTTTTTACGTCATTACAGACTTTTTGACATTTCGATTCAATGTTATGTAACTCAGTAGTTAAATCTTCACGTGTTTGTTCAAGTGTGGTGTCTAACTTTTGAAGCTGTTGCTGTGTTTGTGTCTGATTTTGTTCCATTGTGTCTAACTTTTGAAGCTTTTGCTGTGTTTGTCTCTGATTTCGTTCCATTGTGTCTAACTTTTGAAGATTTTGTTCCATTATGTCTAACTTTTGAGGCTTTTGTCCCATTTGTTGCATTAATTGTAATAACAATGCACTGGTGTCTCAAACATGTTCCTCAGTGCTATTCGGCAATGCATTTGAACCGGCAATATTCGCAATTTGAAAAGCAGAAAATGTGTCTTGACTTATTTGAGAAAACGGTGAGGACCCAAAACCTGAAACTACAGTATTTGCAAGATTGTGTCCTGTCATTTCGGATTCCTGAGGCAAGCTGTTGCCGACCGATCGATCGATAATGCTTCCCTGTTCACTAATTGTTTCACTGTCTACACCATTGTTTGCAACACTCTCCATTTCCCTATGCACAATTACCAAATTACTACTTTGAACATTAGTTAATTCATTACTCGGTGGCGCTAACACACTGCTTTCGTCTTCACTGTCATTTCTCAGTTTACTTTGGAGCCTAGTATTACGTTTTTCACACGCCATTATTGTCACAATATTTCACACGATAACACAGAAAAGCACAATTTGAAGAGCAGAAATAAGAGAACACATTAGCATAGCACTGAAAATAATATCTCGTTAATTGCAAGCGCAGCTGCGAAATACTTGCTGCAAATCTACATGCATGCCACACCTGTTTTACTGTACAACAACGAAAAACTACAACTACAAAGGAAATTCTCTCTATAATTACGCGCTAGCAATAAACAAAAGCTACACTAATTACACAAACTACAAGAAAAAATCAGAAGATTCCAGTGAGGTACCCTCGGCTAAGGGTCGACACATGATACGTCCCCTTAGAACAATTCTACAAGACTGTGCTTATCCTGACACACAATATTTTTAGCGCAACGCAATCTGACTTTCAATAATCCCTACAAAAGAATGGCCCTGACTAACATTAACCTATACCTTTCACAAATCAATTACCTCACAAAAATCTTCGTTCCTCAAGCTACTGCAATACAGCGAGCGCCACTACTGCCAGCTAAATAAAAGATTCAAACTACTGAAGGCACTAACTACTGATAGGCATAGTTAGCAAATGAAAGATTTTAATAAAGAACAAACAATGTATTTACCTTAATAGTGTTGAAAACTCATAATATACATAGCAGTTCATGACATCCAGTCTTACAAGTTTCAAAACTCCGCCATTTCTCTCCCCACATCCACCACTGCTGGCGGCTCACCTCCAACTGCCGAACGCTATGCGCTGTTAACATCCAGCTGCCCAACACTACAATGGCAGACAACAATGCAAACTAGCCACAGACTGCACACAGCACAGCCAGTGATTTTCATACAGAGCGCTACGTGGCGTTACCAATAAGAAAACCTAAACAGCCTACATACATAGCCCCCAAGCTTCCCACAAAAATTTTACAAATTTTTTTGGGCACTGGCCAATACCTATTTGTTAATTTTTTTTTCATAATTACAATAACAAAGAATTCAAATGCACACACTTATTGATACAATGTTGGTCAAAAGCTAAAATTTTCTCACTGTCCATAAAGACAGTGGTGATCATCCATCACAGTAAAATTGCAGTGTTTTTCTCAAAGTCTGAGCAGTAATTGAAAATGCGCACGGAAGTAGTGGATTTCCATGCAGTCTTGAAGAAGTAGTGTTGTCCTTCCAACGGAAAGACAGTGCTGACTCTCGACATGCAGACAGGTAATGGGCCACAACAGAGCAAACTCACAGCAGAGTCATTCGAAGTTTTGAAGAATATTGGTAGGTAGGTCTGTAGATGAATTTATAAAGTACCGTGAGCAAAGGAACATATTTTTAAGTCGCTACTTGCAACTTCATTGTGTTGCTAGGTATTTTTTACACTAATCAACAGCATTTGTAATGCATTATATGTCATATGCTTCCGTGTGATGTAGACTGTGTGACAATGTTTCATGGTGTCTCCATTGGGTTATAATAATGCCACACTGTGAATCTAGAAGCAGGAAAACAGTCTGTCGAGTTTTGAAACTGTTGGAACAATTATATTTAAGGGCAATTGCTATAGCTGTTAACTTACATGTGGACTAATTGCAGATCTATGTTTGTCGTTCACGCGCATTGAGACGTTGGTTGTTCCCAGTCCTGTATAACGAACTGTTTTCTATGAATTACAGGGCATGCCCTACAGTAAAAAGTTGTATGAAACATCTAATGCACATAAGTCCACAGGAACTTCGCATCGTAATCAGAATAACACAGGCACTGCAACGTCGTATTTATCTGCCGATACCGGTCAAGCGACTTTCAAGAAAAACGCCTGACCTGTTAGGGGATATACATAATGGATGTACGAGTACAGGTCGTAAATGCGTGGTTGACGACATATGGAAGTTTGGGTCTGGCCGTGAGTCGTGCACCGATAACCAAATGGTACGTCAGTCTGCTTTCCGCAGCGCTGCGGCGATGGCGTCCAGTTTACGTCCCGTCTGCGCGGTCCCGAGTGTCCGTAGTTGTTTACTATTTCGTCGCCGCTAGTTTAGAGTCCATCACCACTGACGTAATATGGCACATTCATACAGACAAACCACCATCAAGATCAGTTCTTAACCCGATCATGCATGGGCGCGAGCTTTTGAAGTGGAAAGTTTTATGCGTGACGACGTTAAAATTGATCCACAAGACACAGTTGGTATCCATCTCTATCACGAGCAGTGTTGTTTGCGTCAAGTTAGTAAGTGACGAGGTGTGCAACAGAATCGTGCGCGCACGTGCGAACGATCTTACATTCAAACGTTCTGATGGCCATATTGGGGCAGTCTCTATAGATCACGCGGGGTCTTCGAACTCCCCTTCGAAATACCACCTGACGTAGTCACCGCGGCTTTACAGCCATACGGCAGAGTGGTCAGCCACATGGCCGAAAAATGGACCACCTTTACAACGTACCCGGTTCTTAACGGGGTAAGACAGATCAAAATTGAACTGATAAAACATGTACCATCCTATCTTGTCATCGTCGGATGCAGGGCGATAATTATGTATGTCGCACTAGCTCCGGTTGTGACCAAGAAGGACACGACAGGTCGGATTGTCTCCGGCGACGGCTTGCGCAAATCCCGACAGGTGAAACTATGCCTCCTTCTGCGGTGACGACCCTTCCCCTCAATTATGCCGGCTTTGCTCGGGCGGCCAACCTTTCCCCTTCCGACCACATTCGTCCGATAGCCGCCCCCGATAGCGAGGCCACGATGGATTCTGCAATACTGCATCCGGCCACTACAACGACGCTCCCTCCTGAGGATAATCACCGATCGACCTTGCAAGGAAACACGGATGATAGGATGAACATTGACCCACGGGTTGTGCCGACAGCGGCTTTTCTACCAGACGCCGGAGCAGCTGAAGAGATCCACCCACATTCGGATACTGAAACACACGTCCGTAAACAGCGCTCTCAGCGGAAACACAAGAGACGCCGGCATGCTCCATGGGACGAGTGCTTGCAGCGAATGTCTGACATGGATTGTGGACAGTCAGACGACGGTACTGGCGGTACAGAGGCCGCAGTAACATCCCATCTAACAGATCGCCATGGTGACGGTTTCAGTCCCTCCGACCCCACGGAACAGCAGGATCACACGCAGAGAGCCGCTGCCGATTACCAGCCAGTAGGGCCGAAGGAGTCTGCGCCGAGTGTCGCAGCAGCCACCAGCAGCCGATGGTATTTCATGGCGACTGGGCCGACGACGGTGAGGAAAACTCCTTGCCCATAGTGTCGGACGACAAGCGGTGGAATTCACCCCACCAGTGCTGATCCTTTTCCACCATCAGTGACAGCGACGAGACAGCCTGACGTCACGTGCACACACCCCTTACAAGGGTGTTGATGGCCAACACAGGTGACATGGATAGACCTCAAACTTATCATGTTGTGACTATCAACGCCAACACTATACGGACAAGCGCTAAGTTATCCTTGCTGCAGGATATGATGAATTCTGCTTCCATCGATATAGCCCTTCTCCAGGGGGTGTGTGTCGGCGACTTCCCAGGCATGTACGGTTAAGACGTATGCGTCTCTTCAGCATCTCCCACATGCATCGGCGTCGCTGTACTTCTTCGGGAAGGGATAGTGGCGGACGATATCCTGGGGCAAGGGGAACGGCACGCACAGTACTGGGTATCCGCCTTTTCAATATCTATGCACCTTCAGGGACGGGCAAATGTCGCGAACGTTCACGATTCTTTGCGGAAGACGTCGTTCCGCTCTTCAAAGGCCGCCACGGCCATATGGTGTTCGGAGGTAACTAAAATTACGTACTGGCACCCAGAGACCAACTCTCACAACATAATGCGTTCCCGGAACTCGAGACGCTAATCCGAGACCTGCAGATGGTGGACACTTGGGAACATCTTCACGGCCACCGACCGAGATTCAAACACATCACGAGTCACTCTTCCAGTGGCATCGACCGGATTTATGTCTCACGCCCTCTTGCCGCTGGGACGTGGGACGCGGGATGCGGAACTGTGGCCTGCAGCTTTCTCGGACCACTCTGCTTACAACTGTGTCATCACCCTACGGCGACAAAAAGCGTGGAGAAGTCGCAGCCCTTGGATATTAAACGTTGCTCACATGCCGTATCCGGATAGTCGCCAAGCCGTTGAGGATACCTGGCATTCGTGTGAAAATCGCCTCCGTGCATATCCCAAAACGATACGCTGGTGGTTGGACGGCGCCAAACCGGCACTGAGGCGAACGTTGATAAACTACGGTAGCGACTACGACGCTTGGACTGATATACTCTCGATTTTTACTTTCGATTTTTACTTCAGGTTACTGCGAGACTGCGATGCTATGGCGCCGTCTCCGGAACGACAAAAATGGTTCAAATGGCTCTGAGCACTATGGGACTTAACTGCTGTGGTCATCAGTCCCCTAGAACTTAGAACTACTAAAACCTAATAACCTAAGGACATCACACACATCCATGCCCGAGGCAGGATTCGAATCTGCGACCGTAGTGGTCGCGCAGTTCCAGACTGTAGCGCCTAGAACCGCTCGGCCACCAGGGCCGGCTCCGGTACGACAAACGGTGGTCCATCGTGATAAACTCAGATCACCGCTAATATGCGACGCTACCTAAAGGGGGTGGTCACTCGCTCGAGAACGCAGTATAGGATAGCGAGCGAACGCCCGCCTGTGTTCCACGTACTTCATGAACGCAAACGATGCCAAAGAACGCTGATACGCTTCATCGACACGGAGGCCCGTCGTCACTTCACCACGCAACAAGACATAAACACAGCGTTCTCGACGATTATTTCCAGCTCTATTCAGTTCAGTATCCTGATCAGACAGCACTGGAGGACGTCTCTGAGACGATTTACGGCACCGCCACCCCGACATTAGAAGCGGCCTTGATGGAAGAAATTATGGAAAAAAAAAACTGATCGACATCATTAGAAAAGGAGCTGTAAACAAATCTCTGGGTCCTAAAGGCCTTCCCTTGGAATTTTACCGGACATCTCCAGATGTGCCGCTCCCAGTGGTGTTTGTAGAAGGGATGACTATTCCTATTCACAATCCATCCGGTGGCTCACGGATGCAGGACCACCGCCCGCTGACGCTATTGAATTGCGACTTTAATATCTTTTCTCGATTGTCGGCGGCGCGAATACACCAGACTTTATAATACGTAATCTCATCCGATCATACGTCATTAGGAGGCGACAATAATATTCAAATAGCACTCAGTGAATATCGTGACTTGATCTCACTGGCGACGGCATGTCATCTGAAGGGTGCGCCGGCGGCACTCGATTTCGGTCAAGCTTTCGATCGTGTGGACCACGACTATTTGGAAGCGGTCCTCCAACATATGCAATACCCACAGCCATTCGTCACTGTCGTCGTGCGACTACTCCGTGGCGTGACATCCGAGGTGATCGTCAACGGCCGACCTACGCAACCCCTCACCATTTCTCGATCGATACGCCAAGGCTGGTTTCTATCCACTTTACTTTACGCTGTGGCCATGGAACCACTCCTGTGCGACCTGCGCCAACGACTAACGGTTATGACATTACGAGGCCACACTTTCCGATGTAAAGCATACGCCGACGACCTGGTAATTGTCATCCGCAACGGCGACGACACCGCCAGTGCACTGAATTGGATATCTGCATATAGCATGGCCACTGGTATCGACATCGCAAAATCAGTGGCGACGAACATCGGGTTCGGACTGCCTGAGGACAGCGACGTCCCCTTACAGCTCAGAGATACTTCCAAATGCCTCGGCATTGATTTCACAGGAGATATACGACGAACCGGTGCTTACAACTTTCGATGACTTTTACAAAATGTTCGGACTGGGACTGGGATAGCCAACAACCGCCTACGAGCACTGGACATCGTTCAGCGGACTCAGTATGTCCACACACATTCAGCGTCACGCATTCTGCACATCGCCCAGACATTGGCTATACCATGAGTTCAGGAATGCTTTTCAAGATCAAATATGAGACTCTCACCCTTCCACCTAACCGGGGAGGGCTTGGCCTTTATCACGTTCATGACAGTGCGGTCGCCCTATTTGTAAGCACGTTTGTCAAACTATGGCACCGCCGTCCGGATAGTCTGACGAGTTTATTATTAAAAGAACTACCGCCGCCCTCCTTTTCGCCACTTGTGCGGATACTCCACGTCCCCTCGTCACTCTTCTACATCGGTGCCTTTTAACACGAACTCAAGCCGGCCGAAGTGGCCGTGCGGTTAAAGGCGCTGCAGTCTGGAACCGCAAGACCGCTACGGTCGCAGGTTCGAATCCTGCCTCGGGCATGGATGTTTGTGATGTCCTTAGGTTAGTTAGGTTTAACTAGTTCTAAGTTCTAGGGGACTAATGACCTCAGCAGTTGAGTCCCATAGTGCTCAGAGCCATTTGAACCATAACACGAACTCAGTTACGTTCGCCTTGCCTTACCAGCGACTCGACTGGCGACGGCGCGGACGGTTCATCGCGTCCTGCAGCATGGACGACCCGATAACATAGTGGAGAGGAAGCACCCGAACGTCAACTGGCGAGCGTGTGTAAAGGACGATTCACCACGTAACACTGGACACTGCCGTCACGGCGATGTGGTATATCACTGTCAACGGTAAGCAGGTGACCAGATCAAGGCTACATGCGATCCATTAGGTGGACTCCCCCATTTGGATGAGCTGTGGCTTTCCAGACAACAATGAAAACCGTCTTAGCTGTGGCGAGTCTACAGCAGTGTGAAGCAAATGTCAGCGTACTTTCTTCAAGTGACGCCGAATTATATCGAACCCAAGACTATATTATTCCTAGATGAGACGTATCACCCACGCACGAAAACTAATGCCGTGACGTGGCTTCGTGTACATGCAGTGCATTATTTGTTTCAAAACGCCACTAAGGATATTTTAGACTTTTGGAACTATTTGCAGAAACGACATTGCAAGATCCTCCATAACCGGAAGTATCGACAATATTTTTTCAACTATTTGTGGAGTGCCTTCCACAACCCTGCACGCAGCTGAATCATCACTAAAATTACAAGACGACGATAGAACACTACACGGTGCAACTTGGGATCTACCTTGGTCATTGCGAGAAGTCATACCTGATGATAAAGCAGATGGAGAGTTTCGTCGGGACCGCTCTCATTATGTAGCAGTATTTGCCCCCTTTCCTCTTTTTGTCATCAGTGCGCAGTTTCTGTTTCCCATCCGGTGCAAGATGTAGCACCAATTAATGGTGGTACTGATTCCACCCTGTGGTTTTATTTACTGGCTTCCTTAGCCTCACACTTTGTTCTCTTTCTTTTTGCTCTTTGCTGCAACTATAAGTATGTTTTCAATTATGTGCGCCTCCAATTCGACGCAACAAGTGTACTCATTAGTTTCAGTTACTTACTGATTAAAAGAAAAGGAAATTAATTAATTAAATAAAATTAAAAAATTAAATGAACATTCAAAACAATAAAACCGTTGCATCCTTTGTACCATATCCCCGAGAAAGAGACATTGTGGCCAGGCCTCGGGTTGCAACCCCCGCCCACCTTGCCTTCGCCACCCCACGACCTGATCCATTTTCCATTTAAAAAAATGGTAAGGCGACAGCTCGCGATAAGCGGGAAATTCGGGTTTGATTCCCGTTCCGGCACAAATTTTCATTGTTGTCATTCCATTCTACTCCTGATGGTAGTCATTATCCGCAACTGCGAATTCGTTTGATCTGTTTCGTATCGGCTGTGGTAGCTGCAGTGCCTTTACATCGTAATTAAAATAACACAGGTTCTGCAGTATTGCATTATAAAATTGTATTCTCACAAGGACTGCGAATACGAATTTACGTCCGTTTATGGTTCGGAAAGGCCCTGACTGTGGTGATCTTCTTAATTTGTGTTGACAACTAAGACCACCCTGAAGGGAAAACTTGCCCGTTGTCGCTAAAGAAAAGTTTCCTCTCCTCGTTATGCAAAATCTCTTGGTGACATTCTTAAGTGTTTTGAAACTGTTATGTAAATCGTTACGACTGTCCCGTTCTCGTTGGAAATATTTTACATACGGCCGTAAAAGATGAAAGCGTGAAGTGCCTGTCACAGTTTACGCTGTCTTTACATGGAGACATTTGTCACGCTTATTCATACTTGGGCATTGCGTCAAAAATAACTCGACTAGGTGGTAAACTGGTTATGGCCCTGGATCCACATTCGCAAGGGAAGGGAATAAAACCAGCTTCTTGCCATCTAGAATTTTGGTTTCCCATGATTTCCTTAATCTATAGTGTTGAATGCATAACTGTACCTTCGAAAGAATACTGTGGATATCCTGCGCCATCTCCAGGTCGGTCGCGTCCTTTTCAAAGCAACCATACCGGCGTTTGCTTTGGGCGATTTACGGAAACCACGATAACGTTCAAACTGGTTGGTAGGAAGGTTATCTGAGGTATCGTCCTGCCGAAAGCGAGTGCGGTGCCTTAACCAAACAGTTGCTCAGAGAAATTTGTTGTACGTGTTTGTCACTAACTTCGCACTTAGACTGTGATTAATGGAGAACTAATCATGTAAATGGTCACCGCGTAGCAATATTTTCGTAGAGACGATTTTTTGTACTTGAAAATCATTTCATGCGTTCCAGACGTGAGATGACGCTAATAAGGTCCATGTAACATGCGAGTAACTAACGGGCCAGAGTTTTATTAATGATTAGACCAAACATTGTAATGCATGCCAGCAGGTATATTTTGACCGTATCGAAGTCGAAAGGAGCCTAGCACTGATATACAAATAAATGAATGAAAATTGCGGTTGTATGCATTTTATATATATATATATATATATATATATATATATATATATATAGGGTGGTCCAAAAGTCCGGAAACACCCTGATAAAATCCAAATGGAGTAGCAAACAAGGAAACAGAGTCCCTACACACGAGGAACGGGAAGGGGGAAACTTTATAGGCTATACCACCAACATGGCGACCATCCTGAAAGCCGCCATCTTGGATTCAACTCCAAAATTTCAAATGGGAATGTGGTCATGTGACGTATCAGACAGATAGAGAATTTCACCAGAAATACAATGAAATTGTTGTTTTAAATATTGCTTTATTCATTCTCGGGTTATAGCCAATTATTTGCGGCAGCAGTGGGACGCTCGGCAGCGTGAGTATTACGTATTGAGAAGTCATAAAATTGAAACGGTGCAAAGTGACTATCCCATGCCTGATATGTGTTTAACTGTTAGGTATCATTTACTCATGCTAACGTTTCAATTATTGTTTCCTTATTTACAGGTTACAAAATGTCCTTAACACACGAAGAACGCAATGAAATCATCTTGGTATCAGGAGAAAGAAGCACACGGGTCATTGCTGAGGATTTAAACAGTCGTCACCCAACCAGACAGCCAATCACTCACAGCCTAGTTGCCAAGCTTTTGGCCAAATTCCGAGCAACAGGTTCTGTCGCAGATAAACCTAAGGCTGGGAGACCAAAATCTGCAACCGATGAAGCAACAACAGTGAGCGTGTTGGCATCATTTAACAAGAGTCCGCAACGGAGCACTCGTCGCCTGTCACGAGAATGTGGGGTTAGCCGTAACCCCATACTGCGAATTTTATCGCAGCGCAAATGGCACCCCTTCAAAATTCAGCTGCTCCAACACCTGTAGGAGGATGATCCAGACCGGCGGGTACAGTTCGCAGAATGTGTGACACAGCAGCTACAGATAAACCCACATTTTCCCTATAAGGTGCTGTTCAGTGATGAAGCCAATTTCTTTATCAATGGTGAAGTGAACAAGTAGTATCGCATATACTGGTCCGACACAAATCTGCACTGGATTCATGCTTCCAAATCGGTCGACTCACAAAACGTGATGGTCTGGTGTGGTGTGTGGGGTACCAAAGTCGTTGGACCTTTTTTTATTGATGGTACGTTAACAGCCAACGGTTATCTGAGGTTATTGGATGAAGAAGCGTTTCCCTCGTTGTTAACGGAGGACGGGACATTACCGGAATTCTTCCAGCATGATGGAGCCCCACCTCATTATGGGCACAATGTGCGAGCATAACTGGATGTGCAGTTCCCTCAAAAGTGGATTGGTCGTAGGGGTGCTGTGGGTGGCCACCACATTCACCAGATTTGACTCCTTTGGATTTTTATCTGTGGGGTCATGTCAAATCACTGGTTTATTCTGTGAATATATGAGATTTGCATCATCTAAAGCAGCGCATTGTTGATGCGTGTGGTCAAATTCAGCCAGATGTGTTGGTCAAAGTTCATCAGGACTGTGTTCGGAGGATAGCATTAACAATCCCACATAATGGACAACATATCGAGCCATTCCTATGGCTGTTGGTGGTCTCTCTGGACTGTGTAACATTGGCGTAATCTCTCTTCGGCACATAACACACATGCTGCCGAGCGTCCCAGCGCTGCCACATGTAACTGGTTATAACCGGAGAGTGAATAAAGCTATCTGTTTGATACGTCACTTGACCACATTCCCATTTGAAATTTTGGAGTTGAATCCAAGATGGCGGCTTTCAAGACGGCCGCCATGTTGGTGGCATAGCCTATAAAGTTTCCCCCTTCCAGTTCCTCGTGTGTAGGGACTCTGTTTCCTTGTTTGCTACTCCATTTGAATTTTATGAGGGTGTTTCCGGACTTTTGGACCACCCTGTATATATATATATATATATATATATATATATATATATATATATATATATATATATATATAGAGAGAGAGAGAGAGAGAGAGAGAGAGAGAGAGAGAGAGAGGGGGGGGGGGGAGAGAGAGAGAGAGAGAGAGAGAGAGATAGTTTGTACGGAACCCTTAGTGCGCTAGTCCTACTGCCGCTTCCTCAGAGAGAGTGATGTGTTTTTACAATAATTTCATAGTCCAAGCCGCTCGAAATGAGAGAGAGAGAGAGAGAGAGAGAGAGAGAGGAAAAAATGTAAATAGACACCCTCTTTTGTTTTGGACTTAAAGGCACCTTTGTAAAAATTCTACATTTTATACCTTCATAAACAACTATAACAAGTTTAAGAAATGATGAAAGATGAAACAATGATTCGTATCCATTATTTCTATTCGAAAACAAAGATTTACAAAAAGCTTGTAAAATGGAACTTAAAAAAAGAAGGTGCAAATACGGGCATCCACGAAAAAGTGCAAGAAATCTTTCGAAACATTTTAATGAAATGGGTGAAAACAATACAAAATGGTAGAATAGTCTACAAAAAGAAACTTTCGTACATTTATGCATGAAATCTGACATTATTTACAGTAATCACAAAAGTAAGTAACTCCTTCAGCGCTAGCACAATCTAAGTGTGCCCACTTTTGACACATAACACATTTGATCTACAGCTCTCCTCTCGTGTCTTGAGAGAACTTTTCATCACGAAAGATGCAACCTGCATCGCTTGAGTCTGGTGTATCCCCATCGTTCACATCAGGGTCATTATCGCTGTCCACAAGGTGAGGGCTGCAGTAGCCAGAAGAGTCCAATGATGGATAAGGTAGTTTTGTGGAACAAATTTTCTTTTTTTTTTTTTTTGTTTAGGCCTTTGGATTTTGCACCTCTGTCCAGTGGGAGGCCTGTTACCCCAGAGAAACTCAACCACCTCTTCTTGAGAGCACTTTCATCAAGCTAATTTGTCAACTGATCTTTGTATGGCGTTCCAGCGATGTGGCACTCTGTTGCTGCTCTTGTCCCCGCATTGTGATTCTCTTCTTAAAGTTGAACACAGGAGATATGTCGAATGGTGAAACTACATTTCTTGAAGTCCTTGGAGAACTTGTTTTGAACCCATACTGTTGAATGGGCTCTACCAATTGCACCAAGGGGACAGCTACTCATTGGAGCTTGGGACATTGGGACATGTTGGTTGTCGGGAAAATCATCATTGGCGGGACATAATGTCCCGAAACGCTCATCCATACGGTAACTGTGATTGTAGCCCGTCTTTCTGCAGACGTTAGACCTGCAATTTGTTTCTTCCCTTGCTTCCCTATCACTTTTGGTACTTTGCTTTGGACAATGGACAGGCCTGTCTCATCCACGTTATACCCTCGTTCTGCTGAATATGAGTGTTTTTGAAAGCATAAATGAAAGAAAACCCTCGCATTCTCTTAATTGAAACCTAGCGCTCTGGCATATGAAGTTCCACAAGGTTTGTGAATTGACAGCTGATCCTTGTGTCTCTCACGAAAAAAGTCAGCCCAAGCTCGTCCTGTTTCTCCTTCTTTGAAAGGAGTTGTCAAACTATTTCTCTGGGCAAGTAAAAATGCCATTCTTCTCAGATCCGCCAAAGCGCACCCCAAAGAGTTTTTGATCCATCTCAAGCAGATAAGAATCTAGCTGTTTCTCGAGGTATCCATTTAAAATCGATTTTCTTCCAAGCTTTGACTCTTGAACCGCTTGCTCAGGGATTTTATCAAGAAATCTCTGCAAAGTGGTACGAGGCACTCCGATTGTTCTTGCAGCACCTTTCACAGAAGCGTCCTTTGCTTTCACGGCTGCTATGGCAAGCGTACTATCTGAGATCTATCCCACTGATGCCTCTGGTTCTTACATTGATAGCACTTCATCGGTCTCGGCATTCTGCTAGGACGAACAAAAGCACTAGGGTCTATTATCGCAATATGAAAATTCTATGTGTTTGTCTGTTGCTGCGTGAGTTGTATATATGAACTTTAAACAAAATTCGACTAATAATATCCCCATAAAATCATTTAAATGTTTTACAAGAGAAGAGATGGTGTAATTATGGGCTCTCCTTAAATAGGCGCCCATTTTTACACCAAACCAATGGGCCCATATTTACACCAACCATTCTTAATCAAGTCTAACCTAAAAACGTGTGTAACGAAAACGTGCTTCTAAAAGTAGCTTAGGTTCCGTTATTCTGGATATCACTGAGAAACTGTTTTAAACTAATCATAAGGATATAAAAAGAAAACGATTTCACTTACCTGCCAAACGTCTGCACTCCTGAACAAACACCAATTCACACAATAACCGACGCTGTAACTACACTGCTTGAAATTATGATCGAGAATCTCGACGCTTGTTTTCTGTTATCGATATCCATACTGGCGCCGAATCTGTCATGGGAATTCCAACACTGCATCAAAATCTCTACAGTAGTTCCTGAGAGTAGCTCAGACATACAAAAAGAAGCCAGGCAGAATGGATCAATATTAGCTATTTCTAGGAACTGTTTTCTTAGTTCTAAAAAGCCTCTTCTCAAAATATCTGCATCAGAATTACAGTATTCGACAATTTCTTTTTTCCTATTGAACACATAATTTTCTTTAACTCTTGAGCTGTGCCATTTGAGAAACGCTTGTCTATCTTTTGGATTCATAGTGTCAACACAATAATTCGAATATCTGGAATAGGTCCTATATAATTTCCATTTTCTTGTGTATTGAACAAATGTGGGAATTATCCCTTCCTCAGTTATTTAATATCAAATGTTTTTGGAAAACTTGTAAGAGGACCTTGTACAAAATTACTGCTATCTATAATTTTTAGTTCTAAATGCTTTATCTCCAGTAACATCAATTTAGTTCCTGTGTAGATGGTATATGGCTTTATTGTATTTTCAACACACTACTTCAAAATGTATTGTGAATCATAACCCTTAGCATAATGAGCTATGAATATATAATTCCTGTTTTTATCAGATATCAGCCACCTACAGAATTCTTCATTTGTCTTAAATTTATAAAAGTATCTCCTTTAAAATTATGAACTATTATGAGATTCGGAATAGGTACACCAGTTTCTCGTTGTGCTTCATAATCAAACCGTATGAATCGGTTTATATATGCAGAGCGAGAAGGTTTAATAAAATATTTTATTTACTTACTAAAACGTGACCACAGCTTATATTTATGTTTGTTTCCAGTAATATTTTTCTATTGTGTTTTTGATGAATCATGAATGCAATGTAAGTTGTAATGGAAAAAAGATGGTTTTATGTGATAGAATTACAGTTTTACAGTTGTCAGGTTTCGTTCCCTTACTTGTACCGTGAAACCTTGCTTCTTGCCAAATTTCACGGTTCTAGACCAACTGGAAATACCTGTGGGTATTGATCAATGAGATTGCGAGTATCAAAATAGATGACATCAACGGCCGTATCTCTTGATTGCATTGACTTAGAAGCTTCACTTTCTTGCACCGTTAAAGGACGACAGATATTATGTATAACATAAATTTGAACGTGATACGTCTATCGTGAGATAAATGATTCTTAACAGTCCGACAGCCAGACCAGACAGACAGACGGACAAGAAGAAAAAGAGATATTCGTCTACTACACATATGACACGAAAGAAAAGGAGAAGTGTTGACACAGAAAAATTAAGAAAAAATCGAGAAAGAAGCAGTACAAGAACTGGAAAGAGAAAACGAAAGCAACGCCGGAAAAAAATTCAGAATTTTCACATGGCATCCAAGTTACGACGGTTAAATGATGAACAACGGTAGCTGTAGATAAAGACTGACGTGTAAAGACAACCGAATGTTACACGCATATCTAAAATTTGGTATTTTCATCATACTGAATGACAAAACAATAGTAATAGTCTACCAGAATATTATCGCGACTCTGCGCACCATGCAACCGATTTACTGCGCTCATTGGCAGGCAAAAACTTATTTGTTACTGTATTTTGGTTTTCAGCCGAAAATGTTTTCGATAAATTGTCTCAAAACCATGCAGTAACAACAGTGTTGTGACCAGTGTTCGTGCAGCATACGATGTGATGAACATTTAAGTGTGTGAAATTTTCTTATATATTTAAACTCTGTGTTCCTAATCGTCAAGTTGGTATCTAAGAAATTTCTAAAACTTATTTTTGATACAGAAACATGTAAATCTCAGATCAGAGCAACAAGACTATGTGAAAATTTATTTTGAATGGTACGTCAAACAGTTCGTCTGCAAGAAAGCAATCCGTGTTCAATGAAATTTATGTACGTCATCCGACTGCAAAACAAAATGCCTCAGTTTAAAATATTGGCCCTGAATATCGCTAATCTTCAGTCGTGCACACAATCACTGTACCAAGACTGTTATTGTAATTACACAGAAAATGAACATAAAAATCTTTAATTGGTATTAAGCCTCTGAAATGATACTGATATTATTTCTACAAATACACTCTGACAATCACTGTGTGTTACAGTGGTCATGAAATTCGTTGGTAATTAAATTTATTGGCCTACCTGTGCGCACGGAACGCTCGGCTAACCTGTAATTTGTTACTATTGGCGGTAATGATGCGACGGCCAAAAATATAATTTCTTTTGCCGTATTTGCGATGCGCAGTGCAAGATGGTATCTTACGATTTTTCATAAATGCTTCTCAGTACACAACTCGCGATGCACAATGCGATTGTGCAAACAGAGCCCTGAAAGTAAATGAAAAAAGGGAACTAAACTTCACAACTGATAAATGAGAAGAAAGACTCCACATTTAACAGTGCCTCATTAAGCCATAACAACAATGCACGTTTTCATAAAGTTCTCGCACTTAAGCAAGTTAGCAGTATTTCTTAATAGCTCTCCTGTGTACAGTCACCTCCCTTGACAGTTGTCTCAACAGTAATACAAGACTGCTTCATTACAAAATTAAACAGCAACCGCCAACCATCCGGAATGTTCTAGCAATGAGGAGCTACACCGTTACAAATATAAAATACGGCATTGCCTTAAAAGTCAGTTTTTATCATTCTTCAATTAATGTAATCTCATTTGCTCAATATCTTTCCTCACAACATATTATCACAAAATTCTCTTTAAATAATGCTTCTTCCACTACACAGCAGGCCAGCTTCCATCCTTTTTATGCAAAGTACATCCCCGACTGTCCAACACGCTCTCTTACAAATATTCTCTGACTTACTCTGACAAAGCAAAGTTAACATCTCTGATGAACATCTCTGAGTGGTAAGTGAGTGCACTAAAAGATTATTTACTGGGCAAAGCTAACTCACCCACAAAAATAAAAAATTAAATCAATAAAAATTTATTCAAAAAATGAATTCCAGATCGTGGAATTCGTTATTATTTTTAGTTCTATTCATTCCTTAATACTTTAGTTTAATATTACCAACTTCAAAACACTGAAAGTCCCAGTTAGTTATTATTTTATTAAACCTGTCTAGCAAAATAATTTTAAATGTATTAGCAAGCGCCATAAAAATTCCCCCCCCCCCCATATCTAGTTTTTAAATATTTACAGCCTGTAATATGATACAATTCATTTACTTCTAGCTCATTAATCTTTTTAAACAAATTAGAATTGCTTGCATTATTTAGCTTCTTCAGTTGAGTATCCATTTATATAGAACAAAAAAATAATAATATTAAGTTCTTTTATTCTATATAAATGTGACTAATATGTGGGATGAATTTAAATTTGATACTTTTGTTGATAGAAATAGGAAACCAAGAGAGAAGCAAGTTCAGTGTAAAATTTGCAAAGAATATTTTAAACCATCTTTCTATTGTAGAACATTTGAGAAGTGCAGACCATAGTGGAAGTATTAATATATTAAAACAAATGTAGGAAGAAGAATACTTTTTCACTTGCTATTTTTACTTCTCCAAACTTAAGAGCATGCAAAATATCATTATTGTTTAAACTGTTCAACCAAATTGTGTTTTCCAGTAAATATTTAGGTCTGTATATTGCCATACAGACTCCAGCGATTGGTAAATAACAGAATGGATCAATATTAGCTATTTCTAGGAACTGTTTTCTTAGTTCTAAAAAGCCTCTTCTCAAACTATCTGCATCAGAATTACAGTATTCGACAATTTATTTCTTCCTATTGAACACATAATTTTCTTTCAACTCTTGAGCTGTGTCATTTGAGAAATGCTTGTCTGTCTTTCGACTTCATAGTGTCAACACAACAATTCGAATATCTGGAATAAGTCCTATGTAATTTTCATTTTCTTGTGTATTGAACAAATGTGGGAAGTATCCCTTCCTCAATTATTTCAAATCAAATTTTTTTGGTAAACTTATAAGAGGGCCTTATACAAAATTACTGCTATCTATAATTTTTAGTTCTAAATGCTTTATCTCCAGTAACATCAATTTAGTTCCTGTGTAGATGGTATATGGCTTTATTGTATTTTCAACACACTACTTCAAAATGTATTGTGAATCATAACCCTTGGCACAATGAGCTATGAATATATAATTCCTGTTTTTATCAGATATCAGCCACCTACAGAATTCTTCATTTGTCTTAAATTTATAAAAGTATCTCCTTTAAAATTGTGAACTATTATGAGATTCGGAATAGGTACACCAGTTTCTCGTTGTGCTTCATAATCAAACTGTATGAATCGGTTTATATATGTATAGAACTTTCTGTATAGATACAATTCACTCTCTTAGGGAATCCATCTTCACAGCATCTAAACTGTTACCAGCAACTGTTTTACAGTATATGAAGCATTGGTAAACATAAAAATCTTTGAATTCTCCATTAATATAACAACCATCTTTATTACAATCCCCAACTCATCGCTACCTCAGAGATGCTGTGTCCGATCACTCGTGCCCTGACTATAACACCACGTTCAGACTTACTTAAATCTTCATAACCTGCCATTGTATCACCAGTAACCGACCTAACAACTGTAGCAGAGACTTGTTGTCTTATATAGGCACTGCAGACCGCAGCGCCATATTCTGCCTGTTTTCATACCTCTGTATTGGAATACGCGGGCCTATACCATTTTCTTTGGCGCTTCAGTGTATAAATGAAAAGTCTTGGATCCAGTTTCTCAAGTTATCTATCTATCTATCTGTCTGGCCAGAATGGAACTACCACATATCTCATGTACAACAACATCACAAATAAGAATGGTGATCATCAAAATAACTAGTTGTTATATGCACACTGTTAGAATAGATTACCATTAATGTCAGTCATGTGTCTATCAACTTCACTCATTAAATACCTTGGCATTAGATACATGATGAATACCTAAAGATTTACGTTCCCTCAGTGTTTCCCCTTGCACAGCTTTTTCGTGAACAATGTAACGTATGAAAAATGGTCCCTTGTATCAAAGAACTTGTGAGAAAGATGGTAAGACTTCACCATAACCTTTCACCTACATGCAGTCGTTTGACATTCATGCATCGTTGCAACTTCTTCCTATTTTCAGCAGCCCTCTTAATGTTGTATAAGGCTAAATCAATAACTTCATTATGACATAGGCGTCTCTGTTTGGGTAGTGGTACAATTTCTCTGAGTCGGCCAAGTGTCTGCTTTTTCTTTAACACCAGAAGAAGGGACAATGAAGAATCATTTGGTAATTCATTCAATACATTTTGAAACAAATAGCGACTGCTATCCCGAGTGTTGTTTTTTGCTGTGCCAACACAACCTGCAGCAATGCCCAAGCTCCTTCATGCTTTCACAACGGTTTGAAGACGCATGATGCAAGGAGTTAAAGATGGGCTTAATTTTCATAAGATGTAATGAATGCAACCGACGCTGGGATCGGAACTGAGGTCCATTATTAGCAATTATATTGTTTATGTGACCAACTTCCTTCGAAAAGTGTTTAATAAATGCTGCAGATAAAGATTTTGCTGTTGCTCTACTTAGTTGGGTAAATGACACAAATTTCGATGTAAGTTCCACTGCCACAAAAACAAATGAGTAACTATTATTTTTCTGGGAAAGGGGTCCAAATAAATTGGCAGCTGCGAGTTCTCTTAATTTAGTAGGGATTATGGAAAATAGTGGACCAGAGTGGGATACAGTAGGAGGTTTTGCCTTTTGACGTAATTTACATTTTGGAAACACATTACCAATACTTTTCTCCATACTGTGAAAATATCGTGTGTAACATTACTTGAAAACAATATTTTCAGGCCATAAAATGGGCGTAACTCAGGTGAACGCACCACACAAGCTTGTTCTTTAAGTCATTATGAGTACATACCACCCATAATCCTCTATTAATACTCATATTATTGAAAAGAATATTGTTCTGCATCAGATAAAATTGTCTCACAGCTACATTGTATCTCTCAATCATTCCATTTCTCTTTGATTTCCCTCCACATAGGTTCCTTATCTCGTTCCTTAGGGAGCAAGTTTTAGTGAAATTTAATTCTCCAATGCAACCTTCTGAATGTATAAGACATTAAAGTTATTTTCCTGAGAGTGATATTGATTTGTCTACAACCTAACATCAAACGTAATGACCCATTTCTCTTTTCAACAACACGAAGTGGACTGTTGTAAGAACTCACAGCAGGTTCAATGAAATCTTGACCTGAAATCGACTGGATGTCATTCTTTATTCTTTCTTTATACCGCTGAAGTAGCATAACGTGGATCAAAAAACTTTTTATTTTCCTTGACTTTAAATTCATACAAAAAATGTTGCACGGTAGCAGCTTTGTTGAGAAAGACTTCAGAATGTAACTGGAAGATATCGGATGACGCTTGCGTATCTATTCCAGAAGCAGCCTCTGCACTGTCTACTTTATTACATGTAATTTTAGAGATGTCAAAAGACTGTTCCATTTCCTGAAATGTATTGGATTTATGACCAATGGCTTCAGCGGAAGGTTGTGATTTTGACGAAGATAAAAATTTCAAAGAGTTGTCTTCCTCCTGTTTTGTAATCAAATCCTCGAATTGCAGTCGTATTAACTTGCCATCGACTACAGATTTCGCCTGAGCAACATTAAAATTCAGAAAGGCCTTGTTTTCAGTCAAGAAACGGCACCAAATATTACTTAACTAGTCAGAAGTGACAGAATTAAGAAGTTATCAGAGAACTAATGACTTTGCCAAACGAAATCCAAACGTGTTTGGTTTCTGACCTGTACAGTTTTACCAGTAATAATATCCTTAATTTTGGTTCGTTGCAAGGGAAATGTTTGACAGACAATTGAAGCCTGACATTTACTGAAAGCTGTCTCACTGATAACCGAAATAGGACTACGAGAGTCTCAAACCGCTGATTAAGAAGCCTGTCCAACATAAACTGACACTATAAGATGGATTAAGATGATCTGATCGTGTATCTTCTCAAATATCATCAAACTGGACAAAATGTATTCGTCTATCCTCTGAATCCACGACAAAAAATGTTTTTCCTAAGAAAATTTCACCAAAGTCCACTATCATATCTTTAGTTATGTCCCCTACTGTTTGAGGATGTACATCTGTTTCACATTCACTATTATCATCTTACCAAGGCATGTATTAATTACCCAGTGAAAAACATTGATTTCCCTTCAGTTTAGTGCTTAGTCCTCAACAGCCTCTCTGTCACAGTATTATGGACGGTTTCACATAACACCTGTTCCTCATTTCGATTACTAATAGGCTCACACTGTTCACAATGTATCATTTATGTTATATGAATACGGGAATTTTCTGCATCGACAGACTGGTCGTTTGCCTTATGTGCCAAACGCCATCCCTTTGACGGCCCGTCACGTCTAAGTTTATCACGAGGATTATGTGGTCTAATCTCAACTACTTTAGCATGTCGTTCTGGACTAAAATTTCCACGGTTGCGCCTCCCCTGGTTACTTCTTTCGTAATAACTGTTATTATCACTCGAACTAGCTCGTGCGTGGTTGTAATGATTGTCATGCTATCTGAAATCAGTGTTCTCATTCTCTCGATTTGAATTGAAGTTTCGTTTTTCACGCCGTTTACTGCTATTTCTTTCATCATACTGATCTCTGTCGGAATCATCATTACTTCATCCTAAAACCACGACCTCTGTTTCTGTGTCTGAAATCGCTGCGGTTGTGTGACTGATTTGTCAAGTGCCAATTGTTTGAATAATTATGGACTATTAGAGAATTGATTATTCTCTTCATAAATGTTGTTCCGATTCGCGAAATATCCACCACCTGATCTGTTTCGTTGCCGTCTTTATATTTACTTCGAAAGTAAAATTCCTGGCTATCAACTTCTTGCAGTAAATTGAAAAGCCTCATGTCGTCTTACCAGCGGGCTGCCAAAATAATGCATCTTTAGATTAATCAAATAAATTCTTATTAATTCAGAGAGACTTTACGAATTCAGTAAGAAGCGACTCTTGCGCATCATGTGCTGGAAATAATCTGCACGGCCAGTAAAGTCGGACTGATCAAAATTCTTTAGCACAATGATACCGTTTTTGAATGTGTTTTGTGTTGATTCAGACCAGCATGCCGACAAGAATGCGTAATAAAATTCACCTTCCGTCTGGCACTCCTGTGCGATAGCTCTCATTCTTGTGGCTGGTTCAGATCCGAAATAGCCACACATATATTCAAGTTTATGACAAATTGGCCATGAAGATGGGAGACAGTATTGGAATTGTTGAATCCACTATCTGGTATGAATACCATTGGCAGAATTTTGAAAAAGTATGACTTTCAAACCGTAAGAAAACGTCTGTAATCAAATGAGTCATTGTGATGAGAGCGTAAATTATTTTTTGCGCTGTGTGAACCATCCGCACTATTTTGTTCGCATGTCAGTACACCTACATGGCATAAATCAGAAAGTTCGTCAGATGTATCAAAATGTAAAGGGTAGCTGTCGGTAAAATCATTCCCGTGATTGATTTTCCATTCAACGTGCGATAATCGGTCATCAAGTATCCTTACGTCAGACTTGTGCTGTTGATTAATGGTCATTTGTCTCTGTTTAAAGCGATGAAGAGATATTTTTCCGCCTCTGGAAAGGACAAAGGCTGTGAAGCATCAGAATTTTTGTCATTGTTAGTCAGTTGGGTTACGGTTACAGAAAGTTCGTCTACCTGTTTGGTAACTCTATTTAACTCTTCCGGGATAACTGTTTCTTTAGCCTTAAATGACGTGCATTGCTCTTGAAGACGTTGTATCTGGGTTTCAGGCTGAATGTCCTACTATTTTAACTGTAATATTTTGGCCGTTTCATTTTGTTCAACTCTCAACTTTATTTATTACAGAGCTGAATTCCTCATACAAGTCTCGCCTAATCTGTTTCATCTCATCCTTGAAGCACTTAATCTCTTCCCTAAACTTTCTTAAATCTCTTCTTTAAAACTTAGTTTTCCTTAACATTTTTAAACTCTAATATTAGTATCTGCAAAAGATCGTCGCCCTTATCTTTGGCACTATTACCGGAAGGAGTGGAGACTGGCTCAGTTTGATTAATAGCTGTCGGTGCAAAACCTGAATCTCCAACCACAGGAGCTGACCGTTGTAAAAAATTAACATCCTACAGAGTCCCTGTCTAAAGCAGAATCCCCAACTCCACTTTCCTGTTCCATGTTTGATACCGAGAAATCACCCTGATCAGTCCTGTCAGGCATTGTTCTGTCTGTGTCAGTTAAATCAGTAGTGTGAGAGCATCTCTGTTCAACTGTCCCTTCTCAGTAGACAAAATTACCAGAAGATACATCAACTGCAGCTCTAGCATTTGTCCTACCTCTTGTAGATTTGACAATTTGCAAACAAAAAGGAAATCACGCACACACAGAAGATCTACACCACACAAGTAACTACTGAAAATACTTCCTACAAATGTCAACGGAAATAGAAAAATATTTACGTTACCACTGACAGAGGTTACTCTATAAATGGAAGTCAAGCTTCTGATAGTACCACTGTACAGTAAAATGCCTAGCTTCAGTAAAGGACACGATAGTACACTCCATAACTAATCTCTGCCTATCTGACATAATAATGCCTAAAGAATCAGTAAACAAGAACTCTTTTAAATGGGAATATATCATCAGCAAAAGAGCAATGTCAGAATCACTTATTCTAAGCATATCAATAACACTACAGATGCACGAAAATGGAATAATTTCAGTTGCACTACATTCTGTAAAATAACTGTCACAAATCGGTGTCAAAATTGCAGAAAATGCACAAAACTGTATTGCTGTTCAAACAAACCGTGACTGTTCTTCAGAAACTTTATCAATAGTAATAAATATGGAAAACAAACTGTGTTGTTGTAATGGTATACAGGGTATAATTACTTCAGTTGTTGCATCACAAACCTTCAAAGTAATTGCTGTCAAAGCTATTACTGAAATTTAATATGTACATGTTTATAAATAAATAAATAAATCTTCTGCTACCAGTCACGATTTTCTTTATTTTACTATTTGCACGACGCGTTTCGAGAAATAATTCCCATTTTCAAGTGCGTTTTTATGATGTGTGTTAAGCCATTTCTTTTGATGTTGTCAGTGTGTGTGAGTCTGCTTCATTTTGTTGACTTTTACTGTAATACATAAGAAACGCGATTTTTAGTTGGGTATCAATATTTTCTGTGAGGGTGGCTAAAGTTTGAGAACAATTTGTATCTACAGTCGCAGGCTTTCAAAAACCATTTATAGTGGATCAAATCAGAATATGTACATGGTTGCAAAAAGAAAGAAAAAAAACTTTAATTGACTGCAAAAATCAGCAGACTACGGTACCATGTAATTACGCATCCTGAGAGAGAGGTCGACAAGTGGAAGTTTCTTCTATATTTAAACTCGTGTTTGTGTTACATTAGTATCTAAGAAATGCGTAAATCTTTTTTTTTATACCGAAATAAGTAAATTTCAGAGCTGGGCAACGGAACTATGTGAAAATTTACTTTTGAACGGAAGTATGTGGAGCCCAGCTACACGACGCGGAATGCAGACTAGCCGGTACGTCAAACAATTCGTCTGCGAGGAAGCAATCCATTTTCAAAGAAACTTACGTACGCCATCTGACTACAAAACAAAATGACTCAGTTTAAAATGTTGGCCATAATGTTGCTATAATACACTCCTGGAAATGGAAAAAAGAACACATTGACACCGGTGTGTCAGACCCACCATACTTGCTCCGGACACTGCGAGAGGGCTGTACAAGCAATGATCACACGCACGGCACAGCGGACACACCAGGAACCGCGGTGTTGGCCGTCGAATGGCGCTAGCTGCGCAGCATTTGTGCACCGCCGCCGTCAGTGTCAGCCAGTTTGCCGTGGCATACGGAGCTCCATCGCAGTCTTTAACACTGGTAGCATGCCGCGACAGCGTGGACGTGAACCGTATGTGCAGTTGACGGACTTTGAGCTAGGGCGTATAGTGGGCATGCGGGAGGCCGGGTGGACGTACCACCGAATTGCTCAACACGTGGGGCGTGAGGTCTCCACAGTACATCGATGTTGTCGCCAGTGGTCGGCGGAAGGTGCACGTGCCCGTCGACCTGGGACCGGACCGCAGCGACGCACGGATGCACGCCAAGACCGTAGGATCCTACGCAGTGCCGTAGGGGACCGCACCGCCACTTCCCAGCAAATTAGGGACACTGTTGCTCCTGGGGTATAGGCGAGGACCATTCGCAACCGTCTCCATGAAGCTGGGCTACGGTCCCGCACACCGTTAGGCCGTCTTCCGCTCACGCCCCAACATCGTGCAGCCCGCCTCCAGTGGTGTCGCGACAGGCGTGAATGGAGGGACGAATGGAGACGTGTCGTCTTCAGCGATGAGAGTCGCTTCTGCCTTGGTACCAATGATGGTCGTATGCGTGTTTGGCGCCGTGCAGGTGAGCGCCACAATCAGGACTGCATACGACCGAGGCACACAGGGCCAACACCCGGCATCATGGTGTGGGGAGCGATCTCCTACACTGGCCGTACACCACTGGTGATTGTCGAGGGGACACTGAATAGTGCACGGTACATCCAAACCGTCATCGAACCCATCGTTCTACCATTCCTAGACCGGCAAGGGAACTTGCTGTTCCAACAGGACAATGCACGTCCGCATGTATCCCGTGCCACCCAACGTGCTCTAGAAGGTGTAAGTCAACTACCCTGGCCAGCAAAATCTCCGGATCTGTCCCCCATTGAGCATGTTGGGGACTGGATGAAGCGTCGTCTCACGCGGTCTGCACGTCCAGCACGAACGCTGGTCCAACTGAGGCGCCAGGTGGAAATGGCATGGCAAGCCGTTCCACAGGACTACATCCAGCATTTCTACGATCGTCTCCATGGGAGAATAGCAGTCTGCATTGCTGCGAAAGGTGGATATACACTGTACTAGTGCCAACATTGTGCATGCTCTGTTGCCTGTGTCTATGTGCCTGTGGTTCTGTCAGTGTGATCATGTGATGTATCTGACCCCAGGAATGTGTCAATAAAGTTTCCCCTTCCTGGGACAATGAATTCACGGTGTTCTTATTTCAATTTCCAGGAGTGTATAATCTTTATCTTTAGTCTTGCAAACAGTCACTATACCAAGACTGTTTTTGCAGTTACACAGAAAATGCACGTAAAAATTAACGCATCTGACTTTCTGATGAAACTACTTGAAAATTCACATAACAGAACTTTACTGAAATCTTTTATTGGTACTAAGCCTCCGAACTAATACTGATACACTCCTTCAATCACTGTGTCTTCCAGTGGACATGAAATTTAATGGTAATTAAATTTACTGACCTAACTGTGCTGACGGAACGCTCGTCTGCTCTGTAACTTGTTGCTGTTAGGAACAATGATATGACTGTCAAAAATGCGATAGACGGTATCTCACCAATTTTCATAAATGCTTCTCAGTACACACCTCGCGATGTGCAATCCGAGTGTGCAGAGTCATGAAAGTAAATGAAAATGGGGAACAAATCTAAACGACTGATAAATGAGTAAAAAGGCTCCAAGTTTAACTGTGCTTCATTAAGCTATAACAATAATACACTTTTTCATAAACTTCTCACACCTAGACAAATTAGCACTATTTCTTAATAACTCTCCTGTGTAAATTTGCCTCCCTTGACTCTTGTTTCAACTATGCTTCAATACAAGTGTGCTTCATCACAAAATTAAACAGCACACGCCAACTGAAGTGTCGGCAGAAGTGCCAACACCGTTTTGTTTGACGAAGCCGAAATGCACGCTATAAACTCACGCAGGCTGGCGTGAGGTCTGAAACAGGATACGTAATGAATGCTATAAAGAAAAGTACGTAGCTTCTGGAATACTTAACTTTAATCCATAATTGGTGAACATTGGTCTTGTTACTGTACATGCTTCATTAGATACATAGCAAAGGAGAAATGGCGCCTTGCTAGGTCGTAGCAATTGACTTAGCTGAAGGCTATGCTAACTATCGTCTCGGCAAATGAGAGCGTAATTCTCAGTGAACCTTTCCTAGCAACGTCGGCTGTACATCTGGGGCGAGTGCTAGTAAGTCTCTATAGACCTGTCGTGTGGCGGCGCTCCGTTTGCAATTACTGAGAGTGGCGACACGCGGGTCCGTCGTATACTAGCGGACCGCGGCCGATTTAAAGCTACCACCTAGCAAGTGTGGTGTCTGGCGGTGACACCACACCAACCATATGCAATGTTATAACAATGACAAGCTACACAGCTACAAACATAGAAACCAGGATTACCTTAAAAGTTTGCTTTTATCATTCTTCCATTAATATAATCTCATTTGTTCATTATCTTTCCTTACAACACATTACCAAAAAATTATTTTTAAATAATTCTGCCTGCCACCTTTCAGGCCAGCTTCCGTACTTTTTAAACCAAGTACATTGCTAGACTGTCCAATGCACTCTGCTATTGCTACTCTCTGAATTACTCTGAAAAAACAAAGTTAACCTCTCTAACGAAAATCTCAGGTCTCAAACTAAAAACTCGCCTAGTGAAACAGCGACCATCAGGTCGGTGAGCGTTCAGTGACTGTCGTGTTCATTTCTTTACGTATTACAATCTTCAAGACACTCAACATAAGCGCTTGTGCATTACAGGGAATTTTAAATTGTGGACATTCACAGCTGTAGAATTGTATCACGATGAAAAAGACAGCCGTATGATAAATACTTATTTATCAAGCAACTAGTTTCATGGCGTTAGAGCCACATCTTCAACTTGACTACTGACTTCTTGACAGTTGAACACACTTATTACAAGACACAGGGTAAATGAAGTTATTTAAAAGACTTAGCTGTCAGTGGTTAGTGATTTATATCAATGGAACAAGTTGAAAAGTTGTGCTGGACCGGGATTAGAACCTGGGTGACCAGTACACCATCTGGACAATATGGTTCAAACGGTTCTGAGCATTATGGGACTTAACTCCTGAGGTCATCAGTCCCCTAGAACTTAGAACTACTTAAACCTAACTAACCTAAGGACATAACACACATCCATGCCCGAGGCAGGCCTAAAAAACCGCTCGGCCACCCCGGCCGGCCCATCTGGACGCAGTGCTCACCACAACAGCACGGATTGTCCTGCCACGCCTCCTGTCAGCCAGATTCTAGACTTATACCAGACACTACTGATGCAGTGCCTCTGCTTATTAGCCTCACTACTCATGGCATCTGGCCAATTCCTGTAAGATTTTGATCTTGGTGTGCATCTGGAGATGAAAACGTAGTAATCACGGGCATTGGAATGCTGTAGTAGGGGAAGGTGAAGAAGAAATGGTTACGGGAGAATATGGGTTTGGTAGTAGAAATGAGAGGAGAGAAAGACTAACTGAGTTCTGCAAAAATTTCAGCTAGTAATAGCGAATACTCTTTTCAAGAATCACAAGAGGAAGAGGTATACTTTTAAACAGCCGGGAGATACGGGACGATACCAGTTAGATTACGCCATGCTCAGGCAGAGATTCCGAAATCAGGTACTGGACTGTAAAGCGTACCCAGAAACAGACATAGACTCAGCTCGCAATTCAGTAATGATGAAGATTGAGACACAAAGTATGAAGATCGAGTTGAAGTTTCAGAGACTAATCAGGAAGAAACAATGTGCAAATAATTGGGATGAGTAAATCTTAAGAAATGAGGAGATACGCTTGAAGTCGTCTGAGAGTATACATACGGCGATAAGGAATAGCTCAGTAGGCAGTTCAGTTAAAGAGGGATGGACAGGTCTAAAAAGGGCAATCACAGAAGATGAAACGAAAAATATAGGTTCAAGGATGGTAACTGCGAAGAAACCGTGGATAACAGAAGAAATACTTCAGCTAATCGACAAAGGAATGAAGTACAAAAATGTTCACGGAAATTCAGGAAGTCACTTGGGAATAAAATAAATAGGAAGTGCAGAGAAGCTAACGCGAAATAGCTGCAGGAAAAATGAAAAAGGATTGACTGTCGGAAAGACTGACACAGCGCATAGGAGAGACAAAACATCCTTCGGTTAAATTAAAAGCAAGGGTGGCAGTATGAGGAGTGCAATGGGAATCCCACTGCTAAATGCAGGGAAGTGAGTAGAAAGATGAATAGAGTACATTGAAACTCACTATGAGGGGGAGACTTGTCTGATGACGTGATGGAAGAGGAAACAGGAGTCGATAGGAAAGAGAGAGTGGATCGAGCATTAGAGTCAGATTTAAAAGAGCTTTGCAAGATTGAAGATGAAATAAGGTAGAAGAGATATATAACATTCCATCCGAATTTCTAAAACTTTTGGGGGAAGTGACAACAAAACAACTATTCACGTTGGTGTGTAGAATTTATGATACTGTGGATATACCATCAGACTTTCAGAAAAACATTAGCCACATAATTCCGAAGATAGCAAGAACTGACAAGTGCTAAAAATATGGGACAATCATCTTAACAACTCATGCATCCAAGCTGGTGACAAGAGTAATATACATAACAATGGAAAAGAAAATTGAGGCTGCTAGATAACAACCAGTTTGGCTTTAGGAAAGGTAAAGACACCAGAGGCAGTTCTGGCGTTGCGGTTGATAATGGGAACAAGACTGAATAAAAATCAAGACACGTTCATAGTATTTGTAGACCTGGAAAAAGCGTTCGAGAATGTAAAATGATGCGACATGTTTTAAATTCTGAGAAGAAGAGGGTAAGCTATAAAGAAAGACGGGTAATATATAATATGTACAAGAACCAAGAGGGAATTATAAGAGTGGAAGACCAAGAGCGAAGTGCTCTGATTGAAAAGGGTGTAAGAGATGGATGTAGTATTTCCCTCCTGCTGTTCAGTCTAAATATCGAAGAACCAATGACGGAAATAAAAGAAAGATGGAGGCGTGGGTAAAAGGATATGAATGATGAGATTCGCTGATGTCATTGTTATCCTCAGTGAAAGTGTTGACGAATTACAGAATGTGTTGAAAGGAATGGTCAGTCTAATGAGTATATAACATGGATTGAGAGTAAATCGAAAAAAGAGGAAAGTAATGAGAAGTAGCAGAGATGAAAACGGCGAGAAACTTAACATCAGAACTGGGGATCTGGGAGTAGACGAAGTCAAGGAATTCTATCTAGGCAGCAAAATAAAATATGACGGACGGAGCAAGGAGGGCATAAAAAGCAAACTAACACCGGCAGAAAGTGCATTCATGACTAAGAGAAATGTACGAGTGTCAAACGTAGAAACGTGGAAGAAGTTTCTGAGAATGTACGTTTGGAGCACAGCATTGTATGGTATTGAAAGATTGATTGTGATAAAACCGGAACAGAAGAGAATCGAAATATTTGAGATGTGATGCTGCGGAAGAATGTTTAAAGTTAGGTGGACTGATAAGGTAAGAAATGAGGAGGTGAGGAAAAGAATATATGGAGAACACAAACAAGAGGAAGAGACAGGATGATGGGACACCTGTTAAGACAGCGGGCAATAACTTCAATGGTACTAAAGGGAGCTGTAGAGGGTAAAAACTGTAGAGGAAGACAGAGATTGTAATACATCCAGCAGATAATTGAGGACGTATGTTTCAAGTGCTACTGTGAGATGAAAAGGTTGGCACAGGAGAGAAATTCATGGCGGTCGCGTCAAACCAGTCAGATGGCTGATGACTCAAAAAAAAGTCCAGAACGGATTAATTCCTTATCTCTTTTATCTAAAATTAGAAGGCTCAACTCACATAAAAATTTTAAATAACGATATAAATCTTCTTTTTTTGGATATCAATCTTCTTTATTTGGACTTATGTGGTCTGGTTTTCACGTTTCAAGTCACTTACTAATTTACAACCATAATTATCATGATGTACTTAGACTTCTTTCGAAGGATCCGGAATTTTTCGTTTTTTGTTTGGTTGAGATTGTTTTGTACGTACCAGGCAGCCTTTAGTATTATTTCTTGTAAAGTTTGACGCAAAACTGCTTAAGAAATTTTAGTTGTTGATCCTGCAAATACATCCTGGTACTACAAACAATGTCCTGGAGTAGAAGAAACTCGATAAAGCACCCATCAAAGGTTATATAAAAACGTGTGTAATGGGACACAGTCTGGGCTTAGGAAAGTTTTAGGTACAAGTAGAGCAATACTTCCATTACAAATTCTAGCGCAAGACTGCTATGTTCGAGGTAAAAATGTATGATTATGAAAAAGCCTTCGATAGAAATTCTCAAAGGGATGGATATAGATCAGAAAGACATCTGCTGTATAGAAAATTTATATTGGAACCAGACGGCTCAGGGTAAGTTTGATAACGAGATCCGTATAGCAGTCCTAGAAGGATGCATTCTGTCACGCCCGTGTTACTCAATTCGTACTCAGAGAGTATTTTTCAGGAACCGCTTGGAGATACAGTAAAAGGCGGAAAGGTTAACAGACTCTCCATCAAGAACATTCGCTCTAAGCTAATAATACAGTATTGATTGCCGATAATGTAGATGATCTCCAACAGCTCGTAAGCAGTAACCTAGGTCTGAATATAATCACTACAAATACGAATTTTGTGAATGTCACATGACAGTCTGACTCCTTTACAGACTCTAATATACGATTCAGTGGTAGACAAGCTTAAGTGCCATGGACCGTGGTTCTTTGAATATTTGAGAACACACAGCGAGATAAAAATGTCGCATAGGGAATACTCGTAATGCCTTCATAAAATTTAAGAAAATTCTCACTAGATCTAAATCTTACTGTTCGATTTGTAAGATGCTAAATCTGGCCTGTGACTCTATACAGCTCTGAAGGATGGACACAAAAAGTGACAACAGCATGGAAGATCGAGACAGACGAAATGTGGATTACGGTAGAATGCTTAAAATCCATGGACACTAGGAGAAACTTACACCACAGTACTGCGAAGAATACGCAGACATCAAGGAATATTAACAACCCCTAAAAGGAGAAAAACTGCATGCCCATGACGTGCATTAAGAAACACCAAATATATGCTTCTGCAGGACCGGGACTCGAACCTGGATTTCCTGCTTTACATGAGCGGTCGCCGTAGACTCTTTGGCTATCCATGCGCGATCCACAGCCAGACCCAACTTCCATATGTCATCGTTCCTGCATCACAAATTTTCATTTTCGTAATTCTCTGATACAGCTGACGGTTGCACGTATTCGCAATTGCGAATATATTTCATGTACATCGTAACGGCTATAGTGGCCACAGTGTCTGCACGCATATTCGAAGAAACACTGCATCGTTCTTCTTAACAACACAAGTACTGCAATATCGTTCGTAATAGAATCGCAGGAATTTGATCAAGCGCCAGAACGTGTCGAGTTATGCCGACCGCATCACAGCAGTGGTGCAAGCGTAGCCGCAGTGGTGCAGGCGTGACTGGAAGACTGCCCAGCTTGCCCATTCATGTTCCCCAGAGTGAGAGCGTGGCACAAGTTTTGCGCAGTTTCTCAGATTCTCATTAAGCAGATCTTTTGTAGAGCTGCTTTCTTGTAACCATATGCCTGAAATATGTTTCTTTGGGCAAACTACAAAAGTGTTTCCAACCTGTATCTGCAAAACGAAGTCTGACCGCAAAGTGTGCTGAATAAGAAATGAAGAAGAATATTAACCAGTGTAATATACTAAATCTGCGGTTTCTTTGCCAGGAGAAATGCTTTTCGGCAGCTTCAGCCAGTTTAGAGGACGACAAAAATTACTGAATTTGACTGAAGGTGCCTTGATGAAATTTTGGAGAAGCAGTAATACGGCACATGATAGCCAATCTTGACCCTTTCGTGAAGTGACTTGCTTTTTTTGCGGCAAACTGGGACATGGACAATTCGTGTGCTTATAGAAACGTAATACACCCATTTCTGATGCTCCTTCAAGCTCCTTCTATGTTAGTTGCTTCGTAAAAGTTAACCTAAAATTGTATTAATTCTAAACTGAGTAATGTCATATCTAGGACCATTAGAGAAATCTGAAAACATAAAATTGTCACATGAACTAATGGTTGCTTGTTTTTAATGATATCATACAACATGGACTTTAAGATTGTAACTCAGACACTGTAATAACACACGTTACATAAATAGAAGAGGAGATTTCTTTATAATAGCCATTTTACATGTGCGAGATCCCTACAGTTGAAAACTGGTGGTATTGTCCTGTGTTCTTTACTGACAGTGAAAACACGGTTATGAGTGGCTGAAATGAAAGTATGGAATAAAGAAATAAAACAGATGATTGAACTAAATAAATGAGCATACTTGTGAACTCCTCCTCCATCATGGATGTTTCTCCGGTATCTAAACCGTGGTACCTAACGATGACCTCATAAAGATGGTGATGAACTAAAAAACAGCTCAGTTACATTTCTGTAATTTATTTCGCATAATACGGTAAATATCAGAGTATTTGTCAATATATAAAACGTTACTGGTTCAGTATACTAAGCTCTTCTCGATAATGGAAAATACGCTTTCCCAATTAAAATACGTGTTAACCCGTTTTCCGGGTTGTTCCTAGCCCAGCTAGCTATTCTCATCCGTGTATGAGCAATTATTCCCCTGCTTCGTGGCGCTTTCTCGCAGCGCGGCCATCAGCGGTCCAGCCGGCCACAGCGCTCACGTCAACAGGTGTCACATCCGGCATAAGGTTGAAGTCCTGCCCTCGCTGTAATACGGCACATAATAGCCAATCTTGACCCTTTCGTGAAGCGACTCGCTTTTTTTGCGGCAATCGGGGACATGGACAATCCGTGTGCTTATAGAAACGTAAGACACCCATTTCTGATGCTCCTTCAAGCAAACAGTATGATGTAGTATGTTTTCAAAGCACCACAGTGTCTTTAGAGCAAAAAAACAGTGTGTCTTATTATTGCGGGACAATCACTCCGTCTGCAGCTTGGGACTGGATCTTCAATGAATTTGCTCAACCGTAGCTCTAACGAATTACTTAGCGAGCGTAAGTTGTGCACATCGCGACATACGCTGATGGAGTATAATGGCCAAAACATTCCTGTGTTAGGCACTTGTAGCCTTGCTGCAACTTTCCGAAATTTATGATGTTTACAGTCTTTCCTCCCGAGACAGTGCTATTTTTTATCCAGACGCTTTTGATTTGTTAGGGTTACGCATTCATGACAAGGTACCCCGTTTCTTCCTTTTATCCTCGGGACAATGTTGCTGAGTTATGTGCAGAATTTCAGGATATGCTTTCTGAGGGCTTAGGCAAAGCCAGCACTTTTGTTGCTCCTGTCACAATGAAGAACTATGATTAGTCACGTTTTGTTAGAGCTCGTCCTGTCCCTCAGGTTCTTCGACAACAGGTGGCTCAGGAACTTACTATCCGCATGATAGTGGGGTCGTAACAGCCGCCCTTGTCATTCTAAAGAAGCCGTCCAGCAGACTCCAGTTGTGCGTCGATTTTAAGAAAACTGTGAGTCAACAAACAGTCAATCATAGCTATACCTTGCCGCTCCCAGAAGAACTGATCGATAAACTGGGTGTCGATCGTTACTTTTCCAAAACTGATTTGCACATCGTACTTGCAAATACCTCTGGATGAGCAGTCGCAACCAGTTCTTGTCATTAACATTCATCTGGCTCTTTTCAGATTTTTGAGATTAGCACTAGGCCTTATCGATCTCAAGTGTTTGCTTGATTGAGACTGACAACAGACCTCAATTTGTTACCACTGAGTTCGAACAATTTTGCACCACCTCTGGTATCAAGCATATCATGTGTGCACCGTTCCACGCGCAATCCAACGAGGAAGTGAACACTTTGTTTTAACGTTTAAGAAACAGATGGAGAAACTTCGTGCCTTCCACCCATGGGACCAAGCAGTATTGCTATTCTTGTCTTCCTGCCACTACCAGCCGCACGATGGATCATCGCCAACGGAGATACAACATGGAAGGCGCCACCGCACCTTGCTTCAGTAGCCTCCCCCCCCCCCCCCTTTCGGACGGCGGTATCCACTCCTCCCAGACAGGCAAAGTATTAAACTAACGATTTGCTCTTTCACAGACTGTATGGCGGACACAGGTACTGGGAGTGAGGCACCACCGTACGTTTCCTTGGACATCCTGTTTCTCCTGCAGGGACCGAAAGGGTTGCTAAAATGCCTCTAGAATCAAGTTCATCCACGTTAATTACGTGATCTTGCCGCAGGCTTTGTGGTTTCAGATTCAGTGACCGCATGGACGCAGCCACTCTCGCTCACACGGGACCCACGCCATCGGCGCCGGCCCTGGAACCGATGGAAGTCGACGCCCTTTCACGGTTATCGTGGTCCCGATAGCCAGCGTCATAGGGGGATGGACCCCTTTACAGGTGGCTGTCCGACATGTCTCCTTGGGTCTCTCAGTTGCCATCAAGAAGTTTCCGTCTTTGTTTGCTGTTCCACCTCGTGATGTGTGTGCGTGCTCTCTGGCCGGTTTTTCGGCTAGTGTAGCCGGGCTGGCTGCTGGGGCTTGGGCAGGAGCTTGGCACCAGCCTCTGTTCCCGCTCACGTCTCCTCATTGCCACCTGTATCCAGGCTAACTCCCCCCTCCCCACAATCGTTCGCTCGTCTACACTACATGACGACGGTGAGGAGGTTTGGGAGGGGAGGGATGTAACATCAGGTATCGACACCGCCACACAGGCGTCGCAAAGCTGGCAACGGAATTGCAAGTTTCTGTCCAATGGCGATACCGGTCGCTGAGGATCATGTGGACCCAATCGCGCACTCCCACTGAGCCACGCCTCCAGTGGCTCTGGATTACGAGTGTCCTCTGCCGTTGGAATTTAGGACAGCTGATGGCAGCTGCTCTATCCATGTGGAGGTTCTTTGCTACGACACCTTTGTTCGCGCCTAGCACAGCGAGCCTCATCCTAGTTGCCATTGAATGAGCTGGATTCTAATTATTGTTGTATTATTTGTAATGAGTCTTTGCATTCTTGGCGAAGTACAAGTTAACTAAAAGAGGACCCGGGAGGCTGTAGGTTTTCCTTGCTAAAACTACAAGTTGTAGGTACATTTTTCTTGAAAACTGCTTAAGATATTATGGTGAAATTTTTACACGTTGTTAAACAGGCTTTACTCAGTATTTAAAAACGTTTTAGGACCAATGGACTGTAATATGAAAAATTTATATTTTTTTATCTGAATACTAATACATTAACAAAAAATATCACATAGAATATCTCATAACATTTTTTCTGTAACGTGAAATTCAGCAGAAACACTTTAAAATGGTAAACACACATATTACAACAACCTGTAAAACTTTGAGCTATGAATGTATTGTAGTTTTAAAGAAAATGGTACTCATAATTTAAAAAATCTAAATTTGAAAAGCTTTATAATCTGTTCCCTGTTTCGAACATTCCAGCTGCATAGGATGGATTAGCAAAGTCTTCAGTCTCATCTAACAGTTTTCTTTTTACATTTTTTTCTATTTAAGTCTATTCTCATAATCATTTTGTACCCTTTCAGCATTTCTTGTTCTTTCAGAGTTTATCGCAGTCATGGACTGAATTGCGAATCATCTTGCCTTTAGTCATAGACTCGTTAGAACTCCACTCTTAACCACATTTTCTTTATTGTAAACAGCTACTGCATCATAGAATCCAAAATGTAGAGTACTAATTTCAACAAAAAACCTTTTGGGAGTCTACTCCAAATTACATTCATTTCATTGCAGTTTTGTGTTTTTCCATGTAGAAATTTCTCTAATAATGTTCCATTTGATAATTCTCTAAATATTGGCTTAATTTATTCCCTGATTGCTGCAGGTAAATTGTGTTTGTGGTCATAGATTTCTCCGATATTTATTTCTTTTTCAATTTATTGTACTTACACTATCGCGATGGACCAGGTGGACATAAACTGTGCTCAGGATTTGCATCTGTATGAAAAAATAACGCCCGGATTGCCACTCTCATATCACTTACACATTTTGTATTGTGCCTTAAAGCCATTAATATCTCTGCAATCTGTTTATGACATCATCTTTTCCTACCTTCCTTTCTCATTTTGTTTTGAGCCGCTTCAGTCTTGACCCCGTTCTCTTCTGAATGTGACCAATACAATCCAACTTTTTTACTGGGACATCATGACCATAGTGTTTCCATTCTTCAATTGTTTTTAAGCTTTTGCGGACACCATCACATAAGAAATACCATGATACAGACCTTTCAAATATTTTCTTTACACCTTCCACTTCCGTACCAACACTGCTTCCACTATAATTAGCTTGACAGCTTTTAGAATGTTTATTTTTAATTCTGTCAGGACATCTACAATATTTTGACAAAATTACAACATCCCATCTTCGCAATGTCTCCGTTAGCGGCAGTTACCGCAGCACTGAGTGAATGATACCCTCTCTTTTGTCAGGATCCATCTAAGCCTACAGTAAGGTCCCTTTTGTTGACACTGCCTTTGACACTAACAGCGTCTTCAGCTACTTCCTACCTAGTTTCTTGGGCAATATCTTCGAATAAGGAGCATAATGTTTTATTGTAAATACTAAATTTTGTGGGAGGCTTGGGTAAGTTCATAAGACCACACATCATTTGTTCTGCGGTTGCATTTTTTCCAGTAGAGCGAAGGGCATAAACCACTCTCAAATTAAGTTCAAATAACTTTTCTGACTCACTTTGCACAGAGTGACAATTAAAATATGTTACTTTATAATCACTCCTATCACATGGTAGCACTATTTCACAGGAGCCTAATGTTTTATTGTAAATACTAAATTTTGTGGGAGGCTTTGGTAAGTTCATAAGACCACACATCATTTGTTCTCGGTTGCATTTTTTCCAATAGAGCGAAAGGCATAAATCACTCTCAAATTAAGTTCAAATAACTTTTCTGACTCATTTTGCACAGAGTCACAATTAAAATACGTTACTTTATAATCACTCCTATCACATGGTAGCATTATTTCACATGCAAGGCCAACATTTCGCTTGATTTGAAGCTCAAGACATTCCTGATTACGATTGTTACACTTGTTTTAACTTTTAAAAATATATGATAGTACACTTGTGCCAAATATTTCACTTACATTGTTTGGATCTGTTTCCTGGGCCATTTTAGTGTAGCTGTCTTCACCAGCATTCAATTTCCTCTAGGGTGCACTGTACTGGGATGAAGAAGCCTGGCCGGCCGGTGTGGCCGTGCGGTCTAGGCGCTTCAGTCTGGAACCGCGTGACCACTCCGGTCGCAGGTTCGAATCCTGCCTCGGGCATGGATGTGTGTGATGTCCTTAGGTTAGTTAGGTTTAAGTAGTTCTAAGTTCTAGGGGACTGATGACCTCAGCAGTTAAGTCCCATAGTGCTCAGAGCCATTTGAACCATTTTTTTTGAAGAAGCCTCACTATCTGCTTCATACCTAACCTCTACATTTTAAGAAACGATCTTCCAATTATGCTTCTTCCCGATTTTTAAACGATTCGTTACTCACTCGCGGTATTTTCGCTAAAAAAGTGATATTTAGACAAGAATGCACCCACTCTGTCTACCTATTCAACACGTTACAAAACAACACTCTCAAAACCGCGCTCGAAAACCACACAGCAACAAACTTCGATGTACAATTGTCTTATTTTCTGCCAGAGCTGCCATCCTCTGTACAGAATCAACACAACGCAAAATCTCTATCCCTGTCGCCGAAGAAAACAGAGCGAAGTTCAAAAGATGTAAAAATCTATCTCCGGTGAGCAAAGAAAACCAACCTGTCAAACAGGTCGGGATATGCCCACAAAGATCAGCGCAGGCTCATTTTATTTGTTTATTTTTAAATACTTAGAATTAAGGTAGATATGTGATTTTTGAAGCAAATTAATCAGAGAACTCGATAAATTTTAATATGCAAAACACAAAAATTCCATGTTTTTTGTTTCCTACAATGACAGTTGTCGTACGACTCTGTAGCCCACCTCTCCTTACCACTGTGTACAAAGACGTACACAACAGACAGTGTTTCGGATTCCCCACCAAGATTGAGTATCGATTTGGAGGAAAAGTCAGAGATCCTCAGGCCGTAGTTCACACCCACATGACACAGGCATGTCACATGGCCCCGTCCTCTGACGCAAGAGTAGCAGTCAATACTGCAGTGTCCGTCTCGATAGCTGCGGAGTCAGCACGGCAAATTGCTGACCCAAAGGGCCGTGGTTCGATCCCCTGCCGGATCAGAGATTTTCTCCGCTCGGGGACTGAGTGTTGTGTTATCATTACATCCGTATCGTCCTAACCGACACGAAAATCGTCTCCAATACTCTGTTTCCATTATTCAGATGACTGGATATGGGCACGAATCGAAAGCCAATAAATTGAGATAAAAGAAATACCACGGCCCCGCAATTGTGCCTCAGTTCCTCAATATTTCTGAAGTCTTCGGTTTAAGCCACTGACGATGAATGTATATGCTTTCGATAAGGATCATTCACGAACTCTGTCATCATCAATGACAGAAACCACCAGCTTTGGGACCGGTCTCCGCGTCACCGCCAGCGTGAGTAATCATAAACTATGTTCTGCCTGCACACAGGTGGACAGGGAAGTGGTGACGAGGTATTTTTCACCGTAAAATTATTCAGTGTGAAGCATGGATTCTGAATTTCTACAGTTGTGGCAGCAGCAGTTGCAGCGGCAGCAGCAAACAGCGAGAGAAACTGTGGGAATTCCAACAGCAGGAATTGCTGTTAACTACTGCATGTGGCTGCACCACCATCGCCTCCACCTCAAGTATTATAAAGCCACCAGCATCTCCTTGTTAATCTCTTAGATGGCTATGCGGTCGTTTTCGTCCGTTTACATCGTCGCCGCCGCGTCAGCATGTCATTAGCGTTCCACGAGGTGAGCCCGAATCGTCATTATTCTCCCTTGCTGCGTACTGCATCACTTCCACTCTTGTTAGGCCCTTGATAAAGTTTTCATTTATTTATTTACTACAATTAGCCCACTATATAAATAACGGTTTGAAGCCAGTATTGCTACTAATACAATTCTATTAATACAATTATTACTGAGACGGTTCTTTGTTAATATAAATACACGTTACAAAATAAAATACAAATATTGGAAAACATAAATAAATAATCATTAAAGGAAACACAAGTAGTAAAGAAAGGTGTGCTCGGACTATTTGGAATGGCGGGTGAAAAGTAACAATCATCATCATCTTCTTATCTATATACAGGGTGATTCACGAAGATATTCAAATATTTTAATATGTTATTCTACAAGTAAAACGAAAGAAAAAAGTTCGTGTAAACACAGGTCCGCAAATGTTACGAACTTACGGCTAAGAACAGATTTTGACAGAAATTTAGCAACTTCGCTAATACGAAGCCATTGGAAAACTGTTGGAATGGCTCTAAACACTATGGGACTTAACATCTTAGGCCATCAGTCCCCTAGACTTAGAACTACTTAAACTTAACCAACCTAAGGACATCACACACATCCATGTCCAAGGCAGGATTCGAACCAGAGACCGTAGCAGTAGCGCGGTTCTGGACTGAAGCGCCTAGAACAGCTCGGCCACAGCGGCCGGCCGCAAAACTGTACGAGGTTAAAGTAAAGCAGAATTTCCATTTATTTTGTAGTTACTAGTCTCGTGAATCTAATAAAACATGTCCCACTCGTGTAGCTGCAGTAGTTTTCCAGAGCATCCAGAGAAGCAAAGATTATTATATAAGTAAGTTTACTTTCCATTAAGAATGTGGAAACGATTATGCCATTGTTGGCAACCGTTAGTGTGTTGTTTCAGTAGTTTCCTAACTTTGAAACGAGTTAGTTTTCTGTATTGTTCAGTGAAAGAACATAATAACAACATTGTATTTAAGTGAAATCACATAGTAACTGTTATAGTTTGTAGGTTATTTATGAAATATGGATGCCTTTCAAACATGACGGTAATGCTACGGCTGCAGTTAACAAATATCACGTAAGTTATCCAGCTCGAAGCATTCCGAATGAACGAACCATTGGCGAAGTATTTCGAATGTTGCGGGAGACAGGTTCTCTACCTAGCGTTCATAAGAACTCGGTGGAGACATTTTTGAACATTTATTATGAATTTACTGTGAAACTGTATGTACACTGTACAACTTCCTTAACACTGAGCTTTGTTTTTCCCGGTTTACCATGAATTCACGTGTGCCATGGTATTCATAAAAACAGATTATCGGACACATTCATACAGTTTCAGTTAACGTTATTACCACCATTTTTACAAAATTAAATTCTCTACAACTTCTGTTGAAAACTTTGTGCAATTGTCCGGAATTTAAAAAAACTAATTCGGCCAAATAATTAATAAACTAAAAATTTTTACGAAATTATGAGTTTGCTTCTCTGGATGTTCTGGAAAACTACTGCAGACAAACATGTGGGACATGTTTTATTAGATTCACCAGACCAATAACAACAAAATAAATGTAAATCATGCTTTACTTTAACCTCTTACAGTTTTGCGATGGCTTCATATTAGCGAATTTGCTAAATTTCAGGCAAAATCTTTTATTAGCCGTAACTCCGTAAATAAACATTTACGGATCTATGTTTATATGAACTTTTTTCTTTAGTTTTAGTTGTAGAATAACATATTAAAATATTTGCATATCTTCGTGGATCACCTTGTACAGTAAGTCAAAAGGCTGCTATATCAGACTTCTTATTAAGACTTAATTTTTTGGAGTTATAAGCTTATTTCAGTTCTATGGCTATTATCAAGCTATCTGTAAACATGTGGAGTTGTTCGTGCATGTGTCTATGTCTATTTGTAACTAATAACAGTGTTTTCAGATAGCTTAATAAAGGTCATGGAGCGAAAATAAGTTTATAACACCAGAAAATAACATCTTAGCAAAAAAGTCTTTGAAAACAACAGCGTTTTAGTTTACAATGGAAATGAGCGTTTGGCGTCATTGGCCAGGAGGCTTCTTGCGGGGCAGGTCTAGCCGCCTTGTGCAGGTCTTATTACATTCGACGCCACGTTGGGTGACCTGCCGGATGGGGATGAAATGATGATGATGACAACACAACAACCACTCCCTGAACGGAGAAAATCCCCGACCCAGCCGGGAATCGAACCCGGGCCCGTAGGACGGCAATCCGTCACCCTGACCGCTCTTAGCTTACTATATAACAGACTAAATCAGTTGCCCCTGCCCCTGGAATTTTATGCAATCTGGAACGCCTTCAAATACCACTCAGAAGATTTTGATATTCTCTCACTTGCTATGCGAAAACTATTATCCCCACAGAAAAAAAAATGAACAGGACCTTTTTTACTGGGTTGTATTTTTGTTGGTAACTGTAATTTGCGAATTATTCAAGAAACGTTTGAGATACATCTGCTAGACTGTTCAGGATGTGCCATTTGTTTCGATCTCTTATTTGTTTGCTGGGTCTTGTAATTCTACATTCGGTCTTAAATGTATTACTGTATTGCGGTGGAGAACTACGTGTTCAGCGGTGCCGTACTCACCAGATTCACATGTGTTAGTTTCATTTAGACCTACAAGATGGAGATGGGCAGCATATGGGCCATGTCCCCTCAAGAAATGGGCTATTCCTCTTATGCGGTCAATGTATTTTAGTCTTATACGTTCTCGTATGTTAGGAAAAAGAGGGTAGATACGTCGTTCCTTGTATCTCTGGTCCAATGCCTCTTGCCACATCTCAGTCCGCCATATGTTAGGCTCCCTTCGGTTTGTTATGTTTCGTCCAGTTATGTCTTGCTTTTTTCTGTCTGTCTTTCTTTAATCAGTATGTCGCTGCTCGGTGACGAATAGTGATGTCAATGGGGCACATGCCCATGACCATACACAGCGCGTCCATGTATGTTGCACTAAAAGCTCCGGATATTCTGATGAGCACGTGCCTTCGTCCGCACCTTACAATGTTTTTGTATGTGGTCAGTCAGAGGCGGTGAGCGTAGGGACTCGCAGCAAAACAAAGTGTTGACTCAGAGTGCCTTGTGGTAGATCCACATAGTCTGTAGTGGAAGTCTAAATTGGGTTGTGTTAAGTTTAGCTAATTTCTGCCTTACAGTCATCGCGTTGTCAGTAATTAGTCTTGCATGTTCATTGAAGTTTGATGTATTGTCTATATGTATTCCAAGATATTTAGTCACTTCCCTGTTCTAACTGATATACTGTTTAGTTTTATTATAGGCTTCCTTTTATGAGTCCCTTTTAGTAACAGATACACTATTTTGTTTGCTGCTATAGACAGTTTATTATTCGAACACCAGCTGTTATGTTAATACTTTCAAGGAGTTGTGTGGCCTTTGTTTGTAAATCTAGTCTTGAATGTGCTGACGCTACAACCGGCAGGTCGTCAACGTATGCCACTACCCCTTTTGTACTGTTATCCTCATTGATTTTATTCAAGACAGGTTCGATAGCAATGTCCCAGAAGATTGGCTCGTAAATGGACCTTTGTGGACATCCTTTGGTATAGTTTTGAGAACATCCCGGTGGCCAGACTTCGATTCAACTATTCTGTGCTTGCAGTAGTCTACTAGACTGTTATACAAAGCTGATGGAATCCCTATATCTCTTAGTCTTCCGAAGAAAGCCGGCTACCAGAGGGTGTCAAAAGCTCCAGTATAGCCGCAGCGTACTTGTCGTCAGTTTTCTGTATTATTTCTGTTACTCTCTCTATAGCGCAATGTCCAGATTTATATTGTCTGAAGCCGTACTTATGGGAATTTAGTCCGACTATCTGTCTGTGCGATTTTAGTCTGCCACATAGTCATCTTTCTTATATTTTCGCTAGGTTCTTGGTAAGGCATATGGGTATGTAGGTCTTTGGGTCATTCGGATCTCAATCGTCTGACATAAGTCCGCATACAATACAGTCGTGCTGAACACATGTCGTAACTTGTGACCACATCTTAATAAATGTGCCATAACCACCTTTATCCTGTGTTTGATCGTTCCACCCCTTTTGTTGCACCCACATCACATTGTGGCTGCTTAAAGAACCATATTTTCACCTGCAGTCAGAAAGTGGAACTATTATATTTTTTCAGCATACTCCACGAGTGCACCTGTTAATAAACATACACTGTCAGTTTAATTATAACCAAATATACTTTTATTGAGATGAGTAACCGCGGTAAGGAGATACTACATCCCTTGCCATATACGGTAAATGGGAAATCCCCTATAAGCAAAATTACAACACACAAAACTCTCCTGAAAGTAGGCAAAGGAGTCCGAACTGCTTGTGCAAGTCTAAATTATTTAATGATTCTCATCATGCATCAACTAATTTCGCATAGTGGCAACATCCCCGCGAAAGTATTCCTCCTCACCAGCTACTCATCACCCAAAGTAAATCTACTTGGAATCAAATGACAGCACCAGTTACACTTTCATTTCAGATTACCACGATCGGTTTCGACCACCAAGACCATCTTTCAGCGGTTATTGGTCCGTTATCGTAGGAGTACAAAGACACTCCATAGCTGCACCACTTCAGTGGACTAAACAACACAAAAGCTCGACAGTATCTGACTGAAGGTGTGTAGTGTGGAGCAGAAGGAGCGGCAATGACATTATCAAATGACGCAACGCATCGAATATACCGATGGCCCGAAGAGGCATTCAGCTCGCAGTGTATGGAGGGTGTAGTTCGGGTAGTAGGTGGTTCTGTGATGTTTGAGGGGTGTTTTTCTTGCCATGACTTGGGATCATCTTTTTAAGGTTACCGAGTACACGAGCTAGAACGTTTACTCAAACATTCTCTGTGACAACTGCAACATTTTCTTCTACATCTTCATGACGAGTATGCTGTGGGCACTACAGTTTCCCAAACTGGCAACAGACACATTTTTAGTGCTGCACCCATACATTCCTGGGTTGACGAAGACTCAAGCATCAGGCCCACCGAATCACCCGTATTAAATACTTGGGACTATTTGAAATGGCAGGTGGAAAGTAGCAATCATCATCTTCTCATTATCTACATATAGTAAATCAAAACGCTGGTATATTTAGACGTTTTATTAAGACGTTATTTTCTGGAGTTGTAAGCTTATTTCGGCTCTATGGCCATTATCAAGCTATCTGTAAACATGTGGAGTTGTTAATGCATATATCTGTATCTATTTGTAACTAATGACAATGTTTTCAGATAGCTTAATAACGGTCATGGAGCCAAAGTAAGTTTATAGCCCCAGAAAATAACATCTTAACAAAATGTTTTTGAAAACAGCAGCTTTTTGGCTTACTATACAACAGACTAAATCAGTTGCCCACAACACTTGAATTTTATGCAACCTGGAACGCCTTCAAATACCACTCAGAAGATTTTCACATTCTCTCACTTGCTATGCGAGAACTATTAGCCCTATAGAAAAAATGAACAGTTACTGTTGTAGGGGACTTAATGTAGTTAAATTTTGTACTGGGTTGTGTTTTTGTTAGAAACTGTAATTCTCGAATTATTCAAGAAACACGTACACAAGTGACCTTAAAACACATATATTTTGAATCAATTGAAAACTGTAGCCTCCAGCGAAAACAGACCGCGGTACAAAATTTAACTACACTAAATTTCTTACAAAAAGGTCATGTTCATTTTCTTCTGTAGGACAAATAGTTTGTGCATAATGAGTTAGAGAATATGAGAAACTCACACATGGTTCGTGGGGTTGCATAAAACCCAGCGTTAGGGGCAGCTGAATCATGCTATATAATGCCCACACACGACATTTCTAACGCTGCAGACCCAAAGGAATTTCAAATAATCCTCTCAATTTTGTAGTTCTGTGAAATCTAGAATAGCATACCTGAAGAAATTTGTGGACTCTCCTCACTGCCGAAATGAGGCCATCATCTTCAGTTACTGTACAGGATTTATAAAAGTTCTTAAGAAAATCTGTGAAAACTTTTCCTGACTGTTTTGTCTGCCTCTGGTTAGGAAATTATGACGGTTCATATAGTGTTGTAGCTAGCAAGTCTGACTACAGCATGGAGCACATAAATTTGTTTTCCATTGTCTTTTCTGTGTATGAAGTCTGAAGCAAAAATTTTATTCAGTCTCAAGGGATGAATAAAAGAACTTAAAGTAGTATCTATCACCGGAGACTGTATTGCTGTAAATCTCTCAACCAGGTCGCTAATTTCAGGTCATCTTGAAACAACAGTAACGTGTAGTCGGGAACTGAGTCACATATGATTTACAAAGCACAGAGACTTTATAAAAAGGAAGATTTTCGATGTTTTAATTAGAGAATTTTGATATGATAATTATGGCTATAATGAGAGCATACAGAAAGATACTAGAATCATTTTTTGTGTGGACTGTTTTTGACCAGAAATTCTTCGTGGATGGAGCTGAAATCGCCACAGTACTCCGGCTTTCGTGGCATGACTTATTTTTCGACTTGTTAGTTCAGGATCCGTACAGAATACCTTAAATATACGGAATGACATGATTACATGACAATGTAATATGAACCATGTTTTATCCTTCCTTTGAATTCGTCGTTATTTCTTATAGCGCGGATTAAAAACACAACAGTGTGATCAGTACATCCGTAAATGATCAGCTCTTTGAATTCCTCATTTCTCAACACCTTCCAACGAATTGTGTGCAGTAGGTACTTTGCAACGTCATTTCTTTCTTTAGAGCATGCCACAGTTGCCAAATCTCGTGGGGTTTACTACTTTCCTGTCGATAATGTACTATACTTATCATACTGGTAAAAATTAAATCTTTCTATTTGATTATACTTCGACATCGCTGATTGTTTTATTAAAGGAAGTTCTTACCGCATTTACAAACTTCTGGCAAGTCACAGGCACTAAGTTTATTTTTCTTTTCTGATGTTTCCGTGTTCCGCTGACCTGCGCTATTTATCTGCGACGTTTGTGACGCTAAACTGGCTACTGCAGCAGCAACTTCTCACATTAGTAAGCGGCCATAAGAGGCAGTCAATAACTCCTAACGGGCGTTTAATAACTACCCGATTTATTTCACAGAGATTGCCATGCACCACACTGATTAATGTCTACCAACCTAACACTTTAATGAACCTGTCTGGTAATCAGAGCTTTATCATGTACAACAAATGTTAGCCTTAACGTAGGGCTTTCTTATTAGCCGACTCGTAATTGTGAGCAAGGAGATTAGCTTCTGTGTGTCATTTGTTACTCACAACTATTGCAATCACAGTGTCAGTTTTTCGGCTATCATTTCAACTGATTTTCTGAGTTTAACTCATGTAGGACGTTCTGCTTTTTAATTTGTTGCCATCCAAGCTTATTTCTTTTTACGTCCTGATGGACAGGAGACATTCACATGCTCCCATTGCTTACAAGGATTAAAAAATTCAAAACATAGAATTTGTGGCGGATATTGATTACAAATATTTTAAGAGACGTGCAACAACAATTTCCGGTACAATAAATAAGAAAGAGAGAAAAATAATTTTTGGTAAAGATGTGGTAAAGGTATAGAAAGAACACATTGTGAAATTGTATGACAGATTACCTTTAGCTGAGAATGTAATAAGAAAAGAAGATGGAACAGACGAAAAGAAATGATATTCTGCAAGAAAAATGCGACCTACGGGAGAAGATAGGAACTGTTACTGATGACATTCCTTCAGAATTAATCAAGTACACTGGCGACGGCATGAAAATAATTCTGCAGAAACTGATTAAGTCCTTCTGTAAGACAGGCGAGATACCAACATACAGAATTGCATCATGGATCCAATACCGAAGAAGGCGGCAGCTACAAAAGGTGAACAGTACCGAACCTTATGCATATTACATGCACCAAAAACATTCATAAGGATAAGTTGAAAAGAAGTTGGAGGATAAGCTGAGTGAAGATCAATTTGAATTCAGGAGAGCGTTAAGACCAAGAGAGATGATTTCGGCACTGCAGCTTCTATTCGAAAAGAAGTTACAAAAAGCAAATGTGCTGGTGCAAGCTGTCACCAGCACACCAGTTGGCAAGGATGTATCAAGAACATCGATGGCATGTGTCGGATCAAGTGCGCCTGTCAAGAGAGAGGCCAAAGAGAGACTTGCAAGGAACAGGCCGCCAATGCCCTCTCGACCGCAAGTAATTAGATCGCTGCAGCTGACCGGTGGGCCTCAGTTTCAGTTACTGTCTCATTCTTAAGTCACTAGCGCAGTCGCTCAGTCACTAGCTCAGTCGCTGACCCACCAACTCGCACTCCAGTTTGGCGTCTGCCACCCGTAGCATAGCGGGATTTGTACTTCACCAGCAGTGAGGTTAAAAAAATGTTCAAATGTGTGTGAAATCTTATGGGACTTAACTGCTAAGGTCATCAGTACCTAAGCTTACACACTACTTCACCTAAATTATACTGAGGACAAACACACACACACCCATGCCCGAGGGAAGACTCGAACCTCCGCCGGGACCAGCCGCACAGTCCATGACTGCAGCGCCTAGACCGCTCGGCTAATCCCGCGCGGCAGTGAGGCTAACGTAGACTATTACGGTAGAGCTTGTACTACAACACTTGGACTCTCTTAAGATAAGTAGCTTCCTGTTTATGGAAATGAAGAACCCTGTTAACACATTTGTGCAGTTGTGTTGTAGAAAGAGGATACCGGCCACCAAACAACATCTTCTCCCTTGAATTCCTATGGAACAAGACTCAACAGTGGCGACGAGGACAAAACAGTAGACCAAAGTATGTTCCCCCTGTAGACATGGAAAATCCATTTGATAATGTTTCCTGACAGTATATGTTCAAAGCGATGAAGAACGCACGTCTAAAATACAAAGAACTGTGTGTGATACTCAGTTGCTATGAGAACGAAATGGCTTTAGTTAGGAATTTTCATAAGGAACAAAACCAGAAATTAGGAAATGTATGTATTCAGTGTTTACATCCAGGAAGCTATACACCAAGGTAACGAAACAACAGAGATGAAAATCAAAATCAATGGACAGAAGATAGAACGTTGTCATATGTAGGTGACATTGCTGTTGTCGAGGAAGTGAAAGATCTAGAGAAGATCCTCAGCACAATGGAAATGATTTTCTGTAACTATTAAGATACTCGAATAAAAATAAGAAGACGACGAAAGTTATGCAGTACTGAAGAAATATGGGAACTGGAACAGAAGACTCTACGTGATAGAGGAATTTATCTATTTGCGAATCACGATCATTTTAGATTGCAAAAATCGGAAAGAAATTGTTATCAGAATAATACAGACAAAAATTGAATGTAATTTGAGGAATAACTTACTCGCCAGCAAGAACACGTTTGAAAATAAGGAAAAGCATTTGTTGGAATGTGGCACTATACGAGAGCGAAACTTGGACACTAAGAAAACAAGAGATAGAACAACTAGAAGCCATGGAGTTTTGGTGCTACAGAAGATTGTTGAAGATCAGCTGGAGGGATGGAATTACCCATGAATAGGTGCTAAGAAGAACATTAGGGATCAGATCTCTCTGGATGCACATTTAAGCAAGAAGATACAAACTCGTAGGATACATATTAAGACGCAATTACATCGCTGGAACAATAGGAAGAGCTGCTATTCAAAAAAGGTATCGCCGGAGATGGCCGCGGATGCCATACTCGTATATGCACCAGATGAAGAGTAATGTATGGTGTGCTACGTATGTGGAAATGAAGGGGAAGGCAGAAAAAGGAGCAAAAAGTCATACTGCTACAAACAAAAGTCAGGGCTGAACAATAATGAAGTTGAAGAAGAAGCAGAAGATTGACTGCTGACATTGAACAGAAGAGATTTCCAAACTTCTAGATGCAGTTTAGAGAAAACATGTGCCTCTGAACTACAAAGACGATATCACACCAAATGTGTCAAAACTGCACAGTACGTAACATAAATTGTTGTTGTTGTTGTTAATGTTATAATCATTATTTCCGAGAAATGACTGTAAGGATAATGAAGCGGGATGAACATATATTGAGGTATAGAAACAAAGAACTCATGACCAACTGAATTACAGATAGCTATTCAGTTGGAGAGATTTCCTGTCCCCACGGTGAATAAAAGGAGTTCGGCGTATCATGTAGCTGGGATATGCGGCTATGGGATATGAGCTCATTTGACAGCGGATAGACGCAGCACAGACATCGGCGTCTTCCAGAGTGACAGTGACATCTGCGTGCTGCTGCGCATACTTCAGTCAATTGCTGTCCTGAAGGACTATCGCGAATTATAAGACCGTTTAAACGTGGTCACTCTGTCGAAAATGACTAACATCAGGGAGCAGCCATGTCACGAGGGAAAAGACCGCAGGTAAGTTTTGTGCAAGTGATTCCTCATACTCATAGGTATTGGAAACAAAAGTCATCTTCAGAACTACCATAGGTGGTTGAGATATCAATTTCATCATCTACCGGCGTCGAAAATCTGATTGTCATCAGATATCGTAAAATTATTTGCAACGGGCTTTTGGCTACGTTCTTACTGTGGCGTCAGGTAAAATAAAAATCATCCCGCGGCTCTGCAGGGGTTTTACTGTTAGATATCACAACATTTTATCACTATCGGCAGGGACGTCACAGAAAGAATGCTGCCACACAGACTGCTGCAAATACACTCCTGGAAATTGAAATAAGAACACCGTGAATTCATTGTCCCAGGAAGGGGAAACTTTATTGACACATTCCTGGGGTCAGATACATCACATGATCACACTGACAGAACCACAGGCACATAGACACAGGCAACAGAGCATGCACAATGTCGGCACTAGTACAGTGTATATCCATCTTTCGCAGCAATGCAGGCTGCTATTCTCCCACGGAGACGATCGTAGAGATGCTGGATGTAGTCCTGTGGAACGGCTTGCCATGCCATTTCCACCTGGCACCTCAGTTGGACCAGCGTTCGTGCTGGACGTGCAGACCGCGTGAGACGACGCTTCATCCAGTCCCCAACATGCTCAATGGGGGACAGATCCGGAGATCTTGCTGGCCAGGGTAGTTGACTTACACCTTCTAGAGCACGTTGGGTGGCACGGGATACATGCGGACGTGCATTGTCCTGTTGGAACAGCAAGTTCCCTTGCCGGTCTAGGAATGGTAGAACGATGGGTTCGATGACGGTTTGGATGTACCGTGCACTATTCAGTGTCCCCTCGACGATCACCAGTGGTGTACGGCCAGTGTAGGAGATCGCTCCCCACACCATGATGCCGGGTGTTGGCCCTGTGTGCCTCGGTCGTATGCAGTCCTGATTGTGGCGCTCACCTGCACGGCGCCAAACACGCATACGACCATCATTGGCACCAAGGCAGAAGCGACTCTCATCGCTGAAGACGACACGTCTCCATTCGTCCCTCCATTCACGCCTGTCGCGACACCACTGGAGGCGGGCTGCACGATGTTGGGGCGTGAGCGGAAGACGGCCTAACGGTGTGCGGGACCGTAGCCCAGCTTCATGGAGACGGTTGCGAATGGTCCTCGCCGATACCCCAGGAGCAACAGTGTCCCTAATTTGCTGGGAAGTGGCGGTGCGGTCCCCTACGGCACTGCGTAGGATCCTACGGTCTTGGCGTGCATCCGTGCGTCGCTGCGGTCCGGTCCCAGGTCGACGGGCACGTGCACCTTCCGCCGACCACTGGCGACAACATCGATGTACTGTGGAGACCTCACGCCCCACGTGTTGAGCAATTCGGCGGTACGTCCACCCGGCCTCCCGCATGCTCACTATACGCCCTCGCTCAAAGTCCGTCAACTGCACATACGGTTCACGTCCACGCTGTCGCGGCATGCTACCAGTGTTAAAGCCTGCGATGGAGCTCCGTATGCCACGGCAAACTGGCTGACACTGACGGCGGCGGTGCACAAATGCTGCGCAGCTAGCGCCATTCGACGGCCAACACCGCGGTTCCTGGTGTGTCCGCTGTGCCGTGCGTGTGATCATTGCTTGTACAGCCCTCTCGCAGTGTCCGGAGCAAGTATGGTGGGTCTGACACACCGGTGTCAATGTGTTCTTTTTTCCATTTCCAGGAGTGTAATTTAAATGATGCCTAAAGATGGTAAGATAGTCAAAACCGGTAGTTAATGTTTATTTATTAGCAGCTCTTGGTGGTTCTGAAAGATAACTTTTTTCCGCGGTACAGAAGCCACGTGCGTCTCTGGGCTCCACATAGCACAGGGATTAGCTTTGCCGCAACAATGACTTCGCAGTTCCTCAGATGCGTGACAAAAGGTCGCCAGGACTCACTAGTTGCGGTATGTTTGCCGCACGCCGATGGTAGAGTACGAATCCACCGAAAATTACAGCCGGCCGGTGTGGCCGAGCCGTTCTAGGCGCTTCAGTCTGGAACTGCGCGACCGCTACGGTCGCAGGTTAGAATTCTGCCTCGGGCATGGATGAGTGTGATGTCCTTAGGTTGGTTAGGTTTAAGTAGTTCTAAGTTCTAGGGGACTGATGACCTCAGATGTTAAGTCCCATAGTGCTCAGAGCCATTTGAACCAGCCACCGAAAATTACATAGGTGATGATCTCCCCGCCAGAGGCGACCGTTTCGTCTGCCATCAACTCTCGCCGTCAAATGATCCAAGAATCTACTGTCCCCCCTACGCACATACAAATCGATCGATGTCGCTGCTGTTGAGCATACAATGACTTAAAAAATAAAGTACTGCACCAGTTGCATTTTCCATGCGTGACATAATGGGCATTGGGAGAGTTTACGTGAGAATTGTGTATACACTGAGGTGGCAAAAGTCATGGGATAACGATATCCAAGTAAACAGATGGCGGAAGTACGGCGCACACAAGATATAAATGGGCAGTGCGTTGGCGGAGCTGTCATTTGTACTCAGATGATTCATTTGAAAAGCTTTCCACCGTGATGACGGCCCCACGACCGGTATTAACAGACTTAGAACACGGGATTGTAGTTGGAGCTACACGCATGGGACATTCCATTTCGGATATCGTTAGGGAATTCATTATTCCTAGATCAAATGTGTCAAGAGTGTGCCGAGAACACCACACTTCAGGCATTACCTCTCACCATTCACAACGCAATGGCCGAAGGCCTTCACTTAACGACCGGGAGCAGTGGCGTTTGCGTAGAGTTGCCAATGATAGCAAACAAACAACACTGTAACCGCAGAAATCAATGTGGGACGTACGTAGAACGTATCCTATAGGACAGGATGGCAAAATTTGCTGTTAGTGGGCTTTGGCAGCAGACGACCGCCGCGAGTCCCTTTGCTGACTGCATGACTCGCCTGCAGCGCCTCTCCTGGGCTCGTGACCATACTGGTTTCTGACCGCAGCCGGAGAGATGTCTCCAGATTTCAGTTAGTAACAGCTGATGATGAGGTTCGTGTGTGGCGCAGACCCCACGAAGTCATGGACCCAAGTTGTCAACAAGGCACTGTAAATGCCGGTGGTGGCTCCGTAATAGTGAGAGATGTGTTTGCATTGACTGGTCTGGATCCGCTGGTCCAACTGAACCGATCACTGACAGTAAATGGTTATGTTCGGCTACTTGGAGACCATTTACTGCCATTCAACGATGAAACTTTTTTGGATGACAATACGCTTGTCACTGGGCCACAGCTGATCGCGACTGGTTTGAACAACATTCGGACAGTTTGAGCAAATGATATGACCTCTCAGCTCGCTCGACATGAATTTCATCGAATCTTTATGGGACGTAATTGAGCGGTCAGTACGTGAAGAACATCCTGCATAGGGAGCACTTTCACAGTTACGGACTGTTGCAGAGGCAGTATGGTTCAATATATCTTCAGGAGCCTTCCAACGACTTGATAAGTGTATGCTACGTCGAGTTGCTGCATTAAGACGGGCAAAAGGAGATACGACACGACGTTAGGAGGTATCTCATGACTTTTTTCACCTCAATGTTATTCTTGCATGTGTTTTGTTCTGCCTCTGTGAAAGATACAGTAAGTGTAAATTCTTATTTAATGCACAACAGACACAAAGCCGACTGAAAATGATTGTCATAGTAGTATGTTGAATAACGGTAAACTTCAGCTGTAACATTCCATTTCCTTTCCAGGATACGAGACTACTGTGAAAAATTAATTTTTAAAAATCGGTAAATTATTATTATTCTCGCGTCAGAAACATACACATTTACAGTTAACAATCATTACACCACATAAAATTTGACCACTTTCCGTGCATTATCCGAGGCCTGATAGAAGTGATCCTGGATGCAGGAGTTTGTACACAGCCTACGCTGAAGCCTATGTTTAAGTGTCTGACCTTCTCCACAGTCGCACTCGATATTGTGTTCCTTGTTGTAGGCCGTTCTTGCTATATTATCAGTGGATCTGCCCCCTCCGGATCTCAGTCTACTTACAAAATTCCATGTTAACCATCCCTTCTCATAACCGGGTTTTAGACACGGCTGGAGCAGATTTTAAATGGCCTGTTGTAAGTCTTCATGTTTCGTTAAGGGCTACATCCAGCTGTGTGGGGTGACTTACGCAAACCAGGACAGCTGAATTCTGCAGCGTAATTGCACAGCGCCACTGCTGAAATTCGTTTTTTTTTTTTTTTTGCTTAATTATCCCACTGTGAACCAACTAATTTTTAAAGATTATTCCTCGTGTAAATTAATCAAATTAGTGTTCATAGAACTCTTTTCGTATGTAAGAGATCCGTCGTGGGTCATTCGTAGGTTCAAAAATGTTCAAATGTGTGTGAAATCTTAGGGGACTTAACTGCTAAGGTCATCAGTCCCTAAGCTTACACACTACTTCACCTAAATTATTCTGAGGACAAACACACACACACCCATGCCCGAGGGAAGACTCGAACCTCCGCCGGGACCAGCCGCACAGTCCATGACTGCAGCGCCTAGACCGCTCGGCTAATCCCGCGCGGCCATTCGTAGGTATTTTAGAGTAACTTATAACATTCTTCCATTTCAATCCCTCAGCAGACCTATTCTAATTTCCGCGTGGCTTCCCGTTTTCTCGAATGGGAAGTACATACTTAGAATGATTGGGTTAAGTTGGTTTGACTGCAGTATCTCGAAAGTCCTTCAAGAGAATTAGTGAGGATATTTTCATTTGTTTGCTCTGGGTGGAAAGAGTGACATCATCAGCGTACTGGAAACTCAGTAAATGTTTCTGCTGTAATGAGATCGCTTGCTAGGGTAATCTAAGAACAAAGATATTACAAAGCTCTGAGCCCAACTTACTGCCGATAATCTACACAATCTCCTCAAATGTACCATTTTGAGAGAAGAAACGCATACTTCGCAAGAACCTGATAGCAGTGCCGACAATAGCCTCTCTTGAGCAAGCACTGCGAGGTTGGTAAGTGAGGTGATTCCCTACAAAGACTGCAGTTGGATTGCTAAATGACTGGGAACTCAAAGCCTCAGTTGCAATGTTAATAACTGAAATCAGCGCGGCTTCCTCGGCTTATCTCCACAGAGCTGGGAACCCATTGATCTGATAATAGCTGCTGGCTGGAAATGTGCGCGTGACGTAGACGGACCTCACAGGCGGTACAGTGCGGCAGGCCGCAATTAGAGCCAAGAGAGCACGCCAGCACGCCTTTCTTCCTGGCTCGTACCTCCTAGCTCGAAGATTGCACCGTGCAACTGTCATTCTGGCCACAGGAACAAACCCGGTGGCCTCCTTTACTGGAGAATGCAGGTCGTCGCTCCAAATAGCGGGCAACGCGCCTCCAAAGCACTGTTGCAGATATCCATTTCGCTTTATGTTAAAAACTAAAGAAAAATTCGATGACTTAGTCAAGAGGAAGAGCTTGACAAATTGAGCAAATCAGTATCGTGCTGGTCCGCCTCTGGCCCTTATGACAACCAAAGTGGTCATGTTACGAAAAGAAATGGTACCCCAGACCACCACTCCTGGCTCTCGGGACATACGGCGGGACAAGTCATGTTTGTATACTACCGCTGTCCGGGGCGTCTCTATACACGCCTTCGTTGGTCATCGGGGCTCAGTTCGAAGCGGGACTCATTACTGGTGACATTTCTACTCCAGTCAATGATATTACAGGCCGAAGACGTAGCTGGAGACGCCCCTGACAGGAGTGGGATACCAACCCGTCTGGAGTGCAATTTCATTCTAAGCCCAGTTTTGGTCCCCTTCATGGCAAGTCATCTTGGAATTACATTTCAGCGAGATAATGCCCGCCCGTACACTGCGAGAGTTTCTGCTACTTGTCTTCGTGCTTGTCTTGGCCAACGAGGTCGCCGGATATCTCCACACTCGGGATTTTGACGATCTGACACATCAATTGGCCAGAATTCGGCACGGTATCCCTCAGGAGGACATCCAACAACTCTGTCAAACAATGCCGAGCCGAATAACCGCACTCATAAAGGCCAGAGGTGCACCAACACGTTATTGACACGCTCAATTTGCGAACTCATTCTCTTGAATAAATAATCTAATTTTTCTAAAATTGTAATCATTTGTTCGTCTGTACATCACATTTATCGATTTCTCTTTCATTCGATAATTCCTTCGTGTAAGTAATATGTTTTTTAGCGTATCTGGCTACCAGAACTCGGTACATTACAGACATACTGAATGACGGATAGTGTACGAAATTAACATCACATGTTCATCTAGGAAGAGTAATACAACACGTAATGTTGTCAGTATCATGGTTCAAATGGCTCTGAGCACTATGCGACTTAACTTCTGAGGTCATCAGTCGCCTAGAACTTAGAACTAATTAAACCTAACTAACCTAAGGACATCACACACATCCATGCCCGAGGCAGGATTCGAACCTGCGACCGTAGCGGTCGCTCGGCTCCAGACGGCAGCGCCTAGAACCGCACGGCCACTCCGGCCGGCTGTCAGTATCATGTTTTCAACATAAAGTGTGGTGATAATTAAACTTTCGGCACTTGAGCCACATCAGATGTAAAAATATTTACCGCATGGGTATTTTTATTTGTTTATTTATTTATGTCTCAAGTAAAAACCTGCTGCCTATTGTTACGTGACAGGTTGTATATTTTGTGATTTTACATGTTATGTCACACAAATTCTTTTTTATTATTAGTTCATTTTTTGTAAAATTTTACAAACGGATAAAACAAAAAAATAAAGAAATATAAAAAGTACAAATGTACATATACAATTTTATTTAAATTTGTTGCTAACTCGGATAATGATAATAAATAAGGTATATAATATGGAGTGGACATACTTCAAGTTAAAATTAAAATTGTATTTAATGGAAGAAACAAGAGGTAACAATATTGTTGACTTAGATATGATGTGAGAGTTCCCTTTATATGTGTCTGGTACACAAGGTATCTACACCGAAATTCCGTATTTTGTGAGGCAATTTAAAAATAGTAAATCTTTCTTTGTTTCACGTTTGACTTGTCCGTTGGGTGTAGAAGGACTTACAGTTGCTACCTAAATTTTTTCAACATCTGACACACTTTCATTGTTTAATTAATGTCCGTAGAAGCGGAAATGGCATCAGTTCAGGAGAACTGTGCTTTGGTACGCAGAGGTTAAATCCATTGTTATGGTCCAAAGGCAGTTTCTTTGTTTTTACAGGAAAGCAGCACCAGACACCAAGAGCTTAAAAGTATGGCACAGTCAGTTTCTGGAAACTGGCAGCATTGAAAAGAGGCATGGAGGAGTCGACGGATCTCTGCAGAATAAGTTGAGAATATCCGCCAAACATTCCAAAAAAATCCACGAAAATCAGTTTGTCAGGCTTCACTAGAACTTCAGATGCCTCGTCCAACTGTTCATAAAGTCCTCAGAAAGTGTTTGCGTCTGTATTCATACAAGATGCCGATACTGCACGCCATAAAGCCTGATGACAAGCAGCGATGATACGAATTTGCATGTCAAATGCTTAACGGAATCGACCGGAATCCTGCGTTCCTGTCTAGTGTAATGTTTTCTGACGAGGCCATATTCCATGTCTCTGAAACTGTGAACAAGCATAAAGTTCGAATTTGGGGGTCGCAGAATCCACACAGTGTCACGGCAAACGTACGAGGCAAGCCCAAAGTAAACGTTTGGTGTGGCCTCATGTGTGACAAGATAATTGGACCATTCTTTTCTGAAACAACTGTCACAGGAACGACGTACCTAGATATGCTGGAGAGCTTTGTCCTTCCCCAGGTTGAAGACTTGAAGCCAAACCTTTGGTTTCAGCAAGATGGTACTCCGCCTCACTGGTCGCTGGATATTCGGAAAGCTCTAAATGCAACATTTCCGGGACGCTGGATTGGGTGAGGTGCACCCATGAACTGGCGTCCACGTTCTCCTGACATCACACCGTTGGATAATTTTTATGGGTCTACGTCGAGGACAGTGTTCTTCACTGCAGTGTGGGACATTCAAAGACCTCCGTACTCGGATTGTGGAAGTCATTGACACCATTCCTTCGGTCATGCTGCAGCGGACCTGGACGGAAACTGAAAACAGACTCGACATTCTTCGTGTCACTGCAGGAGCTCAAATGGTAGTGTTTTGATTTGTTTTTGTAATTTTTTTCAAAACTTATCTTCACATACAACTTATTTTTGTGAAAGAAACAAAGTTATTTCGTTTAGTTTTGCGTATGGAACACCTTTAACAAAGGGAACTTCGGTGTAGACACCCTGCATATCTGTTACATATGTTGTCTTAACTGTGATAATACCTAGTTAATAATGTATTGATTAATTAGGTTACAACGTGTTTCCGAACTTGAGTTAAAGTGTAGATTGGGAGTTGATTTAATATGTCACAGCTGCATCACGTGGGAGGGCTTGGTAAAACTTCGAGCCAGTCACACACTTGATGCAGCGAAAGAAAAGAAAAGTCACATCTTCAGACATTGTTATAAGTTATGAAATGGTACAACAACCAACTACAATGAGAGCTACATTTTCAGATTGATTCGATTAAGTGTTGGGAAACCTTAGTTTATATGTGTATCTTGTCTTCACTTTCTGCGTGTGATGTAGCATCCGAATCAGTGTCTGAGTTCGTCTCTGTGTCGTTTACTACGTACTACTGATCTGTAAGATGTGGAGCTTGTCCTACTCTAGCGTATGGTCTCTCCCGTTTGCATGCCTCATGTAGTGCTCGTGATACTTAGTCTGCGACATTGTTTATAGAATTCCAGTCATCCTGTCTGCCTATTAACTGTTCTACGTCTTGGTTCCCTCTCCTGGATCTAATAGGTCCTAGGGCATCGTAGATTAGCATTAGGTGTTCAGGTGATTCAGTCTCACCACGGACATAAGTGTGAGTCTGTTTAGGCCAGACCTGTGGAGATGCACAGGATACAGGCCGTGACCCGTGAGAAACGCACCATGCCACGTGTTAGGCTTATGTACTTCATATTCATCCGTTCACGGATACCGGGGAAGAAAGAGTACACCCATCTCCCCTTGGCAGTTGTGTCCCATTCTGTCTGCCAAGTATCAATTCTCTACTTGTTTAATTTCCGTTTGTCAGTTCTATCTTGTCCAGCTGTTTCTCTTATTTTGTCGTGTCTTCCTCTCTTCAGTCAGCAGGCTGCTGATCGGTGGCGTACTGTAAAATCTATAGAGAAAACTTCTAGTACCCCACAGTGCCCTAAACGAGGTCGTGCACAAAGCCCCCGAGATTCTGCGTAGAACATTCCCCTGGCAGTTCCTCACAATGGTTTTACATGTACCGAAGCATAATCGATGTGTGCAAGCAATAACCACAAAACAAGTTTTCGACGAAAAGAGTGCTGTGCAAAATGTCCTCATTATCTGTAGGGGTAGTCTGTACCGGAGGTGTTCAATCTTGCAAGTTTGTCCATGAGTTTCGTCGCTTTGTTAATTGTTAGTTCAAAAATGGTTCCAATGGCTCTGAGCACTATGGGGCTGAACTTCTGAGGTCATCAGTCCCCTAGAACTTAGAACTACTTAAACCTAACTAACCTAAGTACGTCACACACATCCATGCCCGAAGCTGGATTCGAACCTGCGACCGTAGCGGTCGCGCGGTTCCAGACTGTAGTGCCTAGAACCGCTCGGCCACTCCTGCCGGCTATTAATTGTTAGCCTGGTATATTCGTTAAAGTGTAAATGTCCATCAATATAAATGCCGAGGTATCTTGTCATAGCTTTTCTATTTATAGGTAAGATGATTAACTTTACAATTTTATTTCTTTTTGCCTCTTTGTAGTAGGTAAACAGTTTTGTTAGTTGCTATTGTGAATTTATTGTTCGTGCACCATTCACCGATGAACGCTAGGAGCCACGTGACTTTAATATATAACTGGGACGTAGAGTTTGCAGATACCATAATCATAAGGTCACCAGTGTGCGCAATCATCCCGTTTGCCCAGTCGTTGTCTTTTAGTGCATTTAGTAGTGGTTCTATGGCTATGTCCCAGAAAATCGGTCCTCATATGAATCCCTGCGGAAAACCATTGGTTACGCTCTTTGTAACGTTTTTGCGATCAGTCTTCCATTCCACTATCCTGTTTTTACATTTTCTAAGGTTGTTTTATAGAGCCAGCGGAATACTCATCTCTGTAAGTCTTGCTAACAGCGCCAGCCACCAAAACGATTGTCGAAAGCACCAGCTATGCCAATTAGGATTGGTACTATGTACTGTCTGTGTCATTTCTATGGCCCTCTTTACTGGTTCATTGACGGATCTCTGTGGGCTAAGTCCGAAGAGCTGCCGGTGGGACTGAAGACTGTCGCGCAGCAATCTCGTGACTTTTGCCAAAATGTTAATGAGATGTATTGGCCTGTATGTCTTAGGGTCAGTCGGGTCTTTGTCCTCTGCTTTCTTAATTGTAACTTCATTTGCCGTTTTTCCATATATTCGGTATTCGTCGTTCTAGTAGAGCATCATTCAGTAAGTCTGTCACGTTCGATATGAAGTGGAGAGCTTGTTTCATGGTTTCGGGGTGGATGCCATCTGCGCTCGGAGTCTTTTTGTTCTTTATTTGTGTATTGCCAATCCAACTATCTCACGAGCAAAGGGATGGTGGTACCTTCGTTTCTCATCAAGTAATTTGAGAGAGTCGGTATGAAGTTGGTTGTCCTGAGTGTGGTCATCGTCAGGAAGTAGTTTGTTGAGGAAATACTGTGCTGTGCGTCTCCAGTCTCCATCTGGTTACCTCGGTGTTGATAATACTGTCGGGGTCTTGATTCATTCAATCTGCAGTTTGAACAGCTCCCAGCTCCCATCCCCCCCTCCCCCCCTCCCCCCCCCTCCTCCCCACCCATGATGTTGTTCTGTAAGACTGTCCCAATGGTCTTTCCGTTTGGGTATCCAACTTTGCAGGTATGATGATCAGACTGTCCGCTGCAGGAATTGCGTTATTAGTAGTTTTAATGTCATAACTTGTCGTTAGACACCGGTACTGGTACGTAACTTTGACTCCAAGGACCAAGGACAGGCAGCGTGGACGGCACACGTTACTATGATGTTTTACCAACATGTGATCCCTGCTCTACGGGAGAAAGGCACTTTGGACTCGGCTGTTTTGATGCACGACGGAGCTCCACCTCACACTGCTCGTGAGGTCACTCGGTTGCTCCGTAATAGATTTGGAGAAAACCGATTCCTTGGCCGATCGTTCCAAAATGCGTGATCGCCAGATTTGCATCCTTGTGATTTCCGCTGTATGGTTACTTGAAGGACAGGCTATATCAGCGGTTTACTAACACTCCGAGGATGCCGAATACGAGCTTAGCGACAGAGGCAGCCAACAATCCACCTAATATGTTTCGGGCAGCAGTAAGGCAATCTCTAGGACGGTTACGGGCTGTCATCACAGTGAGCAACGTCTGTAATCTGGAACGTAAATATGGTAAGCAATTAATAAATGTTACCCTTTCACTTGGAAATTTAATGTGTTTCTTTTAATGGTTTATTCATTATTTCTGTTCCATATCGCCTTAGAAATGTTCCCGCGAAGTTTCATTGTCCTATGAGCGCTAGCTTTTCATAGGGGTCCTTTCAAGTAACTAAAGTTTGACTTTAACCACGAAATAGGATCGGCAGCACAACAAGACTGTTCGCTGAAGATGCTATCGTCTACTGGAGAGTCTCATCGTTGGACCATAGTAAGCAATCCAGAATGCTTGGACAAAATTTCCACTTGGTGGAATGAATGGCAGCTCAGTTTATTTATGAGTGAATGTAAGATAATGCCTATAACAAAGAGACAGAGCATGATTGATCGGATTACAAGATTAATATCTGAATATCTTCAGCACGTCATATCGTATAAACGTTTAAGAGTAATACCAAGAAGCGGTATGAAGACAGATGATCACGTGAAATCAGTGTTAGGATCGGCAAATGGAAGACTTAGATATCATGGAAGAGTTCTAGGAAAATGCAGTTCATTTGTAAAGGAAATGGAATACAATGTGCCGCTGTGACCAATTCTAGAGTTTTGTTCCAGTGTTTGGAATTCTTATGAAGTAAGCTTGACAACAGACATCGAACGATTTCAAAGACGCACTGCGACGATCTTAATAAATATGTATGTCCCATACGAAAGTCTAATAGCAGATTTCGGAGAAAAACGTAAAAGAGAATCTAAAAAACTACGAGGAACTGCTAATAAATATTCCTTTATTCACAATCAGATTCAATCTTCAGTTCATCAACAGGTATCTGAAAGTAATTTCTAATAGCTTACATGGCAATATGGTGTAAATTAACATAAAATCTATTCTCCGTCACTGCTGTCAGGTACACTGGCCAACAGAATTAAAGGCTCAGTTTTTCGGAAACCCATAATTTCCACCCATTTCGATGTTTAAGTTTGAAACCCGACTCGAAGGTGCGTACTACCTCCCTCTGTAATGCTGCGAAATCGTGGCGCCGTGCTGCGCCGCCGACCGGAGTGGCCGTGCGGATCTAGGCGCTACAGCCTGTAAGCGCGCGACCGCTACGGTCGCAGGTTCGAATCCTGCCTCGGGCATGGATGTGTGTGTTGTCCTTAGGTTAGTTAGGTTTAAATAGTTCTAAGTTCTAGGAGACTAATGACCTCCGAAGTTAAGTCCCATAGTGCTCAGAGCCATAGTGCTCAGAGCCTGCTACGCCACCATGTGACTCGACGATACTTCTGACAGCGAAGTGTGGACACATGCGAAAGAAAGGTCACAGCTCATAAGTTCATGTGACGTGTGATGTGGATTAATGACGTTACACCGGCATCAAACTTCACCACAATTCTGCCCGAAGCCACCGTGGGCGTGTCACACGATCGGAAGGTCGCCATACCCCCTCTTACCCACATTTCACCATTTCTTTTGACGCATCTGCTATTGAGATCGGAACCGCGGCATTCAGCGTTTCTTACGAGTGTTCGATGAATACATTCCACCCACACCGCCGCTCAGAACCGGCACAAAAAGGCCACAGGGGTGGCATAAAGAGCCGGCCGCAGTGGTCGAGCGGTCCTAGGCGCTTCAGTCTGGGACTGCGCGACCGCTACGGTCGCAGGTTCGAATCCTGCCTCGGGTATGGATGTGTGTGATGTCCTTAGGTTAGTTAGGTTCTAGGTTCTAGGGGACTGATGACCTCAGATGTTAAGTCCCATACTGCTCAGAGCCATTTGAACCATTTGGAGCATAAAGGACCTCAATGAAACCACCCCTTTACCTGTGGCGTTGATTCCCACACACTACGCGGTTGAAAACGACATTTCGCACTGCGATGAGCATCAAGAGGAAGTTCTTCGCATCCTTTGGCACTTCTGACATCCTTGACCATTGCAACCCTTCTCTAAGGACGTTGTGGGACTGCATGCACGCAGAAAGTGTTTGCAACTGTTTGGAGCGCAGTGCAACCACAATTTTTGCTGTCTCGTACATGATGGAACCACCGTTCAAAACCATCCAACAAAATTTGAAAGTTATCTGAAGCAGCTAAGGGAGCTTTGGTCTTTCCTGTTTTGTGTCCTTCTGTGGCTTGATTGAGGGGTGATGCGACGCTGACAGATTTGCGACATTTGGCAAAACACTCGGTGCTACCCGCCGACATTTATTAATGGATCCCATGATGAAGGCCTAGACGCTTGCAGACCGGCAACCCCCCCTACACTCTGCGATTCTATATGGCATATTATGAGGGGCAAGAGCAGCATTGTCACGGCGAAGCAGCAGCAATGTAGCCCGCTGGAAGGGCCTGGGATTCTCATCACGGGGTCTGTCTGTACAGGTACATTTTTAAGGTGGTTGAGAAAGGCGTGCGTGTAGCACTGACGGTTTTGCCGAACTGGCGATCTTAGAGGGACCCTTTGCCATTTTATTCACGCACGTGTCAATGTCGCGCAACCTCCGTGATTACGTCAGAATGGGACGCGAAATAGGAGGGATGAAAAATAATAAGCACCCTTTGATACTTCGGATCACGCTCTGCTTTCGTCTAAAGCTATTGAGCGGTCCCTAATGCTTTCAACCTCTACACGAGAGCAAAAATTGCAATCGTGCTGTGCTCCAAATGGGTCAGATCATTTTTAATGGGCATGCAGTAACGTCCGTCAAAGGTTGTCAAGAACGTCTTTCTATCGCTCATCATACTGTCAGTTCCGACCACGAAAAGTGTGGGAATCAACGCCCCAGGAAAAGGGATGGTTTCATTGAATTCATTTATGCCATCCCTTGAGGTCTTTTCGAGCCGATTCTGAGCGACAAGTGTGTGTAGAATGTTTTCCTCAACCACTCGTAAGAAAACCACGTGTTTTCAACAATGGGCGTCGCGAGTCTGATCTCCATCGCATAGGCTTCAAAAGAAAGGTGAAACTTGGTTAAGAGAGGCTCTGACAACCTTCCCATATTTTGACACATTCACCGTGGCGTTGGTCAGAACTGTGAAGTTTGGTGCCAATGTGATTTCCTTGACCCGCCTTAGACGTCACACGAAATTCTGAGCTGTGACCTTTTATTTACATGCGTCGACACCTTGATGTTTGAAGCGTCATGGAGCCCGAAGGTGAGGTCGCAGGGCGCCACGCATTTGCACCATTACAGAGGAGGGTTACATGCACCTTTGAGCCGAATTTCAAATTTAAGTGTCGCAACGGGTGGAAATTACGAGGTTTCGAAGAAACATTCCTTGAATTCTGTTACGCAGCGTAGACCAGAGTTCAGTGTACGTAGGGAAAAGAGTAGCCATGTGCCAGGGGACTTCAAAAAGCAAGATACTCACTATGGCAGACCAGATAACATTTACTGAATACTGTACTACACGGCAAATACCTAACTAATTTCGGGAGAAAGCTATCTGATACGCCTTCGAAGCCGATTTCATTCGAAGCTACTGTCTCTGCAGACGGGTGATGGAATACTGAGTGGGTCAGACAAATAATGATCGGTATAACTGTTCAATTTAATCTTATCTATCACTAAAGTTAATTAGAGGCACCTAATTTCTGGCACAAACATTTATTTATGAAGAGACACTCTGGCATGACATTTGGTTGTTTCTACAGGCAAAAGCAAGCTGACGAAAGATTATTCGCTTAAAAAAGAGAGAGGTCATTTTTATCAGTATTACGTCATATTTACGGTGTGTACTGCTGCTGATTATTTTACCTAAAGACATCATACGATTCAATGGTAACTTTCTAATGTGAATTGAGTCCATGGAACGCTATTTTTTGTTCGTCACTGGAACATGAGAATGAGCGTTCTGGTACCAGCCCTGTCAACGGAAGTCGTTAAGAGTCGTTTAGTAGATTACGACGAATCGATTACGTGTCATTCTGCTTATAACTGTCTGTTCTACATGAGTATAGCGTCCGTTCCACGAACTAATTTGATGTAATTCTTTTGCTAACTACCGTGTGTACTGCTGCAACTACTTTCTTTGTGGTGACCATCCGCTTGGCTTCATCAACAGGATACACATTAAAGTGTGCGGTATATTCATTCCGAGAACTTGGGTCACGTTCCTCGGGAGTTTCGTAAATACTCTCCCTCTGCTGTACCCCTTTTCCACAGTTCCATCGTATAATTAACACTTCAAGCATTACGATTACCGTTCTGTATGGACTCGTATGGCAAAGCGAGGCCGTGTTATGCAGCAGAGGAAGTGCGCGACGTGACGAAATGAATGTTTAGCGTCCTTCTTCTGGCTACAAGCTGTGCAGCTGCAATCGACAACTTAGATGTTTAATTTATGTTACTAGTCTTTTATGTTTGTGAATGTTATTGTTTAGCTGCTGTTGAAGATAGGCCTAAATAATCTGTCCAACATTATCAACATGCTAAATCTAGGCATCTTCGATCGATACGCGGACATTCATCCAGTTACCTAAACCAGACAATTAGGTGTGTCCAGTTTATCCATCTCGTACTTGTGGACTGTTTCAGTAGTCTTCATTACAGGAGATATATGTATATTCTCAAACTAATGAGTAGAACAAGTTGAATAATGCACCAAACACAAACTACTTAACTCAAATAACGAACAAATTATGCTGTTGATCAGTCGAATGACGAATTTCGTAATGAAGAACCGCTATTATCGGCAGCCATAAAATATGTTTCGAGCTGAAATGGGTAAATGCACAGTCGGAGAAATAATACGAGAGACCTCTCGCTGTTTCCTTATATTGAAATCAAAAGCTTCTGTCTATTACCCAGCATAACAGGTAAGCAGACACAGCGCTCTCACCGTACAGCCATTTAACACGTGATCCATGTGTCTTAGAGAAAACAAAAAGCTGGATGGCAACTGGACCAAACTTAAGAGTTAACAAAAAAAGGAATTTTGGCAAAAACAGTTTAACGAAATAGTTAATTTTCTTCTAGTGCAACACCTGGAAGGGAAAGAGCCATATTCGAGCGTCAGGGCCAGTAATACACTCTCCAGTGACATTGATGTTCGGATACCTGTGTTGATCCACAGTGCGTATCAGAAGGGCGAGATCGCCCAAGGAATGCCACGAAGACATTCCCCAAAGCATAACGCTCCCGCCTTCGACCCGGACCCTTCCGACGATTGGTGGAGGGCGTCTGCTTTCAGACGTTTCACGCCGTACACACCAAAGGCCGTCTGTCCGTTGGAGCATAAAACGTGATTCATCTGAAAAGGCCACATGTCACCACTCAGTAGATGTCCAACTGCGATACTGGCGTGCAAATTCCAGCCTTCCTCGCCGATGAACGACATCAGCAAGGGTGCACGAACTAGGCGCCTGCTGCGGAGGCCCATACTCAGCAACGTTCGCTGAACGGTCGTTGCGGAGACACTGGTCGTAATACCTCGGTTCATCTAGGCAGTCAGTTGCTCAACAGTTGCGCTCTGTTCGCCCGTACCCATCTCCGCAGCGGCCGTTCATTCCAATTTACTGGCCGTGGTGCACCACAGTTATATTGGCACCGGTTTTGGATAGTGCCATTTTGCCATGCACGGTATTCTTTAAACACGGTGCCATGAGCACAGTTTACAAACTTCGGAAATGCTTCCACCCTCGGCCCGAAAGCCAATGATCATGCCCTTTTGGACATCAGATAAATCGCTGCACTTCGGCATTACGGAAACGACTGCACTGTTCTCTGCGGCCCCCCGACACGCCTCATATACACTCCACACCTAGTGCTACCACCTGTCATCCGTGAGTGATTATTCCACGCTGACGCTGAACAAAGGCGGTGGTCGCATTAATATGACTGGGCTGTGTAATGACTTTAATCGTGGTACGTGCTGTTTTGTACGACACGACGCGGACCTTTATTAACGGGTATTCGAGCTGCTTGGAAACGTTATTTTTCTCACAAAGTTTTAAGCTCTGTACAGCTGATTCAGTATTTTCCACATTTCTTTTATCATATTTTCAAATAACCGATACTACAAATAGTCTTGATATGACACTGTTCGGATGCGTTTGCCACATGTTTCTGACACATTAGTATTGAAATGGTGCTTACTTCATACAAAATTCCGTGTACTGAATGACAGAAAACAAGCAACTGACAGTAGCCGGAGCTTTATATTTCTGTTATCTCTGTCACATTAAATAGAGGAGACGGACGTTTGCTGGGTCGCCAATGGCTCTGAGCACTATGGGACTTAACATCTATGGTCATCAGTCCCCTAGAACTTAGAACTACTTAAACCTAACTAACCTAAGGACAGCACACAACACCCAGCCATCACGAGGCAGAGAAAATCCCTGACCCCGCCGGGAATCGAACCCGGGAACCCGGGCGTGGGAAGCGAGAACGCTACCGCACGACCACGAGATTGGGTCGCCATTTGCCGATAACGACACCTTCAGAGACGCATGAGAAGAAATACATAAGCCTTTTTCCTTATCGGCAGTAACGTGATTCTCTGTTTATTTATGAATCAAGTTATGTCTAACGTTCGTCCTCGTAATCGTACAAACAAATTTTTTTAATGTTCCTCATTGTCCAATAGTTATTTAAAAGAAGACCGCTAAGCAGCCCATAGTTCGCCTGTATGAGGATGAGGACATGTCTAAAACACACACTAGGGTTGGCACATACAATCAAATCCAACGATCTGGCTTCTGCCTTTTGCGTACCCAGTCCGACGGACTGGCACACAAAACCGTGCTACCACACTGGCGCAGATCCACAACCCCGGTTTCTCGCTACTTTACTAAAACAATAATCGTAAGTCAGTGTACTTCAGCATAATAGTAACACACATTTAAGAGTGTCGGGTTTGTTAAAAAGCAAAACTTATTTATTAAGTCCAATCCGCTTACATACCATTGGTCAACAAACAAATATCGTAGTTCGTGCAGCGCTCTTTCCACGTTTTCATTGCATATCTGTATAATTCTCAGTACGTTCTTGTCATTGCAAAAAAAAGTAAACATATAACTTAAACAATACGATAAAAGTGAATGTGCTTATTGACGGTCTGTTTCGTAACTTTGAAGAAATCTCGATAGGTACCAAAGAAACATGTCAATGTGGAACTGTATAGCACCAAACGAAGCTCTCGTAGCCATCGTTTGCAAACGACTAATAACTTCTTATGCTATTTTTCAGTAATGACACAAAAAATAAATAACACGCAGATTTTTTGTTAAACGCGATATTTGCCTCTGTCATAGCTACTCTAAGACGACAAGACGCCAGCTGTACACCGATAAGTTTAACGTGGATTCCAAAAATCGGCTTAGCTTACAGTTGTTCATTTGCCATTGCCAAAAATGGAGGTCTCGGACTGCATGTTAAAATGTTAAAATATTTGCATCCAACGAGAAAAGAACACGGTCCCCTATGCATGCTAAGCTAGAACCAATCCACCATATCACCCTGTCTTTTCTGACGCCTTCGGAAATTCACGATAAATATAAAGTACGATGGTTAGACGGGTATTTAATCGACCGTGGTCCCGAACAAAGAGTCGGGCACAGTGACACTGCATGCTAATTCAAAGAAACAAATATCAGTGCATGGCCATGTATGCAGTTTTGCTTGAACGTCATCAGCTGCCTCATTGAGTATATCTAAGGAATATCTTTAGTCGTGATGAGATATGTTGCCTCTGTGTTAACTACATAAAAATTAATTAATGGTTTCTACAGGGATAGAATCTAAAAACACTCTGAATGTTGTCAGACAGATTCTGTTAGAGAATATCTTGCATGTGATTAATTTCTATCTTATTTTTGTGTGTTGTATTCAGTTAGCTAACGAAAAAACGTTATAAAATGCAGTGTACTAATACAAACGAATTACAATTTACAATGAACTTATGATTAAATTATATTTTAATAAAACACAGTGTCCCTAAAACAACGTGTGTGTATGACTTGTAGGGGTGCGAAGTAACGCGTAACGAAACCCAGTTGAAAATTATTGTGCTGCAGTTCCATCAATTAAATTTTTATATTTACAAAAAGGCAAAAGGTAACCCGAAAAGGCAGATAAATAAGTGTGACAGTCTGAAATATCATGTTTATCATCTTAAAAGATTTATTTACTGAGTTTTACTTTGTCTGCTTGTAGCTCTTTTCCACAGAAGAGCTGCTAATCAAAGCAGCGAGTAGAAAAGTATGATGGAGAAGTTTTCTTAATTTCCTTACTGATTTTCGATCTAGTTGCTTGTAGCTTTGTTACAGAAGCAGTAAAAGAATTTGTCTTCATCGAGGCAGAACAGACAGCTAATGCTATGTACATCTTAAATCACAAACACGCCACCACTGAATAGTCAAGCAAGTGCAGAGTTCCTTTCTTTTTCATTGCCCCAATGAATGCTAAGACAGATAATTCTCAATATGAAGGATAAGATTAGTTGTAGATACTGTGTAGAACAACATTCCTAGACCCAAAAATGCGAAATTACTAACTATGTGAGATACCTTAAGTGAGAATTATTCAGAATGTTTAATTAAAATGCTAAGAAACTATCAGTTGAATTTAGTAGGAGACCTGTGACCTACTCCAGGAAGTAATTTGACGATCACAGAGTTATCAAACATACACTGCGATGTTACCACATCTAAATTCGCTAGCTGTAGGAAGAGTACATTCCCACAGCCGAACTGTTTCTTCTGATTTTCATCCTGTCATTTAGTTCACAGGATTCTATGTGAGGTAAGCACCGTTTCATTCTAATGTGTCGGAAACGTCTGACTAAATTGCCCGACCTGGGGTGACATCTCTCTACATCTACATTTATACTCCGCAAGCCACCCAACGGTGTGTGGCTGATTGTTGTATCGTTCATTGAAGTTATGATAAAAAAAGTAGGAAAGAATTAATCAGTTGTAGGGAGTTTAAAACATTATGAAAAAAATTCTAAAGAGTTCGAAATTCCGTTAACGAGGTCCACATCGTGTCGTACAAAAAAGAGCGCACCATGAATACAGTTATTGTTTCAGGCTGTGCTGCTCGCAGATATCTATTTTTTTAAAAGTATTACTTTAGAAGAAAACTGACCTTTTTGTTAAACTGTTTTTATTTAAGATGCGTTTTTGTTGACTCTTAATTTTATTCCATCTGCCATTTAATTTTTTATTTCCTGTAAGACACGAATGGGTCAGATGTGAATTGGCTGTACAGTCAGTTACAGAAGAGAGTGTACGCCATTATCTGTATAAAATAAAAGACACTATTATAAATGTATGTTTACATGAAAAAACATGTTATTAAACAGCCTGGCAGACTAAAACTACGTGCCACACCGAGACTCGAACTCGGGACCTTTGCCTTTCGCGGGGAAGTGCTCCAGTGATCGAGTTACCCGAGCACGACTCACACTACCTCCTCAGATCTTTAATTCCACCAGTACCACGTCTCCTGAGTTTTGTTTGGAAGGTAGGATACGAGGGTACGGACGGAATTATAGCTGTGAGGACAGGGCGTGAGTCGTGCTTGGGTAGCTCAGTCGGTAGTCGGCCTTTGGCTGTGGTGAGGCGCACACGATTTGTTTGCGCCTCGCCTGTCGTGCTGCTTGCTAGCGAGCGCACGTTTGTTTACATCCGCGTAGCGGCTTGTTTCCGAGACTGACTTCATTGATCATCATGCCGTTTTCTTACCGCCAAACGACAATTTAATTAACTTTTCCGTTAGATCACGAACGACCCAAGGCATATGAGCTTGAACGTTTTATACGGAAAAAAATGCGTCTCCCGCCGCAAGATGTTCTCGGAATACATTTTTCGATCCTCAGTACTACTGTGTAGCCACGAGGAGTGGCGGAGCGGTTAGAGGCGCCATGTTACGAATTGCGTGACCCCTCCAGCCGGAGGTTCGAGTCATCCCTCGGGCATTGGTGTGTGTGTTGTTCTTGACATAAGTTAAAGTTAGCTTAAGTAGTGTGTAAGTCTAGGGACCGATGACCACAGCAGTTTTGGTCCCTTTAGGATTCAAAATTCAAATGGCTCTAAGCACTATACTTAGAACTGCTTAAACCTAACTAACCTAAGGACATCACACACATCCATGCCCGATGCAGGATTCGAACCTGCGACCATAGCAGCAGCGCGGTTCCGGACTGAAGCGCCTAGAACCGCTCGGCCACATCGGCCGCCATCCCTTAGGAATTCTCACACATTTGAACATTTGGACGACAGTGTACACAAATCAGGCGAATGACGAGCTGTGCGGCGTCACGCTAACGATCTCAAGTTCCGATACTCTGACGGACATATAGGGACTATCGTGGTTGCTCACGCTGGTTTTGGTCTCCGAACGTTGCGGGTTTTCGAACTCCCCTTTGAAGTTCTGTCGGACGTTGCGGTGGCCGCTTGTAAACCTTAAGGCAACGTCGTCAGTCACGTAGCTGAAACGTGGAAGACGTTAGTCGGTACCGGTGTCGGCTCCTCAGACGACGCGATGGACGTTTCGCCTGTATCTCCTACACCCCTGCCGGAGGCAATACAAATGAACGACGACTGTCATCCGGCACAAGCTGCCTGTCTTGACCCCATGATTGTTGATCATGATTGTACCTACCTCCGCCTTTCTGTCATCTGGCCCCATGTCGGACGATAGCCGCCCGTCAACCGACACGGAACAGCATGTTACGAAGCAACGGTCGCCGAGATAGGGGAAGAGACAACGTCGTATCCCTTCTGATGACTGCATCCATCGGAAGTCTGCACAGAATGACGACCCTGCTACTGATGGTGCGCTGTCCTCTGATGCCCTGACACTTGACAACGCGACGTCCTTCCCCAGTCAGCGTCCACTTCCGGGCACCGACCTTCCCCCGCCTGCGTCTGATGCGGTTGCTCCCCTTCCTGTGTCTGACGCTGCCTGTGGTCGCACATCTGATAATGTTCCACTGAACCGGCCCGGTGACACGCTGACGACGTTGATGCTGAAGATGGACATTCTGGAAGTGTACAGAACGATGGACCCCCCTTGGTGGGTCTACTCCCTCCCGTCACAGTGATGTGCCCTTCCGTGGGCTCCTAGCAGGGAGTTCCGTATTATTCCCCCGTGACTGAATCGCCTGTCCTCCTGGCGATGGCAGCCTTCCAGACTTATCGCATATCCCTAGACTTACACACTACTTAAATTAACTTATGCTAAGAACAACACATACGGCTGCGCAATCCGTGACATGGCGCCTCTAACCGCACGGCCACTCCGCACGGCGCCAGACGATCGTCAATGTCTTTGCGCCATTTGCTTCGGGTCGCCGCCGTGAACGTTCAATCTTCTTCTTAGAGATAGTCACGCCACTCTCCCTGGGTTGGAAGGATACATTGATCATAGGAGCCGATTGCAACTGCACCCAGGCACCGAAAGACCAACGTCACTCTCCGTGCGCGGCGCTAGCGACAATACTCCAGCACCTCAGACTAGTGGATTCTTGGGAGCATGTTCATGGCGATCGTCCAGGCTTCACGCATTTCACTAGCCATTCTTCCAGCCGACTCGATCGTGTTTACCTCTCCCGCGATATTGTCAGTGGGGTGCAGACTGCTGAAGTCTGGCCCACTGCGTTCTCTGACCATGACGCATATATCTGCGCCATCAGTCTCTGCCGCCAAAGGGTGTGGCGCAGCCGTGGACATGGAAACTGAACACGATCCACCTTACTTCACTCGACTACTGGCAGCTCATCGAGACCAGGTGGACAGCTTGTCGTCGAAGCCGTGATGCCTATCAGTCTGCCCTATCTTGGTGGGTGCTCTGTGCAAAGCCTGCTCTCTGCAAGGCGTTGATTGGTTACGGAAGGAAGGTTGCGGCGTGGCGGCGACGTACTCAGGAATTCTATTTCACCATTCTCCGGGAATGTATTATGTTGCCGTATTCACCAGAGCTCCAGGCGATGGCGAATCGTCCCAAGGCACAGCTCATGTCCCTCTCTCGCCGCCACCTTGAAGGAGCCATCGTCAGGGGGCGCACACATGATTGGTTAGTGCAAGAGCATCCATCTGTGTATCATGTCTTAGCGGAACGACGCCACCGATTAATGTTCTTACGACTGATGATGGGCAGCGTTTTGATACCCAACGGAATATCGGGTCTGCACTCCATGCACATTATGTTACGCTGTACTCTGAAGAACGTCACTGCCCTGCCAACATTACGGCGGTCTCCAGAGTCTCCTTTGGCTCGGTTCCCGTCGATGCGACGATGGATCTGACTGTTAACGTCACGGAGGGCGAAGTTCACGACGCTATCGAAGCAGGTTCTACGAACAGGTCGCAGGGCCCCGATGGCCTCCTACTGGAGTTTTATCGGGCATTTCGTTCCTTTCTGGCGTAAGTGTGAACGGAAATTTCTAAAGACCTTATGTCACATTGAAACGTCCCCCTTTAACATTTATACACGACTGTCCTTAAACTGACACACAATATTTTTTTAGCGCAACGCAATCTGACTTTCAAAAATCCCTACAAAAGAATGGCCCTGACTAACATTAACCTATACCTTTCACAAATCACTTACCTCACAAAAATCTTGGTTACTCGAGCTACTGCAATAAAGCGAGCGCCACTACTGCCAGCTAAATAAAAGATTCAAACTACTGAAGGCACTAACTACTGATAGGGATAGTTAGCAAATGAAAGATATTAATAGAGAACAAACAATGTATTTACCTTAATAGTCATAATATATATAGCAGTTCATGACAAATTACAAAACTCCGCCATCTCTCTCCCCACATCCACCACTGCTGGCGGCTCACCTCCAACTGCGCAACGCTATGCGCTGTTCACAGCCAGCTGCCTAACACTACAATGGCGAGTATTACAACAATGCAAAGCAGCCACAGACTGCACACAGCACAGCCAGTGATTTTCATACAGAGGTGGCGTTACCAATAAAAAAACCTAAACAGCCTACTTACATAGCCCCCATGCTCCCCACAAAAAATTTTACAAATTGTTTTGGGCACTGGGCAATACATATTTGTTAAAATTTTTCATAATCGTAATTACAATAACAAAGAAATCAAATGCACACACTTATTGATACAATGTTGGTCAAAAGCTAAAATTTTCTCACAGTCCATAAAGATAGTCCTGATCATTCATCATAATAGTAATTACAGTTTTTTTTTCACAAAGTCTCATTAGTAAAAGAAATTGCACACAGAAGTAGTGGATTTCCATGCAGTCTTGAGGAAGTAGTGTTGTCCTTCCAACGGAAAGACAGTGCTGACTCTTGACATGCTGACAGGTAATGGGCCACAACAGAGCAAACCCACAGCGGAGTCAGTCGAAGTTTTGAAGAGTATTGGTGGGTCATCAAAGATGCAGACCCACTGTAGTCCTTGTAGAGATGGCTAGCAGCCATCTGTTGTGACTGTGCAGGTGCACAATCACCATTGAAGAGTCTTGCGGACAATATAGCAAGTCCATAACCACCACTTGTGCACTCACAAAGTTTTTTGGAATTGTCCTTAGAACCAGCAATGCTGTTATCCAGTCCCTTGCTGAATCATTAACACACGTGCAAACACTATCAGTCCCTACTTCTCACATATTGTCCATATACTATAGCCAACAGAAACGTGTGCAGTGAAATGTAACTTACAAGTTACTTAATTTGATGACCTAGTGTCAATTACAATTTTATAACATAAGAATACAATTACAAAGGTACAAAATACATCATTATAGAACATAACAATACAGATAAAATTTGTAGTAATACAGGCTTTACAACAGAATAGAAATAAACATATACATCAGTGTTACAGGAATTATGACATAAGTACATACATAAAAGATCAGAATAATTATTGAAACATCGACTTCACACATGAGCATTAAAACAAAACAGAATAAATAATGTGTAAGCATCTTTACAAAGTAAATAACATATTATCAATGCAAATTATATTTGAGGATAACAGTATTCCTCATCATAGTGCATGTAGCTTAGTATTAGAAAAATTCTACAACATAAGTCTTATCAGATCAACATATAAAGACAGGAAGAACATAAATACACAAGGGTACACAAACACATAGTGGGATAACACAAAAGGAAAGGACAGGGTTTGTTTTCAGTGTAACGTTTGGTACTGCAGTCCAACCCAAAACTTCATTCCATAGATCTTTCGTCTTATTTCAACCTTTGCTTCCACCAAAAAAATCCTATCCAAGCATGCTTTCTGTATTTATTTCACATATTTCTTACCTCATTATTTATTTCCAAGAAAATCCTACCTATACCTGCTTTCTGTACTTTTTTCGTATAACTTCTCAATGCATTTCTTCCAATTCATCGCAACTCATTCTCTTCTATAGTCTACCCCCTCTTAAGCTAACTTAAATCTACTGAGCTCAGATGCTAAACTAAGGGACGAGGCAATGCAGCAGTACAAAACAATTAACACAAACAGCAATGACAAAATATTCAAATTGGCCAAGCAAGCAGCAATATTACAGCTAATATTACGCAATGAGCAGCAAACAAGAAAAATAAATCAGTAGTAAAACTGGCTTAACAGAGTAACACAAATTAAAATTCAGTAGCACTATGCCTGGCAAACAGCAGCAGCAAATTAAAAAAAAAACATATATCTAAACATGACATAGCTCAAGCAGAAAAAATATTACACTAAAAATGGCCATGTCTAATACCTATGTCACATCTTAACACTAGAGTGACGCATCACGAGAACGTACACTAGCAGATTAGTTACCAAATCGTAAAGAAATTATTTATGCAATTCCTGTGAAAGGAAACGTCTATTTATGTGCCCTCGTTTTCTTGGAAGTAGATCATAAATTTCTTATTGACTGGATCTGTAGGCATAAAATAACTACATTAGTACAATTATTAAATTTTATTTTAACCAATGCTGCAGTGCAGCTAGAAACTAGATATTAAACAAAATAGGCAAAGCAAGGCGTGAAACGTCATTCACTAGCCATATGGCATTTCATAGTGCAGTAAACAATCTTTCAACTAGAAACACAATAGATGTGAAATGTTTCTCATCATTTCATTTCAGTAAATATCATAAATTAAGAGCTCCACAGTCTAATCATATGTTTTCAAGTTCGTCCGTGTCGTTTTTGCGATGCTCTCTACAAAGGAACGTCAATAGCGAGGATAATGGCCTCCCCTTTTTTTTTGTCCACCTGCGCCTCTGGCACACACTAATGACTTCTTTCCAGGCGACTGTCGCCCATCTGGGTGCCCACGATGCATTACGTGCAGGTGGTCACTTAACTTTCTTAATATTTACGACAGCAGTTTCCGCAACAGTGGCAGTCTCATATAAAAAATTTCACAGGTCGAAAATTTGCGTTACAAATGTGTAGAAACAAAATCCTGTAAATATAACAGTGTCCAAAAAATTTTCGCCGGCATTGTGCTACATTCACGCATTTACACACATTTCATAACTCTTAAAGTACGATTCTTGGTTTCCAACAACCTTTTTCACAAACCAGAGTCCCTAACCACTACTCATTATTCCTTACCTTATTCATTGACACTTCTTCAATATTTCATCATAACAGATATGTAGCATAATCAAATAACTCATATAGCATCAGCTTATTGATCATAAACATACCGCAACAGCATAATACACATAGTCATCGTAATAATATCATAACACCTCAGTCAACTCTCAAAATCGTCGTAGCTTCCTCCAATAATTTCAAAACCTAAAAAAAAATTCTCTGCTCATGTGAAAAGTGTCATCTGCCTCAAACGTACTTTAAAAATCATGATCCCATACCAAATACATCATTCAAAGCTCTCATAGTATCACAATGGTTCCGAAAAAATATGAACAGTTCACAAAGTACAGACGAAATACAATTTCATAAGTGTGAAATTATCCAACTGTGTAATTACGTAAACATGTGTCACTGATGTAGTAAAGAAATGTTTGTCTCTCTCAGGTAAATAATCAGATAGCTGGGTAATTCTGTGTTAGAGAAATATGGTACCAATGTGTAAAGTTGTATAAGCAAATACCATATTAGCTAGGGCTCCTTGTGCTTGCCAAACACATGGTACACAAAGTAGGCGTGTGCCCCCCTGAGGATTAATGTAATTATACCCTCAGGTGTTACAGATTACAGCAATGGAATGAAATGTATCACGGAAAACCCTTGTATCATTGCACTTCAAATATCTTTAAAAAAATAAATGTTTTAAGTACAAAATTAATCACTCAAATACGTGTACTGTAGCGCTAAACTGTGCGTCTTGTTGTAAGATAATCTCTGTGGAAGTGTCGTAGTTATCGTCCTCCGAAAGCTAAGTTCTGCAGAAGTCAATGTACTTACCTCATGATAAACAAAAGTGAAATGCTTTGCATATAGATATCTTAGTTATTACGCTTATTGTTGTGATGAAGAAAGTACTGTACTGTAACGTATTGTTGTGCTACAGAAAAGGCTGTCTCATTGTAGCTATACCACAAAAGTTACTACTAAAACATGTTTTACTTTCCAGAATAAAACAGAAAACTATGCAGATATAAAACAGAAACACTGCAAAAGCAACATTGTAAATTGTCACTCATTAGTAGCGTCGTGATAAAATCGTGTAGCTGTCACATAAACTAACCACTGTCATCTGGTATCTCACAGAAAGTACTTTAAATCCAGAATGTTTTTTTTTTCAAATAAACCAAAATGTTGCATTAAAATCTCATTAGCAGTACTGTAAATGTTCTAAGTATGTGAGCCTTATAGTCGTTACGTAATCGTGCAACTAACAAGCAAGAATGTACACACACAATAACACTGTGTCGTCTGTTCACTATATCAATGCAATCGTAATTTCTGTTTAAAAATGTTCCCTAGGTTCTAGACTGGATATTTAACTTCAAACATTGTTGCATGTTAACAGTTTCTTAAGTCTGACAAAGTATACTAGAAATGTGAAGTGAAAAGTTTTATGGCAAAGACAAAGTTAAAAAGCAGATTATCTCTCAACAAATGGTTTTACATGTGGAATGTGGTGGAATCCTTTACTCTTCATAGTACTCAGAGTTTCAACTTAAGCACAATTATCATGCAGTATGCATCGGTAAGAAATGCTAAAATTTTTCTCAAGGCTAGCGTCTTATGTTATTTTTCTTGGAGCCAGCGGGCGCACGCGGCTGCCTGCTGTGCGAGTCATTGTCTGTCTCTTTGTTGGCGCGCGTTATTATTGGGATTAGGAGACCTAACTTCTACAAATTCACCGTGACGAGAGGGCCCTGCCCTGTTTAAATCCCGCCAGTTCTGATGCAGTTCAGGTCTGTCGTTACGATCATACCGTCTGTCGTCATGTCGGTAGATTCCATAGTTTCTTTCTTGTCGGTCACGTGGTGGAGAATTTCTCCCTGAGTCGTAACTGCGCGCTGGACCGTTGCGTCTAAAGTTATTCTGTCTCCCTTGATAATAATTATTTTGGTTCCCATATTGTCTGTTTCTCTGATTGTCTCTGTGAAAGTCATTACCGCGGAGAGGTGATCTTTCCCTGTAATTATTACTACTCTGCCAACGGTTGTCATACGGGTGGTGTCTGTTTTGGTCACGATTTGTGTTGTGAGAATAGCCTTGTCGCGTCCAGTTATTATTTCTTTCATCGTGGAATTGCGACGGATATGACCTGTAATTGTTGTGTTCCTGTTTCCGCTTTCCGCGATTGTCAGTGTCAATTTCTAATTCTTGTAAGAGTCCCTGAAAAGCTTCAATGTCGTCTTTGCAACGTCCTGCCAAAATAATATGTCGTAAATGTTCAGGCAATTTGATTAAGCAAATGCGGATGAGTTCTGAGGGGCTGTATGGGTTTGACAGGTGCTGATTCTTGTGCAACATGTCTTCAAAATATTTCACAAGACTGGAAAATTCAGATTGTTCGAAATGTTTCATCATTATGATGCTATGTTTTACTCAGTCTTGTGTAGCTTGAGACCAATATGCTGAGAGGAAGGCATGGTAAAACTCTCCTTCACTGTGGCAATCGTGAATGACCGATCGCATTCTTACAGATGGTTCGTTCTCCAAGTAGCCACACATAAATTCTAATCTGTGTTCTAACGACCAATTGGGAGGAAAACAATGAGAGAATTGAGGAAGCCATGCTCGTGGATGAATGTCGTTGCCAGAATTCTTAAATGTTTTGAATTTACATGTAGTAATGAACAGCTTATAGTCAAAATCATCATGTCGGCGAGTCGCATATCGGTCATTGTTAGGTCGTGTCGGCCGTTCCATCTCAAAATTCGGTGCACATTGCCAATTTCTTTCATAACTTCCGAAATGCCCTGTGTTATTATTTTGCGTCCTTTCCGTATTTCTATGTCCCTCTTCCTGTATTGGGGCGCGAGTGTCCTCTGAAATACGTAATTCTTGTATTACCTGTGTCAGCTGATCTTGTACTTCCCGGATTTCTCTTTGGTGTTGCGTATTGATTTGATTCTGATTTTGTTTGAATTTCCTAATTTGTTCATACTCTTCTGTGTCAGTGAAGGCTACGGGTCTTGTGTCATTCAGATCATCATCTACCTTTGTAGATAAGTTAGTGACCTGATCCGAAAGTTCGGCTACTTTCTTCGATAGTGAACTCATTTCCTCAGTGTGTGTTTCTGAACCAAGTTTCAGAGTATCTACTGTGTCCTTTAAGTTTTCCTGAGTTTTTGCAAGTTGCGTAACCGAATCGGTAGATGCAACTGAGTCAAATTTAGCTTGCAAGGTCTCATGATTTTCATGAACAATAGTTTGCAATTCTTTTATGGCTGCTTCGTGATTCTGTAATGCATTTTCATGACGCGAAAAAATAGGTTGGAAATGCTCACAAATTTGTGTTTTTACGTCATTACAGACTTTTTGACATTTCGATTCGATGTTATGTAACTCAGTAGTTAAATCTTCACGTGTTTGTTCAAGCGTGGTGTGAAGATTTTGTTCCATTGCGTCTAACTGTTGCTGTGTTTGTCTCTGGTGTTGTTCCATTGTGTCTAACTTTTGAAGCTTTTGCTGTGTTTGTCTCTGATTTTGTTCCATTGTGTCTAACTTTTCAAGCTTTTGTCCCATTTGTTGCATTAATTGTAATAACAATGCACTGGTGTCTGAAACATGTTCATCAGTGCTTTTCGGCAGTGAATTTGCACCGGCAACATTCACATTTTGACAAGCGGAAAATGTGTCTTGACTTATTTGAGAAAACGGTGAGAACCCAAAACCTGAGTCTACGATATTTGCAAAATTGTGTCCTGTCATTCCCGGTTTCTGAGGCGAGCTGTTGCCGACCGATCGATCGATAATGCTTCCCTCTTCACTAATTGTTTCACTGTCTACGCCATTGTTTGCCGCCTGCTCCATTTCCCTATGCACAATTACCAAATTACTACTTTGATCATTAGTTAATTCCTTACTCGGTGGCGCTAACACACTGCTTTCGTTTTCACTGTCATTTCTCAGTTTACTTTGGAGCCTAGTATCACGTTTTTCACACGCCATTATTGTCACAATATTTCACACAACAACACAGAAAAGCACAATTTGAAGAGCAAAAATAAGAGAACCCATTAACATAACACTGAAAATAATATCTAGTTAATTGCAGCAGCGAAATACTTGGTGCAAATCTACATGCGTGCCACACCTGTTTTACTGTACAACAATGAAAGACTGCAACTACAAACGAGATTCTCTCTACAATTACGCGCTAGCAATAAACAAAAGCTACACTAATTACACAAACTACAAGAAAAAAAAATCAGAAGATTCCAGTGAGGTATCCTCGGCTAAAGGTCGACATATGAAACGTCCCCTTTTAACATTTATACACGACTGTCCATAAACTGACACACAATATTTTTTAGCGCAACGCAATCTGACTTTCAAAAATCCCTACAAAAGAATGGCCCTGACTAACATTAACCTATACCTTTCACAAATCACTTACCTCACAAAAATCTTGGTTACTCGAGCTACTGCAATAAAGCGAGCGCCACTACTGCCAGCTAAATAAAAGATTCAAACTACTGAAGGCACTAACTACTGATAGGGATAGTTAGCAAATGAAAGATATTAATAGAGAACAAACAATGTATTTACCTTAATAGTCATAATATATATAGCAGTTCATGACAAATTACAAAACTCCGCCATCTCTCTCCCCACATCCACCACTGCTGGCGGCTCACCTCCAACTGCGCAACGCTATGCGCTGTTCACAGCCAGCTGCCTAACACTACAATGGCGAGTATTACAACAATGCAAAGCAGCCACAGACTGCACACAGCACAGCCAGTGATTTTCATACAGAGGTGGCGTTACCAATAAAAAAACCTAAACAGCCTACTTACAACATTTCGTGCCGGTTCCAGACGGTTTCCTCGATGGTTTCCTCATTCCCATCCATAAGCCTCGGTGTACCTCACTGATATGCGATTTCCGCCCCTTGACGTTACTCAGCAGCAATACAAAGATCTTTACCCGGCTGTTGGCTGCGCGGCTTAAACGGACAGCTAGGTACGTGGTTTCACCCGATCAAATGTCGTTGAGAGGTACCAGTAACATCCTCACTGCGCTGTGCCGCTATCGGTACACAATCGCTCTTGCTCACGCTCGTCGTATGCCTGCACTTTTGGCAGCTCTTGACTTCAGCCAGGCGTTCGATCGAGTCGATCACGACTTCCTGGAAGGGGTGCTACGCAATATGGGCTACCATTATACTACCGCCGATGTTGTCATGTGTCTCCTACAGGGAGCTACATCTTGTATATTCTAAAATGGCCGTTTTACTCCACCCAACTCGATCAGTCGGTCAGTGCGTCAAGGCTACCAGCTCTCTGCACTGTTGCATGCATTCGCCATGGAATCGTTGCTATGCGGCCTCCGTTAGCGCCTATCTGGGATGTTCATGTATTCAGCCGCACTGCATTGCAGACGATCTCGTCATCGTTCTTCGTAGTGGTGCTGAGGTCAGGGAGTCACTGGAATGGGTCACCACCTACGGAGAAGATTCCGGTAGTTGCCTTAACATCCACAAATCGAGCGCCATGGCTATAGGTGCGAGACTCCCTGCGGAAAGTGCTGCTACTTTGCGTGTAGCTGATACTCTCCGATGATTAGGACTCGATTTCGCATGTGATCTGCGACGGACAACTGCCCTCAACTGCCGACATCTACCTACCCAGCTACGAGCTGAGCTCTTAGGTCAACGTTTACGAGCACTCGATCTTCTGCAACTTACACAGTACGCAATTGTACACTCCTGGAAATTGAAATAAGAACACCGTGAATTCATTGTCCCAGGAAGGGGAAACTTTATTGACACATTCCTGGGGTCAGATACATCACATGATCACACTGACAGAACCACAGGCACATAGACACAGGCAACAGAGCATGCACAATGTCGGCACTAGTACAGTGTATATCCACCTTTCGCAGCAATGCAGGCTGCTATTCTCCCATGGAGACGATCGTAGAGATGCTGGATGTAGTCCTGTGGAACGGCTTACCATGCCATTTCCACCTGGCGCCTCAGTTGGACCAGCGTTCGTGCCGGACGTGCAGACCGCGTGAGACGACGCTTCATCCAGTCCCAAACATGCTCAATGGGGGACAGATCCGGAGATTTTGCTGGCCAGGGTAGTTGACTTACACCTTCTAGAGCACGTTGGGTGGCACGGGATACATGCGGACGTGCATTGTCCTGTTGGAACAGCAAGTTCCCTTGCCGGTCTAGGAATGGTAGAACGATGGGTTCGATGACGGTTTGGATGTACCGTGCACTATTCAGTGTCCCCTCGACGATCACCAGTGGTGTACGGCCAGTGTAGGAGATCGCTCCCCACACCATGATGCCGGGTGTTGGCCCCGTGTGCCTCGGTCGTATGCAGTCCTGATTGTGGCGCTCACCTGCACGGCGCCAAACACGCATACGACCATCATTGGCACCAAGGCAGAAGCGACTCTCATCGCTGAAGACGACACGTCTCCATTCGTCCCTCCATTCACGCTTGTCGCGACACCACTGGAGGCGGGCTGCACGATGTTGGGGCGTGAGCGGAAGACGGCCTAACGGTGTGCGGGACCGTAGCCCAGCTTCATGGAGACGGTTGCGAATGGTCCTCGCCGATACCCCAGGAGCAACAGTGTCCCTAATTTGCTGGGAAGTGGCGGTGCGGTCCCCTACGGCACTGCGTAGGATCCTACGGTCTTGGCGTGCATCCGTGCGTCGCTGCGGTCCGGTCCCAGGTCGACGGGCACGTGCACCTTCCGCCGACCACTGGCGACAACATCGATGTACTGTGGAGACCTCACGCCCCACGTGTTGAGCAATTCGGCGGTACGTCCACCCGGCCTCCCGCATGCCCACTATATGCCCTCGCTCAAAGTCCGTCAACTGCACATACGGTTCACGTCCACGCTGTCGCTGTCGCGGCATGCTACCAGTGTTAAAGACTGCGATGGAGCTCCGTATGCCACGGCAAACTGGCTGACACTGACGGCGGCGGTGCACAAATGCTGCGCAGCTAGCGCCATTCGACGGCCAACACCGTGGTTCCTGGTGTGTCTGCTGTGCCGTGCGTGTGATCATTGCTTGTACAGCCCTCTCGCAGTGTCCGGAGCAAGTATGGTGGGTCTGACACACCGGTGTCAATGTGTTCTTTTTTCCATTTCCAGGAGTGTATATTGGCGTCACATATCCCCCACGTGACACAGACACTTCATGTTCCGCTGTCAATGGCCGGCTGCATGTTCTAAGCATTGGGTTCGACTGTTTGCCAGGGCTTGCTGTTCAAGATAAGGTACGAAACCCTCATTCTACCGCTGTGCAGAGGCGGTTTACGTCTGTACCATGTGCCTGACTAAGCGGTAGCCCTTTTCATTGGCTCTCACCTGGCGCTGTGGCGCTGTAGTCCTACGTGCCTTACCAGCCTATTGCTGGAGGGCTTTGTACCACACTCTCTCTCTCAGCACCTATTCAACTTTCGGAGGTCCACCACCCTTCTTTTCCTTGAACTGAACTACGTCCGTACTGTGATACTGCTGGCGCAATTGACATCCACGAAGGCGATCTATGGTTTCCTTCAGCAGCACGGGTCACCAAATGTGGTTGAAGGGCAGCTTCCCCACATTGATTGGCGTGCTGTTTGGCGATCGGGGTGGGCTCCTTACCTTGATACTGACGTTTAGTCTGCATGGTACCTTACTTCACAGGATTTACCTCGCAGACACCCCGTTGTGTGTCGACTGTGACGTTATGGACACAGACGAGTACCGCCCGGTGTGCAGATCGGCGAGAGGTGTCTGATTCTTGGTGCGACAGATGTTGTCTCTAATTACCCGTACGACCCTTAATCAGATACCTACTCAACTGCTCCTCTTTCCGTACGCCGGATACTTCCTGCAAGCGACAACTAAGTCCGTGACGTAGATTTGTGGACATGCGGCACACTGCTTGTTTGCTGATGGCGCGGAAAGTATACTGGACTTTTGGCAGTTCCTTAATGAAGGCCGTTGTGCAGTTGTACCCAATGCAAAATACAGACAATTTTTCTGCTATTGCCACTGCAGTGTCTTCCTTAACCTACTCCAGAGCTGGGGTGTTCCTGTCATGAAGAGTTGATCCCCGTCTCTTCCACACTTAGAACCGAAAGATTCACTAGTGATCGGAATGTTCATCTCGGAAAAAACTATACGTTTTATAGTCTCAATCAGTCCGACATCTTGCTGCGCCCTCCTCCTCGCGTGCCGCCGAGTTCCTGAAATTTTCGGTGCTATTAATGACAAAAATAAATAACTAAATATAAACAGAAAAGAACGAAAAGAAAAATAAATAAACGACGTTCATTGTACCTCTACTCCACTTTTCCTATGCTTTTCTTGGTTCCTGGAGGATGGGAATAGGACATGGTGGCCAGACCTCGGGTTGCGACACCTGCCCACTTAGCCCCCACCCCTACCTTTGGGCGCCGGGAAGGTTCCTTTCAAAAGAAAAAACAAATAGATAGAGCACTCGTGCGCCAATGGCAAAGGTCCCTAGTTCGAGTCTCAGTCCGGCACAAAGTTTTAATCTGCCAGGAAGTTTAATATCAGCGCATACTCCACTGCAGATTGAAACTTTCATTCTGAATACATGTTATTACTAATTGCACAAGTACCTAATAGTTAAGCCAGTCGCCGCCATTATAGATTTTAGCTTGTCACCTTAACACTCTCTCCAATAAATCATCCACTTTTTTTTCCTTTATTGTTATTTTCATACGTAAGACAGGTAGGCCGTCGACAATCGGTACATAAGGAGACATCGAAAAACAAACATGGTGGATAAACAACAGTAGACAGACAAAATTAAAATACATGGAACCGTTCACGGACCGGTGTCCGAATGAAAAACGTTCAGAACGTGGACACGAACAGAGACGACAGAAATGACACACTTGAACGACGGAGCACAAACGATGAAACACTGAAACACTAGCACGAAGGCACACACAAACACTGGCGACGATCTCCGGCGCACGAATGTTCACTGTTCATGTACGAATCCGGGGACCTGCCAAATAGGAAAGGGTGGGGGAGGAGGGCGAGGGTTAGGGTGTAGATGCCAGTGGCAGAGGAGCGAAGAGGAGGAGGAAAGAAGGTAGGGGGGGGGGGGTAAATCATCCACGTTTCCAACCTCTAAATATCGTTTGACCCACTTCGCAACGAATGTCTTTGACTTTCTAGTAATTTTAGCAGCAGCTCCATGTGAAAGCTTTGTTACCTTTGGATGATTTACATGGAACGCTGCCTCGTGACGCTTCAGATATTTTGCACTCATTTTAAATTGCAAACGACGGAACAAAACATTCAACTCTCACATTGTTTATCTGTACACAGTGCAAAAACGCATTCATTACCGATTCAAGACCACTGCGAGAGATGTCGCTGCGGACGTTACATTTAAAATCATGGCGTGAACTTTGTTGTGGAACTGACTGCGTGTTGATAGCACTGTGTTTTGTCGCCTGTTATGCTATGTAACAAACAATGAGACTTTACAGTTTAGCATAATACAAAAGGCGAGGCGTAATGAATATTCTGTCTGTGTGTTCTTGTGTGACAACTTCATGGTAGTTTCAAATATTAACTAAGTGCATTACAACAGACTATGTGGCTAACATTAGAAAAATATATCTAAATATACGCATAACATTTATTGAATAAACTACTTCCTAAATCTCCTGATTTAATTAGGAAAGTGCCGTGGTATTATGATCGGAGCGACTGCCCGAATTCCAAGACAGTTATTCCAATCTACAGTACAGAAAGAAGGTCAGCCGTGGTCGTAGTATCATCTGTCTTCTTTATTGCACTGCAGATCTAGATTTCAGTCGGGAGTGCACCTATTGACAGTGCGTTATAAGTTGTCATGTAGCCTGAACGTAATTACAACGACACACATGTCAGTCTATGTCAGGCATGTACAAGCATTAGACCTGGATCACATCATGGTCGTGGGGCACAATCATTCCTGTGGAATCAAACATGACCAATCTGCAGGGTTATAAAGAACGACGAGGTCGTTGGAGACGTAGGGTAAGTTGGGATTGAGGAAGAATGAGGAAAGAAATCGTCCCTGTCTTTTCAGAGGAAACGTCCTGGCTGCAAAGGTACGACTCCTATACCTCCTGCTACGCTTGTAATGCTCGTTTCCTCGGTATGGTCAATGAAGAATGTATAGCTGCCATCGTTAACCGGATAAGCGATGCAGATGATTCCGCTACCCTTCGTGATTACATCACAAACGGAAAAAGATACTTATTTTATTGGTGACCTCAGATAAACTTCCTTTACTACGAATAAAATAAAGGAGTTGCAGTAATAAGGATCAACAGCCTCTCTCTGATCTGTGAGAAAGGGTTAATTTCCATTTCGCTTTTAATTTTTAGAGCCCTGACTGCATTGAGAAGAACATGACACCAAGCCACTGGACTGAAAGATATATGTCGCACTCTCCACTTGGGTGTGTACTGGATCCATGGTTTGCCTAACATCTTGCATCATTGCCTATCTCTGGTGAACAAATAGTACACAATCTTGTCTTCTGTCGTTCTGTGTTAATCTGATAGTCTGTCTGACCTACCTTCCTCAAGTAGAGTATTCATTTTGTGGTGGGAACGTAGCTACTATTGACTTTTTCCAATCGCTACAATGTTACCACTTCATGGTAAATAAAACTTGTCAAAAGTCACACGCAAAATTCCACCAGTCAGTATAATTACTCTATAGCACATTCACGACGTAAAATAATCCTAATTACATGCGACATTTTTCATATCGTAATGACAGACCGTTTGATGCTGTACTTTCAAGACTACAGCGGTCTCGCGGCTACAGGAGACTGCAAGTTTACACCCTGACAGCAATCACTTTAACTCGTAAGCCTTCCACGTGTCTACCTGGCCATGCGTCTGCTTAATTGATTCTACTCTCTGACAGTGACAGTGACAGCGTTGTTGCTAGCCTTCATTGGAGGTTATCACTTTTATCACAGTCTTAAATAAAGCTTGAATTCTGAATAATTTAATGAAATGGTAGCCATGTCATTATTGTAGTCAATTGGTGTTTAATATATCAACACGGGCTTAATCTTTTATTAAAAAAAAGTGGCAAAAGTTTCTTGATCATAAAATAGGACAAACAATACAACTGCAGAGAGTTTGCAAATAAATCATGAACTGTTGGCAACACAAATAGAAACCATAAATATTTAGCTCTACATTGGGAGGCAGTTGGTTCGCAAAGACTAAAATTTATCTGTTTAATCTATTTACCCTGGCTCAAAACATGGATAACGCAGTCTGAAATTATCTAAGCTGATGACAACAAGTGGATAGAGTGATTCTGTTTACCCTAACAAGCCGGAGCAGCAATACTATACCCCTTTCTCGATGCGTGGTGCTGTCTCAGGTGACGGTGAAGGTACTAGCATCTGCAGAATAGCGATGTTTGGCGCCTGTAATTCGTTACCGCATGCGCGGAATATGCAACTGTTAACGGATCACATTTACTCTCTGATGGAGCTCTGTAATCTCGGCAGATACCAGTGTGTGACACTCCCGATCGCCAGTTATACCATGGTTCAATTTGACCGAGAGCGCACATGGAGATCAAACGTCAAGGTGGCATACCTGGTACGAATAAGGCTATTGTCGCCAAAGTGAGTTGTCCAAGAGGGCTGAGGTCTACAGCTAAGACTTCACCATAGGCGCTCCAGTCAAGACCAGTGTCAGTGCGAAGCCACACTCAGAATGAGTGTCCTAAGAGCAAGCCACTCATAAAAAGAGTAAAGATCAGAATCTCCTCACCTAACCAGAGTCTGAATCAGAAGACCGCCTTCCTCTGCTCCTCTCTTTCCATAAATCCTTGGTAAACTCGAAAAAAGCACCCATACCACTGCTCCCACAATGGTTTCACACCAATCACAAGTTCCATGAGCACCATGTCTTCGCTCTCACAAGTCTTCTCTACCTTCTGGCCAATCCTAATCAAAATTGATAATATTCTTTTCCCTGCTTCAGAAGCAACCAATCCTTGACTCATAAATTCCCACTCACATTACGAAGACGTTACGCTCCCAAATTGTTTTTCCCACTGCCACTTTAGGCAGTATGTTTTGAGTTTCCGTTTAGGCCTAAAGTGCACACACATTTATCACAGAAATCATTATCTGGATGGGCCGAACATTACAGCTTGTCCGACAAGAGGCCTCGGCTAAACTGAGAGAAGAGCTTTTGTGACCCAGCACAGACCGTGGCGGAGTTACCATAAATGTTGTGTTCCGTCCGAAAATTCTTCCAGGTTCCTCCAAAAACTCAGCAGGCTTAGGAACGACAGCACCTGATGGCTCCATGGATAGTAATCGGTCCAAGGTGACCATGGAAACGTGCGGATTTTTATGGCAAACATTCCTTCACACAACGCGTATTTAGAAACGCCTTGGCCAGGCGACCCACTTCTCTCGTGCGTCCCTGTCCCTGCCGTGGTCAGAAACGCTAACAGGTAGATCCAAGTAGGCAGTTTCTCTCCTCTCTGGGCGAAAGCATTGCCTGCACACCGGTGCAAGAAAGTCTTGGGACCAGCGTTTTGTCCCCACTAAGTGCTTCAAGATGTTCCTCTCCCTACTATCTGTACATGACTTCCAAGTCCCAAAAGTCCACTGCAAGATTTACTATTAAGTAACCTATCTGCCTGCTTATTCTCAACTCCAGAAAATACTATTCGAGGGAGAGCTATCACAAAAATGCCACATGCATTACCAATGTACATGCTCCCATCAGTGTCTACTCATGTTGATAACTTCCTGTCAACTCAAAAAAAGAATGGCTAGGGAGTAATAACAAAATTGTAGAGTAGCCTTAAATGTGAAAATAAATTAAATAATGACTTGACTTCTTTCAATATGTATATGTAGGGGCATAAAAAACCGAGGAACTTAAATGTACCGTGGCCGAGAAGTTATCATCATACATGACAAGACTAACAAACTTAGAATGGCCATGAAAGATCGTGAAATGAAGATGCTCGTGACAGCTGATATTATAAATATTTCAACTCGGTGAGTACACTATATACATCTCCAAAAAGTAGATGTGGAGAAAGCAGATTCCTCTATATAGGTGACATGCCCGCCCGGTTGGCCGTGCGGTCTAACGTACGGCTTTCCGGGCGGGAAGGAACGGCTGGTTCCCGGCACGAACCCGCCCAACGGATTTGTGTCGAAGTCCGGTGAACCGGCCAGTCTGTGGATGGTTTTTAGGCGGTTTTCCATCTGCCTCGGCGAATGCAGGCTGGTTCCCCTTATTCAGCCTCAGTTACACTATGTCGGCGATTGTTGCTCAAAGAACTTCTCCACGTACGCGTACACCACTATTACTCTACCACGCAAACATAGGGGTTACACTCGTCTGGTGTGAGACTTTCCCTAGGGGATCCACCGGGAGCCGAACCGCACAATAACCCTGGGTTCAGTGTGGGGCGGCGGAGGGGTGGACTGCGATAGTCATTGTAGGGTTGTGGACCACTGCGGCTGCGGCGGGGACGGAGCCTCTCCGTCGTTTCTAGGTCCACGGTTAACATACAATACAATACAATGTTTGGCTGAAATACGAATGATTCATCACAGTCTGGGAAGTAAGAAACTGCGTAAATCGTAACCAGGATTTGTGAGCGCTCATCAAGAAGATGAAACACTAAAGGCCACGGTCTTGTGGAATTAATAGGTTATTCATGTATGCAACCAAGTCAATGTAATTTATATTCTGACATATGTGTTTCACCTCAAATTTTATGAACCTCCTTCAGTGAACTGCAATATGTACACAGTTTCACTGGGATGCAACATATTTAGCTACATTTTCATACGTGATAATTAAAAACTTACTCATGCTGTTTGTTGATGTTGCCATGCACGTGCAACGCAACGTCAACAAACACAAGTAATAAACCCTACCAAGTAATAAATGCATGCACTTCCGAAGGAACATTGTTGACGATCTACATCATATTAAATACATGAAAAGCATTCGAAAATTGTAAATACGATTATACATCAGCTGTACATATGAAAATTTGTGGCGGACGAGGACTCAAACCCGGATTTCCAGCTTGTCGTAAGCGGTCGCCTTGACAACTTCGGCTATCGGGACCTATCCAAACTTTCATACGCCCCAGTGTCTGCGCCCCATACTGTGAGTCCCACACAGGGGACATACATGCATGTCTGAAGGACATCGAACTACACAGTTACTGTAAAATACAGACGTTAAAATGACTATATTTCATGCCAAAGCAAAGGCAAACTGACGAACTAAACATTGTCTCTCCATGTGCTGGAATCACATAATGTGCGAACAGTATGAGACACAGAAACTGGGACATACGGAAGTTCGTGTCGGCCCTGGAGTCGTGCTCCGATAGCTTAAATTTTAAGGCGACCGCTCGCAATAAGCGGTAAATCCTGATTAGAGTCCAGTCCCCCACAAATTCTTGTATGTTTCCAGTAAATGGTATAGCTGATGTTTAATTGTACTCGCATCTTATGAATACACTTCATGCATTAGTAAATTCTGAAAATACGTTCGCTAAAAGTGCTGTATGAGTAAAAGTATATGTATACTACCCACAGGACACGTTCTGAGACAACAAGGGATCACCAATCTAGTAGTGGAGGGAAGGGTGGAGGGTAAAAATCGCAGAGAGATATACCAAGAAGTGAATACGCTAAGCATATTCAGAAGAATGTAGGTTGCAGTAGTTATTCGGAGATGAAGAGGCTTGCACAGGATAGAGTAGCGTGGAGAGCTGCATCAAACCAGTCTCTGGACTGGAGACCACAACAACAACTACAGACCACTGAAGATGCTTCATACAAACTGACAAGAAACGCATGGTCCCATGGAAATACACAAATTACGTTTATTCTGTTGCGCACACGCATAAAGCTAAAATCATATTATCTGCAAGTGGTGACTGATGGGTAAACAATATTAACGGGTTTCCAGTGTGCAATTCGGATAGATTCGTCCACACAGGCGCCTATTGCGCTTCTTTGTTCTTTGTTGTAGCTTTTTACCACAGCTCGTGGGCTAGTGGTTCACATCACAGCCTCAAAATCGCGGGTCCTAGGTTCGATTTGCGGTCGCGTCGGGAATTTGTTTGCATGGGAACTTGGTGTTTGTGATGTTCTCGCCATTTCATCTCATTGTCATCGACGCGCTAGCCGCGAAAGTGGCTTCAGATAGAAAGACTTGTACCAGGTGGCCAAACAGCCACAGATTCCTGGCCAGTAATGCCATACGATCTGGGAAAGAGACCAAGATAAGCATCACGAGAACGGTCTTACACTACGAACATTTATCCAAGCATCACAGCTGCAGTCAGAATGACAAGGTGCATCACGTCGGATTTGAATTCGTTTCGTACTTTAGTTTTAATTTTACTTTTGAAGGCTTTTCCACTCTTCAGCAGTTTCCCTTATCCCATTCGCCAGCTTTCACAAACATGGCAGTCTTTCTCTTTCAGATCTCCCTTCCTCGCCCTTCAGTTCTGGTCCATCAGCAAGTGTCAACGTGCAAACCATTCAACGAAACATAATCGATGTGAGCTTTTGAAGCCTTCGGCCACTCGTGTACCCTTGATGACTGCCTGGGCCTGTCAACACCAGCATTGGACTCGAGTGTGCGGCGGCGCGGTTCTTTCCGTCTCTTTCGACATACCTGCACCTACCTGTGAACATTGTCTCAGCATATCACCAGTATGGAAGCCGAGCGAAACCTACTGTACCTCGACGTGAACCAGGATGGAATAAAGGTCACTAATCTACGTTTCGGGAGAAAGTTTTCACACGAAATGAAAGGTTGGAAATTTTGTCCTCAATTAATATATTCTGAAACTTAGATGAACAAGTATCACTGCCAAGCCCGTGCTAGTCTTAACACAGTCACTCACAATCTCTTTCACTCACGTTAGCAAGTTTATGGTGTTGCATTTCCCAAAAACGTAATAACTACAAAAATACTGATTGTTTTTCATTGATAATGCTCGCCAAATATTAAGTCTGTCGGTACTAAATGCAGTCACAGTTTTTAGCCACCGACCTGCTCAAGACGCCACGCGGAATATATGTCTTTTCTCGTAACAAAATTCACTTAAAAATTCCGAAATTTCTGCACACACATCGGAATAATTATGCCGTCACTTTACAACACTTTAGATGCATGAAACACTGCTAGATCCGGCAACTTATCATTTCCATCGGAACTACTACTACACACGTCAGAACTGTTTCATGGCAAGCCTCCCACTCTTCTCTAGAACACTCTAAGTCTTCTCTACCAGCAGAGAAAGGCGCGCGAAGAATATTGCTTTACCATTGGTCAGTTTACTCAGCAGCCAATAGCAAAACAACATTCTTCCGCGTCAGTCCGCGCTTTTCATCAATAACCAATCGCAAAATAGTAAAACTAACGACTGCACTTTTTACCGACGTAATTATCTAATATGCTGACGTTTTGTTTATGCATAAAGTTATTTACTATTGTTATTTATACCTGAATTAACTTTCCCTTTACCATAAACTTACTTTACAAATCTATTCTACAAAAATTCCCTTTGTTCTTCGAAATGTTCCCACACTAAATCCTACTACATAACTCGTTAAACAATTATCTTCATATTAACCTTAAACCACACTCACGCATCATTCATACACATTTATAACATTTTACATACACAAAAAGGTATTATAACACTTTATGAAAATACTAGAACAGTTTATGAAAAACATTCTATTACTTTAGTGCACTCTAGTGGGCACAATCGAAACTAAAATCACAGTCCCCCTGTCCAATATTGTCCTCTATCGGCTGATACATAAACTACATGCGCGTCCAGTCTCGCGTCACCATCTGTCACTATCCAGCTCTGAGACACATCTCCCACTTAACCGCCTCCAAGGCAGGATCGATATACGGCGCTACGCCTCAAGTGGAAAAATGTTTCCTGGTCGGACGAGTCTCGTTTCAAATTGTATCGAGTGGATGGACTTTTATGGGTATGGAGACAACCTCATGAATCCACGGACCCTACATGTCAGCAGGGGACAGTTCAAGCTGGTGGAGGCTCTGTAATGGTGTGGGGCGTGACAGGTGACATGTACATAACCATTCTGTCTGATCAGTGATAGACTTAGTGAACTGCTTATAGATGTTGACTCTGACATTATTGGTATATCGGAGCACCACTTAAATAATTTGATAATTCAGAGGCTTCCTTTACCAGGATACAAATTAGCTGGCTGTTTTTCATGGAGTTCCTTGCGGAGTGGGGAGATGGCATGTACGTAAAAAACAATATTCCGTTTGAGTCCATAAGCGTATTAAGGTACTGCATTGAACAGATATGTTGTGCTTGAGCAGTTGAATTTAGTGAAATTAAACTTGTAACTGTTGTTGTTTAAAGGTCCCCTACCTCTGACTTCAGAGCATTTCTGCTCAAGCTAGAGAGGGTTCTTGGTTCACTTTTCAGGAAGTACCAAAAATTAGTTATATGTGGTGACTTCAACATTACTTTTGTATATGATTGTGCAATTAAAAGGATGTTGGTAGATCTCCTAAACTCTTATGATCTGTTGCAGACTGTGTTTTTTTCCGGCTAGGGTGCAAGGAAACAGTAGCACAGCCAAAGACAATATTTTCATTCATTCTTCATTACTAGATGGTCATTCTGTTAGTAAAAGGGTGAATAGCCTTTCAGACCATGATGCACAAATTTTAACACTAAAAGGCTTTTTTACTCAAACAAATGTCATATAATTACAAACCATGTAGGAAAGCTGACCCAACGGCAATAGAGAATTTTTTTAAACCTCGTTAAGGAACAAGAGTGGCAGGATGTTTATAGTGCCGATAACATAGATGACAAATATAATGCTTTCCTTAACACATTTCTCATATTCTTTGAGAGTTGCTTCCTATTAGAACGTTCTAAACGCAGTACTAGCAGTAAAAGGCAGCCTGGGTGGCTGACTAGTGGGATAAGGATATCATGTAAAACAAAGAAGGAGTATATCAAAATGTCAGACGTAGTCACAACCATGTGGTACCCAAATAGAATAGCTAATTCACAGGATGTAATTAAAACCATAAGGTCAGTTGTGAAGGAAGTGTCTAGTCAGCAGCACATTGTTGACGATTTAAAGTCAGTTCGTAGTAAAAATATTTCTGTTACTCATAAGTCAGATATCTGTACAGTATTTAACAATCATTTTCTGGGCATTGCTGGTGAATTAAATAAAAATTTCGTTTCTAGAGGGAATCACATAACACTCTTGGCAAATGCCTTTCCGAGATTGCTGTCTGAAATACTCCTCTGTGATACTGTAAAAGGAGGAGATTGAGTAAATAATTAAATTACTGAAGACTAAGGACTCTCATGGATATAATGGAGCGCCTAGCACAATATTAAAGTTCTATGCTGCAGATGTTAGCCCTGTACTTAGCCATATTTGTAATTTTTCCTTTAAGAATGGTCAGTCTCCTGAACGATGTAAGTACTCAGTAGTAAAGCCGCTTTATAGAAGTGAAGAAAGGAATAATGTAGGCAATTTTAGACCTATTGCTATGCCATCAATGTTTGCTAAAGTTATCGAAAAGGCTGTGTATGTAAGGATAATTGATCATTTTATATTACATAATTTTCTATCAAATGTACAGTTTGGCTTTAGAGATCGTTTAACAACTGAAAATGCTGTATTCTCTTTTCTACGAGGGGTACTGGACGAATTAAACAAAAGGTTTCAAACGCTAGGCATATTTTTTGATTTAACTAAGGCGTTTGGTTTTGTTGATCACGAAATATTGCTCCATAAGTTGGACCATTACGGAATACGGGGAGTAACTCACAATTGGTTCACCTCTTACTTTAGCAACAGACAGCAAAAGGTCATTATTCACAGTGTTGAGAATGACTGTGATGTGGGGTCTGAGTGGGGCATGGTAATGGGGGGAGGGGAGGGGGGGGGGGTTCATGCCCCAGGGATCAGTGTTGGAGCCACTCCTGTTCCTTATTTATATATATGATATGCCCTCTAGTACTACAGGTAATTCTAAAATATTTCTGTTTGCTGATGACACTAGCTTGATAGTAAAAGATGTTGTGTGCGACATTGGCTCGGTTTCAAATAGTGCAGTTCATGACATAAATTCATGGCTTGTAGGAAACAAACTAATGCTAAATCACAGTAAGACACAGTTTTTACAGTTTCTAACACACAGTTCAACAAACCCCGAAGCTATAATTTCACAAAATGGGAATATGATTAGTGAAACTGAACAGTTCATATTTCAAGGTGTTCAGATAAATGGTAAACTGTCGTGGAAATCCGACGTTCAGGATCTTGTTCAAAGACTTAATTGCCATTTTTATTATTCGAACGGTATCTTAAGTATGAAGACAGTATCTGTTCTTTCGGACATGTCGGACGTGTACGAAAGAACAGAAACCATCGGTGGTCTCGCAGCTCTCGAAGAATGAAATTACAATGAAATACAGACCTTTAGCTGCTTACAGGCGTTGGTAAAATCAACGGGGACAGTTGAAAAGGTATGCCCCGAGCGGGACTTGAACCCGGTATCTCTTGCTTACGTGGCAGATACTCTATCCGACTGAGCCACCGAAGACACAGAGACCCACACTTCCAACTTTCTGTCCACACACTACATTTGTAGTGCCCCTGCCCACTATACTCATTACTCGCGGCAGTCAATCTACCGATTCCCGGAAGAGTTCGGGCAATGTGAGTGCACCCGCACTGAAGACGGTATCTGTTCCTTCGGACATGTCCGAAAGATAAGTAAGGCTTACCAGCCAATGATCTTCTTCAGTGTAGAGTAGATAGCACCATACTGGAAAGGAAATCCCATACCTCCACACGACTGATCCAATGTAGGCTGCACATATTTTTTAAACAGTTTCGGCGACATATTGCAGCAGTGTCTAAGTCCTTTCGGTATTTGGAATGTCTCACTCAACTTTCCCCCAACTTCGATTGCTGCGGATGGTTGGTGGAATATTCTTTGAATCAGGGGTATCTGTTGTGCTTCTACACTTACATACTCCATCGTTTCCCATATTCCTTTAATGGGTATGGAATGACATGCTTTTTCTAAATCCACAACTATTACATGTACTTTCTGACTTTTAAAATACACCATCTCAAATGTTCCAACTGCAAAACATGTCTGTTCCTCTCGCATCACTTAGGTGCTGCATTGACATAATATAACCATAACACCGATTAAAAGGTCTTAGGAGAAGCCTGATGTCATTAAATGGGTTAAAGAAGATGGTAATGAAATTCTAAAACACTAGTGAGCTTGCTGTGGAACTGGAAGAAGAAGGGGTTCTGTCCCGGTGGAAGTCATTGACGAGGTTGTAGTTGCTGCAACTGACCATGCAGCGCGTGCCCTGGTTAGTGCTAGTGCTCGTACAGTGTCACGAGTTGTCCATTCCATGATCAACAGTACGGGAAGATTTGAGGTCTATTTTACACTGGTAGCCCTACAAGATTCAGAAATTGCAGCAAATGAGACCACGTGATCCGCAGAAACGTCCTAAATTTGCTCTTCAGCTACTGGCACGGATCGAAGTTGATGTCATGTGCCAGGGAAATTTTCTGTGCAGTGACTAAGCACATTTTAGACGATAGGATGTAGTGAATACGCATAGCAGCTGAATTTGGGATACTGTTAAACTGCGTGATGTGCGCAAAGAGCCATTGCGCTCGCTGAATTTGACTGGGCTGTGTAGATTCAGAAGCACCTCTATTCTCTGTCCGTTCTTCTTTAAAGTGAATATACCCCGAGGGCCTTACAGGTGTACAGTGAAGTCTAGACGTTATGGAGACCTTGTACGGCATGTGATTCCTGCTCTGGAAGAGCGCAGCTGTTTGGAAACCACTGTTTCCACGCAAGATGTGGGAACACCTCATGTCACTTGTCCAGTGAAAGTCTTGCTAAATGCAACTTTCAACGAACGTTTTATCTCCAGAGGTTTTCAAGATACATGGCCTGGCAGATCATCTGATCTGAACCCATGTGGCTTTTGGCTCTGGGGATATCTAAGAGACCGCGTTTACCAGGGATACATTCGGCCTCTACCTGATCTGAAGGCCAGTATACACGAACACGTTGCTTTGACTCCACCGGAACTGCTGCGTACAACTGATTACAGCATTTTGTCGACGTCTCCGGAGTTCATACGGTACAACTTGTGTAAACGAGGGTCAATAATAAAAGCAACATCATCCCTTTCTCACTTGTCTAAGCTTTCTTACATATGGAAAAATTTCTGTAAGCCTTTCTTGCATGCATAGCGCCAGATTTGCACCTGGTGGACAAAATTGGAACTAACTTTGCTCCAGCGTAAATCGGTTCCACACTAACGCATTAGAATACCTACCAAATTTCGCTGCCATACGATAATTACAGCCCACACTGGACCTCTGTGAGTAGCTACACTTTAATTACAGCCAAGTGGTACATACAGGGTGTTTCAAAAATGACCGGTATATTTGAAACGGCAATAAAAACTAAACGAACAGCGATAGAAATACACCGTTTGTTGCAATATGCTTGGGACAACAGTACATTTTCAGGCAGACAAACTTTCGAAATTACAGTAGTTACAATTTTCAACAACAGATGGCGCTGCGGTCTGGGAAACTCTATAGTACGATATTTTCCACATATCCACCATGCGTAGCAATAATATGGCGTAGTCTCTGAATGAAATTACCCGAAACCTTTGACAACGTGTCTGGCGGAATGGCTTCACATGCAGATGAGATGTACTGTTTCAGCTGTTCAATTGTTTCTGGATTCTGGCGGTACACCTGGTCTTTCAAGTGTCCCCACAGAAAGAAGTCACAGGGGTTCATGTCTGGCGAATAGGGAGGCCAATCCACGCCACCTCCTGTATGTTTCGGATAGCCCAAAGCAATCACACGATCATCGAAATATTCATTCAGGAAATTAAAGACGTCGGCCGTGCGATGTGGCCGGGCACCATCTTGCATAAACCACGAGGTGTTCGCAGTGTCGTCTAAGGCAGTTTGTACCGCCACAAATTCACGAAGAATGTCCAGATAGCGTGATGCAGTAATCGTTTCGGATCTGAAAAATGGGCCAATGATTCCTTTGGAAGTAATGGCGGCCCAGACCAGTACTTTTTGAGGATGCAGGGACGATGGGACTGCAACATGGGGCTTTTCGGTTCCCCATATGCGCCAGTTCTGTTTATTGACGAAGCCGTCCAGGTAAAAATAAGCTTCGTCAGTAAACCAAATGCTGCCCACATGCATATCGCCGTCACCAATCCTGTGCACTATATCGTTAGCGAATGTCTCTCGTGCAGCAATGGTAGCGGCGCTGAGGGGTTGCCGCGTTTGAATTTTGTATGGATAGAGGTGTAAACTCTGGCGCATGAGACGATACGTGGACGTTGGCGTCATTTGGACCACAGTTGCAACACGGCGAACGGAAACCCGAGGCCGCTGTTGGATCACCTGCTGCACTAGCTGCGCGTTGCCCTCTGTGGTTGCCGTACGCGGTCGCCCTACCTTTCCAACACGTTCATCCGTCACGTTCCCAGTCCGTTGAAATTTTTCAAACAGATCCTTTATTGTATCGCTTTTCGGTCCTTTGGTTACATTAAACCTCCGTTGAAAACTTCGTCTTGTTGCAACAACACTGTGTTCTAGGCGATGGAATTCCAACACCAGAAAAATCCTCTGTTCTAAAGAATAAACCATGTTGTCTACAGCACACGTGCACGTTGTGAACAGCACACGCTTACAGCAGAAAGCCGACGTACAGAATGGCGCACCCACAGACTGCGTTGTCTTCTATATCTTTCACATCACTTGCAGCGCCATCTGTTGTTGAAAATTGTAACTACTGTAATTTCGAAAGTTTGTCCGCCTGAAAATGTACTGTTGTCCCAAGCATATTGCAACAAACGGTGTATTTCTATTGCTGCTCGTTTAGTTTTTATTGCCATTTCAAATATACCGGTCATTTTTGAAACACCCTGTATTTGTCAAAACAGGCACTTATGTGGGATACAAGGATCAACAGCGCCGTAACTGATCAATGCCCTCAAAGCTGTCTGTCCATTTTGAAACTCAACAGCTGGCTCTTTCATCACTTTAACGTTCCAGGATATCTGCGAAATATCTGCGAATAATTGTATAACCTAAATATAGTCTGCCAGGCACTTAATTGGGAATTGCAGAGTACTTATATACACTCCTGGAAATGGAAAAAAGAACACATTGACACCGGTGTGTCAGACCCACCATACTTGCTCCGGACACTCCGAGAGGGCTGTACAAGCAATGATCACACGCACGGCACAGCGGACACACCAGGAACCGCGGTGTTGGCCGTCGAATGGCGCTAGCTGCACAGCATTTGTGCACCGCCGCCGTCAGTGTCAGCCAGTTTGCCGTGGCATACGGAGCTCCATCGCAGTCTTTAACACTGGTAGCATGCCGCGACAGCGTGGACGTGAACCGTATGTGCAGTTGATGGACTTTGAGCGAGGGCGTATAGTGGGCATGCGGGAGGCCGGGTGGACGTACCGCCGAATTGCTCAACACGTGGGGCGTGAGGTCTCCACAGTACATCGATGTTGTCGCCAGTGGTCGGCGGAAGGTGCACGTGCCCGTCGACCTGGGACCGGACCGCAGCGACGCACGGATGCACGCCAAGACCGTAGGATCCTACGCAGTGCCGTAGGGGACCGCACCGCCACTTCCCAGCAAATTAGGGACACTGGTGCTCCTGGGGTATCGGCGAGGACCATTCGCAACCGTCTCTATGAAGCTGGGCTACGGTCCCGCACACCGTTAGGCCGTCTTCCGCTCACGCCCCAACATCGTGCAGCCCGCCTCCAGTGGTGTCGCGACAAGCGTGAATGGAGGGACGAATGGAGACGTGTCGTCTTCAGCGATGAGAGTCGCTTCTGCCTTGGTGCCAATGATGGTCGTATGCGTGTTTGGCGCCGTGCAGGTGAGCGCCACAATCAGGACTGCATACGACCGAGGCACACAGGGCCAACACCCGGCATCATGGTGTGGGGAGCGATCTCCTACACTGGCCGTACACCACTGGTGATCGTCGAGGGGACACTGAATAGTGCATGGTACATCCAAACCGTCATCGAACCCATCGTTCTACCATTCCTAGACCGGCAAGGGAACTTGCTGTTCCAACAGGACAATGCACGTCCGCATGTATCCCGTGCCACCCAACGTGCTCTAGAAGGTGTAAGTCAACTACCCTGGCCAGCAAGATCTCCGGATCTGTCCCCCATTGAGCATGTTTGGGACTGGATGAAGCGTCGTCTCACGCGGTCTGCACGTCCAGCACGAACGCTGGTCCAACTGAGGCGCCAGGTGGAAATGGCATGGCAAGCCGTTCCACAGGACTACATCCAGCATCTCTACGATCGTCTCCATGGGAGAATAGCAGCCTGCATTGCTGCGAAAGGTGGATATACACTGTACTAGTGCCGACATTGTGCATGCTCTGTTGCCTGTGTCTATGTGCCTGTGGTTCTGTCAGTGTGATCATGTGATGTATCTGACCCCAGGAATGTGTCAATAAAGTTTCCCCTTCCTGGGACAATGAATTCACGGTGTTCTTATTTCAATTTCCAGGAGTGTAGATGTAGGTGTAAATAGTCGATGAGCCCTTAAACGCCAAGCTAATAACGCTGATCATGATCCCCACGACTTTCCTTTGTCTCCACAAGTGATAAACTGACTAAGATGTCGGTTATTCCCAACAGGCTTGGGACAGTGAATGTTCCTAGTTGTCGGAAGAAATGGATTGGTGAGTATATCCAGAAATGAGCAAATCAATTAAGGGGGGAAATGAAATTTTTCATAATGTCTTTTACATATTAATTCCGCGTTTTGTCATTTTCCACAATCTCTCTGCCACAAGCAGTGATGATTCTTTAAATTTTGCCAAATCATAAGCGAATTTGCAACTAACTACTGGGTTGGTGCGTAAATTCGTAGCCTTCTTCCGTAAGTTTAATAAACACAACAGATACAGATAACAGAAACTTCCGTTACCAATATTAGATTCTCCTTCAATATTTACAACAGTCTGCCAACCATAGGGTAACTTTTCGATTCCGCGATTGTAGAAATCACGTGGTTTGAGGTGAAGAACTCGCTGAGCCATGTTCGAAATGCATTTTCAACAGGAAAGGAAGTTCCCTACTCTTGATGCTAAGTTCATCGCTGTTCCCATTTCTGCTACTTCTCATTACTTTCGTCTTTCTTCGATTTACTCTCAGTCCATGTTCTGTACCCGTTACACTGTTCATTCCATCCAATAGATGATGTAATTCTTCGTCAATTTCACCGAAGATAGCAATGCCATCAATAAATCTTTTCATTGATATCCTTGCACCCTGCATTTAAATCCCGCACTCGAATGTTTCTTTTACTTCCACAATTGCTTCATCGATGTATAGACCGAACAGTAGGAGCGAAAGACTACATCCCTGTCTTACACCCTTTTTAATCTGAGCACTGCGTTCTTGGTATCTCACTCTTATTGTTCCTTCCTGGTTCTTATACATGTTATAATTACCAATGCTTTTCTCAGAATTTCAAACATTTTGCACCAGTTTACGTTGTCGAAAACTTTATCCAGGTCGACAAATCCTATAACGTATCTTGATTTTTCTTCCGGCTTTGTTTCCATTATCAACCGCAAAGTCATAAATGCCTCTCTGGCGCCTTTACCTTTCCTAAAGCCAAACTGATCATCATCTAACACACTCTCAATTTTCTTTTCCATTCTTCTGTATATCAATCTTGTAAGCAGCTTGGGTGTAAGAGCAGTTAAGCTGACTGTGCAATAGTTCTCGTACTTCTCGGTTCTTGCAGTCTTGGGAACTGTGGATGATGTTTTTCGAAAGTGTGATGGTATATCGACGGACTCGTACATTCTACACACCAACGTGAATAATCAATTTGTTGCCTCTTTCACCAATGATTTTAGATGTTCCCGTGGAATGTTATCAACCCCTTATGCCGTATTTGATTGTAAGTCTTCCAAATCTCTTCTAAATTCTGATTGTAAACAGGATCCCCTATCTATTCCCTAGCGACTCCTGTTTTTCTTCTCCCATCACATCATCACACGGTGTACCCTTTCCAACTATCCGCTCTCTCCTCTGTATTTAACAGTGGAATTCAAATAGCATCTTATATCCCTTGTTTTTAATTTCAACGAAGGTTATTTTGACTTTCCTGTATGCGGAGTCAGTCCTTCCGACAATCATTTCTTTTTGCATTTTTTCACATTTCTCATGCAGTCATTTTTTCTCAACTTCCCTACAGTTCCTACTTACGTCATTTCTCAATGACTTGTACTTCTGTATTCCTGAATGTCGTTGAACACTTTTGTGCTTCCTTCTTCCGTCGATCAACTGCAGTATTTCTTCTGTTATCCATGGTTTCTTCGAAATTGATTTCTTTGTACCTACGTTATTCTCTCCAGCCTCTATGATTGCCCTTTTAGAGACGTCCATCCTCTTCAGCTGAACTACTGCTGAACTATTCATTATCGCAGTATCTACAACCTCAGAGAAATTCAGGCATAGCTCTTCATTCCTTAGTACTTCCGTATCCAACTTCCTCGCTCATTGATTCTTCGTCGTTAGTCTCTTAAGCTTCAACCTACTCTTCATCTTACTAAAACTGTGGTCTGAGTCTACTTCTGCCCCTGGGTACGTCTTAAAATCGAATATCTGATTTCGGAATCTCTACCTGACCATGAGCAATCTAAGTGAAACGTTTGTATATCTCCCTATCTTTTCCAAGCATATCTCCTCCTCTTGTCATTCTTGAACAGAGTATTCGCTATTACTAGCTGAAATTCGTTGCAGAACTCAATTTGTCCCTTTCCTATTCTTACTACCCATACTCTCCGGTAACCCATTCTTCTACTCCTTCCTCTACAACCGCATTCCAATTCTCCATGACCAATAGGTTTTCATCTTCCTTCACGTACTGAATTGCCCGTTCATTGTCCTCACATACTTTCTCCTTCTCTTCCTCTTCTACTCGCGCTGTCGGCATGTATACCTGAACTATTGTTGTCGGTGTCGGTTTGCTGTCGATTCTAACGAGGACAAACTTGTCACTGAACTGTTCAAAGTAACTCACTCTCTGTCCTACTTTCCTATTCGTAGCGAATTCTATCTCTGTTATACCATTTTCTGCTGCTGTTGATATTACCCTACATTCACCTGACCAAAAGTCCTTGTCTTCTTTCCATTTGACTTCACTGGCCCCCACTATATCTAGACTGAGCCTTAGCATTTCCCTTCTCAGATTTTCTTTCTCCACCACGTTCAGAATTCTAAAATTCCACCTCGCGACTCGTTAGACATTATCCTTTCGATTGTTATTCGATGTTTTTCCACCTCCCCTTGGGAGTCCTCTCCCGGAGATCCGAATGAGCGACAAGTTGGAGATCTTTTGCCAATGCAGAGATCATCACAACACTCTTTAAATTAAGGCCACACGTCCTGCATGGAGACACCACTTTTCATCACTAGTAACGAAACAGGGTAGATGTCATCGGTGTTGTTCGCGAGCAAATTGATGACGAGCAAGCAGAGATGCACATGTAGCCACCCACTGATTTTTGTGATTTTGGCTTAGAGTAGGCCGTCCCCAGACACTCGATTTTTCAACCTCCCCCAAATGTCGCACAATGGTGAAACGATCACAGTTTATCACATCTGGCACTTCTCGAATATGCTGACGCGGATCATTGTGGATTAATGTTTTTATACGATCTTCTTCAAATCCCGATGGTCTTCCTGAACGTGGAGGGTCACTAATATCAAGACGATCCTCCTTAAATCGAGAAAACCATTTTCTTGCCATGCCCTGTGCAATGGCATTATCCCTATACATGGCGCAATTGTTTCTTGCTGCCTCCGCTTCTGTTACTCCTCTGTTGTTGTTGTGGTCTTCATTCCAGAGACTGGTTTGATGCAGCTCTCCATGCTACTCTATCATGTGCAAGCTTCTTCATCTCCCAGTACCTACTGCAACCTACATCCTTCTGAATCTGTTTACTGTATTCATCTCTTGGTCTCCCTCTACGATTTTTACCCTCCATGCTGCCCTCCAATACTAAATTGGTGATCCCTTGATGCCTCAGAATATGCCCTACCAACCGAACCCTTCCTCTAGTCAAGTTGTGCCACAAATTTCTCTTCTCTCCAGTTCTATTCAGTACCTCCTCATTATTTATGTGATCTACCCATCTAATCTTCAGCATTCTTCTGTAGCACCATCTTTCGAAAACTTCTATTCTCTTCTCGTCTAAACTATTTATCGTCCATGTTTCACTTCCATACATGGCTACACTCCATACAAATACTTTCTGAAACGACTTCCTAACACTTAAATCAATATTCGATGGCCGGCCGAAGTGGCCGTGCGGTTAAAGGCGCTGCAGTCTGGAACCGCAAGACCGCTACGGTCGCAGGTTCGACTCCTGCCTCGGGCATGGATGTTTGTGATGTCCTTAGGTTAGTTAGGTTTAACTAGTTCTAAGTTCTAGAGGACTAATGACCTCAGCAGTTGAGTCCCATAGTGCTCAGAGCCATTTGAATCAATATTCGATGTTAACAAATTTCTCTTCTTCAGAAACGCTTTCCTTGCCATTGCCAGTGTACATTTTATGTCCTCTCTACTTCGACCACCATCAGTTATTTTGCTTCCAAAACAACAAAACTCATTCACTACTTTAAGCATCTCATTTCCTAATCTAATTCCCGCAGCATCACCCGATTTAATTCGACTACATTCCATTATCCTCGTTTTGCTTTTGTTGACGTTCATCTTATATCCTCCTTTCAAGACACTGTCCATTCCGTTCAGCTGCTGTTCCAGGTCCTTTGCTGTCTCTGACAGAATTACAATGTCATCGGCGAACCTGAAAGTTTTTATTTCTTCTCCATGGATTTTAATTCCTACTCCGAATTTTTCTTTTGTTTCCTTTACTGCTTGCTCAATATACAGATTGAATAACATCGGGGATAGGCTACAACCTTGTCTCACTCCCTTCACAACCACTGCTTCCCTTTCATGCCCCTCGACTCTACTGAACTCAAATAGAAGAATATCTCGGAAACGTTCCGATTTCTCCACCGGGCATTCCATTTTCTAGAACCCACAGCTAAACTCACTATCTCTAAATGGCAAAATGGCAATATGTAAACTCAAATAGAAAGAGTGAACTACAAACAAGAAATGACAATGAAATGTAAACCCACAGCAATCGGAATACCAACATACAAAACAAAAACGCTATGCACTTGTGCACCAACCTAATAGCTGACCTTTTGCAAGTGATCAGTACATAAAAAGTAAGGCAGTTTTTTAAAAAATAAGACTTGGAAGAAGGAATCAGCTATTGCTTAGTTGAAAGAAACGTCCTGAATTAGTCTGAGCAGTTTTTAAAAATTACAGGAGAAAAGCAAAAATACACTCCTGGAAATGGAAAAAAGAACACATTGACACCGGTGTGTCAGACCCACCATACTTGCTCCGGACACTGCGAGAGGGCTGTACAAGCAATGATCACACGCACGCACAGCGGACACACCAGGAACCGCGGTGTTGGCCGTCGAATGGCGCTAGCTGCACAGCATTTGTGCAACGCCGCCGTCAGTGTCAGCCAGTTTGCCGTGGCATACGGAGCTCCATCGCAGTCTTTAACACTGGTAGCATGCCGCGACAGCGTGGACGTGAACCGTATGTGCAGTTGACGGACTTTGAGCGAGGGCGTATAGTGGGCATGCGGGAGGCCGGGTGGACGTACCGCCGAATTGCTCAACACGTGGGGCGTGAGGTCTCCACAGTACATCAATGTTGTCGCCAGTGGTCGGCGGAAGGTGCACGTGCCCGTCGACCTGGGACCGGACCGCAGCGACGCACGGATGCACGCCAAGACCGTAGGATCCTACGCAGTGCCGTAGGGGACCGCACCGCCACTTCCCAGCAAATTAGGGACACTGTTGCTCCTGGGGTATCGACGAGGACCATTCGCAACCGTCTCCATGAAGCTGGGCTACGGTCCCGCACACCGTTAGGCCGTCTTCCGCTCACGCCCCAACATCGTGCAGCCCGCCTCCAGTGGTGTCGCGACAGGCGTGAATGGAGGGACGAATGGAGACGTGTCGTCTTCAGCGATGAGAGTCGCTTCTGCCTTGGTGCCAATGATGGTCGTATGCGTGTTTGGCGCCGTGCAGGTGAGCGCCACAATCAGGACTGCATACGACCGAGGCACACAGGGCCAACACCCGGCATCATGGTGTGGGGAGCGATCTCCTACACTGGCCGTACACCACTGGTGATCGTCGAGGGGACACTGAATAGTGCACGGTACATCCAAACCGTCATCGAACCCATCGTTCTACCATTCCTAGACCGGCAAGGGAACTTGCTGTTCCAACAGGACAATGCACGTCCGCATGTATCCCGTGCCACCCAACGTGCTCTAGAAGGTGTAAGTCAACTACCCTGGCCAGCAAGATCTCCGGATCTGTCCCCCATTGAGCATGTTTGGGACTGGATGAAGCGTCGTCTCACGCGGTCTGCACGTCCAGCACGAACGCTGGTCCAACTGAGGCGCCAGGTGGAAATGGCATGGCAAGCCGTTCCACAGGACTACATCCAGCATCTCTACGATCGTCTCCATGGGAGAATAGCAGCCTGCATTGCTGCGAAAGGTGGATATACACTGTACTAGTGCCGACATTGTGCATGCTCTGTTGCCTGTGTCTATGTGCCTGTGGTTCTGTCAGTGTGATCATGTGATGTATCTGACCCCAGGAATGTGTCAATAAAGTTTCCCCTTCCTGGGACAATGAATTCACGGTGTTCTTATTTCAATTTCCAGGAGTGTATTATACTCCTCTACAGTACTTACTGCAATTACAACACTTTAGCCGTCGATCATCACTGCACGCCTAGAGCTTAGGTAGCTGCCCTTGAAGATTTGATATTTGTCGTTACCTTTGTTTTCCTCGTAGTAGAACGATATAAAACATGACCGCTCACCTATTGGAAGTCGTGTTATGGGCTGCTTGAATGAAGAAGCATCGACATTTATGAGGAAATTATTGTTGTTTCATCGATGCGAAATACAATCATACATCCTTCCATCCTCGTCCCTGCTTCTTCATGCAATAATCTTGTCACTAAATTTTATTTCCCAGAACAACCCAGGGAGCTACTGCGGAATAGAACTGGCAGTCCTTGTGACAACGCACTGCTGTCACAGCTTAAAGAAAATCGGCCCTATTTTGTCAAGAACTATAGACTGATCATAGTCAATTATAGAACATTTACAGCGTTCCTGGAGTGTGTGAATGTTTAAAAATTCGCTGTCTGGCTCTTAAACGAGTTCAATGGTTTCTGCCAGACCGTCAGGGATAATCCGTACACCAAGATCGCCCTTCGCAATCAAACCGCGTAACTGATGTGAAGCGTGTCGGCTGCTGACTGGGTGGGTGAGCCGTACGTACAGCGACAGCAGTGATTTAGTCAGGTCGTGATGACAGGGAGATGGGAACGGAATTGCACGTCTCAGCAGTTATTGTCGGTTCACTACTCTTAGACACACGAGCACCTTTTATATTTTCTCGTCTGGGTAATAAATATCAGACTTTCAATGGCATCGTGCTGTGTTGGGTAACTGTTGGATATAACTGAACAGAGGATATAATTTGACTGCATAACATTGTCCATTCAACTGTTTATTACTACTTTCGGCGCGAAAATCGAGTCATAAGAACTTACAGAGTGTAGATTTCATGATGTGAAAAAACACAATAGCAGACAGACGTTAAACGTCACGGAATCAATTCGCATCCCTTTGTGTTAGGCTCGTACAACCACTGATTTGATGAGCGAAACTGTATTTTGGTAATCTTGAACTAATGAATGCACCTTTACTGTTGTTCCCTTCATGTAAAAACACATTGATCACCCCATCACCCCCATACAAAGATTGCATAACGACATTATTACATAAAAATTATGAAATATGAGCCAACTGAAGTTAGAGTGTGTTTTTTCCTGATTTGATTATGTGAATAATACGACGATGTTCTCTTCAGATATAATCTCGTATTATACGATCATGTACGTAATCTAGGAAATATACAGGGTGAAGCGAAATTCGCGCACTTGGGCTTCGCAGCGCGACTCCTTACATGTCAGACACAAAAAAAAAAAAAATGTCTCTCACAAATTTCATCCGGCGAGTATATCCGGCAGGAAAAGGAGGTTTAAGAGTGGTAAATGGCAACACTGTAACAATATGTATAGTAATTACCTCTGTCAGCACACGTTAGTCGTGTTGTACAGTTGGTTCAGTGGATGAAGTTTTGGTTTAGCATGCAGGAAGTCAAAGGTTCGATCCTGGTTTGACGCATATGCTTTTAATTTGGTAAATGTAGCCCAGGTGGTACGGTACATGGCATATTAACCGGCAACAACGACTGCAACGGGTCCTGTAGGAAACATTTGCACTTACATACTACAATCGTAGAAATGGAAGAATGGTCAGCTTTTAAAGCAGCCCTTTCCACGTCGTGGGCGTGAATTTATTCGCACCACTACATTTACTAGATTCGAAACCTATTTTCTTTGTATCCTTCTTCAGTGATACCATAGTGTTAGTTTCAAATTCTCTTTCATTCACACAGATTCATACATTTTGTTTTCGGACGATGTCCTACATCTTGACACTTCATTTGAATGTAGTGATTCATTGTCAACTTTAAATAATTATGCACATGTACGACACTGCACCGTTTTTAATTCTGGTGTCCATCGTATGCTCTGTTTATCTCCTGCGCTAAGCAAACATTTACGCGAGGCGTTGCATTATGTTGTGGCCGCGCGGCTGGCTGTACAGTTTGTCTCATAACTTATGGCACTAGAAGATGACTCGTAACGCCTTTATTTGAGGTCTACAGTTCTCTATCAGTTTTAATACTGGCAACAGTTTTTCAACGTCCATGTCGTTGCTGTTAACATAAACACTCTATGAGCGTTCATATATTCAATTATCACAGCTATAATCACTGTTCATCACTTTTCTTAAAATAAAACACAGTTTTTCACGCGTCCACTAGTCTTTCATAGTTCTTGTGAGACACTCTTCACTGTCCTGATTGCTGCTAGTGTTTCATAAACCACACAAGAGACAATTTTCTATATGATTGACACTTTACAAAATCATGAATTTTCGTTCATGTGCACAGTGTTCCACATCGTAATAACATGATAAAGATCATATACTGTAAAAAAATATGAGACAAGATGACTGTTAGAATCCTCTACATTGCTCTGACCATAGGATCATCACTGAATTGTGCACGTACCAGTACATTTCCATATTTAATCACATACATTTTATTTCTGTTCATTTACACTCATACATTCATATTTTTGTTAGAATTATTACCAAATTATGGGACAGATGTCCATGTTCGGTTCACCTAACAAGAGAAAAGCTCATAAGAGCAAACAGCAAACATAACCGCGTAAGGAAAAACATACCCAAAATGGTACACAACAGGAAAACGTTCCATAAGTAGCGAATTCGGATAGAGACAAACACGCGAACTCATAAGCAATTAACAATCGTTACGTGTGTGTGTTTATATAGGTGAGGTTCATAGAAACATTCATGACTCATTTACCCTCGTTCATGAATAAACACAGTATATATATATATATATATATATATATATATATATATATATAGAGAGAGAGAGAGAGAGAGAGAGAGAGAGAGAGAGAGAGAGAGAGAGAGAGAATATCTATAACCTACATAGAAAAGATAAAAAATTATGTTTACTGAAATAGCATTTGCACTAACTTCTACCGAGTATATGACCTTTTCAGAATAATTAAAATTCTTATCATAAAAAATTATTCTCCCCCTTTTGGATTTATACTTCATGAATACTACAGTGTAACTACTGACATGTGAGTTTATAGACCAGTACATATAAATTCATGAAACAACTTAAGATAACATCTTCACTGTAACTATTAATTACATATTTACATTTGTGATATTGTGCATTTGCACTGGTCATATTATTTTATTCACAGAGACACAAAAGCGGTTTCGTACTGCAAATATTTCTTAATGTCTCTATGACAATACAGTCCTATTAGGTTCCCTGTACTGACATCTTCTAGTACATAACATCCGTCATGTGGGATTGAGATTATTTTAAATGGTCCTTCGTACAATAATTGTCATTTTCTTTGTCCAGGGAACCGAGTATGAAGCTCTGCAATAGGTCTTATGGGGATAGACTATCATATCATAAACATAATCCTTTATGATCCCTGGTCGATTAATACATACTTCATGGTACCTGGATAGCAAATTTATTAATTGTCCAGCCTGTGAAGCGTCAATGCAAACAGCCTCTTTCACCTTTTCCTCTATACTTGCGCCGATGTCACTCACGATATTGGGTGCATCATTGTTTCCGTTAGTATGACAGTTTTTTGGGTGATTATATTCTAACACCAACAACTTTTGTTTGCCGACAGATACGTCTAATCCTTTTGTCAGCGGAAGGCTCGCACCGAACTCCCAATTCAGCTTCAACGTTAGGGTCGTCGCTGCCGGTACTTAAGTACACAAGTTCCCCGGGCGATATCTATTATAGCCTCTCTGTCCCGTAAAGATTAAAGTCCCAGTAACACCGGTTTTGATAAGTTTTCCATTAACAGGAACGTGCATATAACGCTTGAATTTCCAAAGGAAACTTCAACCTGTGCTTGGTACTTTATAATTTGTGCCTTCTTTCCCAGCGCTCCTATAACTTTGCAGTTCGCAATAGAGAAAATCGGCAGTCTTTTTGGTTCCACTTACACTTGCCCCAATACAGCGAAGGCAGATTCTTGATAGAGTTCATCTTCGATTTCCTTACATCCTGATAGCGAATCATACTAACGTTCTCTTGCATATACCTATTACCTTCATTCTTAGTCTCAGTCTCCTGGCGAAGGCCTACAGGGACCCAGATTAGTTTGTTGACTTTGGTATATTCTGTTTCGGCTCCGAAGATACCTCCACTATTTTCGCATTTTGTGATTCTACAGTCGGAGGTGGTCTACTCAGGTATAGCCCGTACATAATTTACTGGCAGATCCGGATTCATGAAATTTTGTTGCGGCTGCCAATGACTTGGCCCTGGTTGTCACCAGTATTCATTGTCACCACGCATGTTTTTTGGTTTGTCCTGGTACGGACTGTCCGATTTATTTTCATTTCGTCTTTTACGATTATTATTATTATTATTATTATTATTATTATTATTGGCACTTTCATTATTATACTGCCTTTGATTACTATTCGGATGCTGGTAGTCATTGGTTTCCTGGTAATTATTATTATTAAAGAAGTAATCATGTTTTTGGTTGTAAAGATTTTTACTATTACTATACTTTCCATTGCCGTGGGTTTTGTTTTTGTTTTTCTTGGGACTGACTTTGCCCCTATTTCCATTGCTTCCGTTCCAGGAACCTTTTCCGTTAGAACAGTTGGCACTATTGCTTCAAAATTCTTTCTGGCGTCTTCTTCGACTAAGTCTAAGGAATCTATCACAGATAAAAATTCCTTAAGATCAGTATCTGTGACGATAAACAGTCTCTCTCTAATATCTATTGGCAACCTGGCCTTCAGTACTCGTAACAAGTCCCGTGTGGTTACTGGTTCATCCCAGTACCGTGTCATATTAATGTATTTTTCAAAGTATTTTCTCAAAGAGACTGTCTTCGGATTATGTATTTCAGCGTTATATACAATCTTTCTTAGCCGTTCTTGAGTCGACGCTGATCAGAACTGGTCGAGAAACGGCTTCTCAAATTAGTTCAATGTTTTGCATTTTTCTGCAGCGTTCAACGCCCAGAGCGATGCGTCACCGGAAATGTGTGAAACCACAAACTGAATTTTATGTTCCTCCATCCAAGACTTTGGAAGAACACTTCTAAAGTTTCTAATAGAAACTACGGGATGAATGTACCTTTTACTCTCCTCGTTGAATACTTGGAATTAGCGCTGCTTAATAAAGCTCTCTACATGCACTAAGGTACTTAAGTGCATGGAGTTGTTGTCATTACCGCGCGGTGTATTGACTTAATTGCGAGTACACTCTGCTTCATAATTTGGATTTATTGGTGAAACAAATTGCTGGGGCAATAGAGATTGATTACCGAAACATGGTATATAATGCACTGCAATAGAGATTGTCGGCCAATTACCATTGTTCTTTTGCCTGTCAGTACCAGCGTCCTCGTTGCTGTGTGCTGACATTGTTTCAATATTCTGAATTTCAACGTTCAATGCCTTGACTACTTACGTTCGGACTAGTTTCTGTTCTTCTGTGGGAATATCATTCTATATTGACTCCACAGTAGTAGTCAAAGCTTTGAATTGCGTTCCTAACTTATCTATTTCTTTTTTAAGATTATTCACTGGTTTGCCAACGGTTTAATACTACTCTTTATTGCATTGATTTCTTTGTTGAAATGAGTCGTAATTGCTGTATCGCGATCAATTAACACCTGATTAATTCTCTGGACTATTTCCTTTTCTCGTTCTATAAAAATATTGTTTATTTGTTCCATTAATTTCCTATCACGCTCCTGCTCCCTGAGCTCGTGTTGTTGTTCTTTTACCGCCTTTTCTTGCCTACGCTTTTCCTTTTCCTGATCCATGATATTGAACTTTTCAAATAATAATGCAAGCAATTTACTGTCCACTAGTGGCACAGCTTGAGAATTGCTCATTTCTGCCCATTTGCCCGGTAGAAGCATTATCATTCACTGCAGGAATGTCCGTCAGTGTTGACAACTCCTCAGTTTCATTTTCACTCGGAATATCACGTAATAAATCGTTGTCATCAATATTTACATTATCAAGGACTTGCACTGAAGTGTGCGGATGTTGATCTGTTTGAGGGACTGATGCCATTTCTGCGTCAGTATGCTCATTCGACTTTAATTGCTTCTTCGGTCTAACCATGTTTGACACTAATATTGCATAAAAATATATCACTGACAATAACAACATTTTCCACAAAATATCTTACAAGTAATACATATACGCCTCTCCAGGGGACACCACCTTCACGAAGCACTGTCCGTGAGGGTGGAGAGGCTTGCGTAGCCGCGTGAAGCTGAAGGTAAAGGACCTACTGCCGGAAAGGCCTCAGCCGATGTATCAGACTAAGAGTGTCTCACAACGTCCCATCTTCCCTATCCACTCCCAGTCCTACCAAAAAAAAAAAATGGCTCTGAGCACTATGGGACTTAACATCTATGGTCATCAGTCCCCTAGAACTTAGAACTACTTAAACCTAACTAACCTAAGGACAGCACACAACACCCAGAGTCCTACCCAACTCCCTGACCCAACCCAAGGTGTGATGCCATCTGTGCCGAGGAGTGCGTGGCACATGGGAAGATGTGTCGCAAACGGAGCCACAGGGCTACCGGGCGACCTCTCTGAGTTCAAAAATGGCTCTGAGCACTATGGGACTTAACATCTAAGGACATCAGTCCCCTAGAACTTAGAACTACTTAAACCAAACTAACCTAAGGACATCACACACATCCATGCCCGAGGCAGGATTCGAACCTGCGACCGTAGCGGTCTCGCCGTTCCAGACTGAAGCGCCTAGAACCGCTCGGCCACATCGGCCGGCCCTCTGTGAGTAAGTAGCCTTATTCATGATGTGCACCTTGTAGATCCCCAATTTCTCGTGTGACCAATACGGACATGATTAAAGAAAACGTCGAAAAACAAACTGAGGGGCAAACTGAGACCTCAGATATCCAAACATAGGGGACAGTACCGATGGAACGCGTTCCCACTACTGAATCAGGGTCTAGACCTGAGCCAGAAGTGGGAACTGTAACAGAGAAGCTAGACCAAATTAAGATCAAAGGCTTGTCTGGGGCTCAGAGGAGGAAACTACTCAGGGGACAGGGGAAAGACGAAGGGAAAGAATGGCTTCGTAAAGACAAGTGGAGGAAATTAAAGGGACTTGAACCTAAGACCCCAAGGAAGAAACTGTCTCAGGTTGAAGGGGATAAGCAGACACCTACTACGTCAAAGACAGGTAGCAAGCGGATAAGGGAGCAATCAAAGACTTCCTCCTCCCTGGATAAGCGAGTCCAGAAAAAACCGAGGCAAGAAATAGGGGAACAGACCTATAGTACTGCAGTCTCGATTTTAAGGGTGGCAGTTATCCAGGAAGGCCATCCACTGGTGGCCATCACCTCGCAGCAGGAGGAATTGGTACAGATGGCACTCTTTGAAAAGATTGGGGGGGGGGGGGGGGACGCTGGCCCAGGATCTAACTTCAGAAGGGTCTATCTAGATCGTTGTGCCCTCATTTTTGTCTGTGAGGGGGTGCACACGGTGGAATGGCTTAAGGACAAGGTGCCCATGACATCCCCGTGGGAAGATGCGAAGCTGCTGGTTAAGACGGCAGCGGAGCTTCTTAAGACCTTGAAGACTTCAACATGGGTACCGGAGATCCTTAAGGAAGTCTCTCCTAAGACACTGTTCAGGAAAATATGGGCCCAGAACCCAAAAGTCTTGACAGAAGATTGAAGAGTGATCAACCAGAAGGTTACACCGGAAGGACGAACCCTGGTAGTGGAGGTTGGAGAGTAGTCCCTGAAGATGATGCGGGAGCAGGACCTGGAATTGTTTTTAGGGTTCCCGCATATCACCGTCAGGTTTCTCAAGGACCTCAAAGATGGCAGCAAGACGGTGCTGGAGGTGCTGCAGATTAATCTGCAGCACAGTAAAGGGGCCTCTGCTGCCTGGGAAGGCCCTGATACAAGAACCCTATTTATATAAAGGAGGTGTACTGGGCCTCGGTTGCACTGGAGGTAGGCTGACCAATGCTAGAAATCTAAGAAACTCCTGAACATGCATCTATGTAAGAAATGGAATTTCTTTCATGCCAATAATGGATTTCTGCTCTAGGAATTTAGTGACCATTAAAATGCAGCAATGTGAGGAAGGCATCATGAGGGAAATTGTTTTGGCCTCAGCATACCTCCCTTACGAAGACAGCTCTCCTCCTCCCTTGGAGGTGAGGAGACCGATAGAGACTTGCCATCGGCAAGGTGGCCAACTGCTGGTGGGATGCGACGCCAATCCCCACAACCTAGTGTGGGTCAGCAAGGACGCCAACAGCAGAGGTGAGTACCTTCTTGAATTCCTTTTAGCTAACAACTTAGAGGTACTGAATAGGGGCAATGAATCCACATTCAGAAATAGCGGAAGGGAAGAAGTAACTGACATAACCTTTAGTTCCATGATGATGGGCAGCTATGTCAAACAGTGGCATGTGGTGCTGGAACCATCCCCATCAGACCACATGTACAATAAATTGAAGGTTGAAATGGGAATCAGACAGACCATGACCTATAGGAATCCCAGGAAAACAGCCCAGGAGGCATAGGAGGGACCTTGATTTAGGCTTATTGGAAATTAAAAAATCTAAATGTGTGTGAAATCTTATGGGACTTTACTGCTAAGGTCATCAGTCCCTAAGCTTACATACTACTTAACCTAAATTATCCTAAGGACAAACACGCACACCCATGCCCACGGGAGGACTCGAACCTCCGCCGGGACTAGCCACACAGTCCATGACTGCAGCGCCTTAGACCGCTCGGCTAATTCCGGGCTGCATAAAATTAAAACCTCGACAAGTAGTCCAGTAGAATTGGAGGAAGTAGCAGAGGCTGTTACCTCTGCCATAGTGACCTCATATCAGGACAATTGCACAATCACCAAGAAGTGCACAAATAGGAGAGTACATTGGTGGAATAGCAACTTAGAAATGCAAAGAAAACAGGTACAGAGACTGTTTAATATTGCGAGACGAAAAGGACAATGGGCTAAATATCGTGGGGCCCTTGTCAGCTGCAACCTTGCAATCAGACAAGCAAAGGAGGTATACTGGAAGGCATTCTGTGAGGAAGTGGAGAGCACGCTGCACAAGTCGGACTGCAAAAGAGTCTCACTAGAGTACCAACCAATCCAGGAGGTACACTGAGGAGGGAGGATGGGGAATATACAAAGACAGCACATAAGACTCTAGAACTGCTCCCAAAACACACAAAGTCCAGAATGTGATCCTGGAGAGACAACGGTTCTCAGGCACTCGAAGAGATGACGGAATCGGCCAAGCAGTGTGTGAACTTTAATAAAATCCAATGGGCGGTGGGAATATTCCAACCGTTCAAGTCACCTGGCCAAGATAGAATTTTTCCAGCTCTCCTGCAACAGGCAGGAGGGAAGCTCATAAGAGTCCTATGCAGGCTATTCACGGTTAGCCTTGCAATAGGAATCATTCCCAATGCTTGGAGGGCAGTGAAGGCTGTCTTCATTCCAAAGCCAGGGAGAATTGATCATACCAAGGCTAATTACTCGTATATGAGACCAATCAGTCTTTCCTCTTTCATTCTCAAAACATTGGAAAAACTGGTTAATGTATATGTTTGGGAGAGGCGGGCTAAGTAGGGAGACTCTACATTTAAATCAGCACGCATATCAACCAGGTAAATCATGCGAGTCAGCTCTCCACCAACTAGTTGGGAAGGTGGAGAAAGCACTTCACTTCCAAGAATTAGCCCTCTGCATCTTCCTGGATATCGAGTGGGCCTTGAGTAACACGACCTTCGATTCCATGGTAAGGGCAGCAGAGGTGCATGAACTGGGGACCACTATATGCAGGTGGACCAGACCCATACTTATTGGAAGAAAGGTAGAGGCTACCATGATGAATGAAAAGATAGTAATTAACGCCACTAGAGGCTGCTCACAAGGAGGAATTCTGTCATCTCTATTGTGGAATCTAGTGGTGAACGAACTCATTGTGAGCCGGCCGCGGTGGTCTAGTGGTTCTGGCGCTGCAGTCCGGAACCGCGGGACTGCTACGGTCGCAGGTTCTAATCCTGCCTCGGGCATGGGTGTGTGTGATGTCCTTAGGTTAGTTAGGTTTAAGTAGTTTCAAGTTCTAGGGGACTTATGACCTAAGATGTTGAGTCCCATAGTGCTCAGAGCCATTTGAACCATTTTTTTCGAACTCATTGTGGAATTAAATTCCAGGCGATGCTTCTGCCAAGGATATGTAGATGACCTTGTCATAGTAATACTTGGCAAATTTACTGACACAGTTAGAAATGTGGCACAAGGAAGTTTGGACATTGTGCAAAATTGGTGCATTAAACAGGATCTGAGCGTTAATCCTAAGAAGACTGTTATGGTGCCATTTACAAAGAGACATATTCAACACTCAAGTTGGAATCTAAAGCTCTTCGATGAACCTCTACCTGTGAAGGGTAGTGAAATATCTAGGAGTAACCTCAGAAGAGAAGCTAACATGGACCCCTCACATTAAGAGTATCTGCTCCAAGGAAAAAAGTACTCTAGAGAGTACTATAAGGGCTTGTGGCAAAAACTGGGTCCTAAGCCCCAGGGATATGCACTGGATATACACCACAGTGGTCAGACCTAGGATTTCCTATGCAGCCATAGTGTGGTGGAAAAAGGTACAACAACGGGTTACAGCTAAGGAGCTTGCTAAGGTGCAGAGATTGGCCTGCTTAGCCATAACAGGCGAAATCAGCAGCACACCAACCGCTGGAATGGAAGCCATGCTGGACATGCCTCCACTACACCTTTGGGTCAAGATGGAGGCACCAACTGGGGCACACAGACTTAAGACTGGTAAAAACTGGGTCTCATTCGGATATCCAGAATCATATACTAACGTAGTGAGTGAGGTAAATATAGGAATGGCTGGGGAAATTCCTGCCTACTATACAATAACTCCCAGCTGCTTCGACAAGCCTTACAATATAATCATTGGAAGCAGGGAGTAGTGGGAAAAAACAGTTCGACACCGTATGGGGGACATCGTTTGGTTCACTGATGGGTCGAAAATAGACCAAGGCGTTTGGGCAGGGGTGTACAGGGTTCAGCCAAGACTGGAGGGCATCATCTCTCTAGGAAAACTGGCCCCTGTATTCCAAGATGAAATTACTGCAATCAGGACATGTGTGGAGGAGAATATGCGTAGGTGCTACAAAGACCGTAGCATCTACATCTATTCAGACAGCCAGGCAGCTCTGAAATCATTGGCAGCTCCTGCAACAAGATCTAATATTGTTGCAGAATGCCACAGGGCTCTGGTAGAGCTAGGGGGAAGCAATAGGGTAAACCTAGTGTGGGTCCCTGGCCACTCAGGGATATGTGGCAATGAACATGCCGACAGATTGGCTAGGGTGGGGGCAATAACTCCATTTATTGGACCGGAAACCTGTTCTGACAATCACCAAGGCTATAATTAAATTAGAACTACGGAACTGGCTTAGGAAACAGCAAGTAGGATATTGGACCAAGGTTCATAAACAAAAACATGGTAAGGTAATGATGCCCAAGCCATGTTTTAAAAGAAGCTCTGTAATCCTGGGATTGAACAGGAAAGCGATCAAACTCATGACTGGACTAATGACCGGCCATGGGAATTTCAAAAAACACCTACACACAATGGGTATAACGGAAGCGGACCCTAAACGTTGGATCTGTGACGAGGGTGAAAAAACTGCATCACACCTAATCTTCGAATGCATGGCATTGGAGAGGAAAAGATACAGAATCTTCGGGACAACTGGACCTGAAGAAATTGTGTCTAACAAATAACTGGTTGAGGGACTCCTTGCACTATTTAAGGGCACTGGTTGGCTTTACTAGATATACAGTGAGCGATACGGCACAATAAGCTTAGTTTCGGTGCGGGCAGTGGCGGGTTAGACTTCAAAATAGAGAAACAGAATGTCCCACAACAGAGTGGAGTGTCACAGGGGTCATATGTTCCACACCAGAATGATGTGTCTCAGAGGTCACATTCAGAATGTGTTGCGCAATGCTTGCCTTTAGTGTTCTAGGGTTAAATAAATTCTGAAACGCCATTATGAACATGTCTTGCACCAGTCTCACGACATTTAAAAACAGATTTCATTGCTGGTTTTCATGCAGTTTTGGTCTCTGGACTGTTAAAAAAAGATTTAACTGTTCGTTTTAGGCCTCAGGACACTTAAAAACCAATGTCATTATTGCTTTTTATGCGGTTTTAGGCCTCAGGGCACTTAAAAACCAATGTCATTATTGCTTGTTATGCGGTTTTTGGCCTTAGGACAATGGAAAACAGATTATTCCGATCCAATGTGGTACCATCTTGCTGTAGTGGATTGACTTACCTAACTAACGGTGTCAGAACTGTTTAAGCCAAACTTGTGCCGTCGTTCATATTGCACAGAACTGTTGGTTTAAAGTGCAACGCACACCTTAACCATCGTATTTGTAACCGAAATCACGTACGTTATGATGCTTGGGGTGCTATCTAGTAGGAAAATTTTCGTTAATTTTTTGTCTTATTCCCGTAACGCTTCCCCCTTTCTCGATAATATTCCATTATAGTTTGACTGCATTAGTGTGTCATGAGCAAGCCATGAGAGTGGTACTAACTCGACGATTCTGAACCACTGGAACTCATCAATATTTAGGCGAGGAACTGAGAACTTTTATAAATAAAACATTAATTATTGGAAACCACCTGTGGCTTTGTAAATGCTACGGGGAGTCTAAGTGTCATTAAAGCTTTGATATAGTTAATAACAAACACTGTAAAACAGTTCTTAGTTAAACAGTCTGATACTGTTAATCTCAAAAAGTTACCTAAAATTTAGAGCATGGTTGGCACAGAAATCAGACTCGGATTGCATCCTAATTACAACTGAAGCGTTTGGCACATAACAGAGATACATTGTAATGATTCGTATGTTGTCAGCAGAATAAGAATCGTCATTTGTTTAGCGATGTAAATAGTTTTCTGCACATTGGAATTGGGATATCGACATGATGGATAGTAAAATACGAGGGTTGGAACTTAAATAGTGGGAACTATTTATTCACAACCGATACAAAAGAGTTACATGTTTGCACCTGTTACTGTCCTTCAAAGTAGTCACCAGCGCTGTGTAGAACCCGTTGCCAGCAATGTGGAAGGCGTACTATACCGTTAGCAGGGCCTGTTCTGTTGATGGTGCGAATGGAGCTATCTAAAGTTATGGTGATTCTTGTATACGACTGTGATGGTGTTATCCTAACGCATTACGTTCCTCCACGGAAGACAGTCAATGCACAGTATTACTGTTCGTTTTTGGGGCATCACCTGCGACCAGATTTGCGAAAGCAGCGGCGACACTTTCTGCGCAACCCACTTATCAAATTGCACGACAATGCGCGGACGCATACAGCGCGAGCTGTGGCTGCTCTGTTTGGTCGATGGGACTGGGAAGTACTGTACCGTCCACCATACTCCTTGTGACTTTGATTTGATTCCGAAGATGAACGAACCGCTTCGTAGCATTCGCTTCAGAACTGTTCCAGAGATTCGACAGGCAGTAGACCGCTCCATTCGCTCCATCAACAGAACAGGCTCTGCTAACGGTATACTACGCCTTCCACGTCGCTGGCAACGGGTTCTACAACGCTGGTGACTACTTTGAAGGACAGTAACAGGTGCAAACATGTAACTCTTTTGTATCGGTTGTGAATAAATAGTTGCCTCTATTTTAGTTGCAACCCTCGTGTTAAACACTGGAAATAGACTCTTCAAGAGGATGGCGAATTTTGCTATCTCGGAGGTAAAATGAATCTGTGAGAAAGACAAAGTAACAAGGATTCCAGAAGGTAAAAGGGCTCTCTATAAAAAGAAACAGCTGCTAACATAAAAAATTAAACCTTCATATTGGAAAACGATCACGGGAAACGTGGAGCAAAGCTCTGACGGGTATGAAACATGGACCATGGGAAGATAGTCATGAAACTATTAGAAGCCCTTGCAATGTACCTTGAGATGCTGAAGATCAAATAGATTGACCGAGATCGGAATTAAAATGTCCAGCGACGAATCAAAAAGAAAAAAATATCTGATAGAAAATATCATGTTATTTGTCCTTGAAATTACCACTTGCAGCTGTTTTACTAAGGTATTCTGGCAATCGGTACGAGTAATTTCGCCTTTTTTCCTCCACCTAAAAATATTTCCTCCTTTATTCACTAATGAGCTGCTTGGTGCAACTTGAAACACATTTCACGATACTGTCTGCGCTTTTCAAGATTTTCTGAATACTTCTTTCCATCAACTACGGACCCTGTGTTACATTTCGTTTCTACATTTATGTTGTAGTCCGCTGTACTGGTATAAGATTGGGTTGTTTGGGGGAAGAGACCAAACTGCTAGGTCATCGGTCTCTTCGGATTAGGGAAGTACGTGGACCGTGCTCTTTCAAGGGAACCATCCCGGCATTCACCTGGAGCGATTCAGGGAAATCACGGAAAACCTAAATCAGGATGGCCGGACGCGGGATTGAACCGTCGTCCTCCCGAACGGGTATAAGACAATAAATACTTCTGCAACACACACGTCATTAGCTTCTCCTCATCATTATATTGCTTAGCAGCATTTAACTGATCGGGGGCGATAATAATTTAATAAAAGAGACAAAGCAATACAATTTCGCTTTTAAAATCCAACAAGTTAATATTTTCTTAGGCACAGTTATAACAGTAAAGCTTTATTTCCTCAAATGACATGTTTTCTGTTGTTTAACTACAGAATTGTGAGAGCTTTTAAACGACAAACGGCGTATACCATTACGTTGGCCGGCAGAATCGTGTTTCAGCGACAAATACGAAAAATGAAAATGCAATTTCTCTTCTAATTGCCAGAGATATGTTCATAATATTACAGTTGCTAACTCTCATGTCTGCCATTAGATTCCGTCAATGGCTTCATTCTTTAGTTAGGAAAAGACCATATTTTAATACAGATACGTTACACGCGGATTATGAGTGCACTTATAATGACATTGTTTTTGTTCCTATTTGATCCTGATGTTGTGACATTCAGTCGGAAGATCAATTTGATGTAGCTCTAAACTCTAGTCTGTCCTGTGCAAACCCCTCCATCTCCGAAAAGCTTCAGCACCTGAAACACTAGGTTACTGTATTCATCCCTTAGTCTCACTCTACAATCCCCCCCCCCCCCCCCCACACACACACACACTCGCGCTTCCCTTCAATACTAAACTGACAATTCATTGACATCTCAGAATTATCAACTGATTTTTCTTTCAGTGAATTTGTGCCATTAATTTCTTTCTCCCCATTTCGATTTAGTACCTCCTCATTAGTACAGCGATCTACCCATCTAATCTGCAACTTTCTTCTATAACAACACGCTTATTTGAGCTGCTTATCATTCACGTATTACATTCAAACAAGTCTACAGTCACATCCAAACAAGTCTACACTCCAGACAAATACCTTCAGAAAAGTCTTCCTAGCACTTAAATTTATGTTGTGCTACTGACCCACATCTATTTCGCACGAGTGGCATAAACCGGCTGGCACTGCGGTAATTTTGTTTGTGGTTCACTACGCAGAATTATGATGAAAATTCAGCGAAAAACGATGGTTAACTGAATTTAATCACCCTCATACAACTTAAACGTCCGCCCCCGGTAGCTGAGTGGTCAGCGCGACAGAATGGTAATCCTAAGGACAAGAGTTCGATTTCTGGCTGGATCGGAGATTTTCTCCGCTCAGGGACTGGGTGTTGTGTGGTCCTAATCATCATCATTCCATCCTCATCGACGCGCAAGTCGCCGAAGTGGCGTCAGTGCGGCTCTCGCAGCGGAGCGAAGCAGACGTGCAGTGTGTGCTCTCCGCCGCCAGCGAGGGTACGCGCGCCTTGTTTACTTTCTTCGGCCGACACTAACGTGACGCCGTAGCGCTACAAGACCATGGCAAACCAATACAGAAGATCAGCCATGAAATTCACATTTCGGAACGACTTTACCCCGACCAAAGGCGCTAGAAGTCGAACGCTTTTTAAAAGAGGAAGCCAAGATCCCGGCTGCCGACATTGTCGGCATTCACTTTTCGATCGTCAGTAGCACGGTCTATGTAAAGCTCATAAACGAAACTACATGCGACAAGGTGCTTCGTGAGATGAAACCAGAACTCCGCTTTGCCACGCAGATGGAAATGTTGGCAACATCGAGGTCGGCCACGCCGCAATGGGACTGCGGGCTATACGCATATTCGAACTTCCATTTGAATCCCGGCGGCAGGAGTTGTAGCGGCGCTCCGCCCCTATGGCACGGTACACGAACACGTGGCTGAAAAATGGACCCAGTTTAAGACGTATCCAGTCCTCAATGGAGTACGCCAAGTGCGCATTGATCTCCAACGACACGTGCCATGCTATCTACAGATAGGAGGATGCCGGGTCATAGTTATTTATGACGGCCAGCCGAAGACGTGTTCCGGGTGCATCAAGGAAGGTCACCAGGTGCTTCCAGCGTCGGATCACACAACCCCCACCGAAGGACGTTGCACCACCAGCGACGAAGACTATTCTACCCGTGACTTACGCGGCGGCGCTCACGACGTTCTCCACACAACAGAGACAGCCGTCCGTTTCAGCGGTACAGGAATCACTTTCCACGGACAAAAACCTGGATGATCCGCCGACCTGGCCAGTGGTGGAAAATAGTACTACGACTCTGGAGCTACCGAACGCGACAGAAATTGACGACAGCAAGATGGCAATTGATTCCCTTATTGTACCGACCGAAGCGTTTGTCCCAGCGGAGCGTGAGTCAGTGCCGTCTTCTGACAATGAAGGCCATGTACGGAAACAGCGATCACCGAAACGCCGATAGCGCCGTCGTCGGACCGTGTCGGAACACAGAGGTTCGCATTCGGCCGGGGAAGAACAACTGACCACTCAAGAAGCCACCGCGAATCTGAGGCTGTTTCCACTGACTCCAACCTTGCAGAACAGACAGAAAAACATGCCGCTTTCGACCATCAGCCCATTGACATAAACAGTGAGCAGCGGGAAGGTACCACTGCAGGCAGCCAAGTCGCCCGGTCCCTATCAAACATTCCGAGGCTATGGAACATGAACAGACATCCGCGCCCGCTTCGTGGGCGGAGGACGTCGAGACACAAGATCCCGATCTGCGGCCAGCTGAGGCGCCGCCGGATCATGCAGCGTAAGCAGCACACGGAGGACCGCGTTCGGCGGGGGGTGACATCACTTCCGATGTTCGCTTCTCTCCAACATCAACATGGATAACCTCGCCCAAACAACGCGTTGCCAGGCTTACCGCCTGGCGACAATGAATATCAACATGATAAGTTCTCCTGTCAAGATCCAACTTTTGAAAGAAACAATACTAGCCATGGGAGTTGACTTTGCTTTCCTACAAGAAGTGAAAACGACTGCTCTCCCGCACTTTTACGGTTACGCCACACATGTGACGCCCGGTAGCCCTGCAGACACCGGAGTGGCAATATTAGTGTGTGGTGGTATTGAAGTTACCGACGTCACGTATCATCCATCTGCGCGAGGAATAGCATTTACGGCGCTCAACACCCGATTCATTAATGTTTACGCGCCGTCGGGTACCACAAGACGTCACGACCGCGACAGATTCTACTCCACAGATGTCGCTCCCCTTTTCCTTGGAAGATACGACCAACGACCACAGCGTCTTCGCCGGCGATTTTAATTGCGTACTTCACCCCAAGGACCAAATCCCACATTACATGCCCTGTCCGGAACTGTATGCGATGATCCAAGACCTTCACTTGTGCGACACGTGCGAAAAAGTCCACGGTAACCGCTCTGGCCACACTCATCTTACCAGTCATTCGGCCAGCCGACTTGATCGCATATATGTGTCACAAGATCTCACACAAGGTGTGGTGGACGCCGAACTGTGGCCTCAGGCCTATTCCGATCACTATATCTGCACTATACACCTACGCCCCCAACAAGTCTGGCGCAGCAATGGCTTTTGGAAGCTCAACATAACTTATCTCCAGGACCTGGATTGCCGTCGGCAAGTTGCAGCAACGTGGACCGACTGTGAACGCCGCCACCCACGATACACCTCGACCCTGGAGTGGTGGCTCCTCTGTGCCAATCCGTAGGACACATGCAATATGGCAAGGACGTGACTGCGTGGCATCGACAGACCCTCGATTTTTACTACGCGGCACTCAGGGACCTCGACACCTTACCCCCTTCCCCGGAGAGACAATATGACCAAAGCAGAATCAAGGCTCACATACTATCATTGACGAAGCGCCGACTAGAATGTGCAGTAGTCCGTTCGCGACGGCACGACCGAACGGTTGCAGAGGAACCCACTATGCACCACGTTGTGGCGTATAAGCGCCGACAACGACACGACAGTCGCTTATGTACGACCCAAGCAACCATAGTAAAGGCGGCGGAGGATCATTTTCGTCATCTTTACCAGGACAGAACCGTCGATGACGAGGCCACTACTGAAGTGTTACAGCAGGTAACACGTACTATCGACGAGGCTACCGTGAATGCACTGACAGAGGAAATCTCACTCGAAGAAGTCGAAGACGCCGTGGACAAAGGTGCGGCCAATAAGTCTCCTGGACCTGATGGATTGCCCATCGAATTCTACAGGACTTTCCGTGACATAATGATGCCTCGCTAGGTTATAATGTTCCGCGAACTTATGTCTCCAGACTGTGTTGTGCCGCCAGCGTTTGTAGAAGGACTTCTCATACCGTTACACAAGCCAGGTGGAGGGCTATCGATTAACGACTATCGGCCGCTTACAATGCTGAACGCCGATTACAAGATTTTCGCCGGGATTATGGCGAGCCGTATTAAGACGACTTTGCCGATGATTCTCGCTCCAGAACAGACGTCGCAGGGGGGAGAAGCCAACATACACATGGCCACCGGTGACTGCAGGAACTTAATAGCGATCGCTTCTGCGTGCCGTCTGAGAGCGGCGATCGTCTCCATCGATTTCAACCCCGCCTTTGATAGAGTGCACCACAACTTCCTCCTACGAGTGATGGACTGTATGGGATTCCCCCCGGGCCTCATCGACACCCTACGGTGTCTTTGGACCGCAGCCAGCTCACACGTCCAGGTCAATGGAAGGACGGTAGGAACAGTACCCATTAAGAGGTCTCTACGACAGGGTTGTCCCCTTTCTACCTACCTTTATGCAATCGCACTCGAGCCACTCCTAGCGGGCCTTAACCACCGCCTATCTGGCATCACGCTGCGGGACGTCACCTTTCGCTATAGGACATACGCTGACGACCTGCTACTGCTGGTTCGTTCCAATGACGAAGTTCAAAGCGTACTAACCTGGATTGAGCGATACGGACAGGCCGCAGGCAGTTTTCTGAACATCAGCAAGTCGGTGGCGTTGGATATTGGGCGTGGTCTCGGACCGGAAGCCCTCGCTCCCCTCCCACCAGTTTCTGATCTGCGATATTTGGGAATCACGTTCAAGAAAGATATACGTAAAACAGCTGCAGCAAACTACCGACGGTTATTACAGATCATACGCGCAATGGCGCGACAGAACCTGCTCCGGGTCTTGACTCAGCTACAACGTGTTGAATAGCTGAACCTCGACGTGGCATCAAAACTCAACCACGTGGCACAGGTCCTCCCACTACCGCTGCAGATATGTCGCCGGCTTCAGGCGGCCTTCAGTTACTACGTTTCCGCAGGTCATATATTTAAAGTACGATACGACACTCTTACCCTCCCAGTGCACAAAGGGGGGCTGGGATTGGTCAACGTCAGGGCGAGAGCAGCTGCCCTTTACATGAGCAACATGAAAAAATGGAAAAGTCAACATACCTCTCTCACGGGTTGTTTACTACAGGTTCTGATGCCAGTCTCTAACGTCCCGCCGGTGTCGGTTGCGCACGTCGCACCACAGCTCTCCCATGTGTCGACCTTCATTCTTGATTACAGCTATGTCAGCTCGAACCTCTCCGCCACACGTCTACCAAAGGCGAAAGATTTTTACACCAACCTTCTGCGGGCTGTTCCCCAAAACGTGGTGGAAAACAAGTACCCTACGGTTCACTGGCCAAGAGTGTGGAAAACGATACACCACAACTTTCTGTTATCCACGGTGCATTCGAAGTGGTATCAGATCGCCAACAAAAAATATGCCACACGACATAGACTTCACACTATTGGACTGGCAGACTCACCTTATTGCCCAGATTGTCATCTCTTGGATACCGATGAACATCGTTTTACTTGCGCATCATTGTCCGGAGTTTGGCGACTAACACAGAAGATATTGGCCAGTTACCTCCGGGTCACACCTGATATGATTGACCCTCAGACCCTACTCTGTCCAGATGAAACTTACTTTCCGGCCGCAAAATATCATGCGTTTACATGGTTCAAAGGACTTACCGTCGCCTATATCTTCAGCGACGGGAGAGAAAGAGCAGCTTGATTACTGGTGGTTCCTACAAAATGCTCACAATGCCCTCGAACGCACACCGAAATACCGTACGCTCTTCGCAAATTATTTACGCAGCGTTTTCGTTAACCCCCCACTCAGCTGGGGAGTGCCAAGCTGCGGTTAATGTTCTGTGCCGCATCACACTAACGCCTGAACGTTCTGCCTTGTCAGCCATGAGCGAAGGAAGAGACAGGCTGCTGCAAGGATGCTGTTTTCCTTGAGGCACTAGCGAAGCAGAATGCCTCCGTTGCAGATGCCCCTCAAAGGCGCTGTTGGAGATGTCAGATAACGATGGCGAAGCTCTAAGTGGAACCAATTACATTTATTGAAGAACCTTTTAGTTGGAATTGCACCAGTGATTTACATTTTTATTTTTTTGGTTACTCTTTTTTGCCACCTTAGTTGTTGTAACACTTAGTTACTAGAATTCTCATTTGTACACGTTTCCTAAATGTAATCATGTAAAAAAATAAATAAATACATTAAAAAAAAAGGATCGAAAGAAAGTGGTAATCTTCGTAAAAAAAAATCCTGCGCAGACATTTTTTTTTCAAGATCGACCGAATTTTTCTATTTTATTTCAAAGAATGTCAACAAACAGTGTAAGGTGAGCGAAATTATAAAAAAAAAATAATAATAATAATAAAAGGCGGGAGGCCCTAGTCACACGACATTTACATTTATACAAAAGCGATTTAAGCAGCGCATGACGCAGAAGATCTCACGATGCACGAATGTAATCTGTTCCTTATTTAATTCCCATTTTCGGAGTGAAATCTTGTGACAATGATGGGAAATGCGAGATACCTCGGGCAGTTCAGCGCCAGGTACTGCCACATATGGCCGTCCAACTCCAGCGCTAGCGAGCGAAACTTTCTGTGCGACATTTTACCACACTTACAAAAGTAACAAGGCTACAAAGCACGCTCTGCCACGCAACAACGGTAGAATGCATCCTCTGTCTTGCGACCTTGGTACGAAGCACCCTCTGCGAAGTAATGCTAATAAAAAATACCTTTGCCACATAACTCTGGTACGAAGCACTCTCCACAAAGCAACGTTAATATGAAAAAATCACTACCGCACAACATCCGCATCAAGCAACCTCTGCCGTGGAAAATTGCTAAGAAGCACCTTCTGTCACACAACACTGGCACAAAGACCCATCTGCCACACAAAAGCATATATGCGTGTTTGCATTTCGAGACGAAAAGTATGCTAACAGTGGAAGAGACGCTCTACGGGCACAGGTAGAGTGGTACCACACCAAAACTGTGACGTAGTAAATGGTACGATCACCGGTAGCGTTGGTAGGAAAGAAACATTAATGAGTGTGCAAGAGAGGAACTGGGGGCCGACTACTTCTCTCTGTATTTTGTTTGTGTCTTTGTTTTACACATAATTAGAACCACACATCGTTCAGAATTAGTCCACTGTGTATTTTATATCCTTATAAAACATAAGTTGCATTTGATAAGCAGTAAAAATTAGTTGGTCACGTAATTCCTGCGCTTTTATGTAAACTAAGCAATTACTTTTGATACAGTTACAGTTTACATGCACAAACACAAAAAAACCTGTATAACTGCTATTATTTTGTACTCAACAGAACGTTCCTCATCATGATCAAAGCCAAGTGTCTTCTGTTATTATTGACAAATGCGAAAGTTTTTAGCAATAGCAGTAAAATGTTTTACATAAGCTTGACAAAGTATAAAAGCGATGACTGATACGTTTTTACTTTGCATCTTTTTTTCAATTTCACCCATTTTTAGGGAACTGTGTTGACTAGCGCTATATGATAAATCGGTTTTTTTATTTATTTTTTCAACATCCATCTATTTCACGTTACAAATCAACAGTTTTCGAATAAAACCTGAATTAAATATTTGCAGTTTCAATTATGCTATAAACACTGTTTATTTTTAAGTAACAGACAGAAGGACAACTATGTAGAACATAAAAGTTCCGTACCTTACACAGCCCTTTATTTATATTCACTCAGTTTCTAGACGGTTCACTGCTTCTGGTTTCTAGGGGAATCCAGTAAGACAGTGATCGCATACGCAAACAAAGCGATCAAAATGAGGTAACGCCTGATAGGTGTGCAATACGCTTAACTTACTGGTAACGCGTTTTCGAACTCAACTGACCAAAGCTACTAGGAAAACTAACATAGCCTACACTTGCTTACAACAGCCTGCAGTGGTTTTGCAGCTCTAGGCAAAGGCAATATGCATAATACTGCCACACCGCAGCGGCTGGCCGAGCGAGCTACTCCGGTTGTAAGAAGTTCTGCCATTCACTATAGATGGCAATAGAATCGTTTCCACGGGGCTGGAGGACTTCCAATTTGCACGAATTGTAATTCGTAAACTATTTACACAAACCTTCCTTATAAATCAGTCTACTTATCAGGGAAAACCATATCAAAATCCCTAGAATAGTTCCTGAGATTAGCCTTGACGTACAGACAGAACCGCAGCAACGTACTTCAATTTACATATATACAGGTAGAACAGTTATAGAAGCATGGAAGACTGAACGTGGATGGATAAAACATAAGTACTCGTAGAAGAAGATAAACGATAGCAAATTCCTCTTATTTTAGAAATGTTTTCCTTGCTGAAGTCGGTCTGCATTTTACACGCTCTCTACTTCGGCCATTATCAGTTATTATACTGCCCGAATAGCAAAAGTTGTCTACTGCTTTCAATGTCTCATTCCCTAATCTAATTCGCTCAGCATTGTCCGATTTAATTCGACTACATTCCACTACCATCTTTTTACCATCGTTGATGCTCATCATATAACCACTTTCCAAGATATTATCCTTTCCGTTCAACTGGTCTTCCAAGTCTTTTGCTACCTCTGAAAGAAATATATCGGCAGTCCTCAAAGATTTTATTTCATTCTCCTCCAAATTTTTCTTTGGTTTCCTTAACTGCTTGTTGAATATATAGTCGAATAATATTAGAGACAGTTGTAAGCTTGTCTCACTCCTCAACTCTTGATTCCTTTATGTCCTCAGACTCCAAGCTGGTTTCTGTACAAGTCGTACATAATCTTTCGATACCAGTATTTTACCCTGATACCTTCAGAAATTCAAAGAGTGTATTCTAGTCAACATTGTCAAAAGCCTTCTCTAAGTCTGCAGATGCTATAAACGTAGGTATACCTTTCCTTGACCTACTTTCTAAGATAATTCGTAGGGCAGAATGTCTTGAATGTTCCTACACTGATCTTGAATTCAAACTCAGGTCCGCTGTTGTTTTCTATCTACATAAATGATCTTTTGGATAGGGTGGATAGCAATGTGTGGCTGTTTGCTGATGATGCTGTGGTGTACGGGAAGGTGTCGTCGTTGACTTGGACAGGATTTGTGACTGGTGTAAAGAATGGCAGCTAGCTCTAAATATAGATAAATGTAAATTAATGCAGATGAATAGGAAAAAGAATCCCGTAATGTTTGAATACTCCATTAGTAGTGTAGCGCTTGACACATTCACGCCGAATAAATATTTGGGCGTAACATTGCAGAGCGATATGAAGTGGGAGAAGCATGTAATGGCAGTTGTGGAGAAGGCGGATAGTTTTCTTCGTTCATTGGTAGAATTTTGGGAAGATGTGGTTCATCTATAAAGGAGACCGCTCATAAAACACTAATACGACCTATTCTTGAATACTGCTCGAGCGTTTGGGATCCCTATCAGGTAGGATTGAGGGAGGACATAGAAACAATTCAGAGGCGGGCTGCTAGATTTGTTACTGGTAGTTTTGATCATCTCGCAAGTGTTACGGAATTGCTTCAGGAACTCGGGTGGGAGTCTCTGGAGGAAAGGAGGCGTTCTTTTCGTGAATCGCTACTGAGGAAATTTAGAAAACCAGCATTTGAGGCTGACTGCAGTACAATTTTACTGCCGCCAACTTACATTTTGCGGAAAGACCACAAAGATAAGATAAGAGAGATTAGGGCTCTTACAGAGGCATATAGGCAGTATTTTTCCCTCGTTCTGTTTGGGCTTGGATCAGGGAGAGAAGATGCTAGTTGTGGTACGAGGTATCCTCCGTCACGCACCGTATGGTGGATTGCGCAGTATGTATGTAGATGTAGATATAGATGTAGATCTTCCCTGAGGTCAGGATCTACTAGTTTCTTCCATTCTTCTGTAAATAATTCGTTTCACTATTTTGCAAACATGACTTGTGAAACTGGTATTTCGGTAATATTCACACCTGTCAGCATCTACTATCTATAGAATTGGAATTATTACGTTATTCTTGAAAGCTGAGAGAATTTCGCTTGTCTCATATATGTTGCACACAAGGTGTTTTGTGGACATAGAACGTGAAACGTCCCCTTAGAAAAATTATTGAAATACTGTGCTGATAAACCTCTTACATTATTTGATTTTTAAACAGCTGAGCAAAATTGCACGTACTCAGACATTACTCTCTTTACTTATTCTGAAGTCCTTAGGTTAGTTAGGTTTAAGTTGTTCTAAGTTCCAGGGCACTGATGACCATAGATGTTAAGTCCCATAGTGCTCAGAGCCATTTGCACCATTTGAACTTATTCTGATCAACACTAAACTGACACACAATATTTTTAGCGCAACGCAATCTGACTTTCAAAAATCCCTACAAAAGAATGGCCCTGACTAACATTAACCTATACCTTTCACAAATCACTTACCTCACAAAAATCTTCGTTACTCGAACTACTGCAATACAGCGAGCGCCACTACTGCCAGCTAAATAAAAGATTCAAACTACTGAAGGCACTAACTACTGATAGGCATAGTTAGCAAATGAAAGATTTTGATAGAGAACAAAAAATGTATTTACCTTAATAGTGTTCAAAAGTCATAATATATATAGCAGTTCATGACATCCATTCTTACAAATATACTGTTTCTGATGGACACACGTCCAGATCATCCGCTCTCAAAAATCCGCCATCTCACTTCCCCACATCCACCACTGCTGGCGGCTCACCTCCAACTGCGCAACACTACGCGCTGTTAACATCCAGCTGCCCAACACTACAATGGCAGACAACAATGCTAACTAGCCACAGACTGCACACAGCACAGCCAGTGATTTTCATACAGAGCGCTACATGGCGTTACCAATAAGAAAACATAAACAGCCTACTTACATAGCCCCCATGCTCCCACAAAAAATTTTACAAATTGTTTTGGGCACTGGCCAATACATATTTGTTAAAATTTTTCACAATTACAATAACAAAGAAATAAAATGAACACACTTATTGATACACTGTTGGTCATAAGCAAAGATTTTCTCACAGTCCATAAAGACAGTCCTGATCATTCATCACAGTAAAATTGCAATTTTTTTTTCTCAAAGTCTGAGCAGTAAAAGAAAATGCACACGGAAGCAGTGGATTTCCATGCAGTCTTGAAGTCGGCTACTTCCTCCGATAGTGAACTTATTTCCTCAGTGTGTTTTTCTGAAACAAGTTTCAGAGTGTCCATTTGTGTTGAAACCGTATCTACTGTGTCCTTTAAGTTTTCTTGAGTTTTTGCAAGTTGCGTTACCGAATCGGTAGATGCAACTGAGTCAATCTTAGCTTGCAAGGTCTCATGATTTTCATGAACAATAGTTTCCAGTTCGTTTATGGCTGCTTCGTGATTCTGTAATGTATTTTCATGCCGCGAAAAAATAGGTTGGAAATGCTCACAAATTTGTGTTTTTACGTCACTACAGACTTTTTGACATTTCGATTCGATTTTATGTAACTCAGTAGTTAAATCTTCACGTGTTTGTTCAAGCGTGGTGTCTAACGTTTGAAGATTTTGTTCCATTGTGTCTAACTTTTGAAGATTTAACTTTTGAAGATTTTGTTCCATTGTGTCTAACTTATGAAGATTTTGTTCCATTGTGTCTAACTTTTGAAGATTTTGTTCTATTGTGTCTAACTTTCGAAGATTTTGTTCCATTGTGTCTAACTTTTGAAGCTTTTGCTGTGTTTGTCCCATTTTGTGTATTAATTGTAATAACAATGCACTGGTGTCCGAAACATGTTCCTCAGTGCTTTTCCGCAGTGAATTTGCACCAGCAACATTCACATTTTGACAAGCAGAAAATGTGTCTTGACTTATTTGCGAAAACGGTGAGGACCCAAAACCTGAATCAACAGTATTTTCGCGATTGTGTCCTGTCATTTCGGATTCCTGAGGCGTGCTGTTGCCGACCGATCGATCGATAATGCTTCCCTGTTCACTAATTCTTTCACTGTCTACGCCATTATTTGCCACCCGCTCCATTTCCCTATGTGCAATTACCAAATTACCACTTTGAATGTCTGTTAATTCATTACACAGTGGTGCTGATAAGCTACGCTCGTCGTCACTGTTATTTCTCAGTTTACTTTGGACCCTAGTGTTACGTTTTTCACACGCCATTATTGTCACAATATTTCACACGATAACACAGAAAAGCACAATTTGAAGAGTAAAATAAGAAAACACATTAACATAGCACAGAAAATAATAACTAGTTAATTGCAAGCGTAGCTGCGAAATACTTGGTGCAAATCTACATGCATGCCACAACTGTTTTACTGTACAACAATGACAAACTACAACTACAAGGGAAATTCTCTCTATGATTATGTGCTAGCAATAAACAATAGCTACACTAATTACACAAACAACAAGGAAAACATCAGAAGATTCCAGTGAGGTATCCTGGCAGGGTCGCCATATGAAACGTCCCCTTAGAAAAATTATTGAATTACTGTGCTGATAAACCTCTTACATTCTCTGATTTTTAAACAGTTGAGCAAAATTGAACGTACTCAGACATTACTCTCTTTACTTATTCTGATCAACACTAAACTGACACACAATATTTTTAGCGCAACGCAATCTGACTTTCAAAAATCCCTACAAAAGAATGGCCCTGACTAACATTAACCTATACCTTTCACAAATCACTTACCTCGCAAAAATCTTCGTTACTCAAACTACTGCAATACGGCGAGTGCCACTACTGCCAGCTAAATAAAAGATTCAAACTACTGAAGGCACTAACTACTGATAGGCATAGTTAGCAAATGAAAGATTTTGATAGAGAACAAACAATGTATTTACCTTAATAGTGTTCAAAAGTCATAATATATATAGCAGTTCATGACATCCATTCTTACAAATGTACTGTTTCTGATGGACACACGTCCAGATCATCTGCTCTCAAAAATCCGCCATCTCACTTCCCACATTCACCACTGCTGGCGGCTCACCTCCAACTGCGCAACACTATGCACTGTTATCATCCACCTGCCCAACACTACAATGGCAGACAACAATGCAAACTAGCCATAGACTGCACACAGCACAGCCAGTGATTTTCATACAGAGCGCTACATGGCGTTACCAATAAGAAAACATAAACAGCCTACTTACAAACGTACACCATTTTGATCCTGCACACACTATGCATCAAGACACAAAGGAATTAAAGTCACTAGCTGCCAGTGGACATGTCAGAAAGAACTGACACCACAGTAGTGTGTGGCATACGCTGAGAATTTGGGTCTGACAAGAGGCATGCTTGGGTAGTCCGTGCGGCTGTGGTGACCACTGTGTCTGGATGGCGTGGAGGTTAGCGCGTCTCCCTAGTAAGCAGAAGACCTAGCTTCGAACCCTGATCCAGCAGAAGTTTTCAGCTTGTCCCAGAGATTAAATCAATACCCACCTGCAGCTAACGTCCTTAATTCCAATGTGTCTGTAATAATTTTTTCATAGTTGGGTCTCCCAAGGATCTCAATAATTTTGAGGGATTGTCGTCTACTGCAGGGGCCTTGTTTCGACTTAGACCTTTCAGTGCTCTGTCAAATTTTTCATACAGTATCATCCCCCTACCCCACCTCTGATCTTCATGTGCTTCCTTTTCCGTTTGTATAATACTGTCTTTAAGTGCGTATCTTATGTAGAGGCCTTCTATGTATCTCTTCGACCCTTCAGCTTGCCCTTCATTGATTAGTACTGTATTGCCACCTGAGCACTCGATACTGATACATTTGCTTCTTTTTTCTCCAATGATCTTTTTAATCTTTCTATAGGCGGTATCTATCTTTCCTCTTGAATACACGCTCCTACAGCCTATCATTTGTCCTCTAGCTATTCCCGTTTAGCCATTTTGCACTTTCTGTCAATCTCATTTTTAAATATCTATATTCGTTTTCAGCTGCCTCATTTGTTGCATTCTTTGTATTCTCTCCCTTCGTCAACTAATTTAATTAGTCTAATTTAATTTAATTCATCTTTCGTGACGTAGTAGCTACGAATAGACAAGTAGTGTGTAACGTCAGAAAAAACGCGCGCAAACTTGTTATCTGTGTTTTTGATACTTTTTCCTGTTCATTTTATTGTAGAATGGATCATGCCTATTTGCACGAGTCAACAAACAGTTTTAATTGGGACACAAATAATTTGCCATACAGTGACACTGTACCAGTAGCATTTTCTCTCTCTCTCTCTCTCTCTCTCTCTCTCTCTCCCTTTTTTTATTTTTTTTTTTAATAACTGACACTTCAAGCATAAGAGACTGCCAACTCGTTAAGGCGCTGTGGCACTCAACTATAGTTGAATTCTTTTATCTTGGCGGCTCGCGCATGCCCGCCCAGACGCGGGACATTGCAGTGTTGCCAGTTGCAAACGACGCAAGCGCCAAAAGAAGCAGCGTCATAGTATAGTATAGTTCGCAAACTTACGTTTAGGGGGGAGCGCGCAGTCTATGAAGTAAAGCCACCACGGCAGCATTAACCCTTTCGCTGCTACGGAGACGTGCTCCCCGCATTCCGCGCTGTGCCCGATTTTGTCATCACTACGCTGCTCGCCTGTGCAGACACATGGTGTTCCGACTGATTTGACACACTTATCATTCGATTTCACAAAAACAATTTGGCCCAAAAATTTGATTTTTACACGTCTTCTTGCCTGATACCTTCTCCCCATAAATGACTTAATTCTGTTTGGATATTCAACGCAGTTATTGTGCAGCATTAAATGTAGTAAACCATTGCACGAAATTTTGAAGAGTTTGCATAGGTAAAAGTCCATAGCGTATACTTTCCGTATGGTCGATTTTAGTTGCCACAATGTTCAATGAAATGTGGACAAGATACCTAAATTTCATATAAAATTTACTGTATAACAATATCTCATTTAATTTAAGTACCAGATAGGTGTCGTAAGTAATACTGAGAAATATTCCGACTTTAGCCACTGTAATCAAAGTTTTGTTTACACCAGGCGCGTTTGGATTTATATTAAAGCACTTCTATCAATCAAAAGGAAGTAGACAAAATACATTAAACCAAACTGTGGACCTACTTGAATATACCGTGTATCAGTGAAGTGCTCTGAGCTATGTCAAATATAATTTATTTGCTAAAACACTGATCAGCCGACACAAGCGTTGAATATTGTGTTACCGCAACACAAAACTACGAAAAGTGACTTGGCAATGGAGGAGACAAAATACTGTCCACTGAAGATGCTTCAAAAGAGAAAAACGCGTCTGGTCTAAATAAGACGCTTATTACAGTTGCAGAAGAGGAATATACACTCCTGGAAATTGAAATAAGAACACCGTGAATTCATTGTCCCAGGAAGGGGAAACTTTATTGACACATTCCTGGGGTCAGATACATCACATGATCACACTGACAGAACCACAGGCACATAGACACAGGCAACAGAGCATGCACAATGTCGGCACTAGTACAGTGTATATCCACCTTTCGCAGCAATGCAGGCTGCTATTCTCCCATGGAGACGATCGTAGAGATGCTGGATGTAGTCCTGTGGAACGGCTTGCCATGCCATTTCCACCTGGCGCCTCAGTTGGACCAGCGTTCGTGCTGGACGTGCAGACCGCGTGAGACGACGCTTTACCCAGTCCCAAACATGCTCAATGGGGGACAGATCCGGAGATCTTGCTGGCCAGGGTAGTTGACTTACACCTTCTAGAGCACGTTGGGTGGCACGGGATACATGCGGACGTGCATTGTCCTGTTGGAACAGCAAGTTCCCATGCCGGTCTAGGAATGGTAGAACGATGGGTTCGATGACGGTTTGGATGTACCGTGCACTATTCAGTGTCCCCTCGACGATCACCAGTGGTGTACGGCCAGTGTAGGAGATCGCTCCCCACACCATGATGCCGGGTGTTGGCCCTATGTGCCTCGGTCGTATGCAGGCCTGATTGTGGCGCTCACCTGCACGGCGCCAAACACGCATACGACCATCATTGGCACCAAGGCAGAAGCGACTCTCATCGCTGAAGACGACACGTCTCCATTCGTCCCTCCATTCACGCCTGTCGCGACACCACTGGAGGCGGGCTGCACGATGTTGGGGCGTGAGCGGAAGACGGCCTAACGGTGTGCGGGACCGTAGCCCAGCTTCATGGAGACGGTTGCGAATGGTCCTCGCCGATACCCCAGGAGCAACAGTGTCCCTAATTTGCTGGGAAGTGGCGGTGCGGTCCCCTACGGCACTGTGTAGGATCCTACGGTCTTGGCGTGCATCCGTGCGTCGCTGCGGTCCGGTCCCAGGTCGACGGGCACGTGCACCTTCCGCCGACCACTGGCGACAACATCGATGTACTGTGGAGACCTCACGCCCCAAGTGTTGAGCAATTCGGCGGTACGTCCACCCGGCCTCCCGCATGCCCACTATACGCCCTCGCTCAAAGTCCGTCAACTACACATACGGTTCACGTCCACGCTGTCGCGGCATGCTACCAGTGTTAAAGACTGCGATGGAGCTCCGTATGCCACGGCAAACTGGCTGACACTGACGGCGGCGGTGCACAAATGCTGCGCAGCTAGCGCCATTCGACGGCCAACACCGCGGTTCCTGGTGTGTCCGCTGTGCCGTGCGTGTGATCATTGCTTGTACAGCCCTCTCGGAGTGTCCGGAGCAAGTATGGTGGGTCTGACACACCGGTGTCAATGTGTTCTTTTTTCCATTTCCAGGAGTGTATTTCAATACCATTGGTAAAACTGCGACTGTGGAACAAAAGCAAGAAAGAAAACGTGAGTATTATTGTGTATGTGCCTTACCTTTCATTGTTGTCAATCGCTGCGATTGTCATCTGCATCGCTGTAGTCAGTGTCGCAGTCCGAATCGTCAGGTCTTAGAATGATGGCAATGGCTTCAAACAGATTGTCAATTACAATTTCCCTGTCCATGTCCTCCTCCTGTAGCCTTTGTGAATGCAAAAGCCTTTCTGTATCGGCAATTTTAAATGTCACGTTTCGTTCTGCGACATACCCTTTCACTTGTGCCCAGATTAACTGCATCGGATTGTACTGACAATGATACGGTGGCAAACACAAAACTATGTGTCCATGTTTCTGTGCAATGCAATTGATTTCATAAAGTTTTGTGCGAGGCTTATGGAGCGCTACAAGATTCAACATTTCAGCACGAGTTTGGTTGGTAGTACGTCGTATATTTTTACTTGCAAGCCAGAACATGATATCGGCTTTTTTGTACTTGTTGTGGGTGTCTTGTCAACAACAACGGAGTGATAACTCGCATTGTCCCTTACAATCACCGAGTTTGCAGGCAAGTAAGGGAGAAACTGATTCCTAAACCACAATTTAAATGTCTCTGAGTTCATTTCGGAATGATAATCCCCTGAATTGCTCTTTTTTCTCGGAACACTAGTTTGCTTTCTGGAATTAATCCGGAAGCAGAACCAGCGTGAAGCACAATCATTCGTCCACCTTTACTAACTGGTACTTTAAACCCACCCGAACCATCACTCATTTTCCAACACGCTTTCCTCGTGTGATTTTGGTTTACCCATGTTTCGTCAAAGAAAAAAATGTTCTTATTCCCGGATTTTCTTACTTCAATAATACGTCTTAAAAACTGTGCCCTTGAAGCAGCGATATCACCACGTTCCATTAAAAACTTTCTTCCGTCATTTGTATGTAAATATTTGAATCCAATGTTTTGAAGTATTCTATTCATTGAAGTCATGCTACCTTTAAAATTTATGATTTCACACATTTTCACAGTGTTTTTTTTTTCTTTTTTTTCTTTTACAGTAGAAAATTCGCCTGTGATGTACATGTTGAGCACTTCTCGTCTTAGAACATCTTTGTCGAAATTTTCTAAATTGCTTACAGTCCTCTCACGAGTGCGATATTTCCCTGACGATCTGAAAAGTGGGCTTCCACAGGTCTCAGTAGATAATTTTCCTTCATTGGCAATCCGCTGAACGTTTCTCAAGCTAACGCCTGTCGCTTCTGCAGTGCGCTCCTGAGATCTGGCGACGTCTGTGATAGGTCCACCGTTTTCTGCTTCGCGCTTGAAAAAAGCATGTATCCTGTAAATTATGTCCCTCGCCTGTTTATGGAGAGTTTGTCATTTACCACCATCATCAACCATGACAACTTCAAAAAATGCGATAAAAATTCACCAAATAATAACTGCAATCACATTTAACACTCGTACTCGCCAAGACATTAACAGCAGACCGCTCAGAAAACTGCTGAACACTCATTGACTGTCAGCGGATGCGTGATGTCAGGTGCGTAGAACGAGCCTTAAATCGACCGCAGTCGTTCATGGTTCCAACTATGCAGAGTGTTCATTTTAATTGGAGACATTGAAATATCCGAAAATCTACTAATCGGATCAAACAAATTTATAACTAAAATTTGTTTGTCTCCGAGGGAGACGTCCAATGACACCAAATCCGACGAATTTGTGGTCAAATTTGTTATAATTGGATGTCCCCTTCCGAGAGGAACTAATTTTCATTAGGATTTCTTTTGGCTCTGTGTGTCGTTTTCAAGAGATTTCAATGTGCCCATTTAAAATGAACACCCGTTATAACATAAACAGTGTTTATAAATTGGGAAATATTCCATCTTTAGCGACTGTAATAAAACTTTTATTTATACCAGAGTCATTTCGCTTTTTTCTAAAACGTTCTGATTAAAACAAAGTTGGCGAAGTACACAAAACTGAATTGTGGACGTAATAAAACATAGAAACTAAAATATATTGTCAGTGAGGCGCAGTGCGCAAATAATTTGTGTTTGTCACAGCGGACAGAAAATACTTGCCGAAACATAGATTAGTCGACGAAAACATTTAATATGATGTTGCCAAAGCAGCGAAGGAAAGAATTGCATCAGACAATCAAGTAATTCGGCAACGTACGAGCCGAAATTCTGCTCTAAATAATACTTTTAATGTTGTCGCAAAAGAATATATCCCAATATGAATAGTAAAACAGCGACTTCTGAAGAGAAGATATACAAACAAAACAGATAACATGAATATTGTATGTGTGCCTTTTCATTGTTTCATTGCTGTGAAAAGAAATATTAGAGGACAAAATTAGAAAAACCGAAAACTTATTATGATTATAATGAAGAGACAAAGCACTAGACATTTCACAAAATTATATTCAAACGAATAAAAATTCATGAAGTAAGACACTTCGATATTGTTTTTAAACAAAGAAAATATTAAGCACCGAACAAGGTTTGAAGTCAGAACCTTATGCTAATGCAGCTCGTCGTTCAACAGTTCTCCTGGAGGACTCTAAAATATCACGCAAAATAACGACAAACACTGTTGGTATGACTATGAATTACTCACGTTTCGTCAAAGTACAATAGGAAATAAACAATTGCCGCTGTTCTTTATTGCGAAAAAGCGGTTCGTGAGAGTGATACAAAAACCTTTCCTAGCTATCGCCTGAATTACGAGGCTTATTGCTTGTTTCGTTTAATTAATTAATAGAGTATGAAGCAATTGGTATAAAGAATACTTTTTCCAAACTTTGTATAAAAGAAAGTCTGCTATCAAGACATTGCTTTTGTTCTATTACTTTATTTATGACTGAACGTTTCTAAAACTGAAGACACTCGTCGGTGCTCTGCACTGCCGTCGAGCTCTGGCAACGTCGTTCTCTGTTCATTGGCTGTGTTTTGTGACGTCAGATGCGCAGAACGAACCTAAACTCGGCCGCCGTCGTAAATGACGCGCACTATAACAGGTATCTATTTCATTAACAGCAACTGTAAGTATCTGTCAGAAGATTGTGTCTATTATAGGACGAGAAGTTGCTGCTTACAACTCCAGACCGGTAAATCGTGCGCCAGAAGTCACGAGAATACTTCATCTCTCTCCGCAATGCTCTAACAATGATTTACGTTGAATACACAAGAGTTTCCTGGAGGAGGTAACTAGTAGCCCATGTTCTGCCGGCGGCTCTCTACCTACGATGTAACTGTTTGTCCAATGACTAGAGTCAAACGCAAGAAATTTATTGTGTCTTTCCAAATGCTTTCTCTTGAACTCCCTCCTGCATTTTGAACTGCATAACTCTATTGAATTATTGGGTTGCAAGGTATTAATAAATATGGCCTCAGTAGTGGCTTCGCAGAGTATGAAGACAGGAAGTAGTAAGAGAAATTTCAAGTTTCGATTACTGTAATTTGCTCCGTGCTCTCTAACAAACGTCAACTACTAATACTTACTCAAAAGAAAAATGAATATTGCTCCTATGATAAGCTACTTACGTCGTCGACAGACAATGTAAAAGAGTGAACAAATCATGATCGAATACGTACCGCTCATTGCTTCAGCAGATCCACAAAGACGAAAGACTTATAGTGACGAGGTAGCCACTTAAGCTGCTGAAACTTCTCTGTTCGCCTAATAAATAACGGCAAAACGCGAAAGGAACGGAGGAGAGCCTCGGACGTAATTTCATTGTTTATTGCGAGGTGTCAGCATCTCATCCGTTAACTCAGAGGCTGCACACCCACTCTATTGGTAAGCAGGCAGCCCAGGCGTCGGCGTGGACTATGCTTTATGGGAAGCGGCTAGCGAGACGCGGAGGGCGCTGCTTTACTTTCAACTCGCCAGTGGGCTGCACCGTTAAGCATTATGTTCTGTTAGCACTGACGACTTTCCAGCGCTACGATAACGTCATAAATTCCGCACCATGGATGACGTTGAGTGTAATGAAAGCTGAACTACACTACACATATTGAAATTTTTAAATTATGTTAGGTGGTCAACAGGCAGACAATACAATATTAAAATCATTTTTTTATAATGGTGTGTTAACGTACTGAAAGCTGATTTGGCCTATTTCATTTTACAGAGATACTTCTCCTCTTGTAGGCCTATGCACTGTGTATCCAGCAGCATGCAGACGTTATTCTGAAACTACACACAAAATTTTCCAAATTGATAAATCTAATTACATTATGCTCACCAAAGTTTTCTCGTCCGTTTTTTTATTACAATCTCCATTATCACTGGCATCCTAACTATGTTACAGTATCACAAGAGAAGAGAATATTCTGATTTCAGATACAGCTTAACGATGAATACGTATGTAGAGGCGCCTTACACTTTAGAGAAGCAGCCCAGTCAATTGGAAAATGCCAACTAGGAGCCGAAGTTAAAAGTTCGAACTAGTCTCGCACATTTGTGTGCCAGCAGAACTACGAGGGGTGGTCAATAAGTAGTGTAACACCGTTTTTCTGAAAGTAGGGTGGTTTTGCTCAAGATTGCAATACACTATATTATTCCCACTCGTTCGGATACAAACTCCTATTTTCAACATAATCTCCGTTCAATGCGACAGCCTTACACCACCGTACTGGGAGGGCCTGTATGCCAACAATATACCATTCTACTGGTCGACGTTAGAGCCAACATGTTGCTGCATCAACAACCTTCCTATCATCAACGTAGTGCTTCCCATAGAGAGCGTCCTTCACTGGACCAAACAGATGGAAGTCGGGAGTGCGACATCAAGACTGTAGAGTGGCTGAGAAGGAAAAATCCAATGAAGTCATATGAGCTCCTCGCGAATGCCAACAGAGCTGTACATTTGAACAGCGAAGTATGATTGTCATCTGTCGATCACCTCGAATTCCAACACTGCAGAAGTCACATCTGTGTTACACGAAAAATCACACCCATGTAAAGGCTGTAAACTTAACTAAACGCTTAGTGATTACAATTACGAATAACTTAAATTGGAACGATCATATAAATAATGTTCTGGGCAAAGCAAACCCAAGGCTGCGAGTTATTGGCAGAACATTTAGAAAATGTAGCAGGTCTACTAAAAAGACTGCTTATACTGTGCGTGTCCGCCCTCTTCAGGAGTATTGCTGTGTGGTGTGGGATCCGCTTCACATAGGATTAACAGAGGACATCGAGAAAGTTATCGCGAAATAAGGGAGAGAGTGCCACATATATGATACACGAACTGGGGTGGCAGCCACTGGAAGAAAGGCTTTTCCGCTGCAGCAAGACTTTCTCATGATTCAATCACCAACTTTCTCCCCAAAGTGTGAAAATATTTTGTTGACGTCCACCTGTATAGAGATAAATGATCATCGTAATAAAATAAGAAAAATCAGAGTTGGCACGGAAATATTTAAGTGTTCCTTTTTTCTGTGCGCAGTTCGTAGATAGAACGGTAGAGAAGTAGCTTAAAGATGATTTATAGAGAATTGCAGAGTAATCATGTGGACGTAAATATAGATGTAGACAGATGTGTGCGGCCGGCCGGCGCGCGGGAGGTCGGACTGATATGCACGACCTTCTAGTTGTGATGAGGGACGCATCGCCCAACGACTCACTGTGCTTTTGTTCAATGCCAGACCTCAGTGGACATTCCAAGCGCCTATGAATATCTGCGATGCTCTGGTTTTCCGCCAAAACGAACTCAATCACAGCTCTCTGTTTGGAACGTACCTCCGTTACAAACCCCATTATGAACGCTATGTATAGCGCTGACTGCAATAGGAATTTCATAACATTACAGGGTCTTAAACAGGACGATTACACTGTGTTCCACAACAAATTTCGCATTTTTTTCAATCGAAATTGGCCGAGAAAAAATTGTGTGCCGTTACTTATTGAACATCCCTCGTATATTAGATGTTCAGCAGGCAGACAATCAAAACATCAAAATGATATTTTTTTAACAACGGTGCGTTAACGCATTAACATGTTTCTACGGTTGGTAAACCTAATTTCATTATGTTCAGCGTAAGTTTGATCGTCCATTTGCTTTATTACAGCCTCCATTCTCGCAAGCATGCTAACAATGTCACAGTTTCACAATTGGAGGGACCATTTTGATTTCAGATACAGCCAAAACAGGAATACGTATATAAAGGTAGCTTAGAGGAGCAGCGCAGTCAATTGAAACAAGGAAGCTGAGAGCCGAAATTCAGTACTTGTCTTCAAGGTAAGAGGAAGTAAGCCACTAAGAAAGACGGCAATGGGAAGTTGGTGATGCATCCATAAATGTGTGACCATTTTTGTGATTTATGACCATGGTAACGAATAAATTCATGTCATAGTATGTTGCCCAACTATCAAATGAGTAATGTTTTCTGTGCCATTATTAACGGACAGTTATGAATCTCTAGCAAAAACAAGTTTGGGATAGTTTACCGATGGTTCAGATGTGAGATTTTAACGCCTCTCTAACAAGCTGTGCAAAGGATACAACCAAATGGTTTTTTTCTTTCCTTACATTTGTTTTCATCTAAAAATTACGTCATAATTTCGAATGTGGTTCAAAAGTCTTCTGACAGTGTCGATTTAATACATCTACAGGAGCAGTCTTAAGTGTCAGCATTAAGAATAACTGGATTGTTCGTTAAGAAGAAAAAAGATTGTATCTGTGAAGATTAAAGGGAACAGACGATGGCAAAGATTTAGATTTCTATCACCAAAAGTGGTTCAAATGGCTCTGAGCACTATGGGACTTAACATCTGAGGTCATCAGTGCCCTAGAACTTAGAGCTACTTAAACCTAACTAACCTAAGGACATCACACACATCAATGTCTGAGGCAGGATTCGAACCTGCGACCGTAGGGGTCGCGCAGATCCAGATTTTAGCGCCTAGAACCGCTCGGCCACTCCGAACGGCTTTCGATCACCACTAAGGAACCAAACAGGAGGAGAAATATTAAAGCAGCTGTTAACATAATGCTTATTATCATTTATCTTCGATAGATACGGAGATAAAACATAGTAAAGGGCAAATGCACACTTTCTGAGACCACTATTTCGTTTCTACATAAGGCAGCATTATTATGCGTTTGTGTTTACGTGAATTCCCATATTTACTGGCCACTGGGCAGCCTCACATAGTTTTAAGAATTATGTTTCCTTGTGCATCTAGTCTCATATGGATAGAGTCCTTCCCTTCAACCTCTTTCCATAGATTGGGGGTTGGGGTTGTTTGGGGGAAGAGCCCAAACTGCGAGGTCATCGGTCTCATCGGATTAGGGAAGGAATGGGAAGGAAGTCGGCCGTGGAACCGTGCGACTGCTACGGTCGCAGGTTCGAATCCTGCCTCGGGCATGGATGTGTGTGATGTCCTTAGGTTAGTTAGGTTTAAGTAGTTCTAAGTTCTAGGGGACTTATGACCACAGCAGTTGAGTCCCATAGTGCTCAGAGTCATTTGAACCATTTTTTTGAAGTCGGCCGTGCCCTTTCAAAGGAACCATCCCGGAATTTGCCTGGAGCCATTTGGGTAAATCACGGAAAACCTAAATCAGGATGGCCGGATGTGAGATTGAACCGTCGTTCTCCCGAATGCGAGTCCAGTGTGCTAACCACTGCGCCACCTCGCTTGGTTTTCCATTGTTACTCACGACAGAAGCGTGCGGACGGCATCACCAGCTTTGCCGTTTCCGAGAAGTTCATTCCCAGGCGCCATGAATTTTCCCATTTGCGATCCATATCGTCGCTAGAATGATTCCCCATTCATATTAGCTCCGCATACGTACCTTACCTCGTCGTGTCGCCACAAATCCAACAGACTCCATTGTCTCGCGGTCGACGGTAATCGTAATGTTTTCACTCATCGTTGTCTATTCTGTGTCATCTATAACCCGCGTAACGTGTTTTATTTCCCAAGCTCCACTACTTTTGAAAGTTGCATTTATCATAAACATATGTATATTTCAATAATGCGCCTAATGTAACTGATAAAAATAAACTAATGAAGAACAGTCTTGATATAAATAATAATGAAAGGAAACTTCACTGGCGTCACAGTTCTATCTAAGCGTGATGACTGCATGTAAAGCGGTTTATAGGAACGGATTGTAATCAAAGTATGTTTACACTTTTTTCTAACAGGCGTTTGATAGTTCCATACAACGCCGAGAGTGAATTAGAAGCCAAAGTCACTGATGCTGCTGACAATCGGCCGAATGACCTAACGAACGAATGCACTATACAAAAAAATGCACGACTTACAGACAGTACACCGGAAAGTAGGCCTACGGCATCACAGATACCATCACATTGTCAATCAGTAGGAGTAATGCACAGTTGTTGTACTGGTTACTAAATAAGAAGCCATCAGCTTATAAACCAATGACTTTATTTAATGTGTTTCGGGTATTATCTACCCTCAGATTGTCATGACATCTTGGTGATCAGATATAGAAAGACAGTACGTAACAAACATACGTATCATGCCATGACAGCTTTTGTTGCTACATTGGTGATCACAGGGTACGATTTGCAGGGGGATGGGGGGGATTCCCCCCCCCCCCCCCTCTGCATCAGACCATCCCCTCCTCTGGATTTAGTTTATGCATCCCAACCTGGGATGTTTATTTCCCACGCACTGGAGTAAGATTTTAGATATAATTTAAATTTGTGGAGCCGAACACTGAAAGTTTTTAATACAATCATACTATTAATATGTTTGCTTATTCATTTTGAAAAAGTGTTATGTAGTAGTTAAGCACTTCAAAACATTTAGAACTAAATCATCATTCTCATGTTGTCATTGTTGCTTTCGTCTAAGGTGCGTCATCCGTTTACTTGCGAGCGAAGTAGTGTGGCAGTCATACCGCAGCAGTCGTACCGCAGAGTTTGGTGAGCTGGGGGCTGAAAGTCCCACCCACAGGGTGGTGACCGGCCCGGTACCTGTGCGAACATTTACCGTTAGGCCACCTTTTGGCAACGGTATGGAGCGGATTAACGCGCCTGGGACGAAAGCACACATTACTAAATAACGCACCATCGTCTGCATCTAGTTCCTAGGATACTATTTCGTGGACCTTCTTTAAATACTCTTCTCTTCCATCATCGTTTTCTTTTCCTTTGGTTTTCATTTCCGTTGTTAGCTGCATGTGCAAGTACCAAGTAGGCCGCCGCTGCGATACTTTATCATCCTTTATACTGTAATACCGACACACGTGTGGCACAAATTCTGTTGCTTTGGTATAAATTAACCTGCCGCATGCAACATACGCCGCAAGACGTTGCCTGTTGTAGCATGCTACAAGACGACGCACGCCACATTTCCGTAGCATGCCACAATGTTGCAAGACGTCGACTCAGCGTAACGAGGCTTTAGAGCCACGTCTATATTGTATGGTGGATGTGATGAAACTAAAACCTGCAATCAGATCCAAACGTCGTGGAAAACTGTGAAGAAGTGTCATCCTGCAGCAAGATAACGCTCGCCCACATTCTGCTAAACGGACAGCCGACGCAATAAAGGAGTTGAGATTCGAGGTGCTGGACCATCCACCATACAGTACAGACCTGGCTCCAAGTGATTTTCACATGTTTGGATCCTTATCGGTAGCACTACAGGGAAGAAAATTTGAAAGTGATGAAGATGTCATTGCTGCGGTGCAAAACTAGTTACAGATGCAACCGAAAAATATATTTTCTGATGAAATAAAAAAAAACTCGTAAAACGTCGGGAAAACTGCATTGAACTCCAGGGAGTTTACGTAGAAAAATAACGCATGTTTCAGTTTTCTATCATCAGAATAAGTACAGCTATTCACAAATGTGCCTTTACTTTTTGAATTCCCGTCGTATAACTGTATGTAGGTGATTTTGTAAATAAGCTTTACCTATAATGTACTTTTAAAGATATAACAAAGGATGGCTTTTCTGATAGTACATACGCGTGAATAGTGAGTTTCGGCATTGACATCTATTTATAAATAACTGTTTAACCATGGGTAACGCCACGGTCCAAGCTAGTGACATATGTAATTATACTAACCCCCTAAGACATCCCCCCCCCCCCCCCACACACTGGTAAAAGCACAAATCGCACACTGGGTGGTCAGATATACAAAACGCGCTAACACGGAAAAATATTCGCATAAATAACAAAAAATTTTAGAGCCGAATCGAAATATTTATCACGCTTTCTGACGGCATGTGGTCTAAAGGATGATGTTACGAAGCAAGGAGACTGTGACAGTCCCTCATCACTCGAGTTGAAGCAATTTAGAGAACTGAAGACGAGTCCTTTGAACTAAGTGTCGATGTGCTATACTGAACAGCTTTAGGAGCCAAGATCACTGATGCTGGTGAGATCTGAAAATATAATTCGTTGACAATCAGCCGACTAAAGTAATAAACGAACACACTAATCAATTTCTGAATAGTGTACATTTAGCGTGTAGATGAATTCCTTGCAGGTTTGTAATCCTGATAAGAAAACTAACTGTTCGCATGTCAAGCCTAATAGGAAAGACAACATTTTCAAGATTATGGAAGTAAAAAAAAAAAGGTGAAATATTTTACTTGTCCCCGTATAGAACTCATTGTAATGAAACAAAATGTAAGTTCGTTGTGCCTTTTCATTACTTGCGCGAGAGGCTCGAAGTATGCTATCTAAAAACAACATTACGTGTATTATGGGATCTTAATCATCATGCTGATGAGCTTGGAAATGGATAACACAGCTGACTGAATTTGGTAAAGCGATACAAATTACCGTCAGTTGAGCATCTATGGAGTTATTATATGCGTATGGTAATAATTATATTTTTACGTAAACGAAACTCACCTAATTCTGCAACGTCTTTAAGTGCTGCAGCACTCGTAGAAAAAAATTATCATAACACTACCACGAGAATGCAGCAGCACAGAATTAAAGTCAGTATGGAACGGCTGTTAACACAACGCACAAAATGAACTATCATTTATGTCTCTCACACAGAGGAATAAAAGATGTTCTTTGTAGCAGGCGGAGCAGTTAGAATCTCTGAAAATCGCAACTCCTACTTTATCCTACATCGAAAACTGACAATTTTGATTTGCATTTTTCATTCCATTACCGGTTCCGTGAATAGAAATTTATTAGCTAAGAAACATTGTTCACTATACAAATGAATTTACGTATTAGAGAGCGTTATCATGTAACCTGAAGAGAAAATAATATTTCAGATGACATGCACGAACTTAACGATACAGAAGACACATAATAGTTAAATTATAGTTGAGCATAGAGAAATTAATACCAAATATACTTAAGTTACTGGCTTATGCATGTAGAGAGATAAAATTCTCTCTCTCTCTCTCTCTCTCTCTCTCTCTCTGTGTGTGTGTCTGTGTGTGTGTGTGTGTGTGTGTGTGTGTGTGTGTGTGTGTGTGTGTAAATGTGGTTTCCAAAAATATTTGGATGATAATATGAAGATTACTATTAAACCGTGGAGTATGGCATTATTGTACACATACAGGATTAGCACATGTGGTCGTACTGCTAGATTCGTTGTCAACCGATTCGTCGTCTAAGCTGTAAGTGCGCGAAATGACTTATTATTGCAGACGCGAACTGTCTCTTTATTGCGTTCGCCTAAAGAGTTAAATTCTCTACAAAGAAATAGCAAGATCTTGGTTTGATGATACGTAATCTTCGTACATATAAAATTTGTCTGAACTACGCTATTTCTTGTCACTAACATAAGAGTAATACAAGAACACATATAAAAGTCATAAAACTCTCTTGCAGCACGAAATAATTCACAATCGATATCAGCAACCCCTCGCGGCTGACAAGGAAAGCCAACTGACAGCTGCGCCATGACGATAGTTACACATTTGCGCATATGGCACAACTCTACAATGCACTGCATTACACAGCGAGGGAAACAAAAGCTCGGCCGCTGCACTCGTATGGTGTCAACGAAACTTTTGTTATTGAGTCATCTAGCTTATTGTTTTTGCCAGAACGGCGCACAGTCACATACCCTCTAAGACAAAAAAAACGACCTACCACGAAGAAGTTGTCCGAATGGGTTCTGATGTACATGTTCAGACAAACTAATGATTACAATTTCAGAATAATTCGATGATTTTCTCCAAAGAAAGAGCTTCACAAATTGGGCAAGCTAATAACGCGTTGGTCCACCTCAGGCCATTATGCAAGCAAATATCGGCTTGGCATTGATTGATAGAGTTGTTGGGTGTCCTGCTGAGGGATACCGTCCCCCATTTTTTTTCCAATTGTTGCGTTAGATCGTCAAAATCCCGATATTGTTGGTGGCCCCTGCCCATACTAGTTCAAACGTTCTCAGCTGGGGACAGATCCGGCGACGTACCTGGTCAAGTTAGGGTTTAATAAGCATGAAGACAGGTGAACATTGTCTTGCTGAAATGTAACTCCAGGATAGCTTGCCACGACGGGCAACAAAACGGGTCGTAGAATACAGTCGACGTACCGCTGTGCTGTATGGATGCCACAGATCACAACCAAAGAGGACCTGTTGCGAAGAGAAATAGCACCACAAACCATCATTCCTGGTTGTTGGGCTGTATGTCGGGCGACGGCCAAGTTGGTATCCCACCGCTGTCTAGGGCGTCTCTAGACACGTATTCGGCCTGGAATCTCTTTGAGTGGAGTAGAACTGTCTTTAGTGACGAGTCCCGCTTCGAACTGAGGCCCGAAAACCAGTCTGGAGACGCCCCAGGCAGCGCTGGGACGCCAACCTGACTATCGTCTGCCATATGGCCCGAAAATCAGGAGTGATGGTTTGGGGTGCTATTTCTCTTCGTTATTTCTATTCTTTTGGCTGTTATCCGTGGAACCTAAACGGCACAGAGGTACGTCGACTATATTCGACGCCCTGTTCTGTTGCCCTCCTTGGCAAGCTATCCTGGGCTTACATTTCAGCAAGACATTGCCTGCGACTGATTCTACTGCTTGCCTTCGTGCTTGTCAAACCCTACTTTGGACAGCAAGGTCGCCGGATCCATCCCCAGTTGAAAAATTCCGGAGCATTACAGACAGGGCCATCCAACTAGCTCGCGATTTTGACTATCTAACGCGCCAATTGGACGGAAATTGGCACGATATCCCTCTGGAAGACATCCAGAAACTCTATCAATGAATGCCACATCTACCTATTTCCGTCCCATTCGGACAGTTCCTTCATGGTGCGTCTTTTTTGTCTTAGAGCTTATAATAACATCTTCGTAAAATATTTAAATCAGTCATTTGCTGCATGTTAAGGACATTATGTCAAGAACACAGGCGAGAGGTTATAAGTTGATAAACTACCTGTCTCGTCAAGAAGTACGATTATTGAAAGTCTTCAGTGCCAAGTGAGCTCACAAAATCAGCTTGTAATAATAAGGCAACAATTTTGTTTTGTGTGATGGGCTGCAGTTTCACACATATTTGTTTAATTTAAGAAATGCGGAAACGCTAAGCCAACTTTGTCGAGCATACCATAAATTAAAGAAGAAAATAAAGAAACATATTAATGTATCCACGGGAAAACGGAGTCATACCGCTCGTATAGATATATGTAATGTACAGAGTGTTACGCAAACATAGAATGTTGGGGCTGGCGCCTATTTTGATATCTTTGGTTCTAGACGCATAAAGCTGCGAGCCCATTTTCTCTCGCTTCACCATAAACGAAATGCATATCGCGCTGCTCGGACCAAATTTCGAGGGTTGTAGAGGGTATCTTGAGGAACAAATTGAGAATAGGAACCCGTGACAGGAAACATCATCCAACGACGCTACGAACTGTTGAGGATACAGGCGCTGGCGCTTGTCGCTATGCCAGCCCTTCGGCAGCAAATGTGACCTTGCACGCTGATGTACCATGGGCGGAACGTCTCGCAGTTGACCTGACAGCATTCTGGACGTTAGATGGTGCCGATCGTTTCCACGTCTGGCACAACAACACTATAGAGATCGCTAACAGCTGTACCGGCAAAGGGTAAAGACAAACATACGCAGTAGAAACACAGCGCGCACTTGTAGTTCGTCTCGCGCTGTTGTGTCGCCTCATGGAGAACTTCACTTGGTCCGAGCAGCGAGATATGCATTTCGTTTATGGTGAAGCGAGAGAAAATGGGCTCGCAGCTTTATGCGTCTAGAACCAAAGATATCCAAATAGGCGCCAGCCCCAACATTCTATGTTTGCGTCTGTTTATCAGCATCAGGGTAAAACAGCTGGTTTCAAAGCACCTCAAAATGGCGGAGGTTGCGTGCGAAGCGTACGCACGCTACGATTTGAAGTGGACTTATTAAAGAGATTCGACGCAGACGCACCCAGATGCATTCACGTTGTGGCACACACATTGCAAAGCAACTACATAGCGGTTTGGAGGGTGATGCATGGCATCCATTCCAATTTCAGAAGACAGAGGCGGTCACGACCCATGATTTTAAACTGTGTGTGGAGTTCGGGCATTGGTTTTTCCAGCGTTGTGCCACGTAGCCGTATTACGCTGCGTACGTTTTGTTCACGGACGGGACATTCTTCAACTGTGAGGGTGTGTTCAGTGCTCACAACTGTGACTTTTGGCGAAAGACAAACCCACGCCAACCACGAACGAGGTCATCAAGAGAAGGTTACCATCACTTTATGGGCTGGCATGGTTCACGATTACTTGATTGGCCTCTACATGTTTCCTCCCCGACTCACAGGCGATACGTGTAACCTCCCCAGAGAAATGTAAGTCAATTTAATAAGAAATGAAATATCAGTGACAATGAAAACGCAAATAGACCGAAATGTCGATCTTTAGGCCCTGGTTAAACTCAAATTCTTACCTCAGTAAAACTGCATCTGCTCTTATTTTTCGGCATAGCTTGAAGGAAATGCATCGCAAAAATACTTTGAACTTAAGTAAAATTTTTCTTTAAGGAAATGCATGGGAAACTTTCTTTCAATAAAATGTTTGTTTTGTCAAAATGCTTGGTTTGAAAACAAAGTTATGATTGGGGCGATTCTTGAACAAATTAATTACACTTAAGATGCATTACATTATCAGATAAGCGCAATGCTGCTTCATTACCTTATTTAAAAATATACCTCGTCCTGAATCTTGACCAGAGTCCAATGTCGACACCCGCCGACTCCTCACACACAACTGCGACCGACTACAACTCGCAACTGAATCATCTCGCACGCGCTACTACTCTCCAACTGAACACTCGCGCGGTCAAGCGCAGACTAGCAACGATAAATAACTCTCTGGTCAGAGATTCTCTCATGGCTCGCCATCGCTGCTACAGAACATACGTGTTTCATAACCCTCCACTAGGGGGGCAAAAATTTGGCAGCGATGGTGAGTCATTTGGACTTGCGATGAGCAACAAATTTTTTCTTAACTAATTAACTTTACAGTTACAGAGAATATACTGATGTAGCAAATATGGTGCACATGCATCGAGTACATGACAAAATGTGAGTACAAAACATATTAGCAAATCAGAAAAATGTATATACAAATTATTTGATAGATAACAAAAGTGCACACGCACTGAAAAACTCTTTAGCATTTTCAGAACAAATAAACAGAATGGCAAAAAATCATGTTGACAAGTGACATGAGTGCACATGCACTGCAGTTCAGAACATATCAGCAAATGAGGAAATGTATATACAATGAGTAACAAATGACATAAGTGTATAGGCACTGAAGTATTGAACATATCAGGAAATCACAAAATGTATACAGAATGAGTACATATCATATTGAAAAATGAGAAAAGTGCACAGGTATTGAAGTTCAGTAGAAAACATATTAACACATGACATAAGTGCACATCAAATATAGATCATGAATATAAATAATGTTAGCAAAAAATGATTTTCATTATGTTACAAGAATTAGGATAGGAAAGGGAAGGATTGCATCATGGTTGTAGCACTTTAAGTTGCACACAGCTGCACTGAAAGTCCATATCTTTCCACAGAAATACAACACCAAGTGATACAATTTGAAGTTCTTTTCTCAGAAGTATTTATCAGCGTAGCCAAGACACTGAAATGTCGTAGTAATATTCCATGTTTTCACTTTGGCAGTACATTAGGTACAACAAACAGTGGGACCATAATAACGTCTCCATCGCTTATAGTGGTGGACAGCATGTCGTGTCAACACCACGCTCTTACAAGGCACACCAACGTAGAATTAGTGCAAAAACCAAATATAGTGCTCCATGATCATGGAGATGGACAGGACAAATGGATATTGCAGTAATTCAGGGCAGTTAGCTCAGAAGCTGAAGGACATTAAGTCACATAGTAGTCTTCATTGAGAATTACAGTAGTAGTTTGCGGCATTCATAGCCCAGTTATTGAACATTTCTGTACCATGTATTTAGTATTACAGAATAATGTTCATAAAATTAACTGATTGTAGCAATTATTGGCATCATGGGTAATCGTATTACAATAAACAGTGGCAATCCTTGGCCAGTTACAAAGCATATTTAGTATGACAGAATAATGTTCATAAAATTAATAGCATTAACATAATTCATTGAGTTATACTAATTATTGGCACTCATTGGCCAGCAAGTATTGAATAGTACAACATTTTTAATTATTGGCAGTCATTGGCCTGTTACAAAGCATCAAAAGTCATCATTGAAAACAGGAGCTAATGAATGGCATAGTATTAACATAATTCATTTAGTTACACTAATCATTGGCACTCAGTGGCCAGTTACAAAACATCAAAAGTCATCATTGAAAACAGGAGCTAATGAATGGCATAATATTAACATAATTCATTTAGTTATACTAATTATTGGCACTCATTGGCCAGTTACAAAACATCAAAAGTCATCATTGAAAACAGGAGCTAATGAATGGCATAGTATTAACATAATTCATTTAGTTATACTAATTATTGGCACTCATTGGCCAGTTACAAAACATCAAAAGTCATCATTGAAAACAGGAGCTAATGAATGGCATAGTATTAACATAATTCATTTATCTATACTAATTATTGGCACTCATTGGCCAGTTACAAAACATCAAAAATCATCATTGAAAACAGGAGCTAATGAATGGCATAGTATTAACATAATTCATTTAGTTATACTAATTATTGGCACTCATTGGCCAGTTACAAAACATCAAAAGTCATCATTGACAACAGGAGCTAATGAATGGCATAGTATTAACATAATTCATTTAGTTACACTAATTACTGGCACTCATTGGTTAGCAAGTATTGAATCAGTCATTGGCCAGTTACAAAACATCAGAAGTCATCACTGAAAACAGGAGCTAATGAATGGCATAGTATTAACATAATTCATTTAGTTACACTAATTATTGGCACTCATTGGCCAACAAGTATTGAATAGTACAAAACATTGTTCATCATTCAGTATTATTCAGAACTCTCTTAAATGGGTAGCATTATTTGGAACTGGTGATACATTTTTTTTTTGTTAGCAATGCATTCCTTTGGGTAATTATAAGGGAAAGCAAGAAGAGAAAAAGAAAAAAAAATTGCTTCTGGGTTGTTCCTGTAAATGAAAATGTGTAACGTCATTCGTCATGAGTCAGCTGTAGCAAGGTTATGACACAACTGGGTAAGAAAAAAAAATGCAAGTACTAGTATAGGTTTAATAAGTAACAAGTTGAGTAAGTATCATGAAAGGCTTCTCCTGGAAAAAATACAAAATGGATTATTGAGCTGAAAGAAGAAACGCACACTATGCTGAAAAGTAGTGAACTTCGAATTAACAGGTAGTGAAATGTGTATAAAATGTGTTCCATAGCTGTCCTTTCCAAAACCTTCAGTCATCATACCATACGATATAAAACATACTGTCAAAACAAACTGCAACAAATACTTAAATAACTACATAGCATAAATACATAAACTTCCACATCATCCTCATCTGTAAAGAAAAAAAACTTCATTATCCATCACTTCATTATCCATATTATCATAACTCCATTATTATCATCACCTGTAAAGAAAAACTTCATTATCCATAGTAGCATATTCTTCATCATTATTCATCAGCATTCATTATCATCTGCAAAAAATCACTTCATTACTCATTACACAACTATTCCTTATCTCTAGCATATTTCATCATTAAAACTAAGATGTGTAGTTCTGTCTGACAGCCTGCATCAATCGCCTTGTATTCTGAAAGAAAAAAATTAGTTAAGACTGCTATTCTACGATGTGTATAGTATATTCTTGTTAATGCTTGTTAATCCTAATCCATTTACTCTTCCTCATAAGATTTTTGCATCTTCTTTCGTTTATTCCGTAGGTGAAATTCCCATTTCTGTTTAATTTATTTCCGTTACACGTTATTTCTTTCTGAAAATGATGAACAAAGATTAATGTCTTGCATTTAAATCATATACCCACTAAATAATGACTGGTTTATGGTGACATAATTAAGCATACAGCAAAACATGACAGAAAACGTAATATGTCAAAAGCATAGACAGTGTTCAAAGGCAAAAATATACTGAGAATATCACAATGCAGCAGCAAAAAAAAGAAAAATGTAAAACAGTCACGATGTTGAGATATCATAGGGCAAAAAAATGTCAAAGTCAACTGGTGTGTGTTATTCCTTAACTATTTCACAGTGCATACAAACAAAATATGAAAACAATCGTACATACTGTACATAAGAAAGACAAAATGTGACGTTCGTTGTGTTCAGCTTGTATGTAGTGTAGTTAATAGAGGCGAGAATTAAAGACTTTAATGAAGAGAGAATTTGATAAAATTAATACGTCACTACATAGAATTGAATAATTATTCATAAAATACGTAAGTTTGTCTGGAAAAATATGCACGGTCTGATGTGTAACGACAAGAAGAGCGACCTGCTAACCTTACCTTGCCGGGCACTTGCCAAGAAAAAATACGATAGTCATCAATAATTAATCACGTGAATATAATTGTATAAGTGGTCATAAGTGGCATCATAGCATGTTAAATCATAAAGTGGTTTCATTCAATAAAGGGTTTAATGTTCGACACTTGGTGGTTGCCCTTACTTTTCCTGGTTCTCAAAGTATCGACGTGTACAACATTGGGGTGAGGAATGCTGCGAATCCGATACGGACCTGCGTATAGAAGTTCAAATTTACTGCACTTACCTTTTATTCTGCTGGATAAATAGTGTGTACGTACTAAAATCTTCTGTCCCACGTGAAAGTCTCGGCGCGTACAAACCTGTTTTTGCTGTCTTCTCCGGCGCTCTGCGGCACGTTTGATGTTGTTCAGCGCAATGTTAATTATTTCGTGGTGTCGTAATCGACGAGATGTAGGAAGGTTTACTAATTCTTTAATTTTGTTAGGTGGTTCAGCATTTTTCAGTATAACAGACGGAGATAGCATAGTAGATTCATTTGGTATGGAATTAATTACATCTTGGAATGAGAATATGTGTGTGTCCCAATCAATATGTCTTTTGTGGCAGTATATTCTACACAGTTTACCAATTTCTTTCATCAATCGTTCACAGGAGTTCGAAGAAGCATGGTACTTGGATATATAAATCGGAGAAATGTTTCTAGCTCGTAACATACGTGTCCATGTAGCAGAACGAAATTGTGATCCATTGTCAGAAATTACTTTCAACACATGCCCTACATGAAATAGAAAATGTTTTACAAATGCTCTTGTAACAGTTTTAGCAGTAGCTTTACGTAACGGAGTGAAAGTAACAAATTTTGAAGTGAGTTCAACAGCGACAAAGATGTAGCAGAAACCTCTGTTAGTTCTCGGAATTGGACCAAAAATATCTACTGCGGCCATATGTCTTAATTTAACAGGTATAATGGGATATAATGGAGGAATATGTGAAGTGGTGTCTGACTTAGCTTTCTGGCAAATTTTACATGACGCTAAAACTCGTCGTATACGTTTCTCCATGTTGACAAAATAACAGTTCTGTCTCAGTATTAGAAAACACTTTCTGGCTCCGTAATGTGCATAACTTAAATGAGTATACCATATTAATTTGTTAACCAGTTCATCAGGAATGCATAATAACCAATTGTTGCTGTCAGGATGAGAGCGGCGAAACAGAATGTCATTGCGTACAGTGTAATGGTTTCTAATCGTAACATTATTCTTATCTTGCCAAAGGTGTTTAATTTCTTTCCACACATTGTCTTTGCTTTGCTCTCGTGCTATGTCCTGTAATGACGATGAAATAAAATTTTCAAATGCAACTTGCTGAATGTACATAACGCTGAAATTTGCTTTGCAGAAGTTGGTTGCGATGTCTTGCTGATTGTTACTGAGAGAACGGGATAGTGCATCTGCTACAATATTTTGTGTGCCGGGAATGTGAACTATTGTAAAATTAAATACCTGTAAATAAAGTTTCCATCTGCTTAATCTGTCGTGAGTGAATTTAGCCGAAAGTAAAAATTGTATCGCTCTGTGATCTGTGTAAACGGTGGTATGTCTGCCATAAAGAAAGTGCCGAAATCTCGTAAAAGCCCATACAACACATAATGTTTCCAATTCTGTAACGGTATAATTTCGTTCAGCAGGTGACAGAATGCGACTTGCAAATGCGATGTTTTTGATTACTGTAGAGCCATCTTCTTCAATTTCCTGGAAAATATGTACGCCTAAAACGGTGTTAGAACTGTCGGTGGCAATGGAAAAATTTCTGGTAAGATCTGGGTGCGATAAAAGTGGAGCATTCAACAAGGCTTCTTTCAGGTTCACAAATTCAGAGTGTGCTTGCTTATCCCAAGACCAAATAGTGTTTTTACCTGTCAATTGACATAATCTAGGTGTGTCTAAAGCAGAATGATGAATAAATTTACGAAAAAAGTTAATTAACCCCAAAAAAACTGCGTAATTGTTTCTTTGTCGTAGGAACAGTAATGTCACGTAGAGCTTGAAGTTTTTCCGGATCAGGCGCAATGCCTTCTGCTGAAATTACGTGTCCAAGAAATTTATAGAAGTTTTGCCAAAATGCGATTTACTGAGATTAACTGTGAGTCCTTGTGCATGAAAAGTTTGTAACAGTCGTTCAAGAATCATATTGTGTTCAGACCAGTTAGCTTCTGCGATAAGAATGTCGTCTACATACGTCGTAATTCTGTCTTTAAGTTCTGTCGGAAGTATTGTGTTCAAACCGCGAATAAAAGCTGCAGAGGAAATAGTTAAGCCGAACGGTAATTTACAAAATTGATAACAGTCACCAAAACAGAGAAAAGCTGTGTACTTTCTGCAATTCGGATGAAGCTGAATTTGCCAAAATCCCGATTTCAAATCTAGTGTGGAATAAATAGCAGTGCCGTGAAATTTCTGTAGCAGTTCCTCTAATGTCTGTGGTCGATCTGTTTCATTAATAATAATGTCATTGATGTGACGTGAATCAAGTACGAGGCGAAGTGAGCCATCTTTTTTCTTAACAATATGTAGCGGGTTTATGTATGGACTAACTGCTGGTTCAATAATTCCTTGGTCGAGCATATCTTGCAATTCTTTTTTAACTTGTTCTCTATGGATATATGGAATGGGATAATGCTTTGCTTTAAATGTGTCGTGCTGTTTGACTTGGAATTCATACATAAAACCGGACATAGTACCAGGAATGTTGTCAAAAACTGGAGCTTGCTGTAAAAGAATTTTGTGTTGTTGCGTGCGTTCGTCGTCTGTATTTGCACTGCTTTGTTTAACTTTATCAGAAATCATTTGCATTACGTCGTAGTCAGCTTCGTCTGGAGTATTATAGTTATGTATGTACGTATCCGTGAACAATGTGGAATTACAGTCTATGTTACGTGTTACGGAAATGACCTCTGTACAATTAATTGTTTCTTCTTCTGCCGATAATGAGTGCTGAAATTCTAAAGCCAATTGTACATTCTCGTCCTTCAACATTAAATAGGAATTTTGGAAATCAATAATTGCGTCGTGTTGTACCAGAAAATTCGTACCTAAAATAATGTCGGTCGTCAATAACGGAATAATCCAAAAATTTGAATGAAATGTGTGACCTGCAATGCAAAATGATAAATGCGTCTGTAATTTAACGTCTACTCCTTTACTCGATATTGCTCCTTTCACTTTAGTTTTGCCTAATGGTAATGTAGGATAGGTATTCTCTTTATTACACTCGTTGAAAGTTTCCTCATTTATTACTGACATAGGTGATCCGGAATCGATTACTGCTGAAAATTTCGATGAACCTATTTTTATTTCGATGACAGGATGTGAAATGATTTTCTGAACAACTGGTCTTTCCTGCAAGAGAGTGTCTCTGATATCGTCAAAAATAATTACATTTTCGTGAACAATATTCTGAGTCAAAGGTAGTGCTTGCGCTATTGGAAGATCCGACCTGTACAGTATCTAGTCAAATTCTATCTGACGTGTTATTATTTTCTGGAGGAGGTTGCGGCATTTCTACTATTTGAACTGTTCTATTACTTCTTCCAGACGTATTACGCTCTGGATGATACCTACTGTCGGGTTCATTCATGAGAATATGTTCTTGCGGATGATTTTGCTGTTGGTAAGATCGACTGTTATTATATGTACGCTGAAAATTCTCCTCATTATTTTTATGTCTGTCGTAATAGTCATTCCTATACGGTGCATTGCGATAGGAATTGAAATACTGTGTTTTCTGTACGTAGTTGTTTCTTTGCTGCCGTGCGTTACTATTTGTTGTATCAGGGACTATACGTCCACGCGGCGAAACATTAAAGTTATGTTGACCTTGTGCATTACATTGTTGGTTAGGTATGCTAACCGGCTGGTTTTGTTGCTGTTGTTGTGAGAAACCTCTATTGTTACTAAAATATGGTTCCTGCTGCCGATAATTTTGACGGTATTGATAATTAGAATTTTGTCTGCTATTAAAATTCTGGTAGTTGTCGTGCCTAAAGCGTCTGTTACTTTTACTATTGAAATTACGTGACTGATCGTAATTACTGTAAGTTTGCTGGCCTTGCTTATTATATGAAAAAGTTTTGTTTACAAAAGAATAATCAGATTGTTGTACTTCCAAGAGCTGTAACAGATCTCGGAATGCTGAAATATTTTCTTTTTGTTGACCCGTTAGAAGTGAAACTCTTAATGACCGTGGTAATTTAGAGATACATAATTGAATGAGTGCAGATTCACTGTACGGTTCACTGAGGTACTGGTTTTGTTGCACCATGTGCTCAAAAAATTGTGTGACACTGGGAAAATTGGTGTTCTCATAATTCGGTAAACTAATTAACTGATCTTTAATTCCGCGCTGTGTCGTCTTCGACCAATACGCTGATAGAAAAGCATTCTGAAACTCTTCTACTGAATAGCATTGCCTCGCGATCGGTCTCATACGAGTTGCTGGTTCGCCTTCCAAAAAACTGCAAATAAATTCAAGTTTATGCATTACAGGCCAAGTCGGTGGAAAAGCAAAGCTAAATTGTTGTATCCAATCCAGTGGGTGAATCTGTGTTCTGTCATTTTTAAACACTTTATATTTTCTCACTGACAGAAAATGTTTGTAATCAAAATTATCGTCTCTGTATAATGGAACAGGTTCATGATTGTAAGATAATCTATTTGTCTGTGTCTGTTCTGAATCTAAGTCGCGTACTCTCTGTAGATTACCTAAATTATACGCGCTGCGTGAGTCTGACAAATGTTCACTAAGTGGCGTCTGCTGTGATGTGTTAAACCCAGAAACATTTTTTATCTCTGTTACCTCTTGCTGTAAACATGACAATTTTCTACGTAAGGTGTTAGATGAATCGATCTCATTAATTGTCTGCTGTAAATTTTGGAATTCAAGTGTTTGGTTAAACGAAATCGGTGCAGTATCGTCTGATTTATTGTCATTAGTACTTTAATACGACTGGCCAATTCATCATATTTTTCAGTCAGTATTTTTACCTGATCATCGGTTTTAGTATCAGAGGCATTAATCTGTTTTTGCAATTTACGTGTAGTTTCGTTCAGTTTTTTAACGTCAACTTTGACGACATCGGAATCCTGTGTTAGTTCTAATTGTTCAAGTCTGTCGGTCACTGTCTGAAAGTCTGTTGTGTATGTGTCTGTTTTCGATTTAAGATCGGAAATTTCGTCACGTAATTCTGTGTTCGACTGTTTGATGGTATTAATTTCGTCGGACACTGAAGCAATATTGTTGTCTACGTATGTTTTTGCTTTCGCAAACATTTTACGTTTGTCTTCTTGTCTCTGTGCAGTGATTGTTTCCATTACTTGACGTTTTACTTTATTTTGATCCTGAATAAATTTGCGGAAACGCGTATCACTGTTTTGTATGTGGTGATTAAAACGTTCATCAATCTGAGTGTTCTGTTGGTCGAATTTCGCGTCTATCTTAGCATCCATTGTCCGCGAAAGTTCTGCTGTCATTGCTTTAAACTCGTCGCGTAATTGTGTAGCTTTTTCAGAGCATTGTTTAGCGACTCCGCTAATTTCATCTCTAAGTGTTTCTGTTGCAGCTGTTTGCATTTCCCTTAATTCCTGAGCAACTGACCTAATTTCTTCGCTACTTTTTCTTGAACAAGCCTCAATTTCCTCGCGCAACTGTTTCTATCATGACATTGCGCAGCAACGTCTCTAATTTGTTCACTAAGCTGTCTGGAATTGTTGTCTAATTTTTCATTAAAGTATTGTTTGAGTTTTTCGTTATCTTGTTTGTTATCTTCACTCTGTTGTCTGACCTGTTCACTAAGTTGTTTGAAATTTTCATCATTGTTGTCTAGTTTTTCATTGATTTTATTAAATTTTTTGTCCTGTTCACTAAATTGTTGTTTGAAATCTTCACTCTGTTGTTTGTTTGATTCAAGAATTTGTAGCAATAATACCCTAATTGGATCCGACACAAAATTAGCATTTCTATTCTCTGTGCTGTTTAATGGTGGATCTGGAATTGTCTCGCTTTCTGTAACCATTTGGTTATTCTGAGATTTACAAAAAGGTTTGCCAGTCGAATGTACACTGTCGGTCACTATTCCGGAGTTAAATAAATCCGTCGTACTTTCAGTACATTGTCCATTTTCATTAGAAAAATTTGTCTGTACGTTACTCGAATTTTTCAAACTGGGTGTATTAAGCTGGGCAGCGCTCATTCCAACAGAACGCCCCGCGTCATCAATTGTCGTCAAATCAACGGAGGACATAACCGAGTTCGTTTGTTCATTATTAAGACAAAAATCATCATTAGTGGTTGGAACGCACTGATTGTCAGTGAACGCAGGATTGTCATCATTACTCTGCGTGTCACAATTACTATGGGTCACGTTGTTGAAGTCGGTAATTTCGTTCATAATACTTCGCGATACACTATTCACAGTCTTTCGCGGCATTTTTACAATAGTCAAAATTATTCACAAAAGAAATAAGCACAATGCAAAAACAACACACAAATACAACAGAGCGAAGAATTGCCGATGATCTGAGGAAAGAAAGTCATAAAATTAGTAAAAGCGTTGCGCCAAATGCTAATTATATTTAAGCAAATAAGAGCAGATATCTGACTGTTTCTTAGAAGATTCCCAAAGAAATACGATCCTGGCCGGATGTCGCCAAGTGTAACCTCCCCAGAGAAATGTAAGTCAATTTAATAAGAAATGAAATCTCAGTGACAATGAAAACGCAAATAGAACGAAATGTCGATCTTTAGGCCCTGATTAAACTCAAATTCTTTCCTCAGTAAAACTGCATCTGCTCTTATTTTTCGCCATAGCTTGAAGGAAATGCATCGCAAAAATTCTTTGAACTTAAGTAAATTTTTTCTTTAAGGAAATGCATGGGAAACTTTCTTTCAATAAAATGTTTGTTTTGTCAAAATGCTTGGTTTGAAAACAAAGTTATGATTGGGGCGATTCTTGAACAAATTAATTACACTTAAAATGCATTACATTATCAGATAAGCGCAATGCTGCTTCATTACCTTATTTAAAAATATACCTCGTCCTGAATCTTGACCAGAGTCCCATGTCGACACCCGCCGACTCCTCACACACAACTGCGACCGACTACAACTCGCAACTGAATCATCTCGCACGCGCTACTACTCTCCAACTGAACACTCGCGCGGTCAAGCGCAGACTAGCAACGATAAATAACTCTCTGGTCAGAGATTCTCTCATGGCTCGCCATCGCTGCTACAGAACATACGTGTTTCATACTCACGCAACGTTCGTTCGAGAAGTGCTGCCGGAATTACTGGAGGAGGTGTCATTTGCAGTCCGTCGACATATGTTGTTCTACCACGATGGGGCACCGACTGACTTCAGTTTACCTCTCTGATCCCAGATCGGACAGGTGTTTGGAGACCGATGGATTGGTCGAGGTGGCTCTGTAATTTGGCCACCTCAACCACCTGAGCTCACCCCGCTGGACTTTTTCTTGTAGCGTCATCTGAAGAATGTAATGCGTGGAACCCCAGCGGAGGACTTAGATGCAAGGATACAAGCAGCGTGTGAAGCTGTTGGCACCATGCCCAGTACCTTTGAGCTAGTGGTACAGAGATGTCAGGCATGCCGTAATGCTGGAGGCAGACATTTTGAACACCTTCTCTAATTTTATTTAATTTCTTGTAGCAATAGAATAAATAATATTGTTGAGTCCTTGAAACTTGTATTCTGTTGTCTCGTACTGTGATTACTCTTATGTGTCCCACTCTTTCCTTTGAATTCATATTTCCTTTCGTTTAAATGAAATAAAAGCACCGAATTCTAGAGAAAACTGACTGTCGCAAACTGCAGGGACTAGACGGCGATAGCTGCTGCGTATGTAGAAATTATCCCCTGTAATTTCAACGCTGTCGGTATCTTCCTGCTACATTCTGTGTATCGAAAAACATTGGCGGTTGTAGAGGGTTCCAGGGAAAAAGTAAACTGTGGATGGAAACCCGTGTTCCGAAACCATCATCCACAGAGGCAACGGAGCGTCTAATTCACAGGAGACAAGGCCTGCCTACGTAGCAGCTAGCTCCATCTTCTCCACTTGCGATCGTGGCAATCAGTCGTGATCAGTGAACAACAAACAACATTGCGAAACGTTCCTCCTGCGGTCCGTTAGCGTACAAGGTCATGTTTGCTGCCAGAGGGGTGGCCTATTGTAAGAGGCTGGCGCCTATAATTTCGACACTATGTAGCGTCGTTGAATGACGTTTCTGGACACATTTTCCTATCTTCAGTTTGTTCCTTAAGACCATCTCTACAACCCCTCCAAGTCTGATGGTACCGTTTTGTAAAACCCTGTATACACTGTGTTAGAGGTACAAGTGCAAGATATTGTTAGTTGTCTATCTTCCCGCAAACACGTCACATAATTTACTATCTGGTGTTTCCAGCAAGGTTGTAACTGCACTACTGAGAGGATTACGCCTGTGGGTATAGACCGTTTTGCATCCACGCGTCCAGGCTTCAACGTCTGATCTGCCGTCCAGGGGAAATACATTAACGGCTTGCTCTTGCCACCGGTACTACGTGGTACTAACCAACCTAAAAACAGACTGCTTCTAATAACTATATTTATTATTCTGCAAATCGATTAAATACTGACGTAGTGTTGTTCAGTACACTGTCCTGAGTCATCAATAAAAATATCTGCATTTATACCCCTAACACTCTGTATATCACTATGACTTGGGAAGATAAGATACAAGTCATAGAGCATGTTAAAAGAGTTTCCAGGGATGTGAAGTAGAATTTGACTAGAATTCGTAATTCAATAAAGCAAGTGGGAAGATTACGATTTTATGATTCTTTGGCAATAACCTTTCATCATAAAAGTCCATATTCAGGAGACGGATAAGGAAGACTGCGTTCATGAATGATCTCATGGAGCAAATGCATAATCATAACCTTCCAAACGCAAGCATCCTCTTTCACCACTTCAAGTGTAGTTTTATTCGTATCTAGATATAAGACACGGTGCTTTCTTTACCAGAAGGAACGATATTCAGCTAGTCTTTCGTACGTGCAGTGATCAGAAAGGGTCTTGAAAAATGAAGCCCTGATTTCAAGGTTTAATTTGGCAAACAGCAGCACAATGAAAACGCGAGATCGTACGAAAACTAAATGCTATTTTTATGAATTTTGTTTGTTCTCCCTATGGAGGCCAGGACAGGGCCAATAAATGACTACTATCTGCATGATTTTGCATTAGCGTCCCGGCGCTCCATAGGATCACTCACCCCCGCACTTCACTCGTGCTCCTGATAGTAATGCCATGCCAACTTGTCTCGTAACATAGCTAGGTGAGGCAGAGGTGAAAGGGGAATCATTCTGGCAACAATGTGGGCCGCAAATGGGAATATCTACTCTTACAAAGCGAAAATTTTTATGCGCCAGCACCTGTGAATGAGGATCTCTGAAACGACAAAGCTAATCGACTGCTCGTTGCTAATGTCAGCAGCATCAATGGTAAGTGGTTGAAGGACCGTGACAAGGTGGTCGAAGCCCAGGCCTCATTGCAGAATATGGAGGTCGGAGGCTTGCCCGCTTTGCAAAGCAGAATGTGCGGCTATCTGTTAAGATCTAATAGCAGAGTACAATGCTATTGCAGGCACAAGTGTTTCGGAGCATACCGGTTAGCACACAATGAACATGGGGCTCTGCAAACAAATCACTGACGCTTGCCAACAATGTCATAAACGTTTCTTCATTCTTAATGGAAAGTAAACAAATTTACTTATGTAATAATCTTCGCTCCTCTGGATGTTCTGGAAAACTACTGCAGATACATGTCTGGGACATATTTTATTAGCTTCACCAAACCAATAACAAGAAAATAAATGGAAATCGTGCTTTACTTTAACCTCGTACAGTTTTGCGATGGTTTCATATTAAAAACTTTGCTAAATTTCAGTCAAAATCTTTTATTAGCCTTAACTACGCAACTAAACATTTGCGGACCTATGTTTATATGAACATTTTGTTTTAGTTTTACTTGTAGAATAACATATTAAAATATTTGCATCTCTTCATGAATCACCCCACATATATTTAATCCTTTGCACGATCAAAAGTTTAGCTTACCATGAAGTTCTAAAAGATCGATCAATCTGCAATTACGTGGAGCCAGCACCTCGTGGGTGCTTTGAAGTCAATTCCAGCAATAAGTACTTACCATATTGGATCGATGTTGGATTAATAGAAAAACTTCACACTCAACAAACGAAAAACCTATTAGGAAATTACAAAAGAACGTCCACAATTCATTCACTGGGCAGCCAACACCATGTTGCTGATAGGAAGTCAGTGGCACTAGTGTTACTCTCTGTGTTGGATCGTTTTTGGACTAACACCAGTAATTCACAAGCATCACACGCAAATGCTATCCATAACTAACTTAGGAAGCAGATGATCCTTTCTCCGCGCAGTTATGCTCACATGAGAGCACGTAACAACGACCAACAGACTAAAACACGCAAGCGCAAATAATTCTATACGTACGAATATTTGAATATTTCACACCAGTCACTCGATTATAGTCCTAATTTGAAACCAATACTTGACAATGCCTACTCATTGTTACAGTAGTTGCGACCACATAGCTGCCTGATATAGAGCGGGTGAGGACCATATCACAAAGCAAAAAAGTTAAAGAAAATGAATAAACACGACTGGGGAGAAAAATGAATCCAACAAACATTATACGTGCTGAAAGCACCACAGGATTAACTTTACACTAGCGGATTTGAAATGAGCTCCATGTGCTCGTTAGAAATCTAAGATCTAACCACCGAATTTACTTGAAAAATACGCTCATGGAAAAAATCGCAATACCGAAAGATAATTAATGATGATTAATGAAATTTCTGGAATACACTTGTCTGGGTAAGATATTAAAGTTATTAACATTGCGTGATGGTTAATGTAAGCGCGAGGTAATCCACTGAAAATATGAAATGCTAATATATTATTAACCATTTTAACAGGAAGAATGTTGAATGCAACGATATAAACGTGGATGCATTGTGTTGTACAAGTGCCAGATGTCAGTTTGTGGGATGGGGTTCCACGCCTGTTGCACTTGGTCGGTCAATACAGGAACGGTTAATGCTGTTTGTGGATGGGGCTGGAGTTGCCGCCCAGTGATGTCCCATACGTGCTCAATTGGAGACAGATCTGGTGATCGAGCAAGCCAAGGCAACATGTTGACACTCTGTAGAGGATGTTGGGTTGCAATTGCGGAATGTGAGCCAGCGTTATCCCGTTGGAAAACACCCCTTGAGACGATGTTCATGAATGCCAGCGCAACAGCTCGAATCACCAGATTGACGTACAAATTTGCCGTTAGGGTGCGTGGGATGGCCACGAGAGAGCTTCTGCTGTCATACGAAATCGCACCCCAGACCATGACTGCAGGTGTAGGTCCAGTGTGTCTACCACGCGGACATGTTTGTTGTAGGCCCTCAACTGGCCTCCTAACCAACACACGGACGTCACTGGCACCGAGGGGGGGCCAACTTTCATCAGAACACAACAGACACCAACCTGCCTTCCAATGAGCTCTGGCTTGACACCACTGAAGTCGCAAATGGCGGTGGTTTGGTGTCTGTGGGCGCTAAAGCGCGTCTGGCTCGCAACTGTCCTTGAAGTAACGACTTCTTGTGACACTGTGGTGTCAACTGTTCCTCAGATTGCTGCTGCAAATTAAGTACGATGCGCCAGAGTCATACGCTGAGCACGATGGTCTTCCCTCTCGATACGTCCATGTGGCCGTCTACATCTACATCTACATCCATACTCGGCAAGCCACCTGACGGTGTGTGGCGGAGGGTACTTTGAGTACCTCTATCGGATCTCCCTTCTATTCCAGGTCGCCTTGCGACCGTAAACTCTCGTGACCATTGCTGCCAGCAGTCAAGTACAGAGGCTACATTTCTGCCAAATCTTTGTGTAATATCGCAGAAGGAACATCCTGCTGCTCGTACCCTTGTTACACGACATCGTTCAAACGCAGTGAGATGTTGAAAATGGTGTCTTTGTCGCCTTAAAGTTATTCTTGACTAACATCAACTCACGACGTCCTAGCTCAAAGGTAATTAACGCTCACGACCGTTACAGCATGTGTTTGAACAAAACCCGATTTGCAGCCTCATAGTGGACATTTGAATATATATCATCTTTCAGATAAAAGAAATTATACAGGTAGTGAAGGGAGACGAAAATTTAATAGTCATGGGTGACTGAAATTCGAGAGTAGGAAAAGGGAGAGAAGGAAACATAGTAGGTGAATATGGATTGGGCTAAGAAATGAAAGAGGAAGCCGTCTGGTAGAATTTTGCACAGAGCATAACTTAATCATAGCTAACACTTGGTTCAAAAATCACAAAAGAAGGTTGTATACATGGAAGAATCCTGGAGATACTAGAAGGTATCAGATAGATTATATAATGGTAAGACAGAGATTTAGGAACCAGGTTTTAAATTGGAAGACATTTGCAGGGGCAGATGTGGACTCTGACCACAATCTATTGGTTATGAACTGTAGATTAAAACTGAAGAAACTGCAAAAAGGTGGGAATTTAAGGAAATGGGACCTGGATAAACTAAGAGAACCAGAGGTTGTACAGAGTTTCAGGGAGAGCATAAGGGAACAATTGACAGGAATGGGGGAAAGAAATACAGTAGAAGAAGAATGGGTAGCTCTGAGGGATGAAGTAGTGTAGGCAGCAGACGATCAAGTAGGTAAAAAGACGAGGTCTAATAGAAATCCTTGGGTAACAGAAGAAATACTGAATTTCATTCATGAAAGGAGAAAATATAAAAATGCAGTAAATGAAGCGGGCAAAAAGGAATACAAACGTCTCAAAAATGAGATCGACAGGAAGTGCAAAATGGCTAAGCAGGCATGGCTAGAGGACAAATGTAAGGATGTAGAGGCTTGTCTCACTAGGGGTAAGATAGATACTGCCTACAGGAAAATTAAAGAGACCTTTGGAGAGAAGAGAACCACTTGTATGAATATCAAGAGCTCAGATGGAAACCCAGTGCTAAGCAAAGAAGGGAAATCAGAAAGGTGGAAGGAGTATATAGAGGGTCTACAAGGGCGATGTACTTGAGGACAATATTATGGAAATGGAAGAGGATGTAGATTAAGATGAAATGGGAGATACGACACTGAGTGAAGAGTTTGACAGAGCACTGAAAGATCTGAGTCGAAACAAGGCCCCGGGAGTAGACAACATTCCATTAGAACTTCTGACGGCCTTGGGAGAGCCAGTCCTGACAAAACACTACCATCTGGTGAGCAAGATGTATGAGACAGGCGAAATACCCTCAGATTTCAAATAGAATATAATAATTCCAATCCCAAAGAAAGCAGGCGTTGACAGATGTGAAAATTACCGAACTATCAGCCTAATAAGTCACAGCTGCAAAATACTAACGCGAATTCTTTACAGACGAATGGAAAAACTGGTAGAAGCCGACCTCGGGGAAGATCAGTTTGGATTCCGTAGAAATATTGGAACACGTGAGGCAATACTGACCCTACGACTTATCTTAGAAGAAAGAGTAAGGAAAGGCAATCCTACGTTTCTAGCATTTGTAGACTTAGAGAAAGCTTTTGACAAAGTTGACTGGAATACTCTCTTTCAAGTTCTGAAGGTGGCAGGGGTAAAATACAGGGAGCGAAAGGCTATTTTCAATTTGTACAGAAAGCAGATGGCAGTTATAAGAGTCGAGGGGTTATGAAAGGGAAGCAGTGGTTGGGAAGGGAGTGAGACGGGGTTGTAGCCTATCCCCGATGTTATTCAATCTGTATATTGAGCAAGCAATAAAGGAAACAAAAGAAAAGTTTGGAGTAGGTATTAAAATCCATGGAGAAGAAATAAAAACTTTGAGGTTCGCCAGTGACATTGTAATTCTGTCAGAGACAGCAAAGGACTTGGAAGAGCAGTTGAACGGAATGGACGGTGTGTTGAAGGGAGGATATAAGATGAACGTCAACAAAAGCAAAACGAGTATAATGGAATGTAGGCGCATTAAATCGGGTGATGCTGAGGGTATTAGATTAGGAAATGAGACGCTTAAAGTAGTAAATGAGTTTTGCTACTTGTGGAGCAAAATAACTGATGATGGTCGAAGTAGAGAGGGTATAAAATGTAGACTGGCAATGGCAAGGAAAGCGTTTCTGAAGAAAAGAAATTTGTTAACATCGAGTATAGATTAAGTTTCAGGAAGTCGTTTCTGAAAGTATTTGTATGGAATGTGGCCATGTAGGGAAGTGCAACGTGGACGATAAATAGTTTGGACAAGAAGAGAATAGAAGCTTTGGAAATGTGGTGCTACAGAAGAATGCTGAAGATTATATGGGGAGATCACATAACTAATGAGGAGGTACTGAATAGAATTGGAGAGAAGAGGAGTTTGTGGCACAACTTGACAAGAAGAAGGGACCGGTTGGTAGGACATGTTCTGAGGCATCAAGGGATCACAAATTTAGCATTGGAGGGCAGCTTGAAGGGTAAAAATTGTAGAGGGAGACCAAGAGATGAATACACTAAGCAGATTCAGAAGGATGTAGGTTGCAGTAAATACTGGGAAATGAAGAAGCTTGCATAGGATAGAGTAGCATGGAGAGCTTCATCAAACCAGTCTCAGGACTGAAGACCACAACAACAACAATAACATCTTTCAGATGTAGAATCACGCCTACCAACTTACGTTCATGTCACACAACTTTAACTTGATGTTGTGATTTTTTTTCAGTCAGTGTACACTCGGGCAGTAGACTTGTCTTCATATAGTTTTTACAACACGCCCCTTTCTCAACGAGCCAAGGAAATGCACAGAGTGGGTGCAGCAGACACACGCCCCCACGACGACGGCCAACAGAGCGTAGCGCACAGCACACGAAACTCGCGAAACGCTCTGATTACTGTTCTGCGCCATTTACGATCTCGGCATTTAACGCCGGCGCGACGGTTGGAAGGCTATGCGGGGCACGGCGACGCAATTTTGCAAGCTTTTGCGCAGCCGGCGTGGCCTGTGGAGTCATAGGGGCAGCTTAGCGCAGCTAGCGGTCTTGTCCCCCGCTGCTGAAAGGCGACTTTCGTTACTCAAGTGTTGCCCCACTGTAATTCGATGTGCGTTTCGAAAAGCGCAAGATGGTCTGTCATTTGCTGCATGCATGCTAATCCTATTTAGCGTCATAGCATTTCAATCTTTACCTGTTATTTTTCGGTGCTCCTCCTGCACATTGTCTCTGTCCCGCCCTCATCGCAAAGGGACATAATTTGCATGCCCGCGCTGTTACACTGATATCCAGTAACACAGTATAAGTTTCAAATTTGCATGAAGTGTAATACAGATTTTGATATGAAAATGATGAGCGTTTCAGAGCTAACGTGCAAAGCAGCTAGAAGTGACGCCATCCAAACCGTAAATATGAGAAAGATGGATGAACGTATCTTTGTATGTATGTATTTATGTTCCACATCCCCTAAACCACTGAGCCGATTTCACTCAAACTCGGTACACATATCTGGGACGCATCGTTGAAAGAGTAAGGACCATGTAACTAACAGAGAGGTGGAGATGGGAATGATTGTAAGTGTAGCTCACGACGCACTAATTCCCGGACTTCATTCATCCACTCTTTGAGAATGACAGCGCTTGCAAGGAACCCCTCGACTGCGAGGTCGCGAAGGGCCACGCCTCGCATATTGTCTACCATGCAACCACAATATTACTTGCTAATGGCAACAGGGGGTGTGACTAGAGGCATCCAATGGTGAGTACAGCATAAGGCTAGAGAGTGTAGCTGAACTGCTTAGTCAACGGGTAACTCACAAGTGCAACAGAGCTAGTGGCGTTGATACAAAGCAGAGCAATGGCACCTGTAAACAAAACAACATTGCATAATGTCTACGACAACAGCTGCCGAAGTTGACATTTCGCCAGAAAGGAAACCAAGGTATTTCGCAAAGTGAGAAAGAAGTGGCAGGTGAAATATTAGCGTTTCTGCAAGGTGAGTTAGTGGAATGTTTGGTGTCGTCCACGCTCGACTGTACGGACAAAGTACATTGAAAGGCGTGTACTGGGGTACATTTATATGTGGCACACGAATATTGTAATGATACCAATGTAAATTAAAGTTAACCTATTATATTGTAAACGATATATGTCTGTGATGGGCTATATAAAGCGGATCGCTGACTTTGCACGGCCACAAAGCCTACGATACTGCTTCTGGTCTGAGGTTGTAGTGTAAGAGTAAGAGAGCGCTTGGCGCACAGCAATGAATGTGCATCAGTCTGTGAGCGAAAGAAAATGCAGTAGGCGGATTTTTGTAGTGCGCTCGGTAAAGTCACCAACTGTTAGATAATAATAATGTCGTGTGACTAGGGCCTCGCGTCGGGTAGACCGTTCGCCTGGTGCAATTCTTTCGATGTGACGCCACTGTGGCGACCTGCGCGTCGATGAGGATAAAATGATGATGATTAGGACAACACAACACCCAGTCCCTGAGGGGAGAAAATCTCCGACCCAGCCGGGAGTCGAACCCGGGCCCTTAGGATTAACAACCTGTCGCGCTGACCACTTTTTTTTGGTCGTTGCGGACGTCGCAAGACATCCTGTTCAAGTTCGGTGGTTGATCCTTCCACTGAGTTTTTTATTACAGCGGTCAACCGGCTCTCTGACCGAACACACTGAGCTATCGTGCCGGCTACCGCCCAGCTACCGGGGGCGGACAACTGTTAGATTATAATATAGGAATTGTCTCATACCAATATTTTGTGTTACACCACACGTAAAATAGGCAATTAAAAACGATGAGTGATTCTGTAATGGAATGTAAAGTGAAATGATGAAATGTAAATTTGTGACAAGAAAGGATTACTGGGTTGATGTTACAAAAAAGCTTTACGAGTACATGTACTATTGGAAATATGAATCTGCAAGCAGAAGTCTTCTCGCAGTTAAGGTAAAGAAGTTAAGTTTTTATTAATTTCCTTTTGCCAGGGCGTTAGTGTAAATGAGTTGGCTGATAATTTTTGGCAGTGAATTCTGTGTTGAGTAACCGCAGAATGTACCGGTACGTAAACAGATTTGATACATAGGCTAGTTAGATATTTCCCTTTTGTAGTGTTTATATGAATTGTTAAGATGGTTATACATAATTTGATGATTTGTCTTTATGCTTTTTAGTGATGTTAGATAATACTTGCCGTACAAATCTCATTTTTTGTGACCACGTCAGCAAAAAAAGGTTTCGTTTAGTAAAAATGATGTAATGTTTCTGAGGAATGTAATTTTAATTGCAGATGTTTCTAAAGGCCAAACTTAATTTCGAATACAACTTCGCTATTGAAAAAGTCAATGTTAATAATTCACCCAAATCACTACCGCCCCCTGTCCAGGTCATATGTTTTTTTAAAGACACTGAATTTTTCTTAAATGTTTTCATTTATCAGCCAACAGAATTCCATGTTTATTTCAAAGTATTACGGCCAGAATTGCACACCGCTGAGTCGGTAGTTAGTATATTTTATTCTTCTTCATGAGAGAGCAGATTATAACGCGACCCACCATTGCTGCTTTAAAGGTAAGAGAATTTTATGTGTTTGTTATGTGCACAGGGCCCAAAGTTATCAGTTTTGAACAGGGCCAAGGGACTCAGTACCTAAGCGGCTGAATGTATTTTGCAGTGACTGTATTTCTTTATTGGTATTGGGAGTTGCATTGCCCAATCAGTTCGTATAAAATTTTGCTAACAATAACACAGAGTAAGCACATCACTTGCAGTTACAACACGCTACTCGATAACTCCAGTTTTGTAAGCATTCTCAGTTCGGGCATTCATTTAAGTAATTCAATAAATATAAAGAACATTACACTTGGCGACATCTCTGACAGTCGATCACTTTAGAATTGGCTTTGATACTAAAATAGTCAGATATATATATATTCTGTTCTCTCAACCACTCTGTAGCTATAATAGTAGTTAGATTTTTTTGGCGTATCGCAGTTTACTAACTTGTACAAATTTTTTGATTTGGTTGTTGAATATATTTGTCGTTGATTTTGTACTCTGTATTTGATTTACGATACTGCGCAGTTATATTATGAATTCGGGGCGTAATTTGACTGTTATCAATACTCACATGAACGATTTACCGGTTAACGATAACAATATTGAATGTAACAGTGACACTGGTTCTCTCATGAAAATTTTCCAGCAATCCCAGGAGGAATACCAATTAATATAGGAACGGCACCATGAAGGAACTAAACAGGTAAACGTGCAATATGCTTTTTCTAACAGAAAGTACGTTGATACTGCCAAACAGTTAAGAGACGATGTAAAAGCTACCAGTCAGCGATGCAAACACTCGGTAGACACATTAATTATACTGACGAGATACAAAATTTTCAAAATCCTACTGATGTAATGCTCACCGCTAGGAATTTACAGGAGGTCTCCGGAAATTACAGTGTCAAAGATAGCGACAATTCTGCGGTGCCTAATTTGCAGTGCATCACAGACGATGTACACAGCGATTCTCAAAATAATGAACAAATTACTGACACTATAATTCTACCCGCTAATTTGACTAGAGATCAGACAGTAGATTCCAGTATTGCGGATGCTGCTGATCTGCACATGGCTGACGTGCACAAATCAAAACTTGATTGTTTACCGAATGAGGTCAGTGATTTACCTTCTTTACACAAAATTAATCAGATTGCAACAAGTGGGCTGTAGATGATGTCTCCACATCACAAAGCACAACACAGGTGATGCATCAATTCAAAAGAATATGGAAGCGTTGCTTCAAAATCTCATATAAATGATGGTTAAACAGAATAACAAAACTGATGAACAGTTCGCCAGTACACGAGAAAAACAAGATGACCCACTACTCCGTTCAGTGAACGGTTGTCTCAGTTCAATGAACGTTTTAATAAAAATGATGAACAGCATACGAGAAAAATAAGATGCCACCACCATTCGCTTCAATGAACACTTGTCCAACATACACTCCTGGAAATGGAAAAAAGAACACATTGACACCGGTGTGTCGGACCCACCATACTTGCTCCGGACACTGCGAGAGGGCTGTACAAGCAATGATCACACGCACGGCACAGCGGACACACCAGGAACCGCGGTGTTGGCCGTCGAATGGCGCTAGCTGCGCAGCATTTGTGCACCGCCGCCGTCAGTGTCAGCCAGTTTGCCGTGGCATACGGAGCTCCATCGCAGTCTTTAACACTGGTAGCATGCCGCGACAGCGTGGACGTGAACCGTATGTGCAGCTGACGGACTTTGAGCGAGGGCGTATAGTGGGCATGCGGGAGGCCGGGTGGACGTACCGCCGAATTGCTCAACACGTGGGGCGTGAGGTCTCCACAGTACATCGATGTTGTCGCCAGTGGTCGGCGGAAGGTGCACGTGCCCGTCGACCTGGGACCGGACCGCAGCGACGCACGGATGCACGCCAAGACCGTAGGATCCTACGCAGTGCCGTAGGGGACCGCACCGCCACTTCCCAGCAAATAAGGGACACTGTTGCTCCTGGGGTATCGGCGAGGACCATTCGCAACCGTCTCCATGAAGCTGGGCTACGGTCCCGCACACCGTTAGGCCGTCTTCCGCTCACGCCCCAACATCGTGCAGCCCGCCTCCAGTGGTGTCGCGACAGGCGTGAATGGAGGGACGAATGGAGACGTGTCGTCTTCAGCGATGAGAGTCGCTTCTGCCTTGGTGCCAATGATGGTCGTATGCGTGTTTGGCGCCGTGCAGGTGAGCGCCACAATCAGGACTGCATACGACCGAGGCACACAGGGCCAACACCCGGCATCATGGTGTGGGGAGCGATCTCCTACACTGGCCGTACACCACTGGTGATCGTCGAGGGGACACTGAATAGTGCACGGTACATCCAAACCGTCATCGAACCCATCGTTCTACCATTCCTAGACCGGCAAGGGAACTTGCTGTTCCAACAGGACAATGCACGTCCGCATGTGTCCCGTGCCACCCAACGTGCTCTAGAAGGTGTAAGTCAACTACCCTGGCCAGCAAGATCTCCGGATCTGTCCCCCATTGAGCATGTTTGGGACTGGATGAAGCGTCGTCTCACGCGGTCTGCACGTCCAGCACGAACGCTGGTCCAACTGAGGCGCCAGGTGGAAATGGCATGGCAAGCCGTTCCACAGGACTACATCCAGCATCTCTACGATCGTCTCCATGGGAGAATAGCAGCCTGCATTGCTGCGAAAGGTGGATATACACTGTACTAGTGCCGACATTGTGCATGCTCTGTTGCCTGTGTCTATGTGCCTGTGGTTCTGTCAGTGTGATCATGTGATGTATCTGACCCCAGGAATGTGTCAATAAAGTTTCCCCTTCCTGGGACAATGCATTCACGGTGTTCTTATTTCAATTTCCAGGAGTGTATGTGACTATCTTAAATCGTACCCAGAAACGGCTGATAACCGTCTCAAACGAGTATACACAGATATTAAGGCCACTGAAAATAATTCCGTAGAGCCCCTTACAGACGTTGCCACGTCGTAAACCTGACATGGTATTAAAAAACTCATCGATATACAGACGTAAAGTTTGCTGAGGAATTAACCTTGACGTCTATTAAGCAGCACGAAATTGTCCGTTCTTCCTCCGACGCTACCCTCAGCAAGACAGTTTGACAACCTCGGGAAACAATGATGAACAAATTGCGCCTACCAAATCTCCCGCGTCAGAAATTTCATTACATTTAATTGATGCTGACGACAATACCGTATGGAGTGACGCACGCGACCGCTCTGTTGAGCCACCCGTGTAGTCTGCAACAATTAATAGAGAAGTTATCAAGCCCCGTATTAATTATGATGACACTAACAGTATAGGAATTTTCTGTCAACCCAGAAATGGTACATAAAACGCCGTCCTTTGTCATGAAAACCTTCTGTTCACACCGCAGCTTTCCACTGCATCGCGTGCAAACACTTTGCTTAAGTCAACCTTTGTGCTGATAAGTACCATTCTCCACAGACTGATTTGCAAACCAGATTCATACAGGAAAGTGAAACCTCAACAAATGACTTTTATTTCCCTCAGATTAATGGTGCGACCAGTCAAACATCGGATGTCATATTGTCTCAGCACAGAACAGAGTTTGTTTCCTTCTGTGACGCATACCAAAATATTAGATTGTCACTGCTTCGCAACTTTAAATTTTTTGAAGAACAGAACGACCATTACATTGAACTGTGAAACATATTGTGCAAAAGAAAACTACGTATACCCCTCACAGCCGACTGACATACTTAGCAGCCCCTTCTGAGAAGCAAAATTTTTCTAACACTTCTGTTCTACCTCGTATTGCTATAGATTATGGTGACCAAATTATTTTCGGTGAAAACCGGGACACATTCACCCGTGTGACAATGGACACCTCATTCCACATGTACCCAGGTTTCTTAATTTTAAATATTAATGTTTTGTTGATACATTTTGTTAACCCGATTATTGTAACTAATAAGAGGATACAAAAGATTGATATAATCTAGATTATCTGTATAATTAATGACATTTAATAAACGTATACAGTAATAAAGAAATGTATTACGATTTTACAAAATTTTACAGCCATTCAACTTTTAATCAGTTAATATTAACATGAGCTTTAATATTACTGAGCACTTGTAGATGGAATTGACTGTCCTTGGAGAAAAGGGTATTTTTCACTGCCTCCAGCCTTCTTGATCATGTCTTTGTTCTTTGAGACACAGTGATAAAACTCGGCACAATCCATTTTGTAGTTGTACAGGATCTGCAGGATTGCTTCAAGAGAGTCCACTTCCATTCTGTTTCTTTCATCAGTCCACTGGATATTCATGAACGAAAATATTCTTTCCACATTGGCATTATGGGCTGGGATTGCAAATAAATACCTTGCAATTATTACCAACTCAGAGTAATGCTGAAGACAGTCACAGCTTTTAAAAAAACTCACCCACTTCTCATGACATTCCAATGGTGGTTTTTTTTTTTCATCATTCCACTTGTGAAGACTTTCTTCAACAAAATTTGTCAGTATGCCGAACTGATCAAAGAGAATGGAATCATCGATTTCAATCTCTTTAGTCTTCAAATAAGAAATGTCTCTTCAACACTTTCCCATTTTGGCACTCTCTTCAGTAACATCCAATCAAACACCGGCGATGAGGGTAAATATGAGGCGCTCCACTTGCTGAGATATTCTACACAAGTGTCATAAAGCTTTTTAACTTCTTCTCTAAAACTCCTTTCCGCTGCTTCTGATACTTCTGCTCTTTCAAGGACAGATTTAACATTAAAAGAAATGAACTGCTGTTCTCTCCTCTTAGTAACAGTTTCCAGAGTATTTTTCAAAACATCATTTACCTCTATTACACTTTTCGTGCTTCCCTCAATTTCCCTTTATCCCATGCTGCAAAGTGCTAAGCTGACTATGAATGAACCATAAGTAGGCTTCACTTAAAGGGTTACTGAAAAACTGAACCAATATTTTGGGGGCTTTGTCTTCATTTAGGAAAAAATCAATTAACGGTTCAAACAGGCGGATTACTCTTTCAACTGCTGGAAACAGTGATAACCAGCGAGTTTTCGAGTGACACATTACATTCATATATTCAGTTCCCACATAATCACAGAACTCCTTAATCCTCTCTGTTCTAACAGTATATATGTAAAAGTGTGAGTATACCTTCATGGCGATAGTTTCAACATCACAGCTTAAACTGTCAGCAGATGTCTGCACGCTATTGTGTAAAACATGTGCAGGGCACCCTATGCCTTCAATGTTTTCATGCAATGTTGCCTTTAATCTGGTAAATACGTTGCATTTGCCTTGTCTTTTTAAACCACCAAAGTTTGTGTTGGTGTTGTCTCCACAAAATGCTACATATTTATTTTTCTCAAGATCAAACATTTCAATAGTATTCATACAAAATCTTGAATTTTCTTCAGATGTTTCATTAGGTAGGGAACTCACCTTCAAAAGTTTGGTCTGAATTCCCTGATTAATATCGAAAAACTGAACAACAAACGGAAATATTTTAGTGGCCTTATGATTGCTGGTATCAGTGGATATCCCGTAGAAAGAAGACTTTTTGATGTATTCAAGGCTTTCCTTTACACTCTGGGGAGCAATAACTCCTTTCACTAAGGCTGAGACTTTATTTCTTGCTGAACTAAACTTTTTTTGCAATGGAAGAATCATCAAACATAATGCTGTTAAGCTAATTAGTACAATCACTAGATCTATAAGTTTGGTGATGTTTTACCGTGTGGTAGGCTAGTGTAAGCTCGGCTGCTCGAACTTTCGTCCCTTCACTTGACTGATGTTTCACAAAATAATTTTGTCGAGTTTTACTGCAGCTCGGTGTACTGTATCTGTTAATGTGTTTCTTTGACCTGATGTGATCAACTATGTCGGAACGTCCACCATGACTTACACTAATAAAACAGTTACATACAGAACACTCCGCTCCGTAATCAAAACGACCTTTCTTAATGAAATTCCATTCCTTGGAATAACAGTCACTGGACTTGCAGGCATGTTTCGGCATTGCGTTTCACAGTACTGCAGCAATAATACCACTAATATGAGAAAAAACTATTGCAGTTTGTCTGACAAAACATAAACTGACATCTTGGGTTGTCGGGTGTTCTGCCGGATATCAGCGTCGTACTTGCACGATATTTCGGTCACGTAGCTCGTAACCTTCATCAGGTGCGGCCTGAGACTGCTCCTCGAGTAAATTATTAGAATTAAGGATGGGGCCCCTCCACGCCCGCACCAACGTGGTGACCAACACAAAAGTTCTACTGTCACCTCCGTAAACATGTTAGCTTTTGAATCAGGCGTCACAGGATGCAGGCTGTGATGTTATCCATGCGTCTGGGTAGGATTACTCATTAACATGGTCCATCAGGAGATAGAAGTGGTCGAAAACGATTGAAGGGTAGCGGTTGTAAGGGCAGAGGAAAAAAAGTGCCAAGGCCAGCGCCAAGGGAAAAAAACCTCTGCGACAGTAGGACGGGTAGTAAGGGCAGTAGCGGCTTGCTAGCTGCGACAGAGCATGCAAGGTGAGGGGTGGTTAGCGTGAGGTATCGTGCGACGTTACCTATGTACTGCGTGGTCGTTAGCTGGGTCAGTCCGGTGCTGCGGCTGGGCTCGCTTGTAGTCTCCTGGGCCGGCCGCAGTGGCTTCCTCCCTGTAACATAAAAGTTCGGCGCGACAACGCATGCGCTGCTGTTAGGCCCTCTGCTGCGCCTTGTCGTCAGTGACTTGGTGCAGCTTCATCAGGCTGGCGCAGAACGACGGCGATCGGCTACCGTACAGCGTCCTCCTCTACTGCACGGCGCAGCCCTTCTGCATTGCAGCTGTGAGCTGCTCCGCTTGTCCAGTGATCTGCGCCGCATCAGCGTCGGAGAGATGCACGCCGTTCGCTCGCGCTTGCGCGATGACGGCTGCCTTTCTGTCTTCTCGGTCCCTTGGGGGGGCCGCTCCCGCAGCGGGCGGCGTCGCCACCGGCTCCTCTGGGGCGGCGGTTGTCTTCTTTGCGCCTCTCACCTGCGGTGCTGCTGGAACAAAAGCTGGGACAGGCGCGCGAACGTCCTTCTGCGAGGTCGCAGAAGTGTTCGCAGGTACGACTGCGCTGAGGCCTTGGGCGAAGACTGCTCGCAGTTGCCTCAAGGCCTCTTCCTTCTCTGCAGCCACGGCGGCTGCGAAGGCAGCCCTCTCCGCCGCCATGACGGCTTTGAGGGCTGCTGTGGCCTCCTTCGCGGCGGTGCCGATTTCGAGGTCACATCTCTTCACGGGAGGGCGAGCTGCGTCCTGGCTGCCCGTTTCCGAGCGGCCGTCCCCGCCCCTGGCAGGTGGATCTGCTGCTGCGCCGTCCCTCAGCTGCACCGGGCTGTTCTGCGCCCTACGCCGTTTCCGACGTCGTCTTCTCTTCTGCTGCTGCGTCGGTGCGGCCGCGGCCGCTTCGCCGCCCCCGGCACGGTTGCGGCTTGAGAAAGCCTCACAACCGCGCCAACTGGCGACGTGCGGGCCGCCACACCGGACTCAAGTCGGCAGAGAGTTGCTGCCGCGGTCGCAGGCGCGGCTGTCGTGCTCACCTGAGCACTTGACGCACCGAGCCGCGTTGCGGCAATACTTCGCAACATGGCCCTCGCCCTGGCACCTGAAGCACTGGGGCTGAGGGTCCATGTCGGTCGGGAGAGCCTCCGTCGTAACCGGGAAGCCCAGCAACTTCCGCAAGTCGAAGATGTCGCTCCCGCCGTCGACCGCTTGCACGGTCACGGCATAGAGCGGCGCCCTTTTCCTGTTGGTCCGGTTGTGCAACCTTGCGGCTGCATTACCAAACCCGGCTCGCAGCAGCCCTTCCCGGACCGCTGCCTCATCACAGCACCAAGGTAACCCCCTGAGGAGTGCCTTAGTAGTCTTCATCCTTCCTACGGAAGGTGGCTTCTCACGCGCCGGCGGCGCGTCGACGATGTGGTTGGCTGGACCTGGTCCAGTATTTATGCCTATGGCCTTCCCCCTCCACCAACGGCTGCATTCCTCCGAACCCTCACTGGAGCACTCGTCAGTCTGTTCCAGGACCGGCGAGAAGAAATTGTAAAAACAGTGAACCACGTGTCGCAGCAAATCTTACATAAGAGCATCAAGGCGACCCAGTCAGGAGTCTGCCTACATGTAACGGTGGCAGACAGGGTCAGTCCGGCAACACAACTGGACATAACACACACCCCACAATCACCTACACAACCACAGACACCTACCACACAAACATCCCAACCCCCACAAACACCCACACAACACCAGACACCCACCACACAAACGCCCCAACCGCAACCCGCACCCGCACGTATACAAAACACACCACACCCACACACTTCCAGAAACAAAACTTACTAAAACCCAAGTCGCGGTACGAACATGGCCGACCACCAACAGCCGTTAAATCTCCTCTTCGCCAACGCGAGAGGAGTCAAAGACAGGAGAACACTACTCACGCACACACTATTGCGCAACAACATACACGTGGCCGGCATCGCCGAAACGTGGCTGTCTCAGGGGAAGCAGTGCAATATACCGAAGTTTAACTGCTTCCGCAAGGACAGAGACAGAGACGGTAGAGGCGGCGTCGCGCTATACGTGCGCAATACGATAGCGGCTACGGAAGTCCCTCCCCCCGCACAGCTTGGAGACACAGAGATCGTCATGGTCAAACTAAAGGGCCACAACGCAAGGACCGTAACAATTGCATGTTTGTACAACCCTCCTAATAACCCTCTCCCGATCCACGCGATACGACACCTTATGACGAAAGACAGATTCACCTTACTAACTGACCTGAATGCGCGACACGAGAGACTTGGTGACCACAGTACAAACCACAACGGACAAATCCTGTTTGACCTTCTGACGACCGAACCTGTAGACCGCCTCCCCATCTACCAACCCACTTTTATAGGCCACCAAGGAACGTCAGCGCCCGATCATATCCTATACAGCCCTACCATAAGTGACTCAATAGCCAATGCGGAAGTCGGCAACTCAATAACAAGTGACCACCTCCCCATCCTCTTTTCCACAAATGCAATAGCCCCACCGAATCCTCCACCAATCAGACGAACTATACGACAGTACTCAAACGCCGACTGGAATAAGTACAAAGACGTACTCGAACAAGAATTATCCATCCCCATGACCGTGACAGACCACCACGACCTGGAACTTGCCACGACTAAAATAGAATCAGCGTTTAAACACGCAATAGAGGAAGCCATACCGCAAATCACCATAGACAACTGGAAACCTACTATCCCCCGAGAAGCTCTCGACCTAATACAACGGAAAAGACGACTACAAAGAGAGATGAGACGAACCAACAACCCGAACTTACGACAAACCTGGAACCGACTGAACAATCGCGTCAAACAAATCATTTCGACACATCGACAAAGACAGTGGGAAGAAACATGCGAGAGACTAAACTACAGAAACGGAGGACAATTTTGGAAACGATTTAAAACACTGACGGGACAAAGAGCGACAACTACCACCACACTAATTACAAACAACGAGCCAACGACAGACCCACAACAACAAGCCGACATCTACAAAGACGTGTTAGAAGACGTATACGCCTTCCCACATGACAACAACTTCGACGAGGCTTTCAGACGAACGGTAGAACTCCGACTCCCACGACTACTTAACACACACACAGTAGAGACGCAAAACGAAAACTCCCTAACTAAACCGATAACTGACAAAGAAATAATGGATGCGATACTAACGGGACGGAACTCAGCGCCAGGCCTAAACGACATACGACGAATTCACCTACAAAAGGCACCTCTCCTTACACTCATCCCTATCCTATCCCTCATGTTCAATTATTGCATCAGTACAGAGACCATCCCAACTGCCTGGAAAACAAGAAAGACGATCATGATCCCTAAACCAGACAAACTAAGAACAGACCCACGATCCTACAGACCCATCTCTCTTTTAGACGTACTGGGAAAAACCTATGAAAGAATCATCACAGACAGACTCAAGACATACGTAGAACAGAAAGAACTCCTTCCCCTGATCCAAGCTGGCTTCCGCAGTAAGCACTCCACGAATGATCCACTATTCAAACTCGTGAACGGAGTCACGCAGGGCTTCAACAATGGACACTGCACCCTCGCAGTATTCCTGGATATTGAAAGGGCGTTCGACAAGCTATGGCATGACGGACTCCTCTACAAGCTGTGCGAGATAGGGATCCCTGTCAAAATGGTCCGGCTCATAAAGGCATACCTCACCGACCGAGTATGCAGGATACACGTACACAACACCTCTTCCCAACCTTTCACCCCACAAGCAGGAGTGCTGTACACAGCAGATATACCGACCACCCAATCCCCAGACGAAACAATAGCCCTATACGCAGACGACACAGCTTACTGGTGTACATCACTCAGGACAACAACTATACAGAGGAAGACGGACGCATACCTAAAACGACTCGAAGACTGGATGAAAAAGTGGAGAATAAGACCAAATCCAGCAAAGACACAAACAGTACTCTTTCGACACAGAAACCTGACCAAAAAGAGACAGCAACACGACAACGACATACAATTAACACTCTGGAACACGCCACTCAGACTTGTCAACACGGCCAGGTACCTTGGCGTATTCCTAGACAAACACATGAACTGGATGACTCACCTGAACTACCTTCTCGACAAGACTAGAAAACGCCAAAGACTGATACGACAAGTACAAGGACGCCTCCGTGGCTGCAACATGGAAACAGCCATACACACATACAAAACTTTTATCAGACCAGTCCTAGAATACGCCAGCGCCCCGCTGGGAGGAATTCCGCACACGGTAGCAGACAGACTTTACAGTACAGAACGACGACTGCTCCGCAACCTTGCGAAACTCCCGGCAAGGACGCCCAGCAACGACGTATACGAAATAGTTAACGTGGAACCACTCCAGACACGACTGACAAAACTACGCGCGAACTACGGACAACGAATACTAACGCAAAGACCTGACATGGAAAACCTAATTACAACAAGACCTCGTACTCAACGACTCCCCAAACACAAGTATATCTGCCCAGCGCGTACGGTAGCACAAAACACATCACACCACTTCCCAGACCTAGCCCCAACTATGGAACCGCTGACAACCCATACCACTACCCCTCCCCACCTAGAGTCAGACAATAAAACACAGACAGACTTATTCCCTCTCCCTCGTTCCCTCTCCCTCACTCTCTCTCTCTCTCCCTCTCTCTCTCTCTCTCTCTCTCACACACACACACACACACTCACACACACACACACAAACACACACACACACACACACACAAGCAACAAAACGACAACACTCGCACAATTAAACAAGCCGGCACACTCTTCAATTACTCAATCCTGTTCTGCCACTGGAATAATATGAAAATAGAAAATAGCAGTAATTGAATAATTGTACAATGCAAGTAACAATAGTAACATCATTATACACTACTCACAGACTAACATCCAAAACCTCTTCTCATATGCTCTCTTCACCTCAGCTCCACAACCGAACACAGACGTAATTTCGGAAATATTACACACAAATCACACACAGAAACACTACACACTCCAATGTAAATAACCACAATTATATATCACCATATGTCAATGTTACACCTCAAACCTCAACAAATGACAATGCTTAAATCTCTATCTCTTACTGTCACACCCCCAAATCTCTCCCTTAACCTTTCCCCTTCCATATTCTATTATTATAAACATGTTAATTCTAGTACTATATACATTAAGAACTAAAACATAACCTTGCAAATCATATCTCGTTGTTAAATTCTTATACTATACTATTTGTTAAACCAAAATATAACCTTGTTAATTTTATTATAACCTTGTTAATTATATAAACTTGTTAATTATGTAATACTAAATGCTAATTGTTAATGACCACGTCAAAGTGCAAAAAATTGTAAAGCACCTTTCTGCAAGCACTTTAAATTGTATCAAAAGAAAATAAATTTGTAAACCTCGCCTAAGGCTAAAAAGTGCAATGCAAGCACTAGAATAGCCCGCCCTCCCCCCTAAGGGAAGGGAATGAAATGTGCTAAAAAAAAAATAAAAAAAAAAACAACACTCGAGGAGCAGTCTCAGGTCGCACCTGATGAAGGTTACGAGCTACGTGACCGAAATATCGTGCAAGTACGACGCTGATATCCGGCAGAACACGCGACAACCCAAGATGTCATTAGATCGCCGGGAAAGCCTGAAGAGTTACATCAAAACATAATCTACTACACTGTTCTAAGACAATGAGTGTGTAAGTGGCGCGACAGTCGGACGGTTTCATAGCTCTGTTACAATAATACAACTTACTACTTGTTGGCCAAAGTACCGCTCAAAGTAAATTATTGCCTGAGTGTATCAATACTGATACTGTGATTACTAGTATGGGACAATGGAGCTTTTAGACAAATAAGCTAAAATATATTAATTTCTTGTGTTGTATTTCCTTTAATATAGCGAAATCCCAAAAACTTTAGAAAGTTTCACGAAATGTATTTAAAAACTGAATTCCGGGACTTTTGAGCGTCCCGAAACAAATTTTCGGGACACCGGAACACAGGGATGAAAACCGGGACAATCCCGGTCTTCCGGGACGTTTGGTCACCCTACTATAGATTCATGTGGAACCACGCAGTATATCAACATTCGGTTTATCTCTTTCAAAGCAGCTACGTATAATCATGACGTCCTACAGTCAGACCGCAAAATTAAACAGCTACTACAAGACGACGTCCATTACTATAGAAAATAAAACACAGCAACTTCGTGGAAGTCACATTCAGAATTTCAGCACGGATGCAGATGTTATTTTCAGCAAACAGAGTTTTACTATCGACGGTAAGCCAACCCAATTTGATAACACAGCACGTAAGAATGACGGTCACAACAGTTCGAATTAAATTCAAGAGCCCACTTCTAATTCTAACGAACAGCATATTCGCTCTGATTACATTAGAAAACAGCAACGGACAGTAGCTTTCATAAAAATTATCTTCTGGCACAGTTGACCTTACACTGTCAAGCAACATTTCTGATATTTCAGATAAAATTTGTGAAACCGCTCAGAGTAATACTTTCAGCACTAGTACAGAAAAGCTTAAGCCACAAAAGAAACGTCATAGGAAGCACATTCAGAGGACCAGTGCATATGCAGATGTCATTTTTTGTGAACAGGGTTTTATTATCTGCGATCAATCAGTCCTATCTAACGAGAAAGCCCGTCAGGATAATGCCAAAAACAATTCCAAATTATTTTCGCAACAGACTACCCAAGAGGAAGAAAACATTTTATATTCCATTGGCCGTTAATTTAATACAACCAAACACACAAATTCCGCTATACCGACCGCGCACAGACATTCTATACAAACTGGAAACAGATCTGATAACGCTGAGATTTCGCAAAGGTTACACATTATTCAAGGTCAAGTTCAGTGGGTAGTGCAGCCTATTGAAAGCATGGAGGCCACGGACAGACAAAGTGTGATACCTGCAACAGGTAAGTGCCCTGCGTCCTTGAAACCAGCAGCGGCGCTCTCAACAATAATACCATCGGGCCTCGCAACGGCACGCATCAAGCAATGTACCGCCGCGTCAACTAAAATACAACGCTGCTCCACGTATATCATGCCCACTGCTTCTTTACCTTCTACACCAATACTCATCCTCCAGAGTCCTGACCAGAGTCGCGAGCAGAGCACACAGCCGACGCATGCCGACTCCCACAGACTACTCCTGTCCACTTGCTACTAAAGCCGACCGACTACTACTGTATCCGACTGACTACTACTGCACTCGCGCAGACAAGCGCAGACTGACTTCTACTGTCGACTCGCGCAGACTACTACCGTCCACTCGCTACTGTATCCGACTGACTACTACTGCAGACTCGCGCAGACAAGCAACAACTAACAATAAACTACTCTCTGGTCAGAGATTCTGTCATGCCTCGCCCATCGCCGGCGAAGCATACACCTTACATAACCCTCCACTGGGGGGGGGGGGGGGGGGGGGGCAAAAATTTGGCAGCGATGCTGAGTCAATTGGACTTGCCATGAGCAACAAATTTTTCATAATTAATTAACTTTACAATCACAGAATATGTACATATATATAGGTGCAGAACATGAAATAAAATATAGTGCACACGCACTGACTACAGACATATCAGGGAATCACAAAATGTATACGTAATGAGTACAAATCATATTAACAAATGGCATAAAGTGCTCACGCACTGTAAAACTCTCTAATATTTTTACAACAAATAAACATAATGAATACAAATCATATCGACAAATGACAAAAGTGCACACGCACTGAAGTTCAGAACATATCTGCGAATCACAAAATGTATACACAATGAGTACAAAACATATTAACCAATGGCAAAAGTGCACCCGCACTGTAGTTCAGAACATATCAGCAAATCACAAAATGTATAAGCAATGAATACAAATCATGTTAACAAAATGACAAAAATGCACACGCACTGTAATACAGAACATATCTGGGAATTACAAAATGTATACGTAATGAGTACAAATCATATTAACAAATGGCATAGAGTGCACACGCACTGTAAAACTCTCTGGCATTTTTTACAACAAATAAACATATCAAGGAGTGAAATAAAGTGCACATGCACTATAGAAGTCTTTAATATTTTCAGGACAACTGATCTTATTAACAAATGAAAGGAAGTGCACACGCACAGTATATGTCTTTATCATTTTACAAGAATTAGGAAAGGAATGGGAAGGATTGCGTCATGGTTGTAGCACTTTAGGTTGCACGCAGCTGCACTGAAAGTTAATATCTTTCTACAGAAGCACAACACCAAGTGAGACAATCTGAAGCTCTTTTCCTTGAAGTATTAATCAGTGTAGCCAAGACACTGAAATGTCATAATAATATTCCATGCTATCATTTTGGTAGTACACTGGGTACACCAAACAGTGGGACCATAATAACATCTCCATCGCTCAAGGTGGTGGACAGCATGTCGTGTCAACACCATGTTCTTGTAAAGTAGACCAACGTAGAATTAGTGCAAAAACCAAATATAGTGCTCCATGATCATGAGGATAGACAGGACAAATGGATATTGCAGTAATTTCTGGTAATTAGGTCTGAAGGTGAAGGACATTAAGTCACATAGTAGTCTTCATTGATAATTACACTAGTCTAACAACTGATTTGAGTAATTGGTGGCACTCGTCGCCCAGTTACTGAACATTTCTGTACCATGTATGTAGTATTACAGAATAATATTCATAAAATTATCTGAATATAGTAATTATTGGCACTCATTGCCCAGTTACAAACCATCAGAAGTCATCATTCAAAACAGAAGCTAATGAATGGCATAGTATTAACATAATTCACTTAATTATAGTAATCATTGGCATCATAGGTAATCTTATTACAATAAACAGTGGCATTCATTGGCCAGTTACAAAGCATTTTTTTTTGTATTATTCAGAAGTCATTACTCAAAATGAGTTAATTATTGGCATAGCATTTATACATAATTAATGTAATTATAGTAATCATTGGCATCATAGGTAATCTTATTACAATAAACAGTGGCATTCATTGGCCAGTTACAAAGCATTTTTTTTGTATTATTCAGAAGTCATTATTGAAGTGACATACTATTCAGAGCTGATCAGTATTATTCAGAACTCTCTTAAACTAGTAGCTTTATTTGGAACTGGTAATTACTTTGTTTGCTTTTGAGTTATTGCTGCAAATGAAGATGTGTAACGTCATTCGTCATGAGTCAGCTGTAGCAAGGTTATGAAACAAAGGCAGTATATGTGATCACATTTATAAATGATAGACACAACTGGGTAAAAAAATGCAAGTACTAGAACAGGTTTAATAAGTAACAGGTTTAGTAAGCATCATGAAAAGCCTCTCCTGGAAAAAATACTAAATGGATTATTGAGCTGAAAGAAGAAACGCATATTATGCTGAAAAGTAGTGAACTTCGAATTAACAGGTAGTGAAATGTTTATAAAAATATATATGTTCTCTAGCTGTCCTTTCCAAAACCCTCAGTCATCATACAATGCGATATAAGACATACTGTCAAAACGAACTGCAACAAATACTTAAATAACTACATAGCATCTCTTAACTAACAGCAAATGTATAAACTTCATCATTATTTTCATCTGCAAAGAAAAACTTCATTATCCATATCACCATAACTCCATTATTATCATCACCTGTAAAGAAAAACTTCATTATCCATAGTAGCATATTCTTCATCATTATTCATCACCATTCATTATCATCTGCAAAAGAGTCACTTCATTACTCATTATACAACTATTCCTTATTTCTATCATATTTCATCACTAAAACTAAGATGTGTAGTTCTGTCTGACAGCCTGCATCAATCGCCTCGTATTCTGAAAGAAAAAATTAGTTAAGACTGCTATTCTACGATGTGTATAGTATATTCTTGTTAATGCTTGTTAATTCTGATCCATTTACTCTTCATCACGAGGTATTGCATCCTCTTTCGTTCATCCCGAAGGTGAAAATTCCATTTCTGTTTAATTTATTTCGTTTACACGTTATTTCTTTCTGAAAATGATGAACAAAGGTTAGTGTCTTGCATTTAATTCATATACCCATTAGATAAAAACTGGTTTATAGTAACATAATTGAGCACACAGCATAGCATGACAGAAAACGTAATATGTCAAAAACATTGACAGTGTTCAGAAGCAAAAATGTACACAGTGTATCACAATGTAGCAGCAAAAAAAAGTAAAGTAGTCACGATGTTTAGCTCTCATAAGGCAAAATGTTAAAGTCAACTGGTGTTTGTTACATCTTAAATATTTCATAGTACATACAAACAAAACAGGAAAACAATCATACATACATAAAAATGGAAAATACGCACGGTCTAGGGTGTATAACGACAAGAAATGTGATCTTGTTTGTGTACAGCTTGTGTGTTGTGTAGTTCATAGAGGCGAGAATTGAAGACTTTAATAGAGAGACAATTTGATAAAATTAATATATCACTAGATAGAATTGCATAATTATTCGTAAGATACGTAATTTTATGTGGAAAATGTGCACTGTCTAATGTGTAACGACAAGAAAAGCAACCTGCTAACCTTACCTTGCCGGGCACTTCCCAAGAAAAAATGCGACAATCATCAGTAACTAGTCACATAAATATAATTGCATAAGTGGTCATAAAATGTGTAAGTTCATCTGGAAAAATATGCACGGTCTGGAGTGTAACGACAAGAAAAGCGACCTGCTAACCTTACCTTGCCGGGCACTTCCCAAGAAAAAATTACGATAATCATCAGTAGGTGTTCATGTGAATATAATTGCATAAGCGGTCATAAAAAAAATAGAAAATGGCATTACAGTGTGATAAATCATAAACTATGTTCATTCAATAAAAGGTTTGATGTTGGATACGTGGTGTTTCGCTTTGGTTTTTCTGGTTCTCAAAGTTTCGACGTGTACTACATTGGGGTGAGGAATGCTGCGAATCCGATATGGACCTGTGTATAGAAGCTCAAATTTACTGCATCTACTCTTTCCTTTGTTGGATAAATAGTGTGTACGTACTTATATCTTCTGTCCAATGTGAAAGTCACGGCGTGTACAAATCTGTTTTTGCTGTCTTCTCCGGCGCTCTGCGGCACTTTTGATGTTGTTCAGCGCAATGTCAATTATTTCATGGTGTCGAAGTCGACGAGATGTAGGAAAGGTTACTAATTCTTTAATTTTATTAGGTGGTTCAACATTTTTCAGTATAATAGACGGAGATAGCATAGTAGAGTCATTCGGTATGGAATTAATTACATCTTGGAATGAGAGTATGTGTGTGTCCCAATCAATATGTTTTTTATGGCAGTAAATTCTACACAGTTTACCAATTTCTTTCATTAATCGTTCACAAGGGTTCGAAGAAGCATGGTACCTGGATATATAGATCGGAGAAATGTTTCTAGCTCGTAACATACGTGTCCATATAGCAGATCGAAACTGTGCTCCATTGTCGGAAATTACTTTCAATACATGCCCTACATGAAATAGAAAATGTTTTACAAATGCTTTCGAAACAGTTTTAGCAGTAGCTTTGCGTAACGGAGTGAAGGTAACAAATTTTGTAGTGAGTTCAACAGCGACAAAGATGTAGCAAAAACCTCTATTAGTTCTGGGAATCGGACCAAAAATGTCTACAGCGGCCATATGTCTCAATTTAACAGGTACAATGGGATGTAATGGAGGAATATGTGAAGTCGTATCTGATTTTAGCTTTCTGGCAGATTTTACATGACGCTAAAACTCGTCGAATACGCCTCTCCATGTTGGTAAAATAACAGTTCTGTCTCAGTACAAGAAAACATTTTCTGGCTCCGTAATGTGCGTAATTTAAATGAGTATACGAGATTAATTTGTTAACAAGTTCATCAGGAATGCATAATAACCAATTGTTGCTGTCAGGATGAGAGCGGCGAAACAGAATGTCATTGCGTACAGTGTAATGGTTTCTAATGGTAACATTATTCCTATCTTGCCAAAGGTGTTTAATCTCTTTCCATACGTTGCCTTTATTCTGCTCTTATGCTATGTCTTGTAATGACGACAAAATGAAATTTTCAAATGCAACTTGTTGAATGTACATGACGCTGAAATTTGCTTTGCAGAAGTTGGTTGCGATGTCTTGCTGATTGTTGCTGAGAGAACGGGATAGTGCATCTGCTACAATATTTTGTGTGCCGGGAATGTGACCAATTGTAAAATTAATCTGTCGTGTGTAAATTTAGCGGAAAGTAAAAACTGTATCGCTCTATGGTCTGTATAAACGGTAGTGTGTCTTCCATAAAGAAAATGCCTAAATCTGGTAAAAGCCCATACAACACATAATGTTTCAAGTTCTGTAACAGAATAATTTCGTTCAGCAGGTGACAGAATGCGACTTGCAAAAGCGATGTTTTTAATTACTGTGCAACCATCTTCTTCAATTTCTTGAAAAATGTGTACGCCTAAAGCGGTGTTAGAACTGCCGGTAGCAATGGAATAATTTCTGGTAAGATCTGGGTGCGATAAAAGTGGTGCATTCAACAAAGCATGTTTCAAATAACATTCTCATGAACAAGATTCTGCGTATCAAAAGTATTGCTTGCGTTACTGGAATATGCAACCTGTACTGTATTTAATCAAATTCTATCTGGCGTGTTATTATTTTCAGGAGGATGCTGTGGCATTTCGACTATTTGAACTGTTCTGTTATTTCTTCCAGACGTATTACGTTTTGGATGATACCTACTGTCTGGTTCATTCATGATAATATGTTGTTGCTGATGTTCTTGCTGCTGATAAGATAGACTGTTATTAAATGTATGCTGAAAATTGTGCTCATTATTTTTACGTCTGTCGTGATAGTCATTTCTATACGGTGCATTGCGATAGGAATTGAAATAGTATGTTTTCTGTACGTACTGATTCCCATGTTGCTGTGCATTACTATTTGTTGGAGCTGACGCTATACGTGTACGCAGCGAAACATTAAAGCTCGGTTGACCTTGTACATTACATTGTTGGTTAGGTATGCTAACCGGCTGGTTTTGTTGCTATTGCGAAGAAAAACATCCATTATTACTAAAAATGTGGTTCCTATTGCTGATAATTTTACACATACTGATGATTATAATTTTATCTGTTATTAATGTTACGGCGATAGTTGTCATTTCGGGAGTGTCTAAAGAGAACTGTCACTTTCGGTAAAATTTGTCATATCGGGTTTTCTTTACTCATTTCTTAATCCTTGATAGAGCAATAGTTAAAGAGCTATTTTGATAGATATAAAGGATAGTAGAAGAGAAGGCAGCAGTGCAGAAAACTAAAGATGAAACAGCACTACTACGGCTCGTGGCCCTGTGCACACTACGGCACATACTCATTAAAGCATAATGAATTCCCTGAGGTCTATTACGTGCTGCAAATACATTTTAGTTTTTGCGTTACAGACAATGGCGGTGAAAATTCAAAAACAAATTGCTGTATCTATGCTAATTCTAATTTCTGCATTACAGGCAATGCTGATGAAAGTACAAAAATAAATTGTCGTATCCAGTTCAAAGCGTATACCTGTGCTCTGTCATTTTTAAATTCCTTAGATTTTCTTACGGATAAAAATTGCTCGTAATCAACGTTATCGTCTCTGAATGTATGAATATGTTCAGCATTGTATGAGAATATATTTGCCTGTGACTGTTCGGAATCTAAGTCACGTACTCTCTGTAAATTACCCAAATTATATTGGCTGTGTGAGTCTGACAAATGTTCGCAAAGTGGCGTCTGCTGTGATGTGTTAAACGCTGAAACATTTTTCATCTCTGTTACCTCTTGCTGTAAAGTTGACAATTTTCTACGTAATGTATTATTAGACGAATCTCTCTCACTGATTGTCTGCTGTAGATTTTGGAATTCAGGTGTTTGATTAAAAGAAATCGGTGAAGTATCGTCTGATTTGCTGTCATTATTACTTTCAATAACGTCGATACGACTGGCCAATTCATCATATTTTTCCGTCAGTATTTTTACCTGATCATCGTTTTTAGTGTCACAAGCATTAATCTGTTTTTGTATTTTACGTGTGGTTTCGTTCAATTTCTTAACGTCAGCTTTGATGACATCGGAATCCTGTGTTAGTTCTAATTGTTCGAGTCTGTCGGTCACTGTCTGAAAATCTACTGTGTGTGTATCTGTTTTTAAGATCGCAAATTACATTACGCAATTCGGTGTTCAACTGTTTGATGGTATTAATTTCGTCCGATACTGTAGCAATATTGTTGTCTACGTATGTTTTTGCTTTCGTAAACAATTTACGTTTATCTTCCTGTCTCTGTGCGGTAATTGTTTCCATGACTTGTCGCTTTACTTTATTCTGTTCCTGTATAAATTTACGGAAACGCGTTTCACTGTTTTGTAGGTGGTGATTAAAACGTTCGTCAATTTGGCTGTTCTGTTGGACAAATTTCGCGTCTACTTTTGCATCCAGTGTGCGCGAAAGTTCTGCTGTCATTAATTTAAACTCGTCGCGTAACCGTGTTGTGTTTTCAGAGCATTGTTTAGCGACTCCACTAATTTCGTCTGTAAGTGTTTCTGTTGCAGTTGCTTGCGTATTCCTTAATTCTTGAGCAACAGATCTAATTTCTTCATTACTTTTCCTAGCACAAGCCTCAATTTCCTCACGTAACTGTTCTTTAGTATCATGACACTGCGCCGCAACAGCTGCAATCTGTTCACTAAGCTGTCTGGAATTGTTGTCTAGTTTTTCATTAAGTTGTTTGAAATTTTCATTAGGGTTGTCTTGTTTTTCATTAAGTTGTTTGGAATGTTCATTAAGTAGTTGTTTAAAGTTGTCGTTTTGTTCTTTTTTCGATTGGTTGGAATCTTCATTTTGTTGTAGCAATATTACCATAATTTGATCCAAGCCAATATTACCTACTCTATTCTCTGTGCAGTTTGATGGTGTATCTGCTTTTGTCGCGTTTTGTGTATCAATTCGGTCATTTTGTGATTCTTGAAACTGTTCGCCAATCGGATGTGCACTGTTAGTCCCTAAATCGGAATTAAATAAATTTGTCGTACTCTGATTACACTGTTCATTTTCATTAGAAAAATTTGTCTGTTCGTCACGTAAATCCTGCAAACCGGATGTGTCAAGCTGGGCAGCGCTCATTGCAACAGAACGCCCCGCGTCATCAATTGTCGTTAAATTAACAGAGGACACAATCGAATTCGTTTGTTCATCACTAGGATAAAAATCATTACAAGTGGTCGGTACGCACTGATTGTCTGTAAATGGGGAACTGTCATTATTACACTGAGTGTCGCAAGTACTATCGGTCAAGTTATTTGAGTCGGCTATTTCACTCATTGTACATCGCGATGTACTGTTAACAGTTTTTCGCGGCATTTTTACACAAATCAGAATTATTCACAAATGAAACAAAGACAATGCAAAATGCAACAAACACAAATACAACAAAGAGCAAAAAAAATTGCCGATGATCTGTGACAGAAAGAGTGACAAATTAGTAAATGCATTGCGCCAGATGCAAACTACGTTTAAATAAATAAGAGCAGATATATGACTACTTCTCAGAAGATTCACAAAGAAATACGATCCTGGTCCGGATGTCGCCAAGTGTAACCTCTCCACACGAAATTTTGTTAAATGAAAATGGAAATGGAGCCAAGCGTAACCTCCCCACAAAAATTAAGGAATGAAAATTGACCATAAACCAACAATAATATTAATAAAATAATGAACCATGAACGAAATGTAACCTCCTAACAGAAATAATAACATCTGGTAAATTTTATAAGGACAGCAGCGCTGACCTTCGGCCCTGTATTCTGAATAACAAAAGCAAAAATTCTTACCTCAATAAAAACTGCAACTATTTCTGCTCTTATTTATCGACACCGCTTCGTGCAATGCTGGCGTATATTTTTTTTTTTTTTGGTTCTTGGAAGGAATGCATAGGAAATATTCTTTACATTGAAATGAATGTTTTTCTTTTTAAAAAAAAGGTTACTTTATATTGTAAAAATTATTATTGTGGCATTTTTTTTGAAAAAATTAAATTACAATTAACATACATTATTAATTATGCGCAAGGCTGCTTTTTTACCTTCTACACCAATACTCATCCTCCAGAGTCCTGACCAGAGTCGCGAGCAGAGCACACAGCCGACGCATGCCGACTCCCACAGACTACTCCTGTCCACTTGCTACTAAAGCCGACCGACTACTACTGTATCCGACTGACTACTACTGCAGAATCGCGCAGACAAGCGCAGACTGACTTCTACTGTCGACTCGCGCAGACTACTACCGTCCACTCGCTACTGTATCCGACTGACTACTACTGCAGACTCGCACAGACAAGCAACAACTAACAATAAACTACTCTCTGGTCAGAGATTCTGTCATGCCTCGCCCATCGCCGGCGAAGCATACACCTTAAATGCCTTTTCAAAGTTCAATTTAAATAATGTGGAGAATTTAGAGAATTTCATATTCATTGTAAGTAGGCTGTTTATGTTTTCTTATTGGCAACGTTACGTAGCGCTCTGTATGAAAATCACTGGCTGTGCTGTTTTATGTTTTCTTATTGGCAACGTTACGTAGCGCTCTGTATGAAAATCACTGGCTGTGCTGTGTGCAGTCTGTGGCTAGTTTGCATTGTTGTCTGCCATTGTAGTGTTGGGCAGCGGCAGCTGGATGTGAACAGCGCGTAGCGTTGCGCAGTTGGAGGTGAGCCGCCAGCAGTGGTGGATGTGGGGAGAGAGATGGCGGAGTTTTGAAATTGGTAATACTGGATTTCATGAAGTGCTATATATATTATGACTATGAAGGTAAATACATTGTTTGTTCTCTATTAAAATCTTTCATTTGCTAACTATGCCTATCAGTAGTTAGTGCCTTCAGTAGTTTGAATCTTTTATTTAGCTGGCAGTAGTGGCGCTCGCTGTATTGCAGTAGTTCGAGTAACGAAGATTTTTGGTGAGGTAAGTGATTTGTGAAAGGTATAGGTTAATGTTAGTCAGGGCCATTCTTTTGTAGGGATTTTTGAAAGTCAGATTGCGTTGCGCTAAAAAATATTGTGTGTCAGTTTAAGCACAGTCCTGTATAATTGTACAAAGGGGACGTTTCATCATATTGATTTCCTTACAAACTTTATCCCAGCTTTGTTTTGCTAGTTCTTTTGAAAAATCTTTTATTTTGATTTCTGATTGATGGTCCGTAGCTCGTGGTCTTGCAGTAGTGTTCTTGCTTCCCACGCACAGGGTCCCGGGTTCAGGGATTTTCTCTGCCTTGAGATGACTGGGTGTTGCTGTGTTGTCTTCATCATCATCATTCATCCCCATTACGGTTGGAGGAAGGCAATGGCAAACCACCTCCGTTAGGACCTTGCCTAGTACAGTGGTGCAGTTCTCCCGCATCGTCCCCTATGCTCCTCAGGGTATGGGACCTCATCATCTGATAGATGTCGTTTGTAGGCTTGTAGCTTAGGGAATGATTCGATGCCTGATTTTACTGTTGTTATTTGACAGAGATGGTCTGATAGTCCGAGATCTTTTACAGCTACGTCACATTTTTCCCTGTCCATATTTGTGGCCACATGGTCAATTACTGATGCAGTCTTTGTAGTAAACCTTGTTGCACTATTGACCAATAGGGACATGTCAAAACTTTGAAGGATATTTATGAAGGTGCTGCTGTATTCATTTATGATATTAGTGTTGATGTTAATGTCCCCACACAGAATTATGTTGACCTCTGTACTTGAGACTTTATGTAGAACTTCTGTTAATTTATTGAAAAAAGTGTCCACACTACCACTGGGAGGTCTATACACGCACAAAATGATTAATTTCTTGGTGATATCAAGCCCTGTTAATGCAATAGCTGATGTTTCAAAGCGTTTCTTCACTTACTGGACTGAGATCATGTCTTCATTTGAACTGTGTTCCTTTTCTGATATAAATGAATGATCCTCCACCCCTTGACGCAGTTCTGCAGTAAGAGTTTGCCCTTTCATACAATCATAATACATGTTGGATTTCTGTCTCTCTACACTAGTGCTCAATAACACAAACTACTGCGCAGTTCAAAGATTGGAGCTCAACATCTAATAGTTGTATTTTATTTTTTATTGATTGCATGTTTTTATGGAATATTGTTAAGTCTGTGAAATGCACCATGTTACTCTTTCCAATGGTTTGTTTTTCTTTGTGACATCTGGTATATGTGATATTTGGAGTGTTAAAATCTGTTGTGAGTGATTGTTTCAGTATTTTTTAAACTGCTGGAGATACTCTTTAGGTAGGTGAAACTGTTGTCTGGATTTATCCTAAAAAAGACTTACCTTTCCTACCCATAACAACAGGTATCTGATCATGTGTAGCCTGAAATCCACCCTCTATACTTTCATGAATCAGCTGTACCAATCTTCCCTTCACAGTCCTATTTAGGTGTAGGCCTGCCTAGTGAAACCCCATCTGTTAATAGTCCCACGGGTACCAGAGAAACATGAGCAAAGTTGGCTGTCCTCAGAGCCATCTCTAGACCCACATTTACTCGCCTCACAGCTCCGTCAAGGTGTGGTCGATCTTGACGCCGGAACAGCTCAACAAAGTGTACGTTGGTGCCATGAGTCAGGGAAGCTATCTTGTCCCGGTCACCACCTATGTCATATGCCCCATTCATGTCCCAACTGTTTCCCACCCCACACACTATCACTACATGGTCCTCTTTTGTAAAGTGCTTACGTAAAGACCCTAAGTCCTCTATCTATCCTTCATTTGGCTTGAAGATACTGGTGGCAAGGTACGCTGCCCCAAAACTTTCCTGTAACTGAGGGCCTACACCTCGCCCATGGCTACTACCATGCATTCCCAGTTCGGGCATTCATTTAATATTTCAATAAATATAAAGAACGTTACAACATGAGTAGAACAATGATGACGATACGTACTTGACATGTGAAAGTGATATTGAAAGAGGTGTCGACCCATGTAGTTCATCATCCTTGTCGGACAGACAGCAAGAAATCCCGTCTCCAGTGAAACGTAGCGAAGGACAATCGTTGTCCAAGGAGCGGATGCTAAAAGTAATTTCGTACATGGAAGATCATCTGCAGCATAATAAAAAAATTATGAACAGATTTCGAATAAATCCGTTCCAATATTACCGTGTAGTGCATAAGAAAAACTAGTCATATTCAAGGAAGGACAAGACGCACTTTTTATAAAAACGGGTGTTTGCGCGTTTCACGGATGCACGCTACAACTGCGCGCAACATAAATTACAGTGCTTTCAAGGAAGCAGTGGATGGTTGCATGGCTTCAAACAGTGCTACAGAAATGGGAGACGTAAGACAATGAAATTTCAACCTCTTCACGATGCACAGCAAAATACGTAGTCCACACGATAATCTGTAGATGAGAGAAACAAAATCATCCTATCGTTCAGTAAGAAATTTGTCTTCAACTCCGACCAAATGGGATCTGAAGAGGAAATATACGTGAAAGTAACCCTGGAAATTAAGGGTACCAAGAGAATTGCATCAAGCTCAAGTACCATGAATGCCTTAACGCATTCGTATACAATTATGCCAACTGTTGATCTGGATGGTAAATTGGCTGCAAAGTTATTTATTGTGCTGCGAGAAGCTGATGATGCTTGGCCCCCTACGATTCTTTCCTGTGTGCGTGATGTTGCAAGGTCAGTAGGGAATATTTACGTCACAGCAGGCAAGAGCGGGGAAAAGGGCGTGAGAACTACAGCTATGGTATGAGCACTTCTTTTGGACAGTAGTTGGTCAAAATAACTTGGTTGTGCTTGATTCCTGGTATGCGTGTAAAAATCATACTCCATTACAGCAAACTATCTCTTTCGAAAAGTATGTGACATAGCAATTCACATCACCTGGAACCACTGGACAAATTCAGCCTCTGGATGTCTGTTTTTCCCTTACCTACAAAACATATAATCGTACTATCTGCAGCTACACGTTAATGGGTAGCCAGTTTCACGATAAGCTCTAACAAGGGGAAGGCCTCAGACACGGTCAACCGATTCGGTTCAAATTTGGAAGGTCGCTTGAGTACAACTTAAAACGAAGAACTCTAAGATATTTTGGCTCAATACCCCGTTTTTGAGATAACCACCCCATAAATGTTATAACTAGCAATCGACCCAAAATTTGCGGGATCGATGGATAATTGTAAATAGAGTATTTTTCACCACCAGGGATGGGGTCCACAAATACATACTTTTCCACAAGTCGAAGAAAGAAACTCTTACAACTGCCGCTTATGCACCCATATGGTAAACGCTTTTTACCGATAGCACAACGGTTGCCGGCACGGTAGCACAGCGTGTTCGGTCAGAGAGTTAACTACCCTCTGTATTAAAAATAAATAAATAAATAAAACATTGAGTGACTGGATCAACGAACAACCTGAACGGGTGTTATGGGACGCCCACCCTGAACAAATACAACGAACAATATAGAACAAAATGAGATCAACAAAGAAATTTAAAAAAAAACGGCCAAGGTAACTGGCTGGGCAGCAGAGGACCAGGATTCGAATCTCGAGGAAACCTGAATTGAAATGGAAATATTCTGAATTTTGTTTCTAGTAATTTAGTGCAGTATGCAGTTTTCTTGATTGCTGCTTAAGGCTGAGAGAAATACTTGCTCTTTGTTTTGAATTATAGTATCGTTTGCTCAGCGGCGGGACATAACCGCAAGCAGTCAGGAGCGTATTCTTAAGTCCCAGTTGAGATTCTTACGCAGTTAATTTACGTTTTCAAGGGATTTCTGTTTTAGGTTCCTTATAGTGCTCTTGCCCGAGACGAACTATATTAAAACGATCAGCACGGAATGTAAAATCCTTCTATTGAAATCCACGAGCGACTTCGCCTCAACTGAAGAAGCATCCTCAGGTGATTTGCACAACAAAATACAAAGAAACTTATTTACAAAGAATTCTTAACAATGATCTGAAGAATAAAGGGTTATTGAAAAACAGTATTATATAACAACAATACTTGAAGTGTACTCGCAGAGACTCTATTTAACAACTCGTATCGGGATGGTACCTGTCTTAGAGCGCCCCGCCCCCCCCCCCCCCCCCCTCAGTCATCCACGTCCAGTTAAAAAAGCAAGCGTGGTGAAGACGGTAGTCCTTAGTTAAAATGAAGTAGACGGCGTAGAACACATAGAAATAATACTCGGATTAAGACCGTGTGGAACAAACAAAGCTGTAGACTAGCGACGATCAAGAAAATCTCAATGTATGAACGCGTTAACGAGAAGAGCCTCATTGTGCCACGAGCAGGACGGTATTTCAGCGGCGGCAGGCCAAGACGTTAGTCCCATTGAGATTGTCCAGGTGCGTCACTAGTCTACAAAGTCGTTTCTTTTACATGATGTTAATCCCGGTTTTATTTCTGTAGGTTCTATGCCGTGCCTTTCATTTTAAGTATGGATTACCGCTTTTAGTGTGCTTGTTTGTTGTTACTAGACTTGAATGATGGGGAGTGCCTCTAAGGCAGTTACTATTTCGACACGAGTTTTTAAATAGAATCTCTGTGAGGCCACTTACAGTATTGATATATGATATTATTTTTAGTAACCCTTGGTTCTTCAGATCTTTCTGAAAATTGTTTGTCATTTTTTTTTTTTTTTTTTACTACCGCTCACCTGAGGATGCGTCTTCAAGTCTTCAATTGAAGCGAAACTGATCGTTACTTACAATAGAAGTATTTTAAGCCAGTTCAGATCGTTTCATACAAAATGTGGAAATTTGGCTCTGGTTGTCCCCAATTTGATATAGAAAACTGTAATAACTAGTACTTCTACTAAAATTTAACACTAGTGGATTTGTTGCAGTTTCTTATATTAGGAAAATGGAATGAGCGTTCTGTATCTAACTTGAAAAAAGATAGCATTAACTAACATTTTATTGCTGACGACTAGTTTTTACAGTTCAAACTCTCATCTTCTCATCCCCAAATATTTTTTTGGCATAAATAGTATTTCATTAGTTTTTCACTCGTGTCATGTCGATATAACGGTGGAGAATATACAGCACATTATACATAGGTTTGTCAAAGGTAAAACCACACGCAGCTACAAAAGAAAAAAAAAGAAAAGAAAAACTTTGTGCAAATGCGCATGTTCACGCATGCAGCACTACACTGAGGGTTGTTAGTTCTTACAGTGCATGTTTGGACGGACGTTTACGTTTACAAGACATGCAAACATGTAAACGTCAATATTTGTACACGACATGTAAACGTAAACATTTCTACAAATTTGTACGTTTACATAAAATGTAAACAAATATAGATGTAATATTAACATAAATGTAAACATTTGTACAAATGTGCATTTTTACGATATATCGTGCATTGTACCACAAGAACTAACAAGCCTCAGAGGAGTGATAAGTGTGTGAACATGCTCATCTGCAGAACACGTATATTTATATAAGGTCTTTTTGTCCGTATAGGGGTTTTCTTTTGACAAACCTATGTATAACGTGCTCTATGTTCTCCACCATTATGGCGACATCGCATGAGTGATAAACACATAATAGAACACGATCTATAACGAAAAATTTTTTTAAGATCGGAGGATGGGTGTTTCAACTGCCGATAGCGGTCGTCAGTAATAAAATATTAATTAATGCGATCTTGGCTATAAAAATCATTTGCTATGGGATTTAATCCTATTTCCAAAAACTGAAAGGTGACTGGCGCCCATGAGAAATGACATGATGTTCGTTCGGCCGAACAGAATCGTACCGCCACGTCACGTTCCTTGTGCCAGAAGATGGGCACAAGCTACGTTTGCGCGGCGACGATTGTTGTGGTTACCTTTGATCCGGAAGCAGAGAGTGGCTCCCCAACACTAGTGCGGCCAATGACAACACAGCACACAGTAGTGGTACCTTGTCTTTTCGGACGAATCCCAGTTCGGCATGTGGCATCGAGATGGAAGTGTCGTTATATAGAGACTCAGAGGAGTACAAATTTTGGTAGTTTCCATTCGTCGTGCGTGATAGTCCGGGCTGCCATTCGGTGCCTGACGCGAGCATGTCCCGAAGTTGGGGCAGCAGGCATTACATATCTGACGCACCCTATCTTCGTAGTCTGTCTGACATTATCTTTTAACAAGATAAAGCAAGACTGGATGTTGCTCATGCTGTCCTGTGTTACCTTGATGTAGAGGGTGATCGACTGTTTTCCAGGCCAGTACGATCTCCAGATCTCCAATCGACTGACATCTGGTTGTAGGTCGCCGAGAGAGCGGCATGCCACCATTCACCAGTCACTATGATTGATTAAATCTCGCATAGAAATGAAGCAGCATGGAATAAAATACACGTATCTGTCAGCCTACATCAACATCTATACTCTGCAAATCAATGTGAAGTGCATAGTAGAGGGTACTTCCCATTATACCAGTTTTTCCACTTCCATTCTCTTACAAAGCATTGCAAGAATTATAGCTTAAAAGCCTCAGACCGCGCTGAAATTGCATCAGTCCTGTCTCACGATCGCTCTGGGAGTGATACGTAGGGCTTTACATACTGCCCAGTCACATTAATGTGACCACCAGTCAGAAACCTGAATAACCACCTTTTGCAGTGCGGACGTGTTGGAAGAGTCATTGAGGTTCTGGAGGGTACTTATAATGATGTGGAGCCATGCCAACTCCAGAGCTGCGGCCAGCTGCGCTAGGTTTCTCGGTTGACGATCCATGGCGCGAACAGCCCGAATGAGCTGGTCCCACAGATTCTCAATTGCGTTTAAATCCGGAGTGTTTGGTGGCCAGAGAAGTACGGTAAATTCATCCTGGTTCTGCTGGAGCCACACACGTACACTGCGAGCTGAGTGACACTTTGCACCGTCTGCTGGTAGATGTCATCGTGCCAAGGAAAAAAAAAAAAAAAGCTATATGTAGGGGTAGACATGGTCCCCATGGATAGATGCATACTTGATACATTGTGTCTTGCAGAAAATGACGAGATCGCCCAGGGAATGCCACTAAAGCCGGCCGGAGTGCCCGTGTGGTGCTAGGCGCTACAGTCTGGAACCGAGCGACTGCTACGGTCGCAGGTTCGAACCCTGCCTCGGGCATGGATGTGTGTGATGTCCTTAGGTTAGTTAGGTTTAATTAGTTCTAAGTTCTAGGCGACTGATGACCTCAGAAGCTAAGTCGCATAGTGCTCAGAGCCAAGCCAATGCCACTAAAACCCTTTGCTTACCGAAACCCTCTGTCCTCCGTTCTGGACCCTTCCGAAGATTGTTGCAGGCTGTTTGCTTTCAGACGTTTCATGCAGTAAACGCCAGGTGCCATCTGCCCAAAAGAGCATAAAATGTGATTCATCCGAAAAGGCCACCTGTCGCCACTGACTGGACGTCCAGTTGCGGTCCTGGCGTGCAAAATCCAGCTATCGTCACCAATGAATAGCAGTCAGCATGGGTGCACGAACCAGGCACATGCTGCTGAAGCCATACGCAGCAACGTTCGCTGAACAGTCGCTGAGGAGATACTGTTGACAGTCCCTTGCTTCATCTGGGCGGTCAGTTGCTCAACAGTTCACAACTTCCGCCCGTACAGATCTTCAAAGCCGTCGTTCATCGCTGTTATCTATGACTCGCTGTGCACCACTGTTGCCAAGGTGCTAGTTTTGGAAAGCTCCATTTTTCCATGCACGCTATGCTTTAACCACAGTGGCATGCGGACAGTTTATAGACTTAGCCATTTCGGAAATGCCTCCATGCTTGGACCGAAAATCAACGATCGTGCCCTTTTGGACGTCAGATAAATCGCTCTGTTTTAGCATTATACCCTCGTCGGAGGTTCAAGTCCTCCCTCGGACATAGGTGTGTGTGCTGTCCTTAGCGTAAGTTAGTTTAAGTTAGATTAAGTAGTGCGTAAGCCTAGGGACTGATGATCTCAGCAATTTGGTCCCATAGTCCTTACCACAAATTTCCGATTTTTTTCTGCATTATAACAGCGATCATGCTGTTTCCCGCATCCCCCAGACTCGCTTTATATACCATCCACTGCCAGGGCTGCCACCTGCTGTCTGTGAGTAGTTATTGCACGCGATATCTAGCATAGGCGGTGGTCGATATTGTCTGACTGGGTCGTGTACTATTCTCCTAGACTCATCATTTAATGTCGTTTCTAGAAACTTTCTAAATAGGTTTTCATTGGATAGTTTGCGTCTGTCTTCCAGTGTCTGCCAGATCAGTCCTTTCAGCGTCTCCATCTCCCTCTCCGAGTGCGTCAAACAAATCTATGCTGTCCTTGTTTGTAAATGTTCAGTGTCTTCTGTTGGAGCTGTCTGTCAGTTCGATTTGATGCCCAGGCAGTGTGAAAGCCATTGTTGCTGACAGAGGTGGCAGCTCTGTGTACTAAATTTAATTGCGTGTTCTTTCTGCTATACTGTATAATTTCGGTATTTATAATCCTTCCTGATGGTTCACTTTGAATTGCCGGCAGAGTATTTCACCTACAATGTCTAGCAGGAACAGTCGGGTTTTACTGCTAGATAAAGCTGCGTTGATAAGATCTTTTGTGTGTGCAAGATGTGTCACAAAATGATCGCAAAAAATCAAGACCTCCATTTCGTGTCTATTGAAAGGCCAGGTATTGTGCCAAGGAGGTTATTATGGACAGCACTGGAAAAGGCTGGAGTGGATAGTGGATTAACAGAGATGGTGAAAGGGATCTACCACCAATGCAAGGCAGTTGTGGACATTGGTTGTAACATAGCGGAAAGTTTTAAAACAAGTATTTAGAAGTTGTTCTCGGTTATTGGAATACACAGTGCAGGAGTTTGGGTGTGACAGTATAGCATCAAAGCTTACATTAATTATTGTTTGCCGACGATCAAGAATTTATGTTGCGGGATAAGTATGATGCCATGTTTCAAATGAGAAAGTTAATGGTTACTTATCTTACTGGTGGAAGAGAACAAGGAGAGGATCTGAATATTGGGTTTGGCCAGGCAAGAAAAGTGGAAGTGTTCAAATATCACTACTCGATAAGACTGGTCAGTGTGACGTGGACAGATCCCACAGCATAAGTCGAGTGAGGGTGGCTATAAGATCATTGCATGTTATCTTGAAATCAGCACAAATTCCAGACGATCAAGCGAAGTGCTGTAGTTGAAAGCATTCTGACATAACGGTCAGAATGTTGGACGTTGAAAGAAACACAAAGGGAGAGAACTGAGACTGTCGAAATGGACAGGATACGGCAGAACATGAGAGCGACCTGCTTGGATCGACTGGGGAATGAATAAGTAAGAATGGAAACGGATATGCTGGAATCACTCACAGTTGGGATTGATGCTCGGTCACTGAGAGGGTACGGACTAGTCCGACAGGTGGATGAAGAACGATAGCAGCAATGTTTGCTCAACTGACCTCTGCTGGGGAGAAGGAGACGAGGGAGACCGAGGGCAACGTGGAGGTGAGCTATAGCCAAAACAGTGGAGAGGAGCGGTCTGTCGGAAGGAGTTTGGCGGGATAGGAGTTCGTGGCATCTCGGAACAGGCAACTTCTGATAAGTGGAAACGACTACACTACTGGCCATTAAAATTGCTACACCATGAAGATGATGTGCTACAGACGCGAAATTTAACCGACAGGAAGAAGATGTTGTGATACGCAAATGTGTAGTTTTCAGAGCATTCACACAAGGTTGGCGCCGGTGGCGGCACCTACAACGTGCTTCCATGAGGAAAGTTTCCAACCGACTTCTCATACACAAACAGCAGCTGACCGGCGTTGCCTGGTGAAACGTTGTTTGTGAAGCCTCGTGTAAGGAGGAGAAATGCGTACCGTCACGTTTCCGACTTTGATAAAGGTCGGATTGTAGCCTATCGCGATTGCGGTTTATCGTATCGCGACATTGCTGCACGCGTTGGTCGAGATACAATGACTGTTAGCAGAATATGGAATCTGTGGATTCGGGAAGGTAATACTGAACGCCGTGCTAGATCCCAACGGCCTCGTATCACTAGAAGTCGAGATGACATGGCTGTAACGGATCGTGCAGCCACGTCTCGATCCCTGAGTCAACAGATGGGGACGTTTGCAAGACAACAAACATCTGCACGAACAGTTCGACGTTTGCAGCAGCATGGACTATCAGCTCGGAGACCATGGCTGCGGTTACCCTTGACGCTGCATCACAGCCAGGAGCGCCTCCGATGGTGTACTCAACGACGAACCTGGGTGCACGAATGGCAAAACGTCATTTTTTCGGATGAATCCAGGTTCTGTTTACAACATCATGATGGTCGCATCCGTGTTTGGCGACATCGCGGTGAACGAACATTGGAAGCGTGTATTCGTCATCGCCATACTGGCGTATCACCCGGCGTGATGGTATGGGGTGCCATCATGATGGTCGCATCCGTGTTTGGCGACATCGCGGTGAACGCACATTGGAAGCGTGTATTCGTCATCGCCATACTGGCGTATCACCCGGCGTGATGGTATGGGGTGCCATTGGTTACACGTCTCGGTCACCTCATGTTCGCATTGACGGCACTTTGAGCAGTGGACGTTACATTTCAGATGTGTTACGACCCGTGGCTCTACCATTCATTCAATCCCTGCGAAACCCTACATTTTAGCAGGATAATGCACGACCGCATGTTGCAGGTCCTGTACGGGCCTTTCTGGATACAGAAAATGTTTGACTGCTGCCCTGGCCAGCACATTCTCCAGATCTCTCACCAATTGAAAACGTCTGGTCAATGGTGGCCGAGGAACTGGTTCGTCACAATACGCCCGTCACTACTCCTGATGAACTGTGGTATCGTGTTGAAGCTGCATGGGCAGCTGTACCTGTACACGCCATCCAAGATCTGTTTAACTCAATGCCCAGGAGTATCAAGGCCGTTATTACGGCCAGAGGTGGTTGTTCTGGGTACTGATTTCTCAGGATCTATGCACCCAAATTACGTGAAAATGTAATGACATGTCAGTTCTAGTATAATATATGTGTCCAATGAATACCGTTTATCGTCTGCATTTCTTCTTGGTGTAGCAATTTTAATGGCCAGTAGTGTATTAAAGTAAAGTAAGTACGCATATTTTTTTGAGAACGTTCAGATATTTATCAGGAGGGATTGTAGCGCTAGTAATAAGCTCAGCATCCGAAACACAAGCAGTTGACGACCGTCGTGAAAGTGGCGTTTTAGGTTCAGAAATTTTCTCGAGCAGTTCTCGCACTACGCATTTGCTTACTGGTTCGCGCAGCACAGCACGACGTAACAGGTTAGACCGTCATTGTTCGCAGCGGCCGGACGTAACACACTCGTGACGTGAAATCGACCACCTTCTACTGGTTTCATCCGATCCAGAACCAGAGAGCCCTCGTTCAGGACGTTGTGAACAACCTGGTCGTACTCAAAAGACAGCATTCGTCCTGCCGCAGCTGGATCTCTGTCTTGTCGACAAATGCGGGAGACGGCAGCAACGCTGAGCTGAGTCGCCAGAGGAGCCGCTATACAGCCACCAGGGCCGAGTAGCGCCCTGCGTGGCGGCGTGTCGCAAGTGTCCAGGCTGTGATAGCAGCACGACGCATCCTGGCGACGGCGCTGACGACACAGGGGCCGGCGCGGCCTTGACACGGCACCGTTAGCGTGGCAGGTGCCTCGGCTGGACACAACAACCACTTTCCCGCAGTTTCGCCTCCCTGCGCTTGACGATCTTCCTGTAAATTCACCGCCACCATCTTTGGGCAAGAGCACGCACTACGTTCTTAAGCGGCAGTATGTCCGTTAGATTAATCTTTATTAATCTTTTCTATAAGGGAAACCTTTCTTAACGTCAACTTTTCTCGTGAAATCTCTGGTTTCTTTTTGTAGTATGTTTTTAAATACAACATTCTGAAGCGGATTATTTGCGAAAAAAAGACAATTATCTCATGTCTACATCTACATCTATATCTACATGGTTACTCTGCAATTCACACTTAAGTGCCTGGCAGAGGGTTCATCGAACCATTTTCATACTACTTCTCTACCATTCCACTCTCCAATGGCGCGAGGAAAATGAACGCCTAAATCTTTCCGTTCGAGCTTTGATTTCTCTTATTCTATTATGATGATCATTTCTCCCTACATAGGTGGGTGTCAACAAAATATTTTCGCATTCGGAAGAGAAAGTAGGTGTTTGAAATTTCGTAAATAGATCTCACCGCAAGGAAAACCGCCTTTATTTCAGTGACTGCCATCCCAACTCGCGTATCATATCAGTGCCACTCTCAACCCTGTTGCGCGATAACATGAAATGAGCTGCCCTTCCTTGCACTCTTTCGATGTCCTCCGTCAATCCTAGCTGGTAAAGATCCCATACGGCACCAATATTCCAGCAGAGGACGGACAAGTATAATGTAGGATAGTTCTTTAGTGGGTTTGTCGCATCTTCTAAGTGTTCTGCCAACAAAGCGCAGTCTTTGTTTCGCCTTCCCCACAGTATACAGGGTGTTACAAAAAGGTACGGCCAAACTTTCAGGAAACATTCCTCACACACAAATAAAGAAAAGATGCTATGTGGACATGTGTCCGGAAACGCTTAATTTCCATGTTAGAGCTCATTTTAGTTTGTTCTTCCACCTACACTCAATGGAGCACGTTATCATGATTTCATACGTGATACTCTACCTGTGCTGCTGGAACATGTGCCTTTACTATTACGACACAACATGTGGTTCATGCACGATGGAGCTCCTGCACATTTCAGTCGAAGTATTCGTACGCTTCTCAACAACAGATTCGGTGACCGATGGATTGGTAGAGGCGGACCAGTTCCATGGCCTCCACACTCTCCTGACCTCAACCCTCTTGACTTTCATTTATGGGGGCATTTGAAAGCTCTTGTCTACGCAACCCCGGTACCAAATGTAGAGACTCTTCGTGCTCGTATTGTGGACGGCTGTGATACAATACGCCATTCTCCAGGGCTGCATCAGCGCATCAGGGATTCCATCCGACGGAGGGTGGAATGCTTGTATCCTCGCTAACGGAGGACATTTTGAACATTTCCTGTAACAAAGTGTTTGAAGTCAAGCTGATACGTTCTGTTGCTGTGTGTTTCCATTCCATGATTAATGTGATTTGAAGAGAAGTAATAAAATGAGCTCTAACATGGAAAGTAAGCGTTTCCGTACACATGTCCACATAACATATTTTCTTTCTTTGTGTGTGAGGAATGTTTCCTGAAAGTTTGGCCGTACCTTTTTGTAACACCCTGTGTATTACAAGTATACAAGTATTTCTGCCTCTTCTCCTATGACACGTTTCAAAGGAAGACTGCCCACCATGTCCCGTTCTGAACATCGACCTTGTTTGTAAGTCCGTCCTCTTCTATTGTCGTCCATCATTCCATTTCTCTTCCTACCTCTTGCTCTCATTCCTCCCACTTTTCCCTATATAGCTCTTTGTTGCAGATGTATATGTCCCGCCCAAGATTTTTTCCTCTTTCTGGTCACTTTCAATAATTTTGTTTCTTCCCCTATTTTCCTCATTATTTCTCTTTCTTCAGTCTGCCAGTCTCCTTCGCCTCAAGCATTCTACTCCACAGCCACATTTCAAAACTTTCTTCTGTCTTTTTAACTGTTCACGATTCACTGCTGTATAACACTACACCACAGACATAAAATTTAGCAAATCTATTTCCGAGCTCCATTGGTATTCTTATAGAGATTAGTAACTGCTTCACCTTTTCAAGCGCTATTTTTCGCACTGACATACTCCTCCTTTCTTCTAGACAGCTTCCTTTTTGTATCATTATACTCCTCAGGTCCAGAAAAGAATTTCGTTGCTGTTTTTTGTTTAAGATTAAGTTAACTAAAGATTGCTTATTGTTTATTGTCATCACTTTTGCCCTTCCTATATTTATCTTCATTCGTTATTCCTCACCCCATCTTGCTTTACTCTTTGACATCTGTTGTAGCTAATCTTCTGACTACGCTAGCAGTGCTCGATCATCCGAGTATTTTATAACCTTTATACTTTCTCCTCTAATTACAACGCCTCTTGCCTCCTCTATAGCCTTATCTATAATCAGTTCTTCTCCATATATGCTTCGGTAACAGCTAACAGCTACCACCTTGCGCCGGCCGCGATGGCCGAGCGGTTGTAGGCGCTACAGTCTGGAACCGAGCGACCGCTACAGTCGCAGGTTCAAATCCTGCCTCGGGCATGGATGTGTGTGATGTCCTTAGGTTAGTTAGGTTTAAGTAGGTCTAAGTTCTAGGGGACTGATGACTTTAGAAGTTAAGTCCCATAGTATTCAGAGCCATTTGAACCACCTTGCCTTACATCCCCCCTCCCTCCCCCCCCCCCCCCCAGCTCTCATATCTTCAACTCCCTCATTCCCATATACACTCATTGCTAAACTTCTATCTTTCCAGCTTATGCTAACACCTTTCAAAACTGACAGCAGTACACTCCAGCTGGCTCTATCGAATACCTTCTCCCACTCGATAAAACAAATGTACTGCACGCCTCTTTGTTCGTTTCCATCATTCTTAGTACAATCATCCTCAGCATTTCTTTTTCCTCTATACCCTTTCTGAACAGAAACTTGTCTCCCCAGTATTTTCTCCTCAATTTTTTTTCAACTTTCCTTAGTATGATTCTCGTTACTGCCTTTGCAAGCTGACTGATAGAACTAACTGTCTTAAAGTCTTTGAATTATTTGGCGTTTCACTTTTTAGATCCTGAAATGGTCTTATGTAGATCCTAAGGTGTTATTCCTGTGTTATTAATTCCGTTTATTAGCTCAGGTAATTGACTATGGATATGGACCGAAGAGTTTCAATGCTTTACGTGGTATTCTATCGTAGCTCAATGCTTTCGTTTCCAGAAACTGTTACCCGAGAGCATAGTCTAGAGGCACTAGGGATATCTCTTGCCTCCCGTGTACTATGCCAGTCGCCATGTCAGGCTGATCCGCCTTTACGGGTGCTTTTCCAATCCAAGGGCAAGAAGATGTCCTTATCCTGTGACATATTCAGTCCGTTCGTCGATACTCACTTTTGGGACAAGCACTGCCCCTTCACTTCCACGTAGAGGTCACTTCAGGACTTACCTTTTATAGAGTCTAGAACCAAATGGCTTTCCTTCGACTCTCCAGAACTTCCGGAGAAGATGTCATTTTTTATTTGATTAAAAAAATAATTACGTAATTAGCCCAAAAGTCTTTCAAATTACATAATGAAAAAGGATGTTAACAGCAGCATCATGAAGACAGCATACAACAAATGTTCAAGTGGTAGTAGGTGTGCTACGCGCATAAGCTTGTTTCCAGCAAGACAAATATCGATACGAAGAGTGTGATGGTATCTGGAGCACCGTGGACTGTCGGTGTCTGTTTTTGCGTCTTCCTTTGGCACAACAACAGTGAGAGAGGTGCTGACTCTGGACACAGAAGTGCGATCGCATCAACTTTTCAGACAAGTCCAGGTTTTCCAGGCAGTGCCACGATGGGCGTATCTGTGTGGCTCCGAAGAGAACGAACGTTAGCATATTTCATTGGTCAACGTCAAACTGTCCCAGCAGCTAGCGTGATAGTATGGGACGTCATTGGGTTCATAACTCGTCATTTTTTGGTTGGCATAGCCAGTAATTTGGGCAGAAGACGTTTCATTTGTGGGACTTAATGCCGGCAGCTGTGCCCGGCCCTCAAAATCCCCATCGCGTTATTCTTCAACAACGTAACGCAAGACCGCATGTTACCTATGCTGTTCCGACCTACCTCGATACTGAGGTTGTTCGATTGTTGTCTTGACTACCACGTATCCAAGATGTCACACCCACTTAAAACACCTGGTCATGGGTTGGCGAGAGACTGGCGTGCCACCGCTAGCCAACCACTGCGATTGACGAATTCTGGCATCGTAATGAAATGGCATGGACTGGCCTATCCGCATATTTCATCCTAGCTCCATTCTAGTCTTTCCCCAGCTGCGTTGGAGCCACTGTCCCTGTCAAAGGTGCCAGATCTGTGTACTTCATGTTGCACCCTGTATCACCTACAAATTTAATCGAGTGCTCTTCTAACTATACTGTACTAGTGAACCTGGCAATGCTGCACATTTGCAAAACATGCGTGTATATATGGAAACTAGATGTACATCCTAATCTCCTTCTACCCCTCTCTCTGCCGATCTCTCTTTCACCCCTCTTGGTCCATGTGCTTCTCCTCCCCCCCCCCCCTCTTTGTCCATCACCTTCTCTGTCTACCTCCTCCCGCCTCTCACTCTCTCCATACCCCGCTCTCACCACTCTTTGTTCATTACCTCCTTCCCCTCAGTATGTCCATCCCCTCCACCCCTCTCTGTATATCTTCTCCTCCCCCCTCTCTCTGATCCCGAACCTCGTTTATATTTATTGCAAATTCGCATTCCAGAGTACTATTCTAACCATAAACCGATAAGCCATATACACAACTTTTCTGTTTTCTTCGAGTAGGAGGAAGAAAACAATTACTCACTGTTTTGCATAAAAATTTTTAAAAATATATATAACGAGGAAGAACATACAGGGTGAAAAAAAAATGTCGCACTTGGCTGTCAGCGTGCCATTGATTCCGTATTTCTCGATTTCCAAATGGCTTTTGACACTGTACCACACAAGCATCTTGTTGTGATATGGAATATTGTCTCAGTTACGTACTGGATTCGTGATTTCCTGTCAAAGAGGTCACAGTTCACAGTAAATGACGGAAAGTCATCGAGTACAGCAGAAGTGAATTCTGGCGTTGCCCAAGGTAGTGTTATAGGCCTTCTGCTGTTCCTTATCTATATAACCGATTTAGGAGATAATCTGAGCATCGTCTTACGTTGTTTGCAGATGATACCGTCTGTCATTCATCGACTAGTAAAGTCATCAGAAGACCAGAAAAATTGCAAAACGATTTAAAAAAGTTATCTGTATGGTACGAAGTGGACGATTAACCCTAAATAACAAAAAGTGTGAGGTCATTAACATGAGTGCTAAAAGGAATCCGTTAAAGTTCGGTTACACGATAAATCGCAAATTTTGATAAAGTGTCCCCTTTATATATTACAGATACATTTATATATTTAAAATATATAGCCTACGTCCGCCTGAAAATATGAAGTAAATCGGTCAAGAACTTTTCGACTTTTTGGTAACAACCTTTCCCCTTTATACTTTACATATATATTTGTATACTGTATACATTAAAAACATATTGTAAATCCGAATGTTATTAGAATATCCTGTAAAAATCTGCAGTAAATTGGTCAAGATCTTTTCGAGATTTTTGGTAACAACTCTCCCCTTTGCATACTACATATACATCCATATATAACGAATATTAAAAATATATGCAAACTTCCAGCACGCTGGAGTAGCTTGGGTCAGCAACTTCTGTTAATCAGTAGAACGGAAAACATGTCCAAGTTGCAAATTTTTATTTTTTATTCATTCGATGACTAGTTTCAGGCCAAAGCCCCTTTTCAAATCATCACAACAAAGCCAAAAATGGCTTTTTCGAAGATGTCAAAAATGTGCCATGAACATTTACAGTGCATACAGGTACAAAAGTCACCTGTATGCACTGTAAATTTTCATTACACATTTTTGACATCTTCAGAAATGCTGTTTTCTGCTTTGTTATGACGATCTGAGAATAGGACTCGGCCTAAAACTAGTCATCAAACTAATAAACAGAAAAATTTACAACCGGGAATGGTTTTCCGTTTTACTACAAAATATGTGTCCTATATCTGTCTCATTGTTTATCAGAGTATCATGTAAAAATCTGAAGTAGATTGGCAAAGAACTTTTCGATATTTTTGGTAACGTTTCCCCTTTATATATTACATATACATATTAGAAATTACATATTTAAAAATATATATAACCTACATCCGTCGAATGCTCGTTAGGTATCATGCAAAAATTTGAAATAAGTTGGTCAAGAACTTCCCGAGGTTTTCGTAATGTTTCTGCTTTATACACTCCTGGAAATGGAAAAAGAAAACACATTGACACCAGTGTGTCAGACCCACCATACTTGCTCCGGACACTGCGAGAGGGCTGTACAAGCAATGATCACACGCACGGCACAGCGGACACACCAGGAACCGCGGTGTTGGCCGTCGAATGGCGCTAGCTGCGCAGCATTTGTGCACGCCGCCGTCAGGGTCAGCCAGTTTGCCGTGGCATACGGAGCTCCATCGCAGTCTTTAACACTGGTAGCATGCCGCGACAGCGTGGACGTGAACCGTATGTGCAGTTGACGGACTTTGAGCGAGGGCGTATAGTGGGCATGCGGGAGGCCGGGTGGACGTACCGCCGAATTGCTCAACACGTGGGGCGTGAGGTCTCCACAGTACATCGATGTTGTCGCCAGTGGTCGGCGGAAGGTGCACGTGCCCGTCGACCTGGGACCGGACCGCAGCGACGCACGGATGCACGCCAAGACCGTAGGATCCTACGCAGTGCCGTAGGGGACCGCACCGCCACTTCCCAGCAAATTAGGGACACTGTTGCTCCTGGGGTATCGGCGAGGACCATTCGCAACCGTCTCCATGAAGCTGGGCTACGGTCCCGCACACCGTTAGGCCGTCTTCCGCTCACGCCCCAACATCGTGCAGCCCGCCTCCAGTGGTGTCGCGACAGGCGTGAATGGAGGGACGAATGGAGACGTGTCGTCTTCAGCGATGAGAGTCGCTTCTGCCTTGGTGCCAATGATGGTCGTATGCGTGTTTGGCGCCGTGCAGGTGAGCGCCACAATCAGGACTGCATACGACCGAGGCACACAGGGCCAACACCCGGCATCATGGTGTGGGGAGCGATCTCCTACACTGGCCGTACACCACTGGTGATCGTCGAGGGGACACTGAATAGTGCACGGTACATCCAAACCGTCATCGAACCCATCGTTCTACCATTCCTAGACCGGCAAGGGAACTTGCTGTTCCAACAGGACAATGCACGTCCGCGTGTATCCCGTGCCACCCAACGTGCTCTAGAAGGTGTAAGTCAACTACCCTGGCCAGCAAGATCTCCGGATCTGTCCCCCATTGAGCATGTTTGGGACTGGATGAAGCGTCGTCTCACGCGGTCTGCACGTCCAGCACGAACGCTGGTCCAACTGAGGCGCCAGGTGGAAATGGCATGGCAAGCCGTTCCACAGGACTACATCCAGCATCTCTACGATCGTCTCCATGGGAGAATAGCAGCCTGCATTGCTGCGAAAGGTGGATATACACTGTACTAGTGCCGACATTGTGCATGCTCTGTTGCCTGTGTCTATGTGCCTGTGGTTCTGTCAGTGTGATCATGTGATGTATCTGACCCCAGGAATGTGTCAATAAAGTTTCCCCTTCCTGGGACAATGAATTCACGGTGTTCTTATTTCAATTTCCAGGAGTGTATATTATAAAGTATATAATCTATGTCAGTCCCAATGTTCAATAGAGTATTACATAAAAATTCGAAGTAAATCAGTGAAGAACTTCTCGAGATTTTTATGAAAATGTTTCCCCTTTATATATTACATATATACTTGTATAAACAAAAATATAGTCTATGTCTACCTGAATGTTCATTAGAGTTACACGTAAAAGTTTGAAGTAAATTGGTCAAGAACTTATTGATATTTTTGGAAACAATTTTTTCTCATTGTATATTACAAATATATTTATATATTGTATATTAAAAGATACATAGCCTCTGTCTGTCACATTGTTTATTAGACTACTGTCTAGCAGTTGAAGTAAATCAGTACAGAACTTTTCGAGAGTTTTGCTAACTGGTTCCTCTTTATATGTTGGCTTGAAGATGAACCTTTCCAAAACAAAAGTAATGTCCAACAAATGGGTCCCAGCTGGAGATGTGAAAGTCAAGGACAGTCTATTAGAAGAGGTCAGTGAATATACCTTGGCCAGATTACAAGTATGAAAGGAGACATAAGGCCAGAAATCTATCGACGCTTGGTTGCCAAGAATTCAACAGTATTCAGATCAAAAATGCCGGTAAAACTGAAGAAAGCAGTATTTGATCAATGCATTCTTCCTGTGATGACGTATGTCATCGAGACATGGACACTGAACTCATTTACAAAAGGGAAACTTAGGACAGCACAGAGAGCCATGGAGAGATCAATGCTGGGCTATACAAGAAAGGATAGGAAAAGGGCAGATGACATCCCGTCTGTGACGAAGGTTAACGACATCTTAGAGACAGTAGGTTCCTTGAAATGGCAGTGGGCTGGCCACATCGCAAGAAGAAGAGACAACAGATGAACGAAGCTAGTACTGGAGTCCTATAGAGCACCGGAGGCCTAGAGGAAGACCACCAGACAGATGGGACAAAGACATCAAGAAGATCGATGGTAACACCTGGCAGAGAACTGCCCAAGACTGTCCCACTTGGAGAAGACTGCTGAAAGACTACCTGAATCCACGACTCGAAGAGGCCACATCATTTAATGACTGAATTGGCTGATGATGATGATGATGATGATGATGATGATGATGATGATGATGATATATACCACATAAATTAAAAATATGTAGCCTGTGTTTATTTCATTAGAAGGTTTATTTGCGTTTCGAATAAAAATCTGAAGTAAATTGGCAAGAACTTTTCGAGATTTTTGCTAACAACATTACCCCTTAATATAGTATATACTTAATACCACACATTATATAGTATGTACCATACGTTTGTCCCCTCAGTTATTAAAGTATCATGTAAAAATCTGAACAAAAATAGTGAAAACATTTTCAGGGTTTTTGCTAACAATCTTTCCCACTTGTATATTATGCATATACTTATATACCATATACATTAAAATGTGTAGTATATCCATCCTAATATTCATTAGAGTATTGTGTAAATATTTGAAATAAGTCAGTCAAGATCTTTTCAAGATTTTTGACAACAACTTTGCCCCTTTATACACATATAAATCAGTCAAGAACTTTTTAAGATTTTTGGTGACAACTTTGCCCATATGTAAAGGGGCAAAATGTTTCAGATCAAAGTTGTAGGTGACAAAGAGGGTCAAGCATTGCAGGTAATTGGTGTAAGAGGTCCGAGCAGATGTAATTTTATGTAAGAGGTCCGAGCAATTGTAATTTCGATGTATTGCTCGTGCGCTGCCTGCAGTAGACAAGGTATAAGAGAATCTCTGACCAGAGAGCAGTGTTGACTGCAGTACGACCTGTGTAGCTGTAGCAGTAAGTTTTTGCTAGTCTGCGCTTGTCTGGTCTCCAGTCTGCTCTGATCTGGAATAATGTATCGTGTTCGCTGGGCCGGTCGCGGTGCAGCGATGCCGGAGCCTGAGTATTATTGTATAAGGTAAAAAGCAGCCTCGCGCATATCTAGTAATGTATCTGAACTCCCATGTAAATGTTTTAAAAAAAATGTCCTAATACTAATCTTTGTGATATAAAGAAATTTTTAACAAGCATTCATTTCAATTTAAAGAATTTACTAATTTCTCCAATCCATGATCATTCCGATTGTTGCAAAAGAAAAATCAGTTGCTTCCTTTCATAAATGACAAATCTATCGGCCAGCATTGCACAGAGCTGTGTCGGAAAAATTTATTGCAAGAGCAGATATTTGGCGACTTTATTGAGGTAAGAATTTTTCCTTTTTTTATTCATAATGATCTTACAGGGCCGTGACGCAGCACTGCTGTCGTCCAAAGTTTACCAGGTTACTGAATTAATTTTTTATTATGAGGTTTAAGAATTTTTCTGTTTCGAGCTTACATTAAATGAGAAAAGAATTTTGTGGGTACATTAAATGTGAATGCATTTCTGTACGGAGGTTATAAATGGGAACCGATTTTGTTCTGGGGTTGCACTAAAATTAGAATCATACTCATATTATTATTATTATTATTATTTATTTTGTGGGGAGGTTACATATTTATACTATTTTGTGGGGAGGTTACACTTGGCGACAACCGGCCAGGATCGTATTTCTTTGTGAATCTCTGAGACGTAGTCATATATCTGCTCTTATTTACTTAAATGTAATTTGCATCTAGCGCAACGCATTTACTGATTTGTCACTTTTTCTTTCACAGATCATCGGCAATTTATTGCTCATTGTTGTAATTGTGTTTGTTCCATTTTTTCTGCATTGTCGTTGTTTCATTTTTGTGCTTAATTTTGATTTGTGAAAAATGCCGCGAAAAACTATTAACAGTACATCGCGATGTGCAATGAGTGAAATAGCCGACTCGAATAGTTTGACAGATAATACTAGTGACACTCAGTCTAATAGTGATAATGTACTAATTACAGATAATCAGTGCGTGCCGATCACTTATATTGATTTTGATCCTAATGATGAACAAACAAATTCAATTATGTCCACAGTAAATGTAACAATTGGTGACGCGGCACGTTCCGATACAATGAACACTGCACAGTTTGACACACCCGGTTTGCAAAATTTGAATTGTGAACAGATAAATTTTTCTCACGAAGATGAACAATGTAGTCAAAATACGTCAGATTTATTTGATTCCAAGGTAGTAACCCACAGTGCACACCCGATTGGCAAACCTTTTCGAGAATCACAGAATGACCAAATGGTTACACAAAACGTGACAATTGCAGGTACGCCATCAAACAGCACAGAGAATAGAGTAGGTAATATTGGCATGGATCAAGTTATGGCATTATTGCTACAACTTAATGAAAATCTCAAACAACAACTTAATAAAAATAATGTAAATGTCAAACAACTAAATGAAAAACTAGATAACCATTGCAAACAACTTAATGAAAGTTTCAAACAGCGGAATGAAAAATTCGACAACCATTTCAAACAACTTAAAGAAAAACTAGAGAACAATTCCAAACAGTTGAATGAAAGTTTCAAACAGTCGAATGAAAAACACGACAACCTTAACGAACAGAACAAACAACTTAGTGAACAGATTACAGCCGTTACCGTGCAACGTCATGATACTAAAGAACAATTACGTGAGGAAATTACGGGTTGTGCTAGGAACAGTAGTGAAGAAATTAGATCTGTTGCACAAGAATTAAGTAATACACATGCAGCCACAACCAAATTACTTAGAGATGAAAATAGTGCAGTCACTGAACAATGTTCTGAAAAAGCAACACAGTTACGCGACGAGTTTAAATTGATGTCAGCAGAAGTTTCACGCACTCTGGATACGGAAGTCGATAAGAAATTTGAACAACAGATCAGCCAAATTGACGAACGTTTTAAAGTGACAGAAATGAAAAATATTTCAGTCACTAACACGTCACAGCATACGCCACGTTCCGAACTTTTGTCACACTCACACAGCCAGTATAACTTAAGTAATTTACAGAGACCACACGACTTAGAATCCGAAGAGACACAGACAAACAGATTCTCATTCAATCCTGAACCTGTTCAGACATTCAGAGACGATAACGTTGATTATAAGCAATTTTTATCCGTAAAAAAAATCTAAGGTGTTTAATAATGACATAACACAGATTGACGCTTTGGACTGGATACGACAATTTATTTGCTTTTGTATTTTCATCAGCTTGGCCTGTAATGCAGAAACTAGCATTGAACTGGATACAACAATTTGCTTTCGAATTTTCGCCGGCATTGCCTGTAATGCAGAAACTAAAATTTATTTGCAGCGCGTAAGAGACCTCAGGGGATTCATTACACTTCAATGAATATGTGCCGTAGCGTGCACAGGGCCCCGAGCCGTAGTAGTGCTGTTTCAACTTTAGTTTTCTGCACTGCTGCCTTCTCTTCTACTATCTTTTATATCTATCAAAACAGCTCTTAAACTATCGATCTATCTAGGATTAGAAATGTGTAAAGAAAACCTGATATGACAAATTTTACCGAAAGTGACAGTTTTCTTTAGACACTCCCGAAATGACAAATACCGCCGTAATTTTAATAACAAACAAAATTTTAATCATAAGTATGTACAAAATTTTCAGCAACAGCAAACGCATTTTGGTAACAATAGAGGTTTTTTCCCCACAACAGCAACAAAACCAGCCAGTTAGCATACCTAATCAACAATGGAGTCCGCAAGTAAACCAAGCTTTAATGTTTCGCCGCCTACACGTATAGCGTCGGCCACACCAAATAGTAACGCACAGCAACAAGGAAATCAGTACGTACAGAAAACACAACATTTCAACTCATATCGCAATGCACCGTATAGAAATGACTATCATGACAGACGTAAAAGTAATGAGCACAATTTTCAGCGTACGTTTAATAACAGTCGGTCTTACCAGCAACAAAATCAACCGCAACGACAGATTATCATGAATGAACCAGACAGTAGATATCATCCCGAACGTAATATGTCAGGACGAAACGGCAGAACAGTACAAATAGTGGAAATGCCACAGCATCCTACCGAAAATAATAGCACGTCAGATAGAATTTGACTAGATACAGTACAGGTTGCATCTTCCAGCAACGCAAGCAATACTTTTGACACGCAGAATCTTGTTCACGAAAATGTTATTACTTTTGACATCCGAGACACTCTTTTGCAGGAAAGACCAGTTATTCAAAAAACCATTTCACACCCTGTCATTGAAGTAAAGATTGGATCATCCAAATTTTCAGCAGTAATCGATTCTGGATCACCTATGTCAGTTATAAATGAGGAAACTTTCAACGATTGTAACAAAGAGAATACCTATCCTACGTTACCATTATGCAAAACTAAAGTAAAAGGAGCAGTATCTGGTAAAGGAGTAGATGTAAAATTACAGACACACTTATCATTTTGTATTGCAGGTCATACGTTTCATTCAAATTTTTGGATTGTTCCCTTATTGACAACAGACGTAATTTTAGGTACGAATTTTCTGGTACAGCATGACGCAGTTATTGACTTTCAAAACTCCTATTTAATGTTAAAGGATGAAAATGTACAACTGGCTTTAGAATTTCAGCACTCTTTATCTGCAGAAGAACAAACAATTAATCGTACAGAGGTCATTTCTGCATCACGTAACATAGACGGTCATTCCACATTGTTTACAGATACGTACGTACATAACTATAATACTCCAGACGAAGCCGCCTATGACATTATACAGATGATTTCTGATAAAGTTAAACAGAGCAGTGCAAATACAGACGACGAACGCACGCAACTATGCAAAATTCTTTTACAGCAAGCTCCAGTTTTTGACAACGTCCCTGGTACTATGTCCGGTTTTATGTATGAATTTCAAGTTAAACAGCACGACACGTTTAAAGCCAAACATTATACCATTCCGTATATTCACAGAGAACAAGTTAAGAAAGAATTGCAAGCTATGCTTGACCAAGGAATTATTGAACCGGCAGTTAGTCCGTACATAAACCCACTCCATATTGTTAAGAAAAAGGATGGTTCACTTCGTCTCGTACTTGATTCGCGTCACATTAATGACATCATTATTAATGAAACAGATCGCCCACAGACACTAGAAGAACTTCTACAGAAATTTCATGGTACTGCATTTATTCCACATTAGATTTGAAATCTGGATTTTGGCAAATTCAGCTCCATCCGGACTGCAGAAAGTACGCGGCTTTTCTCTGTTTTGGTGACTGTTATCAATTTTGTAAATTACCGTTCGGTTTAACTTTTTCTTCAGCAGCATTTATTCACGGATTGAATACTATACTTCCGACAGAATTAAAAGACAGAATCACAACGTATGTAGACGACATTCTTATTGCAGAAGCTAACTGGTCTGAACACAATCTGATTCTTGAACAACTGTTACGAACTTTTCATGCACAAGGACTCACAGTTAATCTCAGTAAATCGCACTTTGACAAAACTTCTATAAAATTTCTTGGACATAAAATTTCAGCAGAAGGCATTGCGCCTGACCCGGAAAAACTTCAAGCTTTACGTGACATTACTGTTCCTACGACGAAGAAACAACTACGCAGCTTTTTGGGTTTAATTAACTTTCTCCGTAAATTTATTCCTTACTCTGCTTTAGACGCCCCTAGATTATGTCAATTGACACGTAAAAACACTATTTGGTCTTGGGATAGCCAAGCACATTCTGAATTTGTCAATCTGAAACAAGCTTTGTTGAATGCACCACTTTTATCACATCCAGATCTTACCAGAAATTTTTCCATTGCCACCGACTGTTCTAACACCGCTTTAGGCGTACACATTTTTCAGGAAATTGAAGAAGATGTTACTACAGTAATTAAAAACATCGCCTTTGCGGGTCGCATTGTGTCACCTGCTGAAGGCAATTATTCTGTCACTTACGAGATTTCGGCATTTTCTTTATGGAAGACATACGACCGTTTACACAGATCATAGAGCTATACAGATTTACTTTCCGCTAAATTTACACACGACAGATTAAGCAGATGGAAACTTTATTTACAGGAATTTAATTTTTCAATTGTTCACATTCCCGGCACACAAAATATTGTAGCAGACGCACTATCCCGTTCTCTCAGCAACAATCAGCAAGACATCGCAACCAACTTCTGCCAAGCAAATTTCAGCGTCATGTATATTCAACAAGTTGCATTTGAAAATTTCATTTCGTCGTCATTACAAGACATAGCACAAGAGCAGAATAAAGACAACGTATGGAAAGAAATTAAACACCTTTGGCAAGATAGGAATAATGTTACCATTAGAAACCATTACACTGTACGCAATAATATTCTGTTTCGCCGCTCTCACCCTGACAGCAACAATTGGTTACTATGTATTCCTGACGAGCTTGTTAACAAATTAATTTGGTATACTCATTTAAATTACGCGCATTACGGAGCCAGAAAATGTTTTCTTATACTGAGACATAACTGTTATTTTGCCAACATGGAGAAACGTATTCGACGAGTTTTAGCGTCATGTAAAATCTGCCAGAAAGCTAAGTTATACACGACTTCACATATTCCACCGTTACATCCCGTTGTACCTGTTAAATTGAGACTCATGGCCGCTGTAGACATTTTTGGTCCGATTCCCAGAACTAATAGAGGTTTTTGCTACATCTTTGTCGCTGTTGAACTCACTACAAAATTTGTTACCTTCACTCCGTTACGCAAAGCTACTGCTAAATCTGTTTCGAAAGCATTTATAAAACATTTTTTATTCCATGTAGGGCATGTATTGAAAGTAATTTCCGACAATGGATCACAGTTTCGATCTGCTATATGGACACGTATGTTACGAGCTAGAAACATTTCTCCGATCTATATATCCAAGTATCATGCTTCTTCGAACCCTTGTGAACGACTAATGAAAGAAACTAGTAAACTATGTAGAATATACTGCCATAAAAGACATATTGATTGGGACACACACATACTCTCATTCCAGGATATAATTAATTCCATACCAAATGAATCTACTATGCTATCTCCGACTGTTATATTAAAAAATGTTGAACCACCTAACAAAATTAAAGAATTAGTAACCTTTCCTACATCTCGTCGACTACGACACCATGAAAATATTTGACATTGCGCTGAACAACATCAAACGTGCCGCAGAGCGCCGGAGAAGACAGCAAAAACAGGTTTATACACGCCGTGACTTTCACATTGGACAGAAGATATTAGTACGCACACATTATTTATCCAACAGAGGAAGAGTAGATATAGTAAATTTGAGCTTCTATACGCAGGTCCATATCGAATTCGCAGTATTCCTCGACCCCAATGTAGTACACGTCGAAACTTTGAGAACCAGAAAAAGCAAGGGCAATCACCATGTCTCCAATATTAAACCCTTTATTGTATGAACATACTTTATGATTTATCACACTGTAATGCCATTTTCTGATTTTTATATGACCAATGATGCAATCATATTTATGTGACTCCATACTGATGATTATTATATTTTTTTCTTGGCAAGTGCCCGGCAAGGTAAGGTTAGCAGGTCGCTTTTCTTGTCGTTACACATCGGACCGTGCACATTTTTCCAGATAAACTTACATATCTTATGACCAATTATGCAATTCTATCTAGTGACATATTAATTTTATCAAATTCTTTCTCCATTAAAGTCTTCAACTCTCGCCTCTATCAACTACACAACATACAAGCTGAACACAAAGTAAGTCATTTCTTGTCATTATATATCAGACCATGCACATTTTCCATTTTTCGTGTATGTATGATTGTTTTCCTGTTTTGTTTGTATGTACTACGAAATCTTTAAGATATAACAAACACCAGTTGAATTTGACATTTTGCCTTATTAAATCTCAACATTGTGACTATTATACATTTCTTTTGCTACTACATTATGATACTCTGTGTAAAGTTTTGCACCTGAACACTGTCTATGTTTTTGACATAATACGTTTTCTGTCATGCTATGCTGTATGCTTAATTATATCACTAGAAACCAGTTTTTATTTAATGGGTATATGATTTAAATGCAAGATATTAATCCTTATTCATAATTTTCAGAAAGCAATAACGTGTAAAAGAAATAAATTAAACAAACCACTGTGGATTACTATGAAATGGGAATTTCACCTTCGGAATGAACGAAAGAAGATGCAATACCTCGTCAGGAAGAGTAAATGGATCAGAATTAACAAACATTAACACGAATATACTATACACATCGTATGATAGCAGTCTTCACTAATTATTTTTCTTTCAAAATACGAGGCGATTGATGCAGGCTGTCAGACAGAACTACACATCTTAGTTTTAGTGATGAAATATGCTAGAAATAAGAAACTCTATACTATGAATAGTTGTATGAAGTAAATGGTAATATGAATAATGAATAATGAAGTGTCTTTTTTGCAGATGATAATGAATGGTGATGAATAGTTATATGAAGAATATGCTAATATGAATAATGAAGTTTTTCTTTGCAGGTGATGATAGTAATGAAGTTATGGTAATATGAATAATGAAGGTTTTCTTTGCAGATGAGAATAATGATGAAGTTTATATATTTACTGTTAGTTAAGAAATGCTATGTAGTTATTTAAGTATTTGTTGCGGTTCGTTTTGATTGTATGTCTTATGTCGCATGGTATAATGACTGAATGTTTTGGAAAGGGCAGATAGAGTACATACATATTGAGTACACGTTTCATTACCTGTTAATTCGAAGTTCACTACTTTTCAGCATAATATGCGTTTCTTCTTTCAGCTTAATAATTCATTTTGTATTTTTTTTCCAGGAGAAGCTATTCATGAAATTAATGTGCTATAAGCAGTTAGTTATTAAACCTGTTCTAGTACTTGCATTTTTTTTACCCATTTGTGTGTGTCATTTATGAATGTGATCACATATACTCTACTTGTTTCATAACCTTGCTACAGCTGACTCATGACGAATGACGTTACTAATCCTTATTTGCAGCAATAAGTCAAAAGCAAATATTTTTATGCCCCAGCAATTAATTATCGATCCCAACGCAATGCATTGCTGGCACAAAAAAATGTATTACCAGTCCCAAATAATGCTACCAGTTTAAGAGAGTTCTGAGTAATACTGAATGATGTTTTCTAACCACAGACCTTGAGTAATAGTTACAGTGTGTTACATTTTAAACATGTCCTATGTCACTTGAATGATGACTTCTGAGTAATACTGAATGATTTTTTGTAACAATGTATAAATGTTATGCCAATAATTTCTGTGAATAATATTTTTGTTATACTCTATCAATGCTATGCCAATAATTAACTCTCATTTTGAATGATGACTTCTGAATAATACTGAATAATGTTTTATAAAACTATATGAATACCTTATAACTGGCCAATGAATGCCACTGTTTCTTATATTTTAAATTTGTCTGATGTCACTTACATGATATTATATATGAATACCAGTAGCTTGATGCTACACTTATTAACTCCTGTTTTGAATGATGACTTCTGAATTACGCATAAAAATGGTTTGTAACTGGCCAATGAGTGCCAATGATTATTTTTAAATATGTCGTATGTCACTTGAATGATGACAAATGTTTTGTAATATTCAATACTTGCTATATGTTTAGTAACTGGCCAATGAATGCCACTGTTTCTTATATTTTAAATTTGTCTCATGTCACTTACATGCTATTATATGTGAATACCAGTAGCTTGATGCTACACTCATTAGCTCCTGTTTTGAATGATGATTTCTGATGGTTTGTAACTGGCGAATGAGTGCCAATGATTACTATAACTAGATGAATTGTGTAAATGGTATGCCATTAATTAACTCTTGCTTTGAATGATCACTTTTGAATACTGCATAAAAATGGTTTGTAACTGGCCAATGAGTGTCAATGTTCACTGCAATCAGATGACTTATGAATAATATTCTGTAATACTCCATACATAGTACAGAAATATTTAGTAACTAGGCAATGAATGCCACCAATTACTCAAATCGGTTGATAGACTAGTGTAATTCTCAATGATGACTAGCATACGACTTAATGCCCTTCACATTCTGACCTAATTACCAGAAATTACTGCAATATCCGTTTGTCCTGTCCATCCTCATGATCATGGAACACTATACTTGGTTTTTGCACTAATTCTACGTTGGTGAAAGAGTATGGATTCTGCAAGAGTGTGGTGTTGACACATCATGCTGTCCACCACCTTGAGCGATGGAGATGTTATTATGGTCCCACTGTGTGGTGTACCTAATGTACTACCAAATTGGTAACATTGAATATTAATACGACATTTCAGTGTCTTGGCTGCACTGATTAATACTTCAGGGAAGAGAACTTCAGATTGTCTCACTTGGTGTTGTGCTTCTGTAGAAAGATATGGACTTTCAGTGCAGCTACGTGCAACCTACTGTGCTACAACCATGATGCAATCCTTCCCTTTCCTATCCTAGTTCTTGTAAAATGGTAAAAAATATATACATTGCGTGTGCACTTTATGTCATTTGTTAATATGATTTGTATTCATTGCGTATACATTTTGTCATTGCTTGATATGTTCTGTACTACAGCGTGTATGCACTTTATGTCATTTGTTAATATGATTTGTACTCATTGCGTATACATTTTGTCATTGCTTGATATGTTCTGTACTACAATGCGTGTGCACTTTATGTCATTTGTTAATATGATTTGTACTCTTTGCGTATACATTTTGTCATTGCTTGATATGATCTGTACTCAGTGCATGTGCACTCTATTTCATTTTATGTTCTGCACTTATATATATATATATGTATATACTCTGTGACTGTAAACTTAGTTAATTAAGAAAAATTTGTTCCTCATGGCAAGTCCAATTGACTCACCATCGCTGCCAAATGTTTGCCCCCGCAGTGGAGGGTTATGTAAGAGTTCTGAGCAGATGTAATTTCATGTAAGAGGTCCGAGCAGATGTAATTTCATGTAAGAGGTCCGAGCAGATGTAATTTCGATGTATTGCTCGTGCGCTGCCTGCAGTAGACAAGGTATAAGAGAATCTCTGACCAGAGAGCAGTGTTGACTGCAGTACGAACTGTGTAGCTGTAGCAGTAAGGTTTTGCTAGTCTGCGCTTGTCTGGACTCCAGTCTGCTCTGGTCTGGAATAATGTATCGTGTACGCTGGGCCGGTCGCGGTGCAGCGATGCCGGAGCCTGAGTATTATTGTATAAGGTAAAAAGCAGCCTCGCGCATATCTAGTAATGTATCTGAACTCCCATGTAAATGTTTTAAAAAAAAATGTCCTAATACTAATCTTTGTGATATAAAGTAATTTTTAACAAGCATTCATTTCAATTTAAAGAATTTACTAATTTCTCCAATCCATGATCATTCCGATTGTTGCAAAAGAAAAATCAGTTGCTTCCTTTCATAAATGACAAATCTATCGGCCAGCATTGCACAGAGCTGTGTCGGAAAAATTTATTGCAAGAGCAGATATTTGGCGACTTTATTGAGGTAAGAATTTTTCCTTTTTTTATTCATAATGATCTTACAGGGCCGTGACGCAGCACTGCTGTCGTCCAAAGTTTACCAGGTTACTGAATTAATTTTTTATTATGAGGTTTAAGAATTTTTCTGTTTCGAGCTTACATTAAATGAGAAAAGAATTTTGTGGGTACATTAAATGTGAATGCATTTCTGTACGGAGGTTATAAATGGGAACCGATTTTGTTCTGGGGTTGCACTAAAATTAGAATCATACTCATATTATTATTATTATTATTATTATTATTATTATTTATTTTGTGGGAAGGTTACATATTTATACTATTTTGTGGGGAGGTTACATTGGCACGACCTTAAACGTGATTTTCTAGGTGATTTGGATCTTAAATTGATTTTCTTAAATGGGAACTCTAATATTTGGGCAACATTCACATATAAAATGATACGTTATTCACGGTCATGGAAAGGTTCAGCCAGGGTCAAATAAGTAAATATGTTTTTAGTTCTAGTAGGTATTGACTCAGACTGGAGAAGAGATACAGCAAAATACAATGTTTGACGCCTATTGGAAGGGGCTACAAGGGGTCACGTATCATTATCAACAACCATGATTTTAAAGGTAATTATTGATGGTTATTCGAAGACTGAGTTTTGTTTCATGAAAACCACTGTTTGTGGCGAATTTGGAAAGAGAAAACAGAGATTTGACATTTAAGTTTTAATTCAGGTGTTTATTGGCAAAAATAAATACATCACAGTGTACTGGAACGCACTGCTCGTTTAAGGTTGCCTGGGAGTGGAAGGACCAGGCCAAACAAGGGTTAAACATCATTTGTATCAAGATTTTTATTTTATGAACACTTCTCAGCAAAAATATCCTTACGACTAAGGCCAATGGGACCTTAACATATCAAGACAAAAATGTTCAGTTAGATGACATTAAGAACAACTACTGATAATCTATGAACAATATTATCCTATATTTCAATGACATTAAATAACAAAAGGTTATAGCGTTAAATCAAATACATGCTTCCACTTCTCCAAAAGCCATTCATGGAAACATGAATTATGAAAATTCATATTTACAACACATTTTACACACTTTCCAAAAATATACAAATCGTGCGTGCCATAATTTTGAAATATTTACAGCAATTTTCAATAAGAGAAGCACGATAAAATTTCACTAATTGAAGTTACATAACAATTTCTTCAAAGGTTCTAAGAAACAGTGTTCAAATAGGTAGGCCACAAACATCCTTAGAAAGTGGTTCCCTAAAATACAAGAAGTAAGTCGGGATTACCTAAAAAGGAGTTCACTAAAAGGAAACAAAACAATTAAAGCTGCTTGTTGTGTAATCACCACGTGACGGGCAATGTGGTCCAGAGGAATGGTCCCGAAAATACTTAGGGCAGGCCCGATATGCTGCTCATCACACTCCTTTCCAAGCAACCAGTGAGAACATGCTCTAAGGCACAAACATGCAATGGTAGCCTGATGAACAGAAAAGTAATTTATAAGTAACATGACTAAAACTTAAGTAATCAGATTATACGCTGCAGCGTAGACAAAACATTTGTGAAAAGTCGCTAAAGATACACAACTGGCCATTAAAATTGCTAAACCAAGAAGAAATGCAGACGATAAACAGGTATTCATTGGTCAAATATATTATACTAGAACTGACATGTGATTACATTTTCACGTAATTTGGGTGCATAGATCCTGAGAAATCAGTACCCAGAACAACCACCTCTGGCCGTAATAACGGCCTTGATACTCCTGGGCATTGAGTCAAACAGATCTTGGATGGCGTGTACAGGTACAGCTGCCCGTGCAGCTTCAACACGATACTACAGCTCATCAAGAGTAGTGACTGGAGTATTGTGACGAGCCAGTTGCTCGGCCACCATTGACCAGACGTTTTCAATTGGTGAGAGATCTGGAGAATGTGCTGGACAGGGCAGCAGTCGAACATTTTCTGTATCCAGAAAGGCCCGTACAGGACCTGCAACATGCGGTCGTGCATTATCCTGCTCAAAAGTAGGGTTTCGCAGGGATCCAATGAAGGGTAGAGCCACGGGTCGTAACACATCTGAAATGTAACATCCACTGTTCAAAGTGCCGTCAATGCGAACAGGAAGTGACCGAGACGTGTAACCAATGGCACCCCATACCATCACGCCGGATGATACGCCAGTATGGAGATGACGAATACACGCTTCCAATGTACGTTCACCGCGATGTCGCCAAACACGGATGCGACCATCATGATGCTGTAAACAGAACCTGGATTCATCCGAAAACATGACGTTTTGCCGTTCGTGCACCCAGGTTCGTCGTTGAGTACACCATCGTAGGCGCTCCTGTCTGTGATGCAGCGTCAAGGGTCTCCGAGCTGATAGTCCATGCTGCTGCAAACGTCGTCGAACTGTTCGTGCAGATGGTTGTTGTCTTGCAAACGTCCCCATCTGTTGACTCAGGGATCGAGACGAGGCTGCACGATCCGTTACAGTCATGCGGATAAGATGCCTGTCATCTCGACTGCTAGTGATACGAGGCCGTTGGGATCCGGCAAGGCGTTCCGCGTTACCCTCCTGAACCCACCGATTCCATATTCTGGTAACAGTCATTGGATCTCGACCAACGCGAGCAGCGATGTCGCGATACGATAAACCGCAATCGCTATAGGCCACAATCCGACCTTTATCAAAGTTGGAAACGTGATGGTACGCATTTCTCCTCCGTACACGAGGCATCACAACAACGTTTCACCAGGCAACGCCGGTCAACTGCTGTTTGTGTATGAGAAGTCGGTTGGAAACTTTCCTCATGTCAGCAAGTTGTAGGTGTCGTCACCGGCGCCAACCCTGTGGAATGGTCTGAAAAGCTAATCATTTGCATATCACAGTATCTTCTTCTTGTCGGCTAAATTTCGCGTCTATTGCACGTCATCTTCGTGGTGTAGCAATTTTAATGGCCAGTAGTGTAATAATGTAACAGGCTAAGTCAGCCACCTCCAGGAGTTCAGCGGCCAACAGAGAATGAGCTTCAAAACATGCCACGAGGTGGAAACAGTAAATACTTAACCGTCACGTGGGACGGAAAACATAGGTGGGAGGATGACGCAAACGGTTGGCTGATGGACCTCACCTACGCAACACCAGCTCGACTTGGAAGCATAACCCATTAATATACAAGCAACAATATTTGTCCCAGTGAAGTACAGAAGCTTGCGGGATCAAAATAATTAAAGAAATCGACTTGGCGATTTCGTACAGAAGTTACTAGGCAAGAAAAATGTTTTGGACGACATGGTTAATGACACTGAACATAAAAGAAATTTAAAACACACAATCAAGTCATAACTCTATGCAGTTACCAAATGGAAGCTATTACGTTTTGATACGAGTGACACGCTCCTAAAATCGCCTGTCCAGACACAGAAAAAGGAAACAACAATAACAGGAGGCTGAACTGAGTCCAGTATAGAAGCAGCAGGACATAAACATACGCAGTCAGCTAGCCAGTCCAAATCATGACGTTCACAGCGTGGAGGAAGATAATTTTCACAAATGCCTCGTGGTCTCAGCACCGAGTAACGAACTAAAAGAAAACCACTGACCATACAAAGCCGCTGCCAGATCTCAAAGAGTGGAAAAACTTGGAGCCGCCAGGAGACGTGTGGATGACGACGACCCACCGCTCGCCTCCAGACTTGGTCGGCCAAAGGAATACTGTGTCCAAATCCCGCGTGTCTGGAAGACGCTGAGCCAGACCAACTTGGAAGTCACACGGGCGGTAGAGCTCTCAGCTGACTCGTTGCCCTGCAGACCTGAGCTCGAGACAAGGACGACGATTGCATTGTTGCCGCTTCCAAGTGACGATAGCGCTGAGTACATACACGTGCTCTACGTTTGAAAAAAGCGTCAACAGCATTCGCGGCAAATGTGCCGTGCCCCCTTGACGCCGAAGACTGTATTCCAGGAGGCGTGGCCCAATCTGCCGATCGCGCAACGGTTGATGCATAAATGTTACTGTGGCATTTGCAAGATAGAACAAACGTTAATAAACCGTAGATCATTGATTTACAAGTCGTTGAATGAGTTCCCTCGCCTCTCATTCCTCGGGATACTACTGAACTAAACTAAACTCTGTCCGATCAGGCCTTGGAAGGCCCAACGGTACCGACCATTTGTCGTTTCATACTCAGCCCACAGGCGTCATTGGATGCGGATATGGAGGGGCATGTGGTCAGCACACCGCTCTCCCGGCCGTATGTCAGTTTACGAGACCGGAGCCTCTACTTCTCAATCAAGTAGCTCCTCAGTTTGCCTCACAAGGGCTGAGTGCACCCCGCTTGCCAACAGCGCTCGGCAGACCGAATGGTCACCCATGCAAGTGCGAGCCCAGTCAGACAGCGCTTAACTTCGGTGATCTGACGGGAACCGGTGTTACCACTGCGGCAAGGCCGTTGGCCATTCCTCGGGATGCTCCTTCCACTTTCCAAACTCGACCCGCCACCCCTCACCGGGCGTGGATGGCGGGCGGCAACTTTGAAATCCTCAATGGAACCCCCCCATTTTTTATTGCAGATTACAGTTCTCTGGCAAAATCCACATACCTTTTGTCTGAAGCATTTTCTTCGTTTCGCCACAGATGGCGCCGTAATCGGAGGAACAGAAACGCCTACACATGCTACTTGGTGGCCCTTGAATATCCAGTGGCACGTGGGGCTCTCCTTTATACTGCGAGGGTATGACAGGCCAGTATTTCATAACTGCTAATTTGAAACCCTATTCGCAACGTTGTATTGCTCCGAGATACTGAACATGGGACTATTCGACAAGCCACTGTGACCGTGGCTTCCGGCGAACGCTACTCTACTTTTCCAATTAGAATAAGTGTTCAAACGTAGTACCACCAACTTCAGTTCACTTCGTGATCCACTTTTCAAATGACCGTACATAGAACAGAAGCATATCTGCGGGAATGTCAGTACAGGCGTTGTAATGCGGTCTACCATATCTTCACGGCCCGTTGGCACTTGCTGGTACATTGTATCTTTTGAATATCCCCACTGAAAGAAATCCGGCGTCGTCAGGTCTGGAAATCTACCGGGCCAATTAATAAGATCACCTACCCGATCCACTGACCAGTGTCAACACGGTCTAATATCTCCAGTGCTTCAATTGCAGAAATCACATATGTTGTCGAACATCCATGGCAACATCCTACGGTAGTACCAGTAGTTTCTGTTCCAGAAACATTCGGTATTTGCGTCCATTCAATGTGCCGTCGATAAAATAAGGGCCAATAAATTTCTTCCCTATGATGCCACGCCTTTTAACCGACCAAGGACGTTGATCATCAACTTGCCGTATCCAGTGCAGGTTATCTAAAGTCCAGTAATACATGTTATGCCGGTTAACCTACCATGGTTTGTGACTGTAGACTCAACGTGGGGGTCGTTTGTATTTGCTAATGCGCCCATTCACAAAACACCTCTCGGTTATAGAAATCGGTGCCATGAAGGTATTGATACAGTGACAGAAGGTATAAACAATACTTACGACGATGCAGTATTGTGACAATAATACCTACGGACACACCAGAATCGCAGTGTGGTTGCCAGGGGTCCTATTCTGTATCGTTCATACCGATCGGTTTAGTAGGGTAGTCTCGGTAGTGACGTCATTTTCGGTTCTTTATCGAAATACCCTAGTCAGTAAGCTTCTGAGACCTGTTACCGAACGGCCCTCCCACCGATTTTACGACATTGGTACCGAGAGCTTTTGGATTTCGGTCTGGCCCTGTCGATTGGTGAGCTGTGGCTTATGTACACCTATAATTTGTTATTTGAAACATATTTAGCGGTTTTAGCTTTGGATTTCGTGATTGTGTTACTAAAGAATCACCAGAGGACGCATCCAGTTGGAAAGTGAGTTCGTAATTGACTATTTTCCTTTGTTAGAAATATGGTTAGGATAGGTTGTTAGTGTGAATGATTATGTCCAAAAAAAAGTTTTCGGTCAATATTCTCTCAAAAAAGTGTTATTTTTATACGAATAAGAGTTTAAACATCATTAAATATCAAATGTGAAGCCTGATATTGGAAACATTTTAAACTATCGCGCATTTATGATTTACGCAGCACCAAATGGTTCAAATGGCTCTGAACACTATGGGACTTAACTTCTAAGGCCATCAGTCCCCTAGAACTTAGAACTACTTAAACCTAACTAACCTAAGGACATCACACACATCCATGCCCGAGGTCGCGCGGTTCCAGACTGTAGCGCCTAGAACCGCTTGGCCACCCCGGCCGGCTACGCAGCACCGTTTGGCAACGAAGTCAGCCTACATTCCTCTACATAATACTACAAGAATTGAGCACTGTGTGTCTGTTGTTTGGCGTGGCCAAGTGGTTGTCCGCCCCCGGTAACTGAGTGGTCAGCGCGACAGACTGTCAATGCTAAGGACCCGGGTTCGATTCCCGGCTGGGTCGGAGATTTTCTCCGTTCAGGGACTGGGTGTTGTGTTGTCCTAATCAAAACGGGCATACCAGATATCGACAATGCTTCGCAAGCCTTTCCAGCCCGCCGTGTAGCTGGAATGTTCCAGGCAGTGGTAGATGAGGTTAGAACGAACTGCAAACGGTCATATATTGAACTATCTTTATCAGTGGGCGGAGTCGCTGGGAAGCCTAACTACTAAGTGATAGCTTTATTTTTATGTTATTTATGTTTACTATCTTCGATGATGTCTTCATTCTATTTTAGTTTTCCAGGCTTGATTCACTATGACTGTTCGCACATTGACATCTATATAAATAATAAAAAAAAGTGGTTAGCGCGCTGGAATGCGATATGTAAGGTCATGCGTTCGCTAATGGGTGGAGGGAAAAACATTTTTTTTTCGTCTTCATATATGCAACGCGTTCTGAGACATTGTTATTCGTGTAAGTTAAGATTTTTCTGCAATATTCGTTATTACTTACATGTAAGAGCGCACTTCCTCAGTAATGATTTCGTGATTTCTGTGTGTTTAAAATACGAAATATGAAATTGCTGTGAGTGAAACAACCGACAGTGACCTTTATATTTTTTCTTGTCAGAAATAATTCACCCATTTTTCCGAATATGTAGCGATTTCCGAGTATGCGGTTAGACAGGAATCTAAGAGCACAACTTAATTTACTGGGAATGTAACTAGCAGCAGTCATCTTCATAATCTTGCTTGTCACAAGTATTTATCTGCGATTAAATCCTCAACAACAGTAGACAGAGATGAAAGATCTCTGCCGTAATATTTTTAGACTGTAGCACCATTTACGAAACATTTTCATTCATGAGATGCATGTTATAAACTTCGACAAACTGCAGGAGCTCTCGAAAATGCCTTTTTTTCAATTTTGTTTTTAAGTCCCAAATCGATGAAGCATCATTTGGGAAGTGGGCTACTTAATCATTTGAATCTCTAGTAGCTTGTTATATCCACATTCTGTTTATCTTCTTATTCTTTGAAACTCTCAGAATCAATTTTTCGGGTGTTTTTGTAGATGTATTAGCACAATGTGGTACTACACACTATTCCTAACTCATTTTCCGAAACGTAAAATCCAAAACACGATGTCAGTGTGAATGAGAATAAGATGACATAATGTGGCATGTACGGCAATCTGCAGAATACAGTCAAATACGCTATCGTTATTATGCATGCTGCATAGGGGCTTAATTATATAATTAATGCAAATACTTTTATGTTTTTTAGTAGCTGTCTGTCCGGCTACGAATTCTCGTAATCGGTTGGCCCTGACTAGTAATAGTACGCAATCTGACTGCATAGAACAACAACAACGAATGAAAGAAAACTTCCGTTAACACAATTAATTAATTAAGTCCCCAGCAACTATAAAACCTACGAAGCAACAAAACACAAGTGTAGCTGTTCTGTGTGTGGAAGTGTGATTCAACGTACACATCTGGCACGGTTCTTCCTCAATAAGACCAGATATTTTAAACACCATTTATACTGAAGTAATTAAAAAAAACCAGAAATACCATCATTGCACATAGAAACTAGAAATACAGTCTAATACAAGAATACGAGCCAGATGCTTTGTTGACTGAACCTGTGATCAAGAGGCATTATTGTTTAAGACATTGAAATAAATAAAAAAGGAATTTTTTTTACCTTCATATATATTGACGAAAAGCACATTACAGCATCCCTAATCCAACAACATCTGGTGTCTAGCCCATCAAAACAATACTACAAGTTCTGAACAAGCACTCTCCATGGGAACTTCTCAACAACGACTCACCACTGCTACATCTCAACAAGCACTCTCCACCACGACTTCTCGATAAGAACTGCCAGTGGAAGCGGCTGAATAATACTCTTTGGCGCAATCTCTGGCGCTGTGGCTCAGTGTAGCCACCTTTCAATGCATGGAAACATGCTATCAGAGAAACTGTAAAAAATTTTATGCATTTCAGCTGAGAATCATGGAAATGGATATACTGTGCCTGATACTGTTAAGGAAGGCAAGGGCGATGAAGGCGGCTACGTCAGCTCGATGGAATGCGGCGTCATGCGTTATGGCAACGTAAACGCAATTTTCGGTACTTGGAAGAATAGCGCGCCTGTGTCGTCTGCTAGCCGCTTTGTCTTTGTGGCGCTGTACGCGCTGCACTGCGCATGCGCGGATCTGCGGCCGCTTGCTTTTGATTGGCTTGCGCGACACGAACCGACAACAGCGCTTCGGTTCTCTAGACCCGAACGGTATAGCTACCGAAATGCAAACTGAATAACACAGGGACTCTAATTCGAGTACTAGACCGTTCGGTGCTATTGAGTATCGAAACGATCGTCATAATGGCGAAAAGATACAGAATAGGCACCCAGGTGCTTATCCGTGGTTTGTAGCCAAGTAGTATAGCTATTACGTTAGCTTGTCTTGTAACACATTTGATTCGTTTCCTTTTGCTGGTCTGTACCATGACATTAGACATAAAGGAGTTCACAACTTTGTATAAGAGGGAACGAGAGTGAGCTTTCTCTGGAAAACGTTCGGCATACATGGCAACAGCAGCCTCTACGTTTCTCCTACATTCTCCGTTAACCAAGTTCTCTAAATGATAGGTAGATTTGCAAGCAATAAACACTGCACAAGTATTGTAATGTTTAGAGCCGCTATCCGTTCTACTTCTGCACCATGTGTGAGCCTCGGTCGCAGTTTGCTGCCTGTTATGATAGTTGTAGTTCGCTACATGGTCACAGTGGCGCTCAGAGTAGTCCCCTGTTCGTTATGTCGGGGGAACACAACGTTGCGAACGGCGTTTTCCATTAGAAGTTATGACATAGTGGCCTGTCCTACACTCGCAGCATTAGGGAGGGTCTCATGTGCCATTGGAAGATCAAGGGCCATTGAGTAGCATGTCGTAAATTATGATTGTTTACCCATTTCTGTTCCTCCGATTACAGCACCATCAGTGGCGAAATGAAGAAAATGATTCAGACAAATCGTTTGTAGATTTTACCATAAAACCGTAATCTGCAATAAAAAAAGGGACTTCCCACTGAAGATTTCAAAGTTGCCCCTCCCCACCACCCACGCAGGTGGTGGGGTAGCGGATCGATTGTGGTTGTCGTTTGATGTCCCCCTCTGGGGCAAACAAATTGGCATTGTAACTTTTTTTGATCCGATGTTTAGTTTTCGAGATATTTCAATGTCTTCAGTTAGAATGAACACCCTGTATATACTTATAACCTATTTTTATTAACAAAATGTTTAGCCTATGTCCGTCCACACGTTTAACAACTTAAAAACAGTAGCATATGTCTGTCCGAAAGTTAATTAGAGTACCGTGTAAAAAATGAGGTAAATCGGTCAAAAGCTTTCCGAGATGTGTGCTCTCCTTCATATAGCATATAAAAATATAAATACGCATCGTATACATTTAAAAATGTGTAGCCTATGCCTGGCCGAAGCGTTATTAGAGTATCCTGTAAACATCTGAAGTAAATCTGTCAAGAAATTTTGCGGATTTTTGCTAGCAACGTTGAACCACGACTTATCTTTACAGTAGTATAGTAATACAGATAAGCACAGTAAGTGGGACTCGATTATCTTGGTGTTACAATTTTGATGGTCACCAGGTTGCTTTTTCGAACCTAATTGTATTTTAATTAAGTGCACTACTGAAGAGCAGATAACATTCTTACGGAAACCCCCATTTTAAGGGGAATGAAATAGCAATAACGAAACGAAGTCATGTAAAGTTAAGTTTCAAGCCATAAGCCTTACTGCTTTAATGCCTTATGTATGCCTGTAGACAGAGGAGTTTCACGAATTTTTCTCTAGATGTACAACCTCACAATGCGATTGCACGGTACTACACCATTCATAAAATAACGGAATATGGAACATGGTCTGACATTTGAAGAGTGGAAGTGGAAAATGCACCTTTGTCAAATTTCACCGTAGACAGGAGAATTAAAACATATGTTATATCTTTTTGTACGTAACTTAATTGTATGCAAACTATTTAGAACGTGTTCTCACACCACAAAATTATGCGGCTCACCTCATGAACGCAAAAAAATAGTAAGACACCTTATAAACTGAATAATTTATTAAGATCATTCTACCAGGAAACTGACTGGTTCTAAATACCAATAAGAAATTTTTTTTCGAAGTACAATTAATTCAGAGTTGTTACGTTTTATTTGTGATAATACAAGTCCAGAAATACAGCAGAAATATTTTAACTACTACAACTGTTGTCAGCAAGAACCATTACTCCTTTCTTTTAAAAATTTTACAAGAACATAACATAATTAAATTGAAGGCAAGAATCCCTCAGCACTGACTTCTGTTTCCGAAATAGCTGGAAATTCTTGGTATCAGATGTCGCGATGTTTAGTGTAAAACTCCGTGTGCTATGGAGGAAGAAATGCCAGCATCACCAGCAGGCGCCGGCCGGGGTGGCCGAGCGGTTCTAAGCTACGGTCGCAGGTTCGAATCCTGCCTCGGGCATGGATGTGTGTGATGTCCTTAGGTTAGTTAGGTTTAAGTAGTTCTAAGTTCTAGGGGACTGATGACCTCAGCAATTAAGTCCCATAGTGCTCAGAACCATTTTGAACCAGCAAGCCTTCTTGTTTCGCGACTGATAAACAAAGCTAGTCTTTCAGATGAAGTACAGCATGAATAACATCTACCATTGTCGTTCGTCTTTTGAATACACTGACATTTTTCCGTTCTTCTGTTTCAGAGTGAGAATCTTTAATAGCTAATTAGATGATGAGTATGAGACACATTGATCACACTGTCACACTGCATTTGGTGATCTTACACGGCTGCATCTCTAAAATCAAAGAAGTCAGATGTGCGCATTGGAACTCCTGAGGAAAACACTTTTTCCCGTAAACACATTGCACCACCTAGTGATGAATGTTAGAAATATTTTCTCCATTATTTGACACTTGGAAAAAGTCTATTGACATGCAACAGAGTACCGAGAACACAACAGACCTGAAAACGTGTTTTTGAAAAGAAATGGCACTTACAATGTTATAGATTTCCACTCTCCATCAGTATTTTCTGTTCTTTAGAGTAAATTACAGTGTAAGAGGAATTAATTATCCGAACAGGACGAAAGTGGTAGATGTGATGTACTTGTACAGATAAATAAATGATTACAGTTTCAGAAAAATTGGATGATTCGTTCAAGAGAAGAGCTTCACAAACCGATCAAGTCAATAATGCACTGGCGCACCTCTAGCACTTTTGTACACTACTCGCCATTAAAATTGCTACACCAAGAAGAAATGCAGATGATAAACTGGTATTCATAGGATAAATATATTCTTCTAGAACTGACATGTGATTACATTTTCACGCAAATTCGGTGCATAGATCCCGAGAAATCTGTACCCAGAACAACCATCTCTGACCCTGATAACGGCCTTGATACGCCTGGGCATTGAGTCAAACGGAGCTTGGATGGCGTATGCAGGTACAGCTGCCCATGCAGCTTCAACACGATACCACAGCTCATCAAGAGTAGTGACTGGTGTATTGTGACGAGCCAGTTACTCAGCCACCATTGACCAGACGTTTTCAATTGGTGAGAGATCTGGAGAATGTGGTGGATAGGGCAGCAGTCGAACATTCTCTGTATCCAGAAAGGCCCGTACAGGACTTGCAACATGCGGTCGTGCATTATCCTGCTCAAAAGTAGGGTTTCGCAGGGATCGAATGAAGGATAGAGCTACGGGTCGTAACACATCTGAAATGTAATGTCCACTGTTCAGAGCGCCGTCAATGCGAACAAGAGGTGAGCGAGACGTGTAACCAATGGCACCCCATACCATCACGCCGCGTGATACGCCAGTATGGCGATGACGAATACATGCTCCCAATGTGCGTTCACCGCGATGTCGCCAAACACGGATGCGACCATCATGATGCTGTAAACAGAACCTGGATTCATCCGAAAAAATGACGTTTTGCCATTCGTTCAATCAGGTTCGCAGGCGCTCCTGTTTGTGATGCAGCGTCAAGGGTAACCGCAGCCACGGTCTCCGGGCTGATAGTCCATGCTGCTGCAAACGTCGTCGAACTGTTCGTACAGATGATTGTTGTCTTGCAAACGTTCCCCTCTGTTGACTCAGGGATCGAGGCGTGGTTCCACGATCCGATACAGCCTTGCGGATAAGATGCCTGTCATCTCGACTGCTAGTGATACGAGGCCGTTGGGATCCAGCACGGCGTTCCGTATTACCTTCCCGAACCCACAGATTCCATATTCTGCTAACAGTCATTGGATCTCGACCAACGAGAGCAGCGATGTCGCGATACGATAAACCGCAATCGCAATAGGCTACAATCCGACCTTTATCAAAGTCGGAAACGTGATGGTACGCATTTCTCCTCCTTAAACGAGGCATCATAACAACGTTTCACCAGGCAACGCCGGTCAACTGCTGTTGGTGTATGAGAAAGCGGTTGGAAACTTTCCTCATGTCAGCACGTTGCAGGTGATGCCACCGGCCCCAACCTTGTGTGAATGCTCCAAAAAGCTAATCATTTGCGTATCACAGCATTTTCTTCCTGTCGGTTACATGTCGCGTCTGTAGCACGTCATCTTCGTGGTGTAGCAATTTCAATGGCCAGTAGTGTAGTAGTTATTCGGCTTGCCATTGATTGAGAAGAGTCGTGGACGTCCTCCTGACGGGTATAGTCGCGAATTCTGCCAAACTCTCGCGTTAGTTAGTCAGAATCCCGACGTTGTTAAAGGTGCCACGAATGGCAACCAAAGGGTTCTAGGTATGAAAACAAATGCCACCCCAGACCGTCACTCCTGCTTGTCAGGCTTTTTGTCGGGCGACATTCGGTTGGTATCCCACCACCGCCTGGGGCGTCCCCAGACACCTCTTCGCTGGTCATCGGGGCCCATTTCGAAGAGGGAGTCACCACTGAAGTCAGTTCTACTCCAGTCGATGAGACTGAAGTAGTATATGAAGTGTAGTGTATGAAGACAGTGGTGGGCTCCCAACGTGACTGTCGCCCAACAAACAACCTGACAAGCAGGAGTGATCGTCTGAGGTGTCATTTCATTTCATAGCAGGACACCTTTGTTTGCCATCCGCGGCGCCGTTACAGCATAGCGACACGTCGACGATATTTTACGCCCCGTTTTGTTGCCCTTCATGGCAAGCCATTACGGGCTTACATTTGGACAAAGTAATGCCCGCCCGCACGCGCCGAGAGTTTCTACTGCTTGTCTTCATACTTCCGAAACAGTGCCTTGGCCAGCAGTGTCGTCGGATCTCTCTGGGCAGAGATCTCCAACCAGTTCGAGATTTTGACAATCTTACATGCCAGTTCGACAGAATTTGACAAGATATCCCGCGGGAGGACATGGAACAGTTCTATCAATTGAAATGTCTCCTTAGAAAAATTATGAATTACTGTGCTGATAAACTTCTACGTTATTTGATACAAAGACAGCTGAGTACATCTGAACGTACTCAAACAGTTTTCTCTTTACTTGTTCTAATCATCACTAAACTGACACACAACATTTTTTTAGCGCAACGCAATCTGACTTTCAATAACCCCTACAAAAAAAATAGGCCTGACTAACAATAACCTATACCTTTCATGAATCACTTACCTCACAAAAATCTTCGTTGCTCGAACTACTGCAGTAGAGCGATCGCCAATACTGCCAGCTAAATAAAGATTCTAACTACTGAAGGCACTAACTACTGATAGGCATAGTTAGCAAACGAAAGGTTTTGATAGAGAGCAAACAATGTATTTACCTTAATAGCGTTCAAAAGTCATTATATATCACACCCAGTCTTACAAATTTCCTTTTTCTGGCGGACACACGTCCAGATCGACCGCTCTCAAAACTGTGACATCTCTCTCACCACATCCACCACTGCTGGCGGCTCACCTCCAACTGCACAACGCTACGCGCCGTTCACATCCAACTATCCAACACCACACACGCGAATATTCCAACAATGAGTCCAACTAGCCACAGACTGCACACAGCACAGTCAGTGATTTTCATACAGAGCGCTACGTGGCGTTACCAACATAAAAACCTAAACAACCTACTTACACGATCAATGCCAATCGGTGTAACTGCTTGCATAACGGTCAGACCTGGACCAATCTGTTGTTGACTTGCTCAAGTTATGAAGTTCTTTCTCGTGAATAAATAATCCTGTTTCTCTGAAATTGTATTCATTTCTTTGTCTGTACATGTACATCACATGCGTTCTAACTACTGATATTACATTCTGATTTTTACTAGTTTTCCTTCCACTCAACCATAACCCACCAACAATCTGACACTAACACCGCAGGTTTTTGAAATAGTGCAACTTTAGGACGCCATTAAACATCTTTGCACGAGAGATTTGCCCGCTCCTTTCGTAGATGATACCGATCCTCCAGTGCAGCGACCGGTCAGAGGTGCGGCACCATGCAAGCCTCTGTGGGGAAGGGCAGAGGACGGGATCGAGGACAGTCCAGTGCGCCGTACGGACTTTCCTTTTATTAGTCGTTCTCGCAACAGCGGCCGATTCAATTTTGCGGCGAGGACGGCCGTATCGGTGCAGAGATCTGCGGGGTGAGGCTGCCCCCCGGAGCGCCGCGTGCGCGCTCGTCCGTGTCTCGGGCAGCTCGCCGGCTGGCGCCGTATCTCCTCTCGCGCCGCGCCGCGCCGCGCCGCGCCGTGCGATGTCACGCTGCCCTGAGCACTGGGCACCCAGCACCCGCCGCTGCCCTTCCCTCAGCCGCTCACCTCCACCTCTCCCGTCGTTTCTCACTCTTCACGGCTCATTTCCTCTCCTCGTGACGCATCCGTACCGCGTAGCCTTCCTTTCTGTCAGCCCATCCACTCTCGAGCCCTACGAGGATCAGACAAAAATGCTGAGGCTGACAGAGAAAGACTCTTACTTTTTAGGTCAAAACGAACTTGGTACTGTACGTAGTCCCATATACACTTAACGGAGTTTCCGGTATGAGAACGCAGTTAAGAGAAAAAATACGACGGTATGTACAGGGTGTCCGAAAAGACTTTCCCTGATTACATAAATTGATAACTCAGGCTAGAAGTAAGATACAAATATGAAACTTGTGTCGAACTGTTTACAACTATCAAAGTTTTTTTCCTGTTTTAGGTTCGCAGTACGTAAGTAGTGGATGAGGTGCAGTGCCCAAGAAGCCACGTTAACCAATCAGGAGAAGACACAGTGTGTCCTGTGGTACCATGAGACACTATCACCAACCACAGTGCAGAGACACTTCCAGACAACATCTGGAAGGAATCCACCTGGTGTCAAGAGCTTTAAAGCCTGGTATGAGAAGTTCAAGAACACAGGATCGGTTGCTGACCTTCCGAGGTCTGGTCGACCAAGAACCGCAGCAGACTGGGTGGAAGCTGTAAGGCTGTCTTTTCTGCGAAGTCCGAAGAAATCGGTGCGCAGGGTCTCACGTGAATTACAGATGCCAAAAAGCTCTCTCCATGACATTTTACACAAACGTTTATTGTATCGTGCATACAAAGTGCAAATCGTTCAGGCCTTGTTGGCAAATGCCAGTACGTACACGTCGATACGACTTTGCGGTCGAAATGCTATCACGTATTGAGGACGATGTTGGTTATCTCAGACGAATTGCCATTTCCGACGAAGCGACCTTTTTTGTCAGTGGAGTAGTGAATCACCATAATGTGCGCATTTGGGGTTCACAACCCCCTGGCGAGGTCATGGAGTGCACCAGAGGCAGTCCAAAGGTGAATGTTTGGTGCGCGCTATTGCACGATCGAATTATCGGGCCATTCTTCTTCGCTGAGGCTACCATCACATCTGCAGTGTATCTGGACATGTTGCAACTGTATGCTGTTCCTCAGCTGCTTCAGTATCACTCCGATGTCTTGTTTCAGCAAGACGGTGCACCGCTTCGTTGGGGTTTGGACGTCCGTGCCTATCTCGATATGACCTTTCCTGGGCGATGGATTAGTCGTGATGCGCCAACAATTTGGCCTCCACGCTCTCCTGACATAACACCATTAGACTTCTTTTTATGAGGTTGTCTCAAGGACGAGGTCTACCGAACACGTGTACCAGATCTTGAAACCCTGTGGCAACGATAACCACAGTCGTTGAATCGATCCCTCCAGTGATGTTGGCTAACGTGTGGACGGAAATTTAATATCGCTTATATGTGCTATGTGGTACCAAGGGTGCTCATGTGGAAGTTAACTGATGTGTGAAAAAAAAACTCTGATAGTTTGTAAACAATTAGACACCAGTTTCATATTTGTATCTTACTTCTAGCCTGAGTTATCAATTTATGTAATCAGGGAAAGACTTTTCGGACACCCTGTACTTTTTCAAAGTGTTGTTAAGTTTGACAGTTAGCTTTAAATTGCCAGGAAGGTAAAATTATGCACTCCACAAAACAAAAAGTCGTAGTATCCTATTGTGATACTGCAATGGCGTCAGCCAGTTAAGTTATGAATTAAATGCCTTTTCTCCAAAGTTTCTGCGTTCCTTCTGTGCAGGACTAGTTTTGGACCAGGTTAGTTTCAAAGCAACACGTTGCAAACTTTAATGTCACTGACTGTCAAAGGAGCTCCTTCGTTTGAAGAAGAACGCTAGGAGCAGAAGCATACGTTCCTGGGGGCTAGCTGGCGGTTAGGACCAACCAGGTAACAGCATCCTTGACAGATCTGAAGAGTTCCCTCCGGACTCGCTAATGATATGTACACAAAGTCCAGCCACATTAATCTGATCACCGCCTGTGTTCGAAGTCAACAGACAGCAGGTGACAGCACTAGCGGCGGAGAATACATAAAGCGTGTCGGAAGAGGGAGGGGACGCAGAAAAAAGTGCAGCCATTGTTGTAATACGGAAACGGAGCGGTTTATCTGACTTCCAAAAGGGTATAATCATTGACTTTCACGACAAGGATGGAAGTATTTTCGGAATGGCTAAGACTGTAAACTGTTCGCGTACCGCCGTGGTTAACACACACCGTGTATGGCAAAATACTACTATCCAAAACCGGAGCCGGGCCAACTGGGGTGAATCACGGGCCGTAGATGACGGCTGTGGGGATGTATATGGCCGAATAGAGGTGCAACCGTTGAGCAATTAAGTGTTCAGATGAGCCAACAGTGTCTCAACAACCGTTCAGCGAACGTTGCTGCGTATGGGCCTCCACAGTAGGCGCCTTCACGTACTCATGACGACTGCTGTTCACGTCTTATGTTCCAGTAGACAGATGGATGTTGGCGTGTACGGAGTGAAAAGCGTAAAACCAAACACCCTGCAACAAATGTCGGTCGGGAGAACGTATTCGTGGCATTCTCTGGGTGATCTGGTCATTCTGAGAGGTACAATGGATCATCACAAGTATGCATCTATTCTTGTAGATGGGGTCCACACCTACATGCAGAGTTTCTCCTCGGCATGACGGCATCTACCAGCAGGACAATTCAACGCGTCACGCAGTTCGCAGTGTACGTGCATCGTTCGAAGAGCACCGGGTAAGTTTACCGTACTTTCCTGGCCACCAGACTCCCCGGATTTGAACCCAGTCGGGAAAATGTGGGACCACCTCGATCGAGCCGTTCGCGCCACGGATACTCTACCGAGAAACCTGGAGCAGCTGGCCACGACCTGCAGTCGCATGGCTCCACATATATTCTTTATCGCTTCAAAAAAGGTTTTCGTACTGATTCAAACTATTTAGCTTACGTAAACTGAAAACTTTAGTGGAGAAACTATTGCTGTATACAGTCTGTAACCATGATTAGTGCAATAATAGCAGTTTGTATGCATCTACGTGTAGCTGCGCTCGTACACGTCGGGGGGCATATGATTATTTGAGCTGGCCGGTACAATTAATACGCACTCGGCGTGAATATAGTGCAGCAGGACACACTTCTTTTGTAACTTTCCTCAGCAGACAGTACACAGACATTCTACCGCTAGCTAGCTGGTCGGAACAAGAACTTCATCAACGAACATTTTCAATAGAAGGAGCGGTTAGAGATAGCAACAGAATATAGTGCCTGCCTTGAAACTTCGAGAATGAGGTATCCACTCTGCAGCGGAGTGTGCGCTGTTATGAAACTTCGTAGCAGATTAAAACTTTGTGCCGGACCGAGACTCGAACTCGGGAACTTTGCCTTTCACGGGCAAGTACTCTACCATCTGAGCTACCCAAGCACGACTCACGACCCGTCCCCACAGCTTCAATTCTGCAAGTACCTCGTCTCCTACCTCCCAAACTTCACAGAAGCTCTTCTGCTAACCTAGTGGCTGCCTTAACAGCCTGTTGTTTTCCTGCTGGAACCGAGTTCTCAGCAGTATCGCTCAGCGTCACGTTTGCTGCTGTTCTGGAGCAGACACCACGTAGCGTCAGTATAGTCAGTGTCCCTCACGTAAGACCTTGTGGTAGGCGTCACATTGGTGAAATTTTGGCAATAAGGCCCTATGCACTTAGAGGAGCAGTGAGAGCCTTGTAAAATCGAATATGAAGTTAACTATTCGTCAGACGTAAATGATCTACGTAATTCATGCAGTTCGAAGACAAAAGCCAGCTGCTGTCTGCGTAACATTCCAATAGTTGCTTCCTTGATGTGAAACCTGATCTGCATACTGGTGCACTCTTTCCTCCCGATTTCAATGTTCTGTATTCGTTTTCTTGCATATTTTTAAATCTTTAATGGAGAACACTTTGCAATTGATGAGTCATATTTCGGCTTACGGTCAAATAAGGCAGAAGGGATAGATAACATTCCATCAGAATTTCTAAAATCATTGGGGGAAGTGGCAACAAAACGACTATTCACGTTGGTGTGTAGAATATATGAGTCTGGCGACATACCATCTGACTTTCGGAAAAGCATCATCCACACAATTCCGAAGACGGCAAGAGCTGACAAGTGCGAGAATTATCGCACAATCAGCTTAACAGCTCATGCATCGAAGCTGCTTACAAGAATAATATACAGAAGAATGGAAAAGAAAATTGAGAATGCGCTAGGTGACGATCAGTTTGGCTTTAGGAAAAGTAAAGGGACGAGAGAGGCAATTCTGATGTTACGGCTAATAATGGAAGCAAGGCTAAAGAAAAATCAAGACACTTTCATAGGATTTGTCGACCTGGAAAAAGCGTTCGACAATATAAAATGGTGCAAGCTGTTAGAGATTCTGAAAAAAGTAGGGGTAAGCTATAGGGAGAGACGGGTCATATACAATATGTACAACAACCAAGAGGGAACGATCAAGAACGAAGTGCTCGTATTAAGAAGGGTGTAAGACAAGGCTGTAGCCTTTTGCCCCTACTCTTCAATCTGTACATCGAGGAAGCAATGATGGAAATAAAAGAAAGGTTCAGGAGTGGAATTAAAATACAAGGTGAAAGGATATCAATGATACGATTCGCTGATGACATTGCTATCCTGAGTAAAAGTGAAGAAGAATTAAATGATCTGCTGAACGGAATGAACAGTCTAATGAGTACACAGTATGGTTTGAGAGTAAATTGGAGAAAGACGAAGGTAATGAGAAGTAGTAGAAATGAGAACAGCGAGAAACTTAACATCACGATTGATGGTCACGAAGTCAGTGAAGTTAAGGAATTCTGCTACCTAAGCAGTAAAATAACCAATGACGGACGGAGCAAGGAGGACATCAAAAGCAGACTCGCTATGGCAAAAAAGGCATTTCTGGCCAAGAGAAGTCTACTAATATCAAATACCTGCCTAAATTTGAGGAAGAAATTTCTCAGGATGTACGTCTGGAGTACAGCATTGTATGGTAGTGAAACATGGACTGTGGGAAAACCGGAACAGAAGAGAATCGAAGCATTTGAGATGTGGTGCTATAGACGAATGTTGAAAAGTAGGTGGACTGATAAGGTAAGGAATGAGGAGGTTCTACGCAGAATCGGAGAGAAAAGGAATATGTGGAAAACACTGATAAGGAGAAGGGACAGGATGATAGGACATCTGCTAAGACATGAGGGAATGACTTCCATGGTACTAGAGGGAGCTGTAGAGGGCAAAAACTGTAGAGGAAGACAGAGATTGGAATACGTCAAGCAAATAATTGGGGACGTAGGTTGCAAGTGCTACTCTGAGATGAAGAGGTTAGCACAGGAAAGGAATTCGTGGCGGGCCGCATCAAACCAGTCAGTAGACCGATGACCAAAAGAAAAAAAAGAAAAAAAATGGGCTTCTCCCATTGCTACGATGTGGGACGGTCCTCGCTGTTCGCATAATCCTCATAATAAGCTGTGATTAACAGATGTTCAGTTTGACTGTTTTATTCAAGTGTTTAAGCAGGACAGATTCAAATTATGAAAGAAAACACATGCAACATTGCTTTAATATTTTACAATATTTACTATTAATTTCAGAACCGGTTTTCGGCTGTTACGCCATCGTCAAGTACAAAGATAAATATGTGGTGCAGTGACATTTGTAGGATCAAAGATTTTAAACTAGTGTATCTACAGAACATCCGTATTTCCAGAGATGGAAATGTTAATGTTAGATTTTCGTATAAAATGAGAGGAATTATTTAAGTGGGACTGTGATGAAGATTATTTAACTAAGATAAAATATGGACACATTGAATCATGAAGTCTATCCAAATTACAACTGTTCATAGAAGAAAATAGATTTAACAATAAACTTTGGTGATATGTTCCAAGGATGTGACTGAGCAAAATATTCCTGTCTTTAATAGGTCCTAAACCACAAATACGTAAGATACACTGGCCAGATTAGGTATATATGTGAAGCAGCTGTTATTACACAAAGTATTTTTTTTAATACCACAAGAGAAATTACAGTAAAGGATATAAAGGAAAAATGGGCCATGTGAGTAAGAGGGGTAATTTACAACATGGCCTAGATAGGATTATAAGACGTATGCGCAGTTAGAAGTGGCGAGTAAGGGAACTGTGTTCGGGTCATTCAGTACTACCCTTGGGCAGATAGACATATGTTTATTAAATTGCACTTCTAATTGGAGATAATGCTCATCATCCTATCCACGTCATGCTGTACGTTACTCGTCTAACTCACTTGTCCCTTTTTTCTTTATTTCATTTACTATAATTTCTCTTTGAGACGATAATGTAAAACTTCTAAAACTCGTATTTGCTTTCGTTGAAACTCGTGATTGTAAGTGTGTGGTAGGCATCTGCAAAATGTAAAACTTATTTTGATATCGAAACATCTAAACAATATCAGTGCAGAGCAACAGAACTGTGTGAAAATTTAGTTTTGAATTGAAATACGTGGAGCTCCAGCAACACTGTGTGAAATCCAGACTAGCCAGTACATTAAATAATTCGTCTTGGAGAAAGAAATCCGTTTTGAACGATATTTATATATTCCATCTGACTGCCAAAAAATGACACAGAATAAAATGTTGGCCCTAAATACAGTATTATTAATCTTTATCTTAGTCTTGCAAAGAATCAATGTGTCAGAGCTGTTATTCCAATTACACAGCAAATGAACATAAAATTTAACGCATCTGAATTTCTGATAAAAGTGCTTGAGAACTCACAAGATAGCACTTTACTGAGATCTTCTGGTGGTATTAATCCTCTGAACTGATATGATATTTCCACAAACACATTCTGACACTCACTGTACTTCACAGTGGACATGAACTTTTATGATAATTAAATTCATTGGCCTACCTGTGCGAGCGGAACGCTTCTCACTTCTGCAACCCGTTACTGTTCAGATAATGATGAAACTGTCAAAATCAAATTTCATTTGCCCTACTTGTGATGTGCAGTGAAAGACAGTATCTTATCATTTTTCATAAAAATGCTTTTGCAACATACAACTCGCGATGTGCAGTGCGAATGTGCAAAAACATTCATAAAGATAAAGAATGAAAAATGAGAAACTAAATTTAACGACTGATGAATGAGAACAAAGATTCCAAGTATAATATGCTTCATTAAGCCATAACAACTGTACACCCTTTCATAAAGTTCTCATAACTATACAGTTTAGCAAAATATTTCTTAATTAGTTTTGCTCTGTACAACTACCTTCATTGACACTTGTTTCAATTATAAGACAAATTCATGCGCTTCACTATAAAATTTCTACAGTAAACTACAGCCATACACAATGTTCTGACAGTAAGAAAACTACACAGTTACAAATATGAAAAAAACTAGATTACCTTAACACTCGAGTTTGTAATTCTTCCATTAATATTTACTCAGTATCTTCAATATTCCTCAAAAATATATTATTACAAAATGCTTTTTAAATAATGCTGCCTCCACTACACGGCAGGTCAGCATCCATCCCTTTCACACCAAGTACATCACCATACTGTCCAACACACACTGCCTGCAACTCCCTTCGAAAGAAGTAACTGCTCTGGCCAACATCTGTGGTCTCAGGAATAGACTTACAAGGAATGTGGTTATATCGATACTAAAGATGACCAAAACTTCTTGATAATCGATATTCACTTACTTGCTCAATGTCACCAGTATAGTTCATCTGTTCATAATTTAGGGACTGTTAAAGACAAGATTATTTTGTTCAACCACAGCCTTGGAAAATGTTACCAAAGTTTTGTTGTTAAATTTATTTTCTTCTATGAACAATTGTAATTTGTATATAGTTCATTACTTAATGTAATTTAGGACCAATTAAAGACAAAATTATTTTGTTCAGCCACACCCTTGGAACATGTCGACAAAGTGTACTGTTAAATTTATTTTCTTCTATGAACAATTGTTGCAATTTGTACATAGTTTAATAGTTAATGTCTCACATATTCTATTTTAGTTAAATAATCTTACATCGCACTTTCACTGAAATAATTCCTCTCGATTTATTCCTGAATCCAACAATAACATTTTTCGCCTCTGTAAATTGAAATACTCTATAGATACACTAGTTTAAAATCTTCGATCCTACAACATTTAACTGCACCACCAGAGACATTCATTACTAGACTGGCAAAGGCGCATCTTTTACTGAAACTTGACGTTTGGAGAGGGAATATGGCGCCGCCAGGAAGTTTGTGTATAGTACTACAACGATTTTCTGAAAGGAAATGACGTTGTAAGCTTTACAATATGGTCCAAACAAGTTCTATAACTGCGCAAATTTTTACCTACTAGTTGAACATAACACATACATTGTAGAATCGAATTATGAAAAGAACATCAAGCTACATATGCACAAGTTTAAAGCAGATAGTAGTTTTCGTAAGAACACTCATATGAATGAAGAACGTGTTGTTAACGACAAGTAGGACATTCTACTTATGAAATACTTCCGTAACGAGCACACTATTCGAAGAAAAGTGGAAGTTGATCAAAACTGATTAAAAACACATCACTAAGCTACGTCTGGTAATAGTGGATTTATTAAACCCCTTAAAATGTACATAAAATATCAAAATACTGTCATTATTTCAGATAAGACAAACTCACGTAATTTTTTAGGTTTACACTACAAAAGCAAAAATACGTTAGATGTTTCTAGATAGGCTTGGTTCAAAATGGTTCAAATAGCTCTGAGCACTATGGGACTCAACTGCTGAGGTCATTAGTCCCCTAGAACTTAGAACTAGTTAAACCTAACTAACCTAAGGACATCACAAACATCCATGCCCGAGGCAGGATTCGTTAGGCTTGGTTCAAAATGGTTCAAATGGCTCTGAGCACTATGGGACTCAACTGCTGAGGCCATTAGTCCCCTAGAACTTAGAACTAGTTAAACCTAACTAACCTAAGGACATCACAAACATCCATGCCCGAGGCAGGATTCGAACCTGCGACCGCAGCGGTCTTGCGGTTCCAGACTGCAGCGCCTTTAACCGCACGGCCACTTCGGCCGGAGATAGGCTTGCATTGTCGTTAATTCCTTTCCTTGTATCTTCCGTTTGCTATACGAAAAATTACAACCAAATACGACGACGCATATATCGGTATTGATCATTGTGCCAAAACTCAAGGGTAACGTAGTTATATCAGCTTAATCCCATTTCTTTGTTTCAAATAGTCCGCCCTGGTAGCTGAGTGGTCAGCGTTGCAGAATGTCAATACTAAGGGCATGGGTTCGTTTCCTGGCTAGGTCAGAGATTTTCTTCACTCGGGGACTGGGTGTTGTATTGTCCTAATCATCCTCATTTCATCCCTAAGGACGCGCAATCGCCGAAGTGGGGTCCAATCGAAAGACTTGCACCCGGCGAACGGTGTACCCGACGGGAGGCCCTAGTCACACGACATTTTTATCACTAAATAAACAGCTGTTTACAAGTACTTTGCGCTCGCTGCCATATTACGACTCTAAAGTGCAGACTTCAGTAACACCAGCGATACTCTATATGGTATTGCCAGTCTAATAATGTATGTCCGTGTGCACCACATATTTACCTTTATCTTTGTACCTGCTGACAACGTAACAGCCGAAAACCGGTTTGTTTTTGTTGGAGGGAGTGGCGGGGGGGGGGGGGGGGGGGGGGGGCAGACGGGGTGCATCACCACACGATGACTGAAAGAATCATGGCTGCAATCAGTCAACTCATAGAAATACCTAGATGCAGCAAATGATAATTAATTGAAACCCTCAGCCGCCGACAGGTGTTGTTGATATACCTCGATGGGGACAGCTGAAAATGCGTGCCCCGACCGGGACTCGAACCCGGGACTTCCTGCTTACATGGCAGACGCTCTATCCAATGTGAGCCACCGAGGACACAGGTGAACAGCGCGACTGCAGGGACTTATCCCCTGCACGCTTCCCGTGAGACCCACATTCCTAACTGTCCACAATCTACATACGTAATGTACCGAATAAGTATTTGCCCATCCACTCATTTACTCGCGCACACTAAGGTGATGATTCCCGTAAGAGTTCGGACAACTTGTGCGCATTCGCATAGACGAAGGTCAATGGCTCGGCAGCCTTTAACTTATACATGAAGATAGTAACTGTTCTCGAAAGAACAGATACCATTGATGACATCGCAGCTTCACTAGAATAAATTATAATTAATTGAAACCCTCAGCTGCCGCCAGGTGTTGTCGATATACCTCTATGTGCGAGTAATGAGTAATGAGTGGATGGGCAAATACACTACTGGCCATTGAAATTGCTACACCACGAAGATGACGTGCTACAGACGCGAAATTTAACCAACAGGAAGAAGATGCTGTGATATGCAAATGATTAGCTTTTCTGAGCATTCACACAAGGTTGGGGCCGGTGGCGACACCTACAACGTGCTGACATGACGAAAGTTTCCAACCGATTTCTCTTACACGAACAGCAGTTGACCGGCGTGGCCTGATGAAACGTTGTTGTGATGCCTCATGTAAGGAAGAGAAATGCGTACCTTCACGTTTCCGACTTTGATAAAGGTCGGATTGTAGCCTATTGCAGTTGGGGTTTATCGTATCGCGACATTGCTGCTCTCGTTGGTCGAGATCCAATGACTGTTACCAGAATATGGAATCGGTGGGTTCAGGAGGGTAATACGGAACGCCGTGCTGGATCCCAACGGCCTCGTATCACTAGCAGACGAGATGACAGGCATCTTATCCACATGGCTGCAACGGATCGAGCAGCCATGTCTCGATCCCTGAGTCAAAAGATGGGGACGTTTGCAAGACAACAACTATCTGCACGAACAGTTCGACGACGTTTGCAGCAGCATGGACTATCAGGTCGGAGACCATGGCTGCGGTTACCCTTGACGCCCCATCACAGGCCAGCGATGCCAGCGATGGTGTACTTAACGACGAACCTGGGTGCACGAATGGCAATTCGTCATTTTTTCGGATGACTCCAGGTTCTGTTTACAGCAACATGACAGTCACATCCGTGTTTGGTGACATCGCGGTGAACGCACATTGGAAGCGTGTATTCGTCATCGCCATACTGGCGTATCACCCGGCGTGGTGGAATGGGGTGCCATTGGTTACACGTCTCGGTCACCTCTTGTTCGCATTGACGGCAATTTGAACAGTGGACGTTACATTTCAGATGTGTTACGACCCGTGGCTCTATCTGCGAAACCCTACATTTCAGCAGGATAATGCACGACCGCATGTTGCAGGTCCTTTACGGGCCTTTTTGGATACAGAAAATGTTCGACTGCTGCCCTGGTCAGCACATTCTCCAGATCTCTCACCAATTGAAAACGTCTGGTCAATGGTGGCAGAGCAACTGGCTCGTCACAATACGCCAGTCACTACTTTTGATGAACTGTGGTATCGTGATGAAGCTCCATGTGCAGCTGTACCTGTACACGCCATCCAAGCTCTGTTTGACTCAATGCCCAGACGTATCTAGGCCGTTATTACGGCCAGAGGGTGTTGTTCTGCGTCCTGATTTCTCAGGATCTATGCACACAAATTGCGTGAAAATGTAATCTCATGTCAGGTCTAGTATAATACATTTATCCAATGAATACCCGTTTAGCATCTGCATTTCTTCTTGGGTGTAGCAGTTTTAATAGCCAGTAGTGTATCTATTAGGTACATAACGCATGTAGATTGTGGACGGTTGGGAATGTGGGTCTCATGGGAAGCGTGCAAGGGAAAGTCCCTGCAGTACCGTTGTTTATTTGTGTCCTCGGTGGCTCAGATGGATAGAGCGTCTGCCATGTAAGCAGGAGATCCCGGGTTCGAGTCCCGATCCGGTCACACATTTTCAGCTTTCCCCATCCAGGTATATCAAAAACACCTGTCGGCAGCTGAGGGTTACAGTTAATCATCATTTATTCTAGAGAGGCTGCACGGTTATCAATGGTATTTGTTGTTTCGAGAACAGTTACTATCTTCATATACGTATATAGTTAAAGGCTACCCAGCCATTGACCTTCGTCTGTGCGAATGCGCACAAGTTGCCCGAACTCTTACGGGAATCGTCACCTTAGTGTGCGCGAGTAATGAGTGGATGGGCAAATACGTATTAGGTACATTACGTATGTAGATTGTGGACGGTTGGGAGTGTGGGTCTCACGGGAAGCGTGCAAGGGATAAGTCCCTGCAGTTGCGATGTTCATCTGTGTCCTCGGTGGCTCATATGGATAGAGCGTTTGCCATGTAAGCAGGAGGTCCCGGATTCGAGTCCCGTTTGGGGCACACATTTTCAGCTGTCCTCATGGAGGTATATCAACAACACCTGTCGGTAGCTGAGGGTTTCAATTAATTATCATTTATTCTAGTGAAGCTGCACGGTCATCAATAGAATCTATTCTTTCGAGAACAATTACTATCTTCATATAACTAGATGTAACAGTTTGCAGCGATAGTAAGTAGAACGATCACATCGGCTCAGTTGTAATTAAAGCAGGTGGCAGACAACAGTTGGGGAAAACGTTGTCTAAATGTTCTCTGACATTAACAGCAAGGTGTCCGTGGTGCCACGTCACGCTGGAATCATAACCATTTTCTGAGTGCTAGCGTGGCATCTCTGGTAGTACTTCACGAAGAAGAATATCGTAATTTTCTCCACCGAGCGTGTCAGGCTGAAGAAATGGCCCAATGAGAGAATGTGACCAACACGAGCCCACAAGTTTATGGTAAATCCCTGTTGGTGACGGAATACATGAAATTGTGGCTGTTCAGTATTCTTACCCTTGTGAAGGCAGCCTCGTTAGTAAACAAAACTTTGATTCTATTAGGAACCGTTGTGCACAGCGACCGTAAACTATAACGAAGGAGAGGCACACGGGAGCCAGTCGCAATAGCATCACTTTTTATTATTCTCGCAAATCTATATTTCGGGTATAAACAGCCATCTTCAGTGCGTTTGCGTTACAGTTCAACAGACTCGCGGCAGTTCATGACACCAAAAACATACGGTGATATGAGATGCCGCGAGTCTGTTGAATTGTAACTCAAATGCACTGAAGATGGCTGTTTATACTCGAAATATAGATTTGCAAGAATAATAAAAACTAATGGGATGGCGACTGACTGGTGTGTGCCTCTCCTTCCACACGTTTGGAAGTCAGGGATGATTACGCCATTGATAGAATTACACAAGGAGAGGAAACTCGTTAGCTGATAGGTTTTGTATCTTCTGAAACTTGAAAGAGCGCATAGTCGTATCGTGAAGGACATTTCACACACTGGCTGTGTATCGTGTGCCACTGTTGGCGTTCTCCTCAGATCGCTGTACCAAAGCTTCCTCAAACTGAACAATTCGTCCACTGCAAGATCTGTTAGTTTCCCATCGGCCTTATCTAAGGGATCTTATTTTACGAAGACAGCCATGAAGGATTTGGTATGTGACATGATTTGTAACCTTCTCCCTGGAAATCGTTCTGCATGCAGGCTCCTTGTTGCTCGACTGTTGCATAGTGTCTCATCACAAAGGAGATGCAAGTCAGCTAACCCTGTTAGAATGTGAAAACCATAAAGAACCTGTAAAAATTATTAGACACTTTCATACAAACACGTAACAACAATAATAATGTAATTGCATTTGCAGGGACGTGAATTACTGCTTGCAGTTATGAAAACTTGCCCTTATTAGCAGTAATATGTAACTGCATTGCATATCAGGTTATATGCCAGATCATAAGATTCCATATCGGACTGCATACGAAACAATAAAAACAATTGTGATTGTTGGCCTAAGGGAAGTCTAGTGCCAAATACTTCAAGAAACTCTAGTAGGGAAACGGTGCATCTTTGATATTTATGTCATAAAACAAAAGCGTCTCCCTTGGTGAAAAAATAATAAACAGTCAGTCAGTTGCAAAATGGAAGGTTCATTTAAACCTCTTGACCACGATTTCGCTCAAACTTACTGGGTTACATGTTGTAGCGGAGGTATGTTAAAACTAGCTGAATGGTGTCAGTAAAATATAAATTTTCACCTCCATAATATTAAAAACATTATTTGAGTAGTTTTTCACCAACGTACAGCTAACGCACTAGCTAATGCACTTAGGCTAAGGAAAGCCTCCAGCGAGAGAGGGTACTAGTAGCATGTGCGAGGAGAGTGCGCAGTTGTGTTGCAAACTGTTATGCTAAACAAGCTTAAAACGTTAAAATCAAAATTTTGACATTAGAGACCATATCATATTTGGCTATGTACTTATGTAAAATAAATAAAATGGCAAACAACTGACAATAACTTTTTATTGATGGTTAACTTATTAACTGTATGCCATTTTATTAATTTCACATAATTACTTAACCAAATATGACGTGGTTTATTAACGACCTAATTTTAATTTGAAAGTTTTACTTTAATTTAACACGTATTCACCGTTAAGCTATTTAGGTTGTTACTATTTTCCTTCCTTTCTGTTATCATTACTATTACTTAAAAATTTAGTTTTCCTGAGTCAATGGTAATTTTGTGAGAAATATTGTTTGTTCTATATGAAACTTGCAACATGATGAGACTAATATTGTCACAATGAAATGAAATGATCGCCGGCCGGGAGGCCCCATGCGGGGAAGTTCGGCCGCCGTATTGCAAGTCCTTTTTAGTTGACGCCACTGCGGCGACTGGCGAGTCAATGATGATGAAATGATGATGAACACACAACACCCAGTTATCACGAGGCAGAGAAAAATCCCTGACCCCGCCGGGAATATTTTTTTTTGTAACCATATATATTTATTTAAATATTTTAACAACGATACATTTAAAAAAAGACATTTTATTCTATTAATCTATTATCCTAGTGATGATTAATATTATTGTCATTTTATATGTTTTCGTTTTTATATTTTCCTTTTTCGTTTTTCTCTTATTGTTTGTTCCTTAAACCCTTTTACATGGCCATTTGTCTTTTTTTTTTTTGAGGGGGGTAGACATTGCAGGACAGGCATAACAGTTTATATTTGGCATCGTTGCATTGATTTGAGTTTATGTTTCTGTATGTGATGCACTTGTGATGACACAGGCACATTGTGTATTCTGGTTTGATCTTTTCCTCTAGTTACACTGTTTAGTGGGACAGTATGAAGGAAACGTCACCATGATAGGTGGAGCAGAAGTGGAAGAAACTTTTTTTTTTTACATATACTACAGAATATACCTAATTGAAGAAGAGAGAAAATTTTGTCATATTACATAAGAGAAGCAGAAGGGATAGTGTGAGTAATCAATAGAATTTTATAAGCACAAAGTAAAGGAAATCAAATATCTAATAATAATGAGTAGTTGGCACTTTCCACTAAGGAGCACTTTGTGTCACTGATTCCACTAGGAAGAAACACTTTATACTACTATACTTCACTATTTGATGCGAGAAGAGAAAGCACTTTATCTTTTTTGTTGCACTTGTTCACTATCACTGCACACGTTATTCTTGTGGTGAGTGTGGTGAGGTGGCTGGTGGCGGTGCTGAGGGTCTCAGGCTGGGAAGGACTCTGGCGATTGCTGTCTGCAGTGGAATCTGCAGGAAGTTTTTGAAGTTCTCGTGGTATCGCCTGTGCTGCTGGGCTGTCTTGTTCTCCTCCCAGAGGTCCATCAGGAAGGCCAGCCGGTCAGTCTGCCTCCGCGCTACGAAGGCGTGTGCCGTCATGGCGAGGATCCAGAGAGTCGCCAGTCGCTTGGGTCGTGGAAATGGGTTGCAGTCTGGGGCGGTGATTGCTTCCACTGTGATGCTTCCCGGCGCCGTTCTGTTGATGTGGGCCACCATCTGCTGGCACGCTTCCCAGATGTTGATGGCATTCCCGCACGTGAATCGGTGCTCGAGGGTGTCGGTCATGCCACATACGTCACACTTGTCACTTGCGACGAGTTTTATTTCCGCCAGTCTTTGGTTGGTTGGTACCGTTCTGTTAATTATTTTGTACCATGTCTCCTTCGCATGTTTAGGCAACATGTTTTCTGAGACGTTCCCCCATACTTGTTTCCAATTGTATTGCGGGAGTTTTTGTTCAATTTTGTTTTTTGCCGGCTTCCCCCTGAGGGCCCAGTATATTCTCTTGGCTGTTCTGTGGCTGGGGTTCGCCACGGTGTCCAGAACGTAACTTTTGTTGGCGTAGTGCAGCCTGACGTGTCGCATTCTGCAGGGAATGTGTCTCGTGTCGACCGGCGCTTCTTGTGATGCGGGCTTGTATCTTCCAATTATCTCGGCTGTGACGCTGTCAGGGTTTTTGTCCTGGATGGCGAGCGTTCGTTTCAGTAGAAGGGCTGCACATTTGGTCTTTATATCAACTAGACCTAGTCCCCCTTCTTTTGTTGGCAGCGAGCACGTTTCTTGCGCCACTTTGAATATATTTCGACGCCACAACAGGTAGTACACTGCGCTCGTTAGTGCTCGCGCAATTTCTGTCGGGATGCTTAAGATTTGCGCCAGGTACCAAGCTTTCGACAGGATCGTCGTGTTTATCAGTTCTGTTTTCTGGTGGATTGTTAGCTTCCGGTTCGCGTGCTGTCTGGAGAGACCTCTTATGGTGTGTAGCACGTCCCTCCAGTTGTATGCGGCCATTCTAAGTGGACAAGACTGTATATATATTCCAAGAACTTTATGGCTTTCTACTATTTTATACCATTGGCTGTCTGGTTTGAGTCGTTGATTCCCTATCGGCAGTAGCACTGTTTTTCTGGGGTTGGTTTGGGCGCCTGACGCTTTTTGAAATGTATTCATGATGGTTTCTACTCTCCCAATATCTTCCTGGTCTTCAATAAAGATGCCTAGGTCGTCAGCGTAGGCTATACATGCTACTGCTTTGCCTCCTACGGAGAAGCCTCTGATGTCGTTTGTGAGTTTCCGCAGCAGCGGGTCCAGTGCTATAGCGAATAGAGCCATTGACAATGGACAGCCTTGCCTCACGGATCTGTCCAGTTTTATCAGTTTTGTTTTCCAACTATTGATTATTACTGTCGATCTCGCAGTACTTAGTATCTTCTGGATGATTGCGATGAATTTTTGCCCAAACCCGAGTCTGTTTAGTGTCTCTACGAGATATTTGTGGTCGATCCTGTCGAAGGCTTTGTTGAAGTCCACCGAAATTATGGGACCTGCGCTTCTGGTGGTGGCTGCCTGTGCTATTATGTCCCTGTAGGTGCATGTGGCGTCAAATATATTTTTCCCTGGTACCGCACATGTTTGCCACGGACTGATGACTTTCCTCATCGCCGATTTCAGGTTGTTTGCGATGCATTTGGCTATTATTTTATAGTCGGCGTTGAGGAGCGTAATCGGACGAAACTCTTCAATGCGGCGGGCGGCTCTCTTCTTAGGGACGAGTGTTATGCTCCCTTCGGTCAGCCCAGGTGGAATTTCCGCCCCATCGAGTATCTCGTTCACCATTTCCGTGAATTGCCCTCCTAGCACGTCCCAATATGCGAGGTAGAACTCGAGCGGAATGCCGTCGGCGCCGGGTGCTCTTCCTCTTGCGCTGGTCCTCATCGTTTCTTTGATGTCATCCACGTCGACATTTTCTGTCAGCAACGCCCTGTCTGCGTCTGTGAGCACGCTCCTCGTCTGCTGGAGGATTTCAGCAGTTGCCGCGTCGTCTGTCGCTTCTCGACGGAACATGTCTCGGAAATAGTCCTCGATGTGTTTTGTTAACTCCGTTTTCGTCGTGAGCGTCTTTCCCTGCTTGTCCTGAAGCTCACTTACGCACTTTCCTGCGCCTCTCTCCCTTTCCCTATTTAGGTGGTGCATGGTGAGTGGCTCTTCATCCACCTCGCCATATGTTTTACTTCTGGTGAGGACGCCTCTTATTTGCTGTTTCTTTATTTGAAGGAGTTTTGCCTTGATTCTCCTCACTCGCGGCAGGTATTGCTGGTCGTCTGCTGGTGCGTCGAGTGCGTCTTTCAGGCACTGCTGGTAGAACTCGGCCGTGGTTCGCCTCCAGAATAACTTTTCCGCGCTGTATCTTATCAACAGGCTGCGCATTGTCGGCTTCGCTCGTGCCAGCCACCACTCGGTCGTGCTGCTGTAGCGTGCGCGCTGTGCCAGGCATTCTTGCCACATTTCCACTATTTGCTTGCGCAGTTCCGCGTCCTGCAGGTGTTCCGTATTTAGCTTCCACGTCCTTCTTTTGCTGACGTTCTTTCCTTTTTGGAGATGCAGGCTGCATTCGTAGCTGCAGTGGTCCGAAAAGATGACAGGATAGACTTCGACGTGCGCAACATTTTTAGTTGCTGCTCTGCTGATATATATACGGTCCAGTCTGCTTTTACCATTTTTGTGGTGGTATGTAAATTCAGTGTGTGTTGGATGGAGAAGGCGCCACGAATCTTCTACTTTCAGTCGTCGGATCAGTTCTTGCAGTTCTGGGCACATGTTTGCTACAGGTATTTGGTCTTCAGCTGCGGCGACACAATTAAAATCTCCTCCAATGATGATGTTGTTATTGTTCTGCATCAGCAGTTCGGCTACTTCTTCATTATAGAAGGTGCTTCTTGCTCGCTTGTTGTCTGTACCAGAAGGTGCGTATATGTTGATAAAGAGCGTCTTCTCTATGCTTAGCGCTATCCCTCGGCCGCTTGACAACATTTTAGTCCCGCCAAAGTCGATCCCGTACCGTACCATTATTGCCGTACCGCATTGGGATTCTGGGTCTATATTTGTGATTGCCGCATATCCTGGTATCTGGTTTATTTTAGTCGTAACCACTTCTTGCAATAGTGCAACCCCGGGACCCCGTGCGCAGGAAGCGAGAACGCTACCGCAAGACCACGAGCTGCGGACATTGTCACAATATACACTCCTGGAAATTGAAATAAGAACACCGTGAATTCATTGTCCCAGGAAGGGGAAACTTTATTGACACATTCCTGGGGTCAGATACATCACATGATCACACTGACAGAACCACAGGCACATAGACACAGGCAACAGATAGCGTTTTCGCTTCCCACGCCCGGGTTCCCGGGTTCGATTCCCGGCGGGGTCAGGGATTTTCTCTGCCTCGTGATGGCTGGGTGTTGTGTGCTGTCCTTAGGTTAGTTAGGTTTAAGTAGTTCTAAGTTCTAGGGGACTTATGAGCACAGCAGTTGAGTCCCATAGTGCTCAGAGCCATTTGAACAGGCAACAGAGCATGCACAATGTCGGCACTAGTACAGTGTATATCCACCTTTCGCAGCAATGCAGGCTGCTATTCTCCCATGGAGACGATCGTAGAGATGCTGGATGTAGTCCTGTGGAACGGCTTGCCATGCCATTTCCACCTGGCGCCTCAGTTGGACCAGCGTTCGTGCTGGACGTGCAGTCCGCGTGAGACGACGCTTCATCCAGTCCCAAACATGCTCAATGGGGGACACATCCGGAGATCTTGCTGGCCAGGGTAGTTGACTTACACCTTCTAGAGCACGTTGGGTGGCACGGGATACATGCGGACGTGCATTGTCCTGTTGGAACAGCAAGTTCCCTTGCCGGTCTAGGAATGGTAGAACGATGGGTTCGATGACGGTTTGGATGTACCGTGCACTATTCAGTGTCCCCTCGACGATCACCAGTGGTGTACGGCCAGTGTAGGAGATCGCTCCCCACACCATGATGCCGGGTGTTGGCCCTGTGTGCCTCGGTCGTATGCAGTCCTGATTGTGGCGCTCACCTGCACGGCGCCAAACACGCATACGACCATCATTGGCACCAAGGCAGAAGCGACTCTCATCGCTGAAGACGACACGTCTCCATTCGTCCCTCCATTCACGCCCGTCGCGACACCACTGGAGGCGGGCTGCACGATGTTGGGGCGTGAGCGGAAGACGGCCTAACGGTGTGCGGGACCGTAGCCCAGCTTCATAGAGACGGTTGCGAATGGTCCTCGCCGATACCCCAGGAGCAACAGTGTCCCTAATTTGCTGGGAAGTGGCGGTGCGGTCCCCTACGGCACTGCGTAGGATCCTACGGTCTTGGCGTGCATCCGTGCGTCGCTGCGGTCCGGTCCCAGGTCGACGGGCACGTGCACCTTCCGCCGACCACTGGCGACAACATCGATGTACTGTGGAGACCTCACGCCCCACGTGTTGAGCAATTCGGCGGTACGTCCACCCGGCCTCCCGCATGCCCACTATACGCCCTCGCTCAAAGTCCGTCAACTGCACATACGGTTCACGTCCACGCTGTCGCGGCATGCTACCAGTGTTAAAGACTGCGATGGAGCTCCGTATGCGACGGCAAACTGGCTGACACTGACGGCGGCGGTGCACAAATGCTGCGCAGCTAGCGCCATTCGACGGCCAACACCGCGGTTCCTGGTGTGTCCGCTGTGCCGTGCGTGTGATCATTGCTTGTACAGCCCTCTCGCAGTGTCCGGAGCAAGTATGGTGGGTCTGACACACCGGTGTCAATGTGTTCTTTTTTCCATTTCCAGGAGTGTATGATCTACAGACGAAAATAAACTATACTAAGACCGGCGTCCATTCGAAGCACTCATGAAAAGAGGACATAACCTTCGCGTGGGCAGTTAAGTCATTAAAAAAAAGAAAATAGATACAGCATGAATCAATACTTTGCTGTAGGTGTTGATACATGAAGATGTATAGAAACAATCTCTGTCAGACTTTGGCAAACTGCGTAGTTGAATTGCTTTGTTGCATGTGTTTAATGATAATGTTATTGCACTGCATTTCGAACAGCACATATATTACGTTGCGTTATTAACTGTAAAGATACAGCATTGCATTTGTACAACATAGATGAACTTGCGTTATTTCAGCTTTTTGAGACGAGTAGTACCGTATGACTTAAAACATTGACGTGGTTATTATCCTGTAATTTTGAAAGTTTCATTTTATTACTGTTAAATACTTATGTATGTTCAAAATCGTTTTTGTCGATGTTATATAGCGATTTATAATCTTAAGTAGTCTGTTGGAGCACAACTAGTAATTCGAAGCCTGATGCAGGCATATCATTATTCGAATTATGAGCAATATTGGCCTTTGTGGGATGTTAACAAAAAAATGGTTCAAATGGCTCTGAGCACTATGGGACTCAACTGCTGGGGTTATCAGTCCCCTAGAACTTAGAACTACTTAAACCTAACTAACCTAAGGACATCACACATATCCATGCCCGAGGAAGGATTCGAACCTGCGACCGTAGCAGTCCCACGGTTCCGGACTGCGCGCCTAGAACCGCGAGACCACCGCGGCCGGCGGGGGGATGTTAACAGTTCGACTAAATTCACGGAGGCAAAAAAAGACGGGAGATGGCACTACAGAATTACGCTGTACGTTGTTTTGAAGCCAGAGTTGGCGGGTCTTGCCGCAATCTCAAATAGCCCAAAACATTTGCATACTGCTCTTCACGATTGGTTCTTGTTCGTTATTTGTGTCGTGTGCACGCAACAACTGTTTTAAATACTAAACATTACAGTGTTTACATCAATAACATACTGTCAGGAAGTCAAATTTCGAACGTTTTTCTGTCCTTGAATGCGTATTGGTTCCAAACGACACATTTGGCCTCGTTAATGTAAGTTATCTTTCGTTGATATATTTAGAATAACAAAGAAGAGAAGTGCGTGACGTACAAAGCATGCTTTCGTAATCCATTTTATTCCGCTTTTACTGTATTTGTATCGGTAGCAAATGTAGCTGGCTTCTTCGTCGTTACGTTTTCCGCTTTCAACATTTTTAACGTTCTCGTTTCCAGAAAACTGGTGTACGTGTTAGCCCATAAACGTGTGCAATGACGGGAGACCCAAGACATGCTATCGTATCTTGAGCATGTCAGCAAAGTGAACGAGTGTTGAAATGTCAAAGAAAGAGAGGAGCATAGAGGTATACCTCCATACAGAATAGAGTTGTTTTTTATTAGATTGTTAGTGCATTAGTTTCACTATAGTTTACACATCTTCTTACTTTTAAATCTTAACTATGATGCATCTTTCAATATGTGACCAATAATAGTAATTTACAGGGTGAAGAAACGATGAACATTTTTTAAGCATGTTCCAGCGATGTGCAATACTACAAATGGTCTCAACGCTTAGACCCCGTAAATTGGATATTTTTCTTCAGCATGTATGTAAGTCCTTTTCTTTCAGTAATGATAGCCTGAGCTGTTTAACATATAGGCCTACCTTTTCAAAAGTTGTCTGTTTGCTTGTTTTCCAGGAATACTCTCGCCAGTAACCTCGTTAGTTTTTCGGGAATAACCAGACATATCACAATAGGAATGTACGTATACTTTCATCATCTGCTTCAGTTTACTTTTGAATTTCATCTTGAGCTTTTTGTTGTATATAAGTCTATACCACTCTGGCCGTGCTGTCAGTACTGGCAGGTTAACGAAGTAGGTGCGCCTACACTGGCGTGATCATACTTAGCTGCCTGCACACCGCGTCTCGGGGAGCGCCCACGGCCACCTCCACACTCTTACATGACTCAAGCTGCTCTGCTTCCTTTATGCTCCCAGCTCGACACAGAGTTTCCATACGAAAAGATGAACAACGGCAGAGTTACTGGCATTTCGTCTTTGTTATCGGTATATTAAAATAAAGTTCCCGTGGATATTACCCAGCAATTAACGAGACTTTATAATTAAAATCAATTATATACATTCACAAATAAATACACTATTACATCCTTACATATTACATATAGTATCTGTAACAAAACCTACAGGTTCAGAATTAGAAGTACAGTATAAGTTATCAATGGATATTAAACGGCGAATAAATTTTGATGGTGCAGAAGGTATTTTACAAGTATCTGCATTTTCGGTGTTACAAGAGGAAATACTCAAAGACTTCAGAAAAAATAAAATAATTTTAGTTCACAAAAAGACAGGTGCTGACAGACCAGTCTAATAATTCATGGTTGGAAAATACTGACACGAATTACTTAAAGAAGGATGGAGAAACTGGTAGAATCCGACCTTAGGGGAGATTGGTTGGTTTCCAGAAAAACGTAGAAACACGCGAGGCAATGCTAACCCTACGACTGTCCTAGAAAATAACTTCAAGAAAGGTAAACGTAAATTTGTAGATTTAGAGAAAGCTTTTGACAATGTATACTGGACGACACACCTCGAAATTTTGAAGATAGCAAGGATAAACTACAGGGACCGAAAGATTATTAACAACTTTGACGGAAACCACGGCAGTTATAAGAGTCGAGGGGCATGAAAGGGAGGCAGTTGTTGAGAAGGGACTGAGACAGCGTTGTGGCCTATTTCTGATGTTATCCAATCTGCACATTGAGGAAGCTGTAGAGGAAGCCAATGAGAAATTTGGAAAGGGAGCTACGGTTCAGGGACAAGAACGCAGTTTTCCGACGACGTTGTAGTTCTGTCAGAGACGCCTAAGGACTCAGAAAGGCAGTTGAACGGAACAGGCAGTCTTGTAAAAAACTTATAAGATTAAAGGAATGAAAGTAAAACGAAGGTAATGGAATGAAGTCTAATTAAATCAGGCGATACTGAGGCAATTAAATTAGGTTCAAATGGTTCAAATGGCTCTGAGCACTATGCGACTTAACTTCTGAGGTCATCAGTCGCCTAGAACTTAGAACTAATTAAACCTAACTAACCTAAGGACATCACACACATCCATGCCCGAGGCAGGATTCGAACCTGCGACCGTAGCGGTCACGCGGTTGCAGACTGAAACGCCTTTAACCACACGGCCACACCGGCCGGCAATTAAATTAGGGAATGAGACACTAAACGTAGAATTATTTTATATAGGCGGTGCTGAACAGCTTTCAGGAAGGTTAGAAACTCCCTTAAAAAGTACACAGGTGTACCACTATTTTTTATTCGAGACAATGGATTTCCGTCCAGCATCAGACCATCTTCGGGTCTACTGCACCAGAAGGGGAAAACCAACGTGTGTTCATAGGTCTGCCCGACGAATATGCTGTTCGAAATTGTCTCGTGCATGCAGCCGGATTGATTGATCATTGTAGAACGAATATATATACCGGTCGTCTCCTCCCTCCGCCGACTCCGTGTATGGACCTCGTGATGTGCTGGCCGTGGTGGTGGGGGTAGCTCGCGCTCGGGAGTCGAGTGGTGGGCCTCAGTCCGTACTCTGTCTTCATCGTGCTCGGTGTTCCGTTTCCGCTGCGTCAACGTTGCAGAGAAGTCGTGAACTCCGGTGACAGAGCGTGTTGTCGCGTGACCGTGGTGTGTAGGGTACACTGGCGACGCGTGCGCGGTCGGATGTGCGGATCCTTGCCATCGGAGGTCGTGTAGTGCCTGTTCGAGCATAATTGCAAGTTAAGTTAGTGGAAGGTTTAATCCTTAAGTAATAAGTTTGCGTAACCAGTGTCTCTTCTGCCTTGTGGCCTCCGGCGATCGGGTTGCCTGTCCCTGGCACCGGTGTATTTGAAGACAGTGATCTTTCCTCCTCCTCCTCTCGTTACTGCCCGATGGAAGGTGTAGTTTTGGCAGTTTAATTGTTTCGCTATTCTGTCGTGTGTATTGAGTAAATTCATGCTTCTTGTTGGTTGATCATGTGCTCGCTCATTCAGGACTGTGTGGTGTAATGTTTCCTTGGACGAGGTTAGCTCTAATTCTGTCAGCAAGTTAAGCCATCTTATTACAAGTTTTCGCTGGCTAAAAGTCGGGGCAGTGACCAGCCTGAGAGTGGCAAATGTGTTTACGGGCGTATTTAAGTTGATCAGTATTCTGCCTAGCCTGAGCATCCCTAAGTGGGTGATTTGTGGCCGCCTTACACGGGTCCGTCATATCTGTTATGTTCTAATGATATTCCGGGACACTTTTGTCTAAAAACTTTTTAAGTTCCTCCATGCCTTTATTGCCATTAATCGTGCGTTTGCTGAGACCTTTGATTTTTTTTTTTTTAATGGTGGTGTTGGTAGCTTCACTACCTCACCGTACTTTATTATCAAAGTTCTGTATTTACTTTAGTAGCATGTTTACTAATGTTCTTTAAATTTTTTAAACTGTTGTATTGCTATAAATTACTTGATTGCCGTTAGCGGCGTGTTTTGAAAGGCTGTTATTGCCGTACTGTTAGCTTCTGTGTTTTTTTTTGTTTTTTTTTTTTAGTTTGAAACTGTTGTATTGCTATAAATGACATGATTGCCGTTTTTGAAAGAAATTTTTAAACTGTTGCATTGCTGTAAATTACTTGATCGCCGTTAGTGGCGTGTTTAAAAGGCTGTTTATTGCCGTGCTGCTAGTTTCTGTAAGACATGAATAAAACATTTGTGTGTGAAAATCTCAACTTGACAGTAAACTACTAGAAATGTGGCCCCGTTTCCCAACTTGTGGTGTGGCTTGTAGTAACCGTAACCACTGTGTGTGTCAAAAGGAATCACATTTTATTCTTAAGTGGAGCCGTTGAAGCAATATATTCTTTTGTATGCCTGAATTATGATAGCACTGTTTACTTTCATTCATTCCTGTTTTTCTCATTACCTTCCAAACCTTAAACGCTCAGACATCCGCGCCATATTGTATCAACGGTCGCGTCCCCGCAGAACACACGGCTACGTGACCGCGCTGATCGTTGGTGCAGTATCTCATGCTGTAAATTCCTCCCGTCAATAATTATTTATTCTTCACATTTCCTCCCTCTTTAAAAAAGATTCTGGCTATAACAGCCGGAGACAGGGGTGATGTCTATGTGTGACTTTTGTGTGTATGATTATGCGAATGTTGTGTGTCGTTTGCTTCCTTTCTGAAGGCTTTAGCCGAAAACTTGCGTGAACATTGTTTTCGTCGTGCTCGCCCGTTGCCCGGTCTGTGAGTAACAGTCTATCCGCTTCACAGTATAGTTATTCCCTCATGAAGTTTGTTGTAAATAATCCACTGCACCTCAACACGAGCAATTGTATAAATAATTACAATACCAGAAGAAAAGAATGACATTCGTTACGCCACAGTAAGATTGTCTTAGAACAACAGGGGTTCACAATGCTGCAACAAAAAGTTTTGATCACGTATCCAACCAAAAGTTTTGATCACTTTGATATAAAATTCTTGACAGACAGCCAAGGAAAATTTGAAACTAAACTGAAAATATTTCTCTTTGACAACTCCTCCTATCCGCAGAAGATTGTCTCTATTGTAATGTATAAATGGTGATGGGTAGGAATTAAAAAAACAAAAGTCTAATAAATATTTGAAAATAAAGTGACTCGTTCCACATCATTATGATTTATCAGGTAAATGATAAATGGAACATGAAACTGTCTATTGGTATTTCACAGAATACACAGCATAGGCGGAGGAAGCTGCAAATTCCAGCTATTGCCTGTCCCATAATCATCCATGGCTCTGGAGACGACTCGTGGTTCTCAACCAGTAGCAGCAACAGCGGCAGCTCAGCATTGTCGTCGGCTACACTCTTCGTCGGCCTGTTAACTAATTTTGTACAGGCATCACCCAGTGGCATTTCTTTCAAAGTTTTCGACTAACTTCCATAAATAATAACGTGTTATAGTTAAAACTTGTAGGGCACCTATACTGTCATTGCCCCTTTCCTTTTTGTACAATCATCGAGTGTCGTAAAAACATGAAAACTGATTAACTATTTACTGCCAGTTTTGTTTGTCTGCTAATGATCAGTTTCAGTCTAAATTCTGTTGCCTCAGTAACTTCCATTGCATAACAGAGGCTTAACTAATTTGCAGTTTTGAGTATTAACTTCTGTCAAAGTAACGTAAGAATCCACTCTCAAATTTAATTACTAAAGACGCAGCACAAATTAAGAATTGGCAATTTCATTTTTTCTGTATTTAGCTTAGCGAGTGACTTCTGGTGGCTTGGTATTTATTTCATTGTTGTTACGTTAAAATTAAAACCAGTTGCTCATTTGCTTAAAGTAAATTCACTTCAGTCTTTCAATAAAAGAAAGGTACATTGCTTGCATTTTTCTAAATTTTGCATTACGTTACGCTGAGGTTACTGAAAGTCATTTTCCACGTAACAAAGTTTCAGTTACAGCCGGTCATTTATTTAACCAGCAATCTCATTTAACTTTACTTTCAAAATTTAGTGTTTCAGAATAAGTAACTGCAAACTCAGTGCTTTCTGACTCATTTATTTTCTCGTCAACTGACGTGTTGTGGAAAAGCATGACAACCTTCTGCTGCCACGACAAATACACTTTCAAAAAGTTTACTGCACAGTAGTTTGCCTCAATTTTGCAGTACATACTGCCACACTTGAACACAGGCTCTAAAAGGATCGCTGCACACTTGTGAAACTGTCACTGAGACCATTCACAAGCTTTTGTGGGAAATACCCTTGTCTTTGAATAAGGGCTGCTTCAGGAGTTACTAAATCCAACTGAATATGACTCTAAATACATTTTCAGAAAAGATCACTGCACAATAGTTTGCATCAATTTTGAGGTGCATACTGCTCCACTCAAACATGGCCTCTAAAAAGATAGCTGCACACTTGTGAAACCTTCCTGAGACATTTCACATACTTTTGTGGGAAATACACCACGAAACCGATATCAGCTGCAATATCTGATTTTACACACCAAAACGATGATTTTGGAAGTCAAAATAAATATCTCTGTAACTCTAAACAGGACGCTCGCCACTTTTCGAGTTTTAGCTGCTTGCTTGAAGGCACTGCCACAGAGAGAAAAATTTCTGAGTTCTATAGCTGCTGTGGTGTTCATCACTTTTCTGAAACGATGGGTGGACTCAGTTTATATGTGGTTGTACTGGAGCCAGGGACGTTACTTTTCGCACTTCTCGAAGCACACGTTGGTGTCTAAGAACAGACGGGAAAATCAGAACCATTACACAAACAGAATTCGAAGCACTGTCCTACAGACGAGAAAAATGGCTGAAATTTTAAGTGAATTTTCGATGTCCTACAGCTGCTGGACTGGAGAAGCTGTAAAAGGACAATGGCAGGTGAGGGAAGCAAACCTCCCTGTCTGAACGGGGGGAGAGTAGTCTGCTTGGACTTATCTACATCTACATTTATACTCCGCAAGCCACCCAACGGTGTGTGGCGGAGGGCACTTTACGTGCCACTGCATTACCTCCCTTTCCTGTTCCAGTCGCGTATGGTTCGCAGGAAGAACGATTGCCGGAAAGCCTCCGTGCCCGCTCGAATCTCTCTAATTTTACATTCGTGATCTCCTCGGGAGGTATAAGTAGGGGGAAGCAATATATTCGATATCTCATCCAGAAACGCATCCTCTCGAAACCTGGACAGCAAGCTACACCGCGATGCAGAGCACCTCTCTTGCAGAGTCTGCCACTTGAGTTTACTAAACATCTCCGTAACGCTATCACGCTTACCAAATAACCCTGTGACGAAACGCGCCGCTCTTCTTTGGATCTTCTTCATCTCCTCCGTCAACCCGACCTGGTACGGATCCCACACTGATGAGCAATACTCAAGTATAGATCGAACGAGTGTTTTGTAAGCCACCTCCTTTGTTGATGGACTACATTTTCTAACACTCTCCCAATGAATCTCAACCTGGCACCCGTCTTACCAACAGTAATTTTATATGATCATTCCACTTCAAATCGTTCCGTACGCATAATCCCAGATATTTTACAGAAGTAACTGCTACCAGTGTTTGTTCCGCTATCATATAATCATACAATAAAGGATCCTTCTTTCTATGTTTTCGCAATACATTACATTTGTCTATGTTAAGGGTCAGTTGCCACTCCCTGCACCAAGTGCCTATCCGCTACAGATCTTCCTGCATTTCGCTGCAATTTTCTAATGCTGCAACTTCTCTGTACGCTACAGCATCATCCGCAAAAAGTGTCATGGAACTTCCGACACCATCTACTAGGTCAGTTATGTACATCGCGAAAAGCAATGGTCCCATAACACTCCCCTGCGGCACGCCAGAGGCCTCTGAAGTTCGAAAAACGAAGACATCACTTGAACCTCAGACGTCACAGAGGTTTCCGTATGTGTCTTGCCCCGTATTGTTCGAGCCATTCTGCAGAAGCTCCTATGCCCAGCACAAAGAATGTCTTGTGAGTCTCTGACATCATGGAACTTCTTGTGAATGGAGCATTCTGATTAGTTCTTACTGAATTCACCTGCCAAACTTCTGCTACTGCCAATGTGGGAGCACTCTCTGCTGTTTTCTGCAAATAGAGAAATTACGAGACTTTCAGCGTCAAAACTATTTAGTACAGATGAAAAAAAAGACAGCAGTCATATTGCACTGACAGTTAAACCCTGCAAAAATGGTTTACAGGTCATGAAATATGGGAACTATCACCAAGGACACTTCCTCAATTACACTGCTTGCGCTGCTACCATCGAGGAATTCTTGAATTTTTCAGCATAAATCCAATCTCCAACTGGGCTATTTCACCACATACCACATCAATGTAGTAAACACAATTTGCATCCTGCATCATACACAATCATCCCTTCTGCATCCTGCATATGGCTACCGATCACCAGACACTAACACATATACCTTGAAGACAGACAGATCCCAAAAAATATGAACATATGCACCATGTATAGTCCTCGCAGCACTAGATATTTCCTGCGAGGCCCCGGTCATTCATCCACCATGGCCAACAGTCACAAGTCAAGTGCCCTGCACACTCTTGCTTGATAATGCGATCAGAGCGCCCTCAGCAGACCGCGGTCACTCTCCGAACTGTCGTACAAAGGCTGGGCTGCTTCCCTAAGCACAAAGGCGTTATTGTTACCGGCGCCGACCTGCTTGCATGCTTGATTGCTTGCTGCCATGCTTCCTACAGCCATCTCCAGACTCTTGAATTACAATAACATATATATTTTTACATGGTTTGCCTGAAAATCATACCATTTACGCCATAGTTCTCCATATGAAGCACATAGCAGTATGCTACCAATATTTGTACAGTATCATTTTGAAGGTAAGGAGTGAAAATCATATCTCTAGAAACCCGAAACTTTTGCGAGATGCAACAAAGTGAAATGTGCTGCAAACCACTGAGTAACTGAAAAATTATCTCGTCTCTGAAGATATTTATGTAAAAAGTCGAAAATGGAGGATGATAAAACAGATTAAAAAATCATCAGATTAAAAAATCATCCTTCTACTTTACAAAGTAAACTAAGGTTTTCTCATGTCCAGAAACCAGCAAATATCTCTTCCACCTGTCTTTCATCATTTGGATACACACAACACACACAACAATCGATGTTCTCTCAGCCAAATAAAGACAGGAAATACATAGAAGCAGTTAACCAGACAATTTACTTGGAAAGGAATTATTGTCCTGCGCAAACACATGCCCCAATTGAATCTCCTCAAATTCCACAGAGAACACACGCAATCACGAAGACTGCCCAACACATACTGAGTATTAGTTCGCTATTCACTCGCCTATAGGGCGATACAGTTAGGTCAGCTACATTTATGTACCCCAGCCAGCCTCTCCATTAGGATGGCTCTGCCGTAAGCTGGAAATGTCAATCGTTCCGGCCACACATCACCGTCGATACACGCTCGCTGCGTGCTATATATATTTTATCAGTGTACTTACAATTAAATATTACGATTGGAGCCTCAATCTGATGACATTTGACATTGAGCGTAGTATCAAAAATAACCCCTCCTGACAGCTGTGGCTCTGGAATTATGAAAATCTGTAGTATTCGTATGACTATACGTAATTTTCCACGTAAAAAAATCTTTCATTCCACTTACAGCCATTGCAATTTTCCAAGTCAAATGCATTTCTTCCCCACGTCTGGACATAGTAATTTTCTTTTCACGTGTCAAAACACTGACCAGAGTCTGCAATCACAGCGAATCTATCACACATCCCCTACTAAGTATAATATTTCGCCAATAAATGAATGCTAGTGATATCAAATAATATGAGTGAAAATCCGCGCTGGGTAGACAAGTCTCATTTGTTTTTGTTCCTAGTAGTACCAGTGTTTATTAGGAAGAGATAAGTAATCATCTTATAAGCGACCAGCTATTAAAAGAAAACAGAAATGCATCGGCTGTATTACTTTCACAAGTGGTCGGTAATGATAACCATGTTAAAAACTATAACGCTTTATAAACCGCGATATGGCATTGCCTCTGAATGAAATGGTTTCCCAAACAAATATGGTGACATTGAATATAGGCGGTGATTGCTGGGGTGTTTATTAATAGACCAAAAGCGCAGGTAAAAGTCGCCAGCGATGTCACCTCATAATGAAATCACCAAACTGAGGAAGCAGTTCAGATAAGGAATATAGTATGAAGCCGGTATTTGCAACTCCCTCACACCATCATTAGGTATTTCTCCAGTACTTGTAACACATTCTATCTTTATGCCAAGTCTGAGGGTCTACAATACAACCATTGGGTTAGTACAGTAGATGGTGTGCTATGTAACGAATCACTTAAAAAATACAACTCTTGATTGAGGTGGTCAGAAATGTACAAAATCGTTTAACCATTACACTGGCCTTTCAGATATATAGTGTTATGCTTTCTGGTAGATATGCTGTCTGTGATTTGGAATCAAGTCTCTCCATTCAACCACATACTTGCGTTGGATCCTACAGAGATGTCTTTTAATGATGACATCCACTGGTTAATCATATCCATGGCACTCTCATACCTCGACGCGATTAACCTTTTTCGAGCCTATCTGCTACAGTAAAACTCCAACGCGGTTTTAGACAGCATCTCTGCATCCAGTAACTGTCCCTAAGTCTCTGACCCACCCTCCCTTCACCTTTGTGCACGTGATCATACCAATTTAAGTCGGAACTGAGAAGAAATCAGAGAGTACTATATTTAAAACATTCTGCAACCTGTGGAGAAACAGAGTGAGTTGAATTAATATGACAGGACTGTCTTTTTTGAATACTCAGTGGAAATAGGAGCATGTTGTCATAGCTCCTCCAACTATGTACTATGTGCAAGGACAGCACCAACACGAAGCTTTCTCTTGCAACGTGAGGTAGTAGAAAAAGACAGTGCATGCAGCTACACAAACTGGAAAAACGATGAGGGTTTTTTGCTACTGCATTGCAATGCATCTCCAAACTATATACAGGTAGCACAGTCTGAAGGAAATCTGCGTTTCTCAGGGTGCATTCACAGCTGTCTCCCAAACATTCTCTCTTTCATCATTTTTTTGTACCATCCAACAGAGAATAAACTACAAACAATAAAAACTCCACTGACATCATCTGACAGAGTTCTCGATAAAATTTTACCATACCCCATCTTCTGACATATATATCGAAAACAAATATCGACTGTGTGCTGGCATCTAGCATACGTGGCGATCCTATTAAACCCACAGGTATTCATCCACCGAGTGATCAAAGTCACCTGCACAAACCAGTGTAAAGTTTCATCACCTGTACTGTAGGAGGACCATATCCCACAGTTGCAAGAGAGGGTCCATGTTTCGTTATCTGATACATTCTTTTTTCTGCTGTAACACATCCAAGCAGTGTATGATTACAGTTTTGTACACCACCATACATTTGGTTTTTGCCACCATGACTTCGAGGTCTGTGGCAGGTTCTAAACTGACGTTAACACATTTCACTCCATTGGCTCTCACAAAAAACTGAACATCACATAGTGTAGATTATGCTGCTGCTCCCACAACACACATAAAGGATGATTGAAACATAAAAACAGATATGGTATTTCTTATTGACAAAAAGCTGAAGATTGGTACGTTTTTACTTAACACCTGCTTTGTTTAACCTTTAAATCTAACGGGAGTGGAAGGGCTGACCAATAAAGTGAACATTTCAATTCCAATGTGTTTATTAAATACCAAAAACAATCTCACATAAAAATTGAGAGACGCCACTCAGGCAAGCTTATTTACGAAACACTACATAAAATCATAAGGAAGTTAATAAATCATTAGCCAACGTTCTCCCATAAACATTGAGAAACGCCACGCAGATAAAATATTTAAGAAACTCTCTCATTGCATAAACTCATTAATAAACCAATAAACCATTATCAACGATCTCATATAAAAATTGACAGAGCCATTGAGGTTGAATTTGACCATAACTTTAACAAAACAACCGTAGTTAAGACATATTATTTAAGACCCTTTCAATTCCAATACTTCAACATTACATATAAAATAACAGTGGGCACAGTGCCTCATTTTTAACACGAATACTTACAACGTATTTATTAAAACTTAACTTGGACAATCTTGTAAGTTACTAGACTAGAGAACATAGCAGAGTGAACCCCAAAATTATTCAAATGCCCATTGGCTTGTAATATGGGCTTTTAGGGCATAGAAAGTTACAACTTTGCACAATCATAAATGTGTAATAACAGAAGTAAAGCCTAAGCTTCTAAGGCCGAACCTTAACCACGAGCGATAGAACCGACTGATGGAAATAATACTTAACTTTGAACCAAGACATGGTTGCGTTTGCCACCCCACGTCGAGTAGGCCACCGAAATGTGAACCCAGCAAACGCTACCGAAGGGGAAGGCACGAGCTCAGGCGAAGTCCACTGCCAGTAAGCCAAGCTTGTAATCTAAAGGGAAGCTCTGCGTTTTGGTGGCCCGCTGCCTCAGCTCACTGAAACACAGACCACACCTGACCACCCTGACAACAAGAGGCCAAAAACCTTTTCTTAACTTTAACATTGAAGATTGACCAGTAAATTAACACTATAAAATCAAGGCTCAGCAACAACTAATTTCACTTACAAGTCCATTGCTTAAGTGAAACAGGACCTGATAACAAACGATAAGAGTGGGAAATGAACTGGCTCACGAGAACCGACACTCACTAGAACTTAATGACACACATATTGGCCACCTTACGTGGGCCCGCAAAGCTCAACACGGCAACCTTTAGAAATAAAAACTCAGATTGCCCGCAGAGGACATATTGACATAGATTAACCGATATCGTAAGCAAATTAAACATCTACTCATAATAGCTAATGAACTAACATTCTCCAAATACATCAATATTATGCAAAGCAGTGCACACGCTTAGTAAGAGGAATCAAATGAAATCGAACGCACATAACATCACACGTCCTGCAACGTCTTACTGTACCAAGAGCGATCACAATCACAGTTAACTAAGCGCTCTTAGTGATTAGAGTCCTTAACTGTGTGTCTTGATGATGGGGCGGTTTGCGAAGATGTCAGACCATCACTTTGCAAGACCTCAACAGCGTGTCCCTCCAAAGAAGCGGGCACATCCACAGCTCAGGAGGTTGCCGAAGAATGCACAGCTCCGGCCAACTCCTACCGCCTCCAGTATAACCACGCGATAACTGCCGCCCTACCTCAGGCATGCCATCTTCGCTTCTGCCCGCCAGCCAATCGCCGACTCGCGAACTGTCGCCTTCCGCTCTCAAAATGTTCCCTTACGCGATTTTTTTTCTTTATTGTTATTTTCACACCTGATACAGGTAGGCCAGCAGCGGCATACTACGCCGCTCTTCGGCCACAGTTATGACTAATGATACAAAGGGAGACAATCGAAGAACAGAAATGGTGTATATACAAACGTAGACACACAAAATTAAAACACAGGGAGCCGTTCACAGGCGCAGTGTCCAAAATAAAAACGTTCAGAAACGTGGACACGCACAGAGATGACACACGTGAATGATGGAGCACAAACGATGAAACACTGACACATGAACATGACGGCACACGCAAACACTAAGCGATGATCTCTGGCGCACGAAAGTTCACTGTACGTGCACGAGTTCGGGGACCTGCCAAAAAGGGGAAAAAGTGGGGGAGGAGGGAGAGGGGAGGGTGTAGATGGCAAAGGCAGAGGAGATGGAAGGGGGAAGAAAGAAGGTAGGGAATAGGGGAGGCCTGGGGGAGAGGAGGGAGGGAGGAAGGGAGGAGGGAGAGAAGGGAGAGAGGATGCCCTTGGGGAAAAAAAACACAGGTGGTGGATGGGGACGATCAAATTGGTAGGAGGGGTAGATGGAGGGAAAGAGGGCATCATCAGGGAGGGGGAGTTAGTGGAAGCCACCTTGGAAGAGGGTATGGAGAGTGGAGAGATGGAGATCAGGTGGGATGTGGGAATGCAGGTGCGGCAGCAGACGAGGGTGGGAGAGGATGGGAGAGACAAGGAGGTGAGGGGGATCAAGTTTGCGGGAGGTGTATAGGATCCATATCCATTCGAGGAAAAGGACTAGGTGCGGGAATGGGATGAGGTCATATAGGATCCGTATATGGGATGCGAGGCTGATGTGATAGGCGAGGCAGAGCGCATGGCGTTCTAGGATTTGAAGGGATTTGTAAAAGGTGGGAGGGGCAGAGAGCCAGGCGGGATGGGCATAGCAGAGGATAGGGCGGCTGAGGGATTTATAGGGTGGAGGATGGTGGAGGAGTCCAGACCCCATGTGCAGCCAGAAAGGAGCTTGAGGCTCGGAGATGGGGGGTCCAGGAGAGGCAATGGTCAAGGGTGAAGCCAAGATAATTGAGGGTGGGAGTGAGGGTGATAGGACGGCCATAAATGGTGATATAGGAGAAGGAGATGGAAGAAAGGGGTGGTTTTGCCTACAATGATCGCCTGGGTGTTGGAAGGATTGACCTTGAGCGACCATTGGTTACACCAAGTGGTGAACCGGTCAATACGGGATTGGAGAAAGTGTTGGGAGCGTTGCAAGGTGGGGGCAAGGGCAAGGAAGGCAGTGTCACCGGCATATTGGAGAAGGTTGACGGGGGGTGAAAGCGGCAGCATATCCGCCGTATACAGAAGGTACAGAAGAGGAGAGAGGACGGAACCTTGGGGCACACCGGTGGAGGGGTAGAAGGTGTAGGAATCCGTGTTATGGATGGTGACATAGGAAGGACGTTGGGAAAGAAAGGACCCAATCAGATGGATGTAGTTGATAGGAAGGGCGAATGTTGGAGCTTGAAGAGGAGACCGGAATGCCATACACAGTCATAAGTGCATTCAAGGTCGAGGGAGAGGAAGATGGCGGAGCAACGGGAGTTGAGCTCTCAGAGAGGAGATGAGTGCGGTGAAGGAGGAGGTCATTGGTAGAGAAGGATGGTCGAAAGCCCCACTGGGTAGCGGGAAGGAGGCGGTGCTGGTGGAGATGCTGGTGGAAAAGATTGATTCCAGGACCTTGCTGAAGACTGAGGTAAGGCTGATGGGATGGTAGGAGGAGGCAGCAAACGGTGGTTTATTGGGTTTGAGGCACATCAGGATCTGGGAGGTTTTCCACAGGTCGAGGTAGAAGCCGGTAGGCAAGACCATATTATAGAGTCGGGCCAGGGTGGAGAGGAAGGAGGGGGGAGCTTCACAGAGTTGGCGGTAGGTAACACGATCATAACTGGGAGTGGTGTTTCTTTTCCTGCGGAGTGTAACGAAGATATCCTGAGTTGTGATGGGGGCACTGAGTTCATTGTGTGTAATATTGTCCAAGTACTGGAAGCCAGGAGCGAGTGGAGGGACAGAGGTGTCAGTTTGATCACGAACATCAGGGAAGAGGGAGTAGTCAAACTAGGGATCGTCAGGGAGGGTGAAGATATAAGAGAGGTAGGAGGCAAAGTGATTGGTCTTACTAAGGTTGTCAGGGAAGGGGTGGTCATCATGAAGGAGAGGGTTGGAAGGGGGGGTTAGATCCAGTAAGGTGGCGGAAGGCTGATCAGTACTTGGACAAGCTGACAGGTAGGGTAGCATTAAGACGGGTGCATGTCTGGCGCCAGTTCCTGCGTTTCTTAGCTGCGACAACAACAACAATATTGTCCAAGTACTGGAAGCCAGGAGCGAGTGGAGGGACAGAGGTGTCAGTTTGATCACGAACATCAGGGAAGAGGGAGTAGTCAAACTAGGGATCGTCAGGGAGGGTGAAGATATAAGAGAGGTAGGAGGCAAAGTGATTGGTCTTACTAAGGTTGTCAGGGAAGGGGTGGTCATCATGAAGGAGAGGGTTGGAAGGGGGGGGGGGGGTTAGATCCAGTAAGGTGGCGGAAGGCTGACCAGTACTTGGACAAGCTGACAGGTAGGGTAGCATTAAGACGGGTGCATGTCTGGCGCCAGTTCCTGCGTTTCTTAGCTGCGACAACAACAACAATATTGTCCAAGTACTGGAAGCCAGGAGCGAGTGGAGGGACAGAGGTGTCAGTTTGATCACGAACATCAGGGAAGAGGGAGTAGTCAAACTAGGGATCGTCAGGGAGGGTGAAGATATAAGAGAGGTAGGAGGCAAAGTGATTGGTAAACTGCCTATTGGCTTCTGTCTCGGGTTCTTCGGCCGACGTTCATCTAATGATTTTTCTGACGTTTCGCCAGCACGAGTGGCTGGCATTGTCAAAGCTTCACCCTCCATTGCCGGTGGTGAACTGGAGCCGAGCTCGCGGGCGCAGACTATATGTACCTGGCGCGCCAACGTCCGAGGGCTTCTCCGCGGTCATTTCCGGTGCGGTTCTCCTCTTGCTACCTGCGACGGTCGTTCGCTGCAGTACGGGAAGCCAGGATCCGTTGACCTTAAGGCTTTCCTCTTTCTTGTTCAAACTGTTCGCGTGTTTTTGTATTTCTACAGCTTCTCTGAACAAGCGCGTGTGATAGTGGTTCTCTACAGCCAGAACTTCCGTGTCGGCGAATTTTATTACGTGGTCGGTCTCATTCAGTGCGTGTTCTGCCACGGCCGATTTCTCCACCTGCCCCAACCTGCAATGTCGCTTATGCTCCTTGATCCTGGTGTTAATGGATCGTCCAGTCATCCCGACATAAACTTTTCCGCATGTGCATGGTATGCGGTATATTCCCGACATTGAAAGTGGGTCTCTTTTCTCCTTCGCCGATCTAAGACACTCTTTGATCTTCCTTGTCGGTTTGAAGAACGTCTTTACGCCATGTTTGCGCAATATACGGCCGATTCTGTCCGTCACTCGGGGAATGTATGGCAGAAAGGCCGTACCCGACATTTCTTTTTCTGGTTCCTTACTTCGCCGAGTGTTTGGCTCAGTTACACTTCTAATATAATTTGTGGAGTACCCATTGCTCCTCAGGACTGTTTCCAGGTGTTGCATTTCTCGTTTGAGGTGTTGCGGCTCACATATTCGTCCTGCTCTCGTTACGAGCGTACTAATCATGCCCCTTTTCTGGCTCGGGTGGTGGTTTGACAGTTTGTGCAGGTATCGGTCCGTGTGAGTCGGTTTTCGATACACGCTGTGTCCCAGGTTTTCGCCGTCCCTTGTGACCAGCACATCTAGAAATGGCAGTTTCTTGTCCTTTTCTACTTCCATGGTAAATGTTATGTTGGCATGGAGGCTGTTCAAGTGTCTTAGGAAGTCACCGAGCTGTTCTTCACCATGGCTCCACACCACGAAAGTATCATCGACGTACCTGTACCACACCTTAGGTTTGCAAGTGGCCGAGTCCAGTGCCTGTGCTTCGAATTGTTCCATGAAGAAGTTGGCCACCACTGGACTGAGAGGACTACCCATGGCGACGCCTTCCAGCTGTTCGTAGAAGTCGCCATTCCACGTGAAATAGCTCGTGGTGAGACATGCATGGAAGAGCTTTCTGATGTCTAGTGGGAAAATGGAACCGATGTGCTCCAGAGCGTCACTGAGTGGCACTTTCGTAAATAACGAAACAACATCAAAGCTGACCAGGATGTCGTTTGGTGCAAGTTTCAGTTTCTTCAGCTTCTCAATGAAATGTCCTGAGTCCTTAATGTATGTGTCGGTCTTCCCCACGTGTGGTTGGAGCAGAGAGGCCAAGTGTTTTGCCAGCTTATATGTCGGTGATCCAGGAGCGCTAACGATCGGTCTCAGTGGAACGTTGTTCTTATGGATCTTTGGTAATCCATACAGCCGAGGTGGTAGGGCTTCTGTGTTGCGCAGGTTTCTCTGTATGTCCGCCGGCAGAGAAGACGCCTTGATCAATCGATTCGTATTCCGTGTGATACGTTGCGTCGGATCTGCGCTTAGTTTTCGGTACGTCGTCGGATCTAATAGGTCTCGGATCTTTTGCTCATAATCTTCGGTCTTCATTACGACGGTCGCATTCCCCTTATCGGCAGGCAGTACCAATATACTCTTGTCGGCGTTGAGATTCTTAATGGCTTGTACCTCTTCTTTCTTCAGGTTGCAAGCTGGCGGTTTTGCTCGGCGCAGTATCCTCGCTGTTTCCGTGCGTATTTCCTCTGCCCTTTCACAAGGAAGGGCACGAATGGCTGCTTCGGTGTTGGCAATGATGTCCTCCATAGGTATGGTTCTCGGGATGATAGCGAAATTCCCTCCTTTTTGAAGAACAGACACTTCCGCTTCGGTCAATTGTCGTTCAGTGAGGTTGACCACTGTGTGTGACATGTCGGGAGTAGCCTTGTCGGTCTGCTTCCGGCATCTTTCAAACTTTTTCTTCTGTCGCTCGGTGCAGCGCTCGAGTTCGTTCTGCATGCTCCTGTGAGTGATGCTGTCGATCTTGTCCCAGTCGTCTCGATGCATTCTGCTACTTAGTTGATAGAAAATGTCCAGAAGTTCCTGATCCGTTCTTGCCAAGTCTCTCCGTGTTGTATGTATTCGCTCACGAAGAAAAGCTCGTTCCATTCTGTCGTAGATACGATGTGCTTGGGCGGTGGTGAATAGGCGCTTGCATCTCAAGAACTTCGGTGTAGCACATTCATCTCGGCACCGTGACAGAAAGGCGAGAGAGGACATCAGTCGCGCTTTCTTCTTCCGTCGTTGGTCAAGGCGTCGGTACAATCTGCAAATCTCCTCCCCGTAGAGGCGTAATACAAAATTGTTGAGGCTTTCGTGGCCACTTGTTGACAAACTGCCTATTGGCTTCTGTCTCGGGTTCTTCGGCCGACGTTCATCTAATGATTTTTCCGACGTTTCGCCAGCACGAGTGGCTGGCATTGTCAAAGCTTCACCCTCCATTGCCGGTGGTGAACTGGAGCCGAGCTCGCGGGCGCAGACTATATGTACCTGGCGCGCCAACGTCCGAGGGCTTCTCCGCGGTCATTTCCGGTGCGGTTCTCCTCTTGCTACCTGCGACGGTCGTTCGCTGCAGTACGGGAAGCCAGGATCCGTTGACCTTAAGGCTTTCCTCTTTCTTGTTCAAACTGTTCGCGTGTTTTTGTATTTCTACAGCTTCTCTGAACAAGCGCGTGTGATAGTGGTTCTCTACAGCCAGAACTTCCGTGTCGGCGAATTTTATTACGTGGTCGGTCTCATTCAGTGCGTGTTCTGCCACGGCCGATTTCTCCACCTGCCCCAACCTGCAATGTCGCTTATGCTCCTTGATCCTGGTGTTAATGGATCGTCCAGTCATCCCGACATAAACTTTTCCGCATGTGCATGGTATGCGGTATATTCCCGACATTGAAAGTGGGTCTCTTTTCTCCTTCGCCGATCTAAGACACTCTTTGATCTTCCTTGTCGGTTTGAAGAACGTCTTTACGCCATGTTTGCGCAATATACGGCCGATTCTGTCCGTCACTCGGGGAATGTATGGCAGAAAGGCCGTACCCGACATTTCTTTTTCTGGTTCCTTACTTCGCCGAGTGTTTGGCTCAGTTACACTTCTAATATAATTTGTGGAGTACCCATTGCTCCTCAGGACTGTTTCCAGGTGTTGCATTTCTCGTTTGAGGTGTTGCGGCTCACATATTCGTCCTGCTCTCGTTACGAGCGTACTAATCATGCCTGGAAACAGTCCTGAGGAGCAATGGGTACTCCACAAATTATATTAGAAGTGTAACTGAGCCAAACACTCGGCGAAGTAAGGAACCAGAAAAAGAAATGTCGGGTACGGCCTTTCTGCCATACATTCCCCGAGTGACGGACAGAATCGGCCGTATATTGCGCAAACATGGCGTAAAGACGTTCTTCAAACCGACAAGGAAGATCAAAGAGTGTCTTAGATCGGCGAAGGAGAAAAGAGACCCACTTTCAATGTCGGGAATATACCGCATACCATGCACATGCGGAAAAGTTTATGTCGGGATGACTGGACGATCCATTAACACCAGGATCAAGGAGCATAAGCGACATTGCAGGTTGGGGCAGGTGGAGAAATCGGCCGTGGCAGAACACGCACTGAATGAGACCGACCACGTAATAAAATTCGCCGACACGGAAGTTCTGGCTGTAGAGAACCACTATCACACGCGCTTGTTCAGAGAAGCTGTAGAAATACAAAAACACGCGAACAGTTTGAACAAGAAAGAGGAAAGCCTTAAGGTCAACGGATCCTGGCTTCCCGTACTGCAGCGAACGACCGTCGCAGGTAGCAAGAGGAGAACCGCACCGGAAATGACCGCGGAGAAGCCCTCGGACGTTGGCGCGCCAGGTACATATAGTCTGCGCCCGCGAGCTCGGCTCCAGTTCACCACCGGCAATGGAGGGTGAAGCTTTGACAATGCCAGCCACTCGTGCTGGCGAAACGTCGGAAAAATCATTAGATGAACGTCGGCCGAAGAACCCGAGACAGAAGCCAATAGGCAGTTTGTCAACAAGTGGCCACGAAAGCCTCAACAATTTTGTATTACGCCTCTACGGGGAGGAGATTTGCAGATTGTACCGACGCCTTGACCAACGACGGAAGAAGAAAGCGCGACTGATGTCCTCTCTCGCCTTTCTGTCACGGTGCCGAGATGAATGTGCTACACCGAAGTTCTTGAGATGCAAGCGCCTATTCACCACCGCCCAAGCACATCGTATCTACGACAGAATGGAACGAGCTTTTCTTCGTGAGCGAATACATACAACACGGAGAGACTTGGCAAGAACGGATCAGGAACTTCTGGACATTTTCTATCAACTAAGTAGCAGAATGCATCGAGACGACTGGGACAAGATCGACAGCATCACTCACAGGAGCATGCAGAACGAACTCGAGCGCTGCACCGAGCGACAGAAGAAAAAGTTTGAAAGATGCCGGAAGCAGACCGACAAGGCTACTCCCGACATGTCACACACAGTGGTCAACCTCACTGAACGACAATTGACCGAAGCGGAAGTGTCTGTTCTTCAAAAAGGAGGGAATTTCGCTATCATCCCGAGAACCATAACTATGGAGGACATCATTGCCAACACCGAAGCAGCCATTCGTGCCCTTCCTTGTGAAAGGGCAGAGGAAATACGCACGGAAACAGCGAGGATACTGCGCCGAGCAAAACCGCCAGCTTGCAACCTGAAGAAAGAAGAGGTACAAGCCATTAAGAATCTCAACGCCGACAAGAGTATATTGGTACTGCCTGCCGATAAGGGGAATGCGACCGTCGTAATGAAGACCGAAGATTATGAGCAAAAGATCCGAGACCTATTAGATCCGACGACGTACCGAAAACTAAGCGCAGATCCGACGCAACGTATCACACGGAATACGAATCGATTGATCAAGGCGTCTTCTCTGCCGGCGGACATACAGAGAAACCTGCGCAACACAGAAGCCCTACCACCTCGGCTGTATGGATTACCAAAGATCCATAAGAACAACGTTCCACTGAGACCGATCGTTAGCGCTCCTGGATCACCGACATATAAGCTGGCAAAACACTTGGCCTCTCTGCTCCAACCACACGTGGGGAAGACCGACACATACATTAAGGACTCAGGACATTTCATTGAGAAGCTGAAGAAACTGAAACTTGCACCAAACGACATCCTGGTCAGCTTTGATGTTGTTTCGTTATTTACGAAAGTGCCACTCAGTGACGCTCTGGAGCACATCGGTTCCATTTTCCCACTAGACATCAGAAAGCTCTTCCATGCATGTCTCACCACGAGCTATTTCACGTGGAATGGCGACTTCTACGAACAGCTGGAAGGCGTCGCCATGGGTAGTCCTCTCAGTCCAGTGGTGGCCAACTTCTTCATGGAACAATTCGAAGCACAGGCACTGGACTCGGCCACTTGCAAACCTAAGGTGTGGTACAGGTACGTCGATGATACTTTCGTGGTGTGGAGCCATGGTGAAGAACAGCTCGGTGACTTCCTAAGACACTTGAACAGCCTCCATGCCAACATAACATTTACCATGGAAGTAGAAAAGGACAAGAAACTGCCATTTCTAGATGTGCTGGTCACAAGGGACGGCGAAAACCTGGGACACAGCGTGTATCGAAAACCGACTCACACGGACCGATACCTGCACAAACTGTCAAACCACCACCCGAGCCAGAAAAGGGGCATGATTAGTACGCTCGTAACGAGAGCAGGACGAATATGTGAGCCGCAACACCTCAAACGAGAAATGCAACACCTGGAAACAGTCCTGAGGAGCAATGGGTACTCCACAAATTATATTAGAAGTGTAACTGAGCCAAACACTCGGCGAAGTAAGGAACCAGAAAAAGAAATGTCGGGTACGGCCTTTCTGCCATACATTCCCCGAGTGACGGACAGAATCGGCCGTATATTGCGCAAACATGGCGTAAAGACGTTCTTCAAACCGACAAGGAAGATCAAAGAGTGTCTTAGATCGGCGAAGGAGAAAAGAGACCCACTTTCAATGTCGGGAATATACCGCATACCATGCACATGCGGAAAAGTTTATGTCGGGATGACTGGACGATCCATTAACACCAGGATCAAGGAGCATAAGCGACATTGCAGGTTGGGGCAGGTGGAGAAATCGGCCGTGGCAGAACACGCACTGAATGAGACCGACCACGTAATAAAATTCGCCGTCACGGAAGTTCTGGCTGTAGAGAACCAACTATCACACGCGCTTGTTCAGAGAAGCTGTAGAAATACAAAAACACGCGAACAGTTTGAACAAGAAAGAGGAAAGCCTTAAGGTCAACGGATCCTGGCTTCCCGTACTGCAGCGAACGACCGTCGCAGGTAGCAAGAGGAGAACCGCACCGGAAATGACCGCGGAGAAGCCCTCGGACGTTGGCGCGCCAGGTACATATAGTCTGCGCCCGCGAGCTCGGCTCCAGTTCACCACCGGCAATGGAGGGTGAAGCTTTGACAATGCCAGCCACTCGTGCTGGCGAAACGTCAGAAAAATCATTAGATGAACGTCGGCCGAAGAACCCGAGACAGAAGCCAATAGGCAGTTTGTCAACAAGTGGCCACGAAAGCCTCAACAATTTTGTAAAGTGATTGGTCTTACTAAGGTTGTCAGGGAAGGGGTGGTCATCATGAAGGAGAGGGTTGGAAGGGGGGGTTAGATCCAGTAAGGTGGCGGAAGGCTGATCAGTACTTGGACAAGCTGACAGGTAGGGTAGCATTAAGACGGGTGCATGTCTGGCGCCAGTTCCTGCGTTTCTTAGCTGCGACAACAACAACAATATTGTCCAAGTACTGGAAGCCAGGAGCGAGTGGAGGGACAGAGGTGTCAGTTTGATCACGAACATCAGGGAAGAGGGAGTAGTCAAACTAGGGATCGTCAGGGAGGGTGAAGATATAAGAGAGGTAGGAGGCAAAGTGATTGGTCTTACTAAGGTTGTCAGGGAAGGGGTGGTCATCATGAAGGAGAGGGTTGGAAGGGGGGGGTTAGATCCAGTAAGGTGGCGGAAGGCTGACCAGTACTTGGACAAGCTGACAGGTAGGGTAGCATTAAGACGGGTGCATGTCTGGCGCCAGTTCCTGCGTTTCTTAGCTGCGAGCAAGTTTCTGATGTGTCGTCGTAGTTGGCGGTGGCGCCGTAGTGTGCGCCAGTCGCCCGTGTGAAGGAAGTCATGGTACAGACGACGGGATTTACGAAGCAGGAGGATGGCCTGTGGGGTAGAGTGGGACGGTGCGGGTGGATGGCGACGGTGAGGACATGGGCCTCCATGGCTTCAGACAAGGTCTGCTGGAGAAAGGAGGCAGCATGGGTAACATCATCAGGGTGGTGGTAGGCGAGGTGATGGCTATCGACCTGGGTAGAGAGGATATTCCAGTAGGCATTCCAGTCGACACGGGAATAATCATGTACATACTTCGGGGGAGGGTAGATGCGGGGGTCGGGATGGGGGCGTTTGACTGTCTGAAACGGTGAGGAGGACAGGGAGATGGTGACCTTCAATAGTGTCAAGGACATCCACCACTATGCGGCCAAGTAGGTTAGGGGAGGAGAGGACGACATAGGGAGTGGTATTGGATTGGGGGCGGGTGTGCTGGGGAATGGGAACGAGGTCACCTTGGAGGGTGGAGAGCAACCGATGCCACTGCCGTAACTGGGCAGCAGAACGACTATGGATGTTGAGGTCAGAGGCAATCATGTAGGAGGAGAAGGTGCAGTCGATGTGGGAAAGGAAGTGAAAAGGAATAGGTGCAGTGGGGTGGACTTAGATGGTGGCGCAGGTAATGGTAAGGTCGGGGAAGAAGAGACTAAGGATGAAGTGTTCTGTGGGGTCGGGAAGGAGGGGTTGGAGCCTAACAGGGATCTGGTGGTGGTGGCCAATGGCTACTCCGCCACGTGCTATCGGGAGAGGATTATCGGAGAGGTGGAGGAGGTAGGGTGATGTGTGTACGGCATGCTGGGGCTGCAGAATGGTTTCATTTAAGAGGAAGGCATCCACATGGTGGGTCATGAGGGTGTGCACGAGGAGGTTCTTGTTGGTGGGTAGGGAGCAGATGTCGTTAAACAAGATACGGTGCTGTCACGCCATGACAGGAATTTAGACAAGGGTGTCGAGATGGGAGAAGGTGAAGTGGGCTTGGTTGTGGGAATAGGTTTTAAGGTGGAATACGAATTGGGCGGCGATGGATACCTGCTGGAGGGTGTGGGGGCGCTGGAATGGGTGGAAGTTCTGGAGGACGATGGTGACAAACCTGATGATGCCCTTGGCAGTGGGGAGGGGGGGGGGGGTTGCCAGGAGGGGTGGCCCTTACTTTAGATCGGCACTCGCCTATATCCCGAGCTGGCCCCAAGCCCCCAGAGACACCTCTGTACTAGGAAATCGGTCGTACTCATGTCAGAGATACTACTGGCGCCAGTCCCACCATGGCTCAAAGATATCTCAACATGTGGAAACTGGAAGAGTTTTGGGGCATTGTGGAGCGTTTCCAAACAGCTGTTTGAAGGTGATTGATGACCTCTACACTTAAACACTTCTTTCACAACGGCAGGGTACCAGATGGCTCTGTGTCCCATGTCAACTGATTCCTCATATTTCAGTCATGTACACAATCACTTCTTCAGTGCTAGCCATCCCCGGAAGGTGTTGCCTCTCCACCAAGATTCCTTCTGCATCTTAGACAAGTGATGTCAGTCATTCATTATGTGGTAATCAACAGCATACCAGTAAATGGATGGGATGGAAAAGACACTGTGTATGTTCTGTAACAAACATCAGAGTTGATATTGCGATCAATTTTAGCAATTTTACCAGTTTTTTTTCCCCGTAATTTCAATGTTGGCCAATGACACAGCAGCATGCTTCCCAGTTTCTGTTTCACTGCTAACTCACCCCTCCTCTACTTTGCGAGTACCATAGACTAGATTGCGAATGTGGATAGATGACTGTGCAGTACAGCCATTCATTGTTCATTCTCAAACATAAACACCAAAGTATACAAGCTAGTGATCTACATATTTCTAAAACTTTGGTCATAGTGCATAATTTACGATTAGGACTGCCCATCTTTCCCTAAGTGGATGGGAGTCACAGAACATCCTAGCATTCTTAGGATAAAGTTTGAGACTGAAAGATTTCCTCATATTGTCTTTGACCAACCCTACCTGCAACACTGTCACCGATTTAACTTGCAGTTGACCAGAAGTAGACCGCTACATTCCATGTCTCATGAAGAAACAAAGGGAGCTGTGTCCGTAAACTGCTGTTCCACAGCAGTCTTACTCATGGCACCAGTCCAAGTGGACAAAATCTCTCCAGATGCGCGCATGTCGCGGAGGTTATGACCCATAGTTGGTGTATATGAGAATACATTGATGATATAACAGATGGTTAAGAAAAAGAAAACGTGTGGTTTTATGAATGATGGTGTTCCAGATGGACAAATTTTGAAGCATATGGTGTAAGTCTATTTCGCTATCAATTCTAAAGAATTACTCTAGTGTCTGGGGTCAGTACCAAGAAGGTGTAGGTAAGAGGGCAATGAACATAAAGACATGCACTCTAATGTAGGACATAAATGTCCACCATCTGACATACATCTGCCCTGTAGGTATTTTATGCGCTCACTATGGTGACGAACTTTAAGAAGATAAAACTACTTCCTTAAAACATAGAGTCTTTGTGATACATGCACAATATAGCTTTCTAGATGTGTATAGCACTCACTGTTTATATCCGATCATGGTTCAGAAATTGTACTATGCTCACATTAGTCCTGTATAAAATGATCGTTAGTAATGGAGTATGCCTCTTACAAAGAAATAGACAAATGCATAGCAGCGGTGTTTGACATGTGAAATTACACATGCCACTAACTCTCTAAACAGAACATCTACCGAACAGATGTATACATGGGATTGGCATGCCTCACAAAGACCTGTCACTAATTTAGAATAACCACAGTTATGAAACTGAAGATTTGATTTCATGCCTCAAGATGCACCAGGGGAACGGAGTACATTGCATAAAACTTTGTTCGGCTAGAGGATGTTGCCAAAACAGGATGGACATGTTTCATCGTCATCACACATGTGTTGTAAATCCTCTGACGGCTGAGAGATTTGCTGTTAAAGATTGCATGTAGATACTACTACTATCTCATGTTGCAAGAGGAAGCTTCGTTTGTGCTGTCCTTACAGATCATACACAGTCGGTGAAGCTATGGCAACATGCACTTATTTCCACTGAGTGGCCAAAAAAGACGGGTCTGTCATATTAACTCACCTCACCTTGTTTCTCCACAGGATGCAGAAGGTTTTAGACATAGTGCTCTCCAACTTCTGCTCAGTTCTGACTTAAATTGGTACAATCAAATGCACAAAGCTGCAGGAAGGATGGATCAGAGACTGAGGGACTGTTACCAGATGCAGAGCAGCTGTCTAAAACCATGTTGGAGTATTACTGTAGCACATAGGATCGAAAAACATGACTCACTTCGGCCTGTGAGAGTACCACGAATATGATTAAGCAGTGGCTGTAATAATTAAAAGACTTCTCTATATGATCCAATGCAAGTATGTAGTTGAATGGAGAGGCTTGATTCCAAATCACAAGCAGCTTATCTACTGGAAAGCGTATTGGTATAGATCTGAAAAGCTAGTTTAATGTTCAAACGATTTGTACATTTCTTATCACCTCAATATAGTGTTGTTTTTTAAAGTGACTCGGCCGGCCGAAGTGGCCGTGCGGTTAAAGGCGCTGCAGTCTGGAACCGCAAGACCGCTACGGTCGCAGGTTCGAATCCTGCCTCGGGCATGGATGTTTGTGATGTCCTTAGGTTAGTTAGGTTTAACTAGTTCTAAGTTCTAGGGGACTAATAACCTCAGCAGTTGAGTCCCATAGTGCTCAGAGCCCCTTTAAAGTGACTCATCGCAAAGCACACCATCTACTCTATGTGAACATTCTCAATCAACCATCATCCTCCCACATATATAACACAGTGGATGTATCGTAGAACCTCTGACATGGCATTGAGACAGAATGTGCTATAAATACTGGAGAAATATGCAGTGGTGGTATAAGGAGTTGCAGATGCCATCTTCATACCACGTTCCGTAGCCGAAACACTATAAATTCAATGATTTCATTATATGCTTACACCACTCGCGATGAGTACCCGCACATTCGGACTGTTAATAAGCAGCCGAGCGATCACTGCCTATACTCAATGTCGTGGTATTTGTGTGGAAAGCCACTTCATTCAGAGGGAATAACGTATCTCGTTTTATAGAACTTGTATAATTCTTAACATGAATACTGTTACCGATACTTCTGCGCACTGGTAGAACAAAGACCACTTGTGAAAGTAACATAGCCACATGGATACTGTTACCGATACTTCTGCGCACTGGTAGAACGAAGACCACATGTGAAAGTAGCATAGCCGCTGTAATCGTATTTCTTTTTTAATAACTGGTCATTTATAAGACGATTACTTCTCTCTTCCCAAAAAGCACTGGTATCGCTCGCAAGAAAAACAAATGAGACAAGTCGATCCTTCGCGGATTTTCACTCAATGTTGTTTGGCACCACCAGCATTCAGTTATTTACGAGGTGCTAAATTTAGTAGGGGATGTGTGATAGATTAGCTGTGATCAGTAGACTTATAAAGTATGTATACTGTGGTCAGTGTTCCGACACGTGCAACGAAAATTACTATGTACACTCGTGGGGAAGAAACGCATTTGCCTTCAAAAATTGCAACGGCTTTAAGTGGAATGAAAGATTTTTTTGCGTGAAACATTATGTACAGTCATAAGAATGCTACAGATTTTCATAATTCCAGAGCCACAGCTGTCAGGAGGGGTTATTTCTGATACTTCACTCATTGTCGAATGTCATCAGATTGAGGTTCAAAATGGCTCTGAGCACTATGGGACTTAACTTCCTTGGTCATCAGTCCCCTAGAACTTAGAACTACTTAAACCTAACTAACCTAAGGACATCACACCCATCCATGCCCGAGGCAGGATTCTAAACTGCGACCGTAGCGGTAGCGCGGTTCCAGATTGAAGCGCCTAGAATCGCTCGGCCACACCGGCCGGCAATTGAGGAAGTGTCTTTGGCAATAGTTTCCGTATTTCATGATCTGTGTATGTATTACTTTTTCAGGGCTCAACTGTCAGTGCAATATGACTGTTGTCTGTTTTTTTTTTATCTGTACAAAACAGTTTTGCTGCTTAAAGTCTCGTAATTCGTCTATTTGTAGAAAATGGCGAAAGGTGCTCCCATATTGGCAGCAGCAGAAGTTTGGCAGGTAAATTCAGTAAGAACTAATCATAATGCTCCATTCACAAGAAGTTCCTTGACGACAGAGAGTCACATGACATTCTTTGTGCGGGCCCTAGGAGCTTTTGCACAATGGCTCGAACAATACGGGGGCAAGATATACACGGGAAGCTCTGTGACGCCTGAGAGTCACACGATGTCTTCATTGTTCGAGTTTTCAGAGACAAGTTGAAGCAGACTACCCTCCTCCCGTTCATACAGGGTGTTTGCTGTCTCTCATCCGCCATTGTGCCTTTAGAGCGTCTCCAGACCAGCAGCTGTAGGACATCGAAAATTCAGGTAAAATTCCAGCCATTTTTCTCGTCTGTAGGACAGTGTTTCGAATTCAGTTTGTGTGACTGTTCTGATTTTCCCGTCTGTGATTAGACACCAGCTTGTGCTTCGAGAAGTGCAGAAAGTATCGTCCCTTACTCCAGCAACCCTACATAAAAACTAAGCCCACCCACCGTTTCAGAAAAGTGATGAACATAACAGAAACTGTATGAAATTTTTCTCTCTGTAGCAGTGCCTTCAAACAAGCAGCTAAAAGTCGAAAATTGATGATGGTCTTGTTTACAGTTACAGAGATATTTATTTCGACTTCCACCTATCATCGTTTTGGCGCGTAAAATCAGGTATTGCAGCTGATATCAGTTTCGGGATCTGTTTCCCATAAAAGTGTGTGAAGTGTCTCAGGGAGGTTTCACAAGTGTGCTGCGATCGTTTTGGAGTCTGTGTTCAAGTGTGCCAGTGATGGTATTTCTTGGAATAAAATGAGTAATTACATCGCAGGTTCGCAAATTGTTTAAATATTTTTAGGTCATCTGCAAAGCTTCCTCTCTCTCTCTCTCTCTCTCTCTCTCTCTCTCTCTCTCTCTCTCTGTCTGTCTGTCTGTCTGTCTCTCTTTCCGCAGTGGTACATATAGTTCCTGAGACGTCTTCAAGTTATGCATGTGACAGTATTCCGCACATTGCTTAAACAGCAGATTTAATAACTCTCGAAGCAGTTCGTGTTCAACGACAAAGGTCATGTGGGCGCCGGGAATGAGGAGGAAGGCTGCGGCTAATTCTACCGCGACAGGGAGTGCTCAGCGCGCGGTCCTGCAGCTGCCGCGAAGCCGCGCTGAGAGCTGGGCGCGCTCCCAGCCCCAGTCTCCGCGCCCGTTGGAAGAGGCCACACACTGCAGTTGGTGAACGTCTTGCCTCTTGCGCATCGGAAGACTGACCGGACTTTAATCGAACAAACTACAATTACAGCACACGCATTTATCAGCAAGTGCTGCAAAGTGTAACATAGCCCCATCCTGCTGCATCTTCATTACCTTGATGAAGAGTGTTTGTCTTCACCAAATGTCATTGCTTTCCAAACATCGTGCAGGTGGCTATCAATGCAGTCCTCAGTTCCATGATTACAGCTAATATACCCATTAAATTCCTCCTTCTCCAGCACGGAGATCTCATCCATGGAACACAGTAAACAATTACGTCCATCCTCCCAGTCCAGCAGCTGGACACAGACTAAGTCCTTCTTCAGCAATTTTTTCCCACATCGCCATCTTGGATTACATCGCAGGAGGGTGATAGCGCCGTCTGATGGCGGTGTTGTGAACTACGCAGTTGGACTCCGAACGCCATGGTGAACACACTGGATGGAACGACTGTCTATGACAACTGTAATTGTTTAAATAAACAATGCATGCAAAATAAAGACTTATGTCCATCCTAACCACAACAACAGCACAGACTGAGTCCCACTTGCCAGATGGGGGAGGGGAGGGGTGGCGTGATGGAGGGAGGGAGTGGAGTGGTTGGGGTTAGGTTATTGGATGTAGCCCAATTGACCTATTTTCCCGCCAAACTTGAAGTTCCGCCATGACGTCACCACGACGTTGACATACCCATGGCCACCATCTTGGATCCGACATCTTGAATAAATCTGGCAAGAATTCAGCGTGGGGTTGTGTCCTTGTTGCTGTTCTATTAGCGTTCGCCTCGAGCCACAGCCACAGTAGTGCATCGAGTAGTCCCCTGTTCGATATGTCGGAGGAATACAGCGTTGTGAATGGGGTTTCCAATCAATTAGAAGTTATAAATACTGGCCTGTCCTACCCTTCAGCGTGGAGATGGGGTCCCATGAGTCATTGGAGATTCAAGCGCCATTGAGTGGGATGTCGTAAACTACGATTGTGTACCCATTTCTGTTCCTCCAATTCTAGTGTCATCTGTGGCGGAATAAAGTAAATTCTTCAGACAAAACGTATGTAGATTTTACCATAGAATCTGCAATGAAAAATGGGGGATCCCATTGAAGATTTGAAAGATGCCCCCGCCTCCCACGCATGTTGTGGGGTGACAGGTCGAGTGTGGTGTCATTGAATGTCCCCCTCCGAGACAAATAAATTGGAATTATAACTTTTTTTCATCCGATGTGTTGTTTTCGAGATATTTCAATGTCTTCAGTTAAAATGATCACCCTATGTAATCTGTATGAAACCTTCTAGTGCCTCCAGGTCTCTTCCACTTCTACAAAATTATGATTGTTAAAACAAATGTTAGCGACGATTAAATTATGCTCTGTGCAGAATTATATCAGATGGTTTCCTTTTCATTCCTTTCCGCCAATATTCACCTACTAGTTTTCCTTTTTTTCCTTTTCCTACTATCTTCCAGTCTCCCATCACAATGAAATATTGTTGCCCTCTAATTATTTGAATATTTCTTTTATATTATCATACATTTCTTCAATCTCTTCGCCGCGCGGGATTAGCCGAGCGGTTTGAGGCGCTGCAGTCATGGACTGTGCGGCTGGTCCCGGCGGAGGTTCGAGTCCTCCCTCGGGCATGGGTGTGTGTGTGTGTTTCTCCTTAGGATAATTTAAGTTAAGTAGTGTGTAAGCTTAGGGAGTGATGACCTTATCAGTTAAGTCCCATAAGATTTGGCTCTGAGCACTATGGGACTTAACATCTTAGGTCATCAGTCCCCTAGAACTTAGAATTAGTTAAACCTAACTAACCTAAGGACATCACACACATCCATGCCCGAGGCAGGATTCGAACCTGCGACCGTAGCAGTCGCGCGGTTCCGGCCCATAAGATTTCACACACATTTGAACATTTTTCAATCTCTTCACCTGCGCAGCTAGCTGGTATATGAACTTGTACTACTGAGGTAGGTGTGGGCTTCGTGTTTATCCTGGCTACGACAATGTGTTCACCCTGCTTTTCATGGTAGCTTACCTACTTTCTTATTCATTATTAAACCCACTCATGGATTTTCCCTATTTGATTTTGTATTTATAACCCTTTATTCACTTGACCAGAAGTCCTATTCCTCCTGCCACTGAACTTCACTAATTCTCATTACATCTAACTTTAACCTATCTATTCGCCTTCGTAAATTTTCTAACCTACCTGCCCGATTAAGGGATCAAAAACTCCGCCCTCCGATCTGTAGAACGCCAGTTTAGTTTCTCCTGTTGACGATATCCTCACGAGTAGCCCCCGTCCAGAGATCTGAATAGTAGGCTATTTTACTTCCGAAATATTTCAACCATTAGGTTGCCAGCATAATTCATATACTCAGCAGATCTGCATGCCCTCGGCAAAAATTACGGCTGTAGTTTCCCCTTGCTTTCAGTCATTCATAGCACTAGCACAGCAAGACTGTTTTGGTTGATGTTAAAAGGGTAGATCAGTCAGTCATCCAGACTGCTGCCCCTGCAACTACAGAAAAGGCTGCTTTCCCTCTTCTGCAATCACAGTCTGTCTGGCTTCTGCACAGATTCCCCTCCATTGTGGTTGCACCTATGGTACGGCTGTCTGTATCGCTGAGGAACGCAAGTCACCCTACAGACGGCAAAGTCCATGGCTCTTGTAAAATTGTTGAAAAAGGAGAGTACTTACACACCTCTCTGGACGTGGTCTCTGCTGATGCCTCGAATGACGAAAATCACGTAAATTGAACTTGAGTGTCACGACTTAATATAATTACAACAACATTAATTTGTTATTAACAAATAGTCACACCCTGAAGCTCTCCCTATGGTGACCGAGCGAGGTGGCGCAGTGGTTAGCACACTGGACTCGCATTCGGGAGGACGACGGTTCAATCCCTCGTCCGGCCATCCTGATTTAGGTTTTCCGTGATTTCCCTAAATCGCTCCAGGAAAATGCCGGGATGGTTCCTTTGAAAGGGCACGGCCGACTTCCTTTCTTGTCCTTCCCTAATCCAATGAGACCGATGACCTCGCAGTTTGGTCTCTTCCCCCAAATAACCCAACCCAACCCTCTCCCTATGGTGCACAGCTCCAGAGTGAAAACACCTACTCTGGTGTAACAGTTATAAAAGACGAAGATGGAAAGTGGGTGCTCGAATCTCATTTGTTCAGGGGGAAGGAGTGGGGGGGGGGGGGGGTGAGAGGGAGGTTTCCCTGAATGAGTTTGAATGTATCACATAGATGTGCCAGTGACTCCCCAGGAGGAGAGGAGTGAGTGTGACTTAGATTGAAAGTCTCCCTAGTTTGTAATCTGACACCAGAAGTCCGTATCAGTGACATTGAGATATGAAACTGGTTGTACCCAGATCGCAGGTTGAACTGGCACTGATAACCTACTTACGATTTGCTGTAATAAAATGACAGGAAACGTTATATTGGTGTTGGATGTGAGGTCCGCCAGTTATGCAAAACACCGCTTTTCCTCAGTACCCAAACATGTTTCGGCACCACTGTGCCATCATTAGTGGGTTTACGTTTTTATTTATTCTGTAATGTGAACATTTTTGTTAAATGATTATAAAATTATGTGCATCTTTAGTTCAAACAATAGATCGTTTCTTTTTGTAAATACCTTTACATTTAGTGTGCATGAATTTTCTGTATCACTTGTGCCGAAACATGTTTGGGTACTGAGAAAAAACGATGTTTTGCATAACTGGCGGACCTCACATGCAACAATTTTAACTGCGAACACGGCCAACACAAGGAGCTGCAAATCAAAATGATGAAATTTTTATATTGGCGGTTACAGAACTTTCGTATTCATTTAATTCTGTATAATAATTCTAGTATTATGAAATTACTCCATTCTAAGAAAAATGTACATTGAAAATCCATCAAAAACGCATAATTCATTGGAGAATTTGATATAATTAATTGTCAGTTAACAACATACAGACGATTAAAGCTTTCAGAAGATCTCAAGACAAATTAGAAGTAGTTGACTGTGGAGCAGTTGGTAAAGTGCTAAATTATGACTATGTGTTCAAAATGGTTCAAATGGCTCTGAGCATTATGGGACTCAACTGCTGTGGTCATAAGTCCCCTAGAACTTAAAACTACTTAAACCTAACTAACCTAAGGACAGCACACAACACCCAGCCATCACGAGGCAGAGAAAATCCCTGACCCCGCCGGGAATCGAACCCGGGAACCCGGGCGTGGGAAGCGAGAACGCTACCGCACTAGCACTAGATGCGGGCTATGACTATGTGTATTGGGTTCGTGTCTTGATGTATCCTAATTTCTTTTTTATCTCCGTTTTTCTAAAAGGTTGTGGTATTTCTTGTAAATTAATAGAAATATTTTTTGTTTTACTCGATGTTATGTAAACATAAGTGCGCTCTCTGTCAGGAATCATTTTGCCCCATTTTGCGAAGTTTTATAAGCTGATGTTCTTAATAACTGGACATGGAACTTTCCTTTTCGTTTTATAACAAGTTCATGAAGTTTTTATTCATGTATACGGCAGACAGAACAACGTGACAAGCGTATGGACAAGGGAAGAAATGTGAGTTTTAATAGAGCTAATGTAGACATTTTACGCACGCCCATTTTCGTAAACGAACTGTGAGGTTTGGCAGCCAGATAAAGCCGACAGCTGCCGCTGGAGAGCACCACTGTCGGAAGTCACGTCAACTAGCGCGTCCCATGTGACGATAGCATAGTGAGCTTCTCAAACAATTAAGTATAGTTGCTGATCTTGGAAACAAGCGCATCAGTCTCCTGACGTATTTTGCATATTTGCAATGATTATCATCTTATGGAATAATTTTCTGCGATAGCTCATCACTTAGAAAGAAAGTACTGATTGCACAAATGTGCACAATAAGAATAATAAATGGTGTTCACCCGTGGACTTCATGTAGGTTCCTCTTCAAGAAGCTAAGCATTTTAACTGCGCCGTCACAGTGCATATATTTGCTAATGAAATTAATCACAAATAATCCATAACAATTTAATAAGAACAGTGATATCCACGCCTACAATACTAGAGGGAAAAATGACCTATATTACTCAGTATTACAGCTGCCAGTGGCTCAGAAAGGCGTTCAGTATGCAGTAACAAAAATTTTTGATCATTTGCTCAATAACAATAAATGTCTGACAGGTATCAAAGTAAGTTTTAAATGAAAGATGTATATATACATAATAAAGCGGCGAATGAGATTTTGTATGTAGGCCGGGATTCGAACACGCGTCTCCTGCTGACTAGGCAGATGCCTGCCCCAGCACTTGGTACTTCCTCTAAAAACAAACAGCATTGCAGATGCCCTCCAGCTGTATTGGAATAGCACCTCAGTATCGATCCTGCCTGAAACCCAAGCGTAGGTGCTTTAATCAAATTAAGCTCTAAGGTTCCAGGTTTCAAGTCACAGACGTCTGTGATGTATATATACAAATTTAAAAGATGAATGAAAATTTGTACCAAGGCCTGGATTCCTAGGTCCGAATCCCTACCTGGATGCAGATTTTCATTCGTCGATTCAGTTTGCATACATCCATCATAGAGACTCTGCACAAATGGACCATAAGGAAACTGTAAGTACAAATTCTTCTAAATTTCGCCACTAACTTCACAAAAAGATCGACAACCAACTAAAAGTCGCGTGTTTTCTTATATATTGCAGTAAAGTCAACGAAATGAGGCAGAATCTCACACATCGACAACATCACATAGGAATGACATAACAAAAACAAAAAACGCACTTGAAAGTGGGAATCATTTCGCAAAACGCGTCGTGCGAAAAATAATATACAGAAAATCGTGACAGGAATCAGATGAGTTATTTACAAACAAACCTACATTATAGAGGTTTGAGACTTGAAAAGGTCTCTGGAACCATATAGTTTCATCCAACTTAAAATCATTTCTCCTGGAATACTCCTTCCATTCTGCTCATGAATTTCTATTTCAAACTGGTAGCCGATAAAAAAAAACATTTTTTAAGTGTAGGCCTAAAATAGTAATGCAATCATTAATGTCAGTACTTATCATGTACACATATCCTGTAAACTGACTCGTTCCACATCATTTCGCTAAAAGAATCTTTCAAGTTATGACTCGTCCCACATCATTTCGATAAAAGATTCTTTCAAAGTATCCATGAAACATGTAACTAACTAACTCTCGTGAGGTTGGATTTCCTGTCCGCGTCCACACCAACGGCAGTTGCCTCGTCCTGTGAGAGGTCAGCTTTGCCATTTTCGAGATTCTTTCGTTTTTATCCTACTTTAGTCTCCGAAAGTTGACTGAGGTAATATAAAATGTCTGAAGCACATATGTATCGAATTTATTATGAAACCAGTAGACCCACATAAGGCATGAACAATAAAGATTGAATTATATAGTTTCTTTCATAACACGAGTAACACCATAAGGTGTTTGCATTTCCTGGATGGAAATTGATATAACTGCACTCATTGTGCTGTTGTGCAACTGTATTGTTAGTACTTTTTCCAGCGTAGGTTCTTCCTAAATACCTCAAAACTTCTCTTCGGCATTGATTTTGTTAGGTTTTGTAGTTCTTATAGTGAAATTATCGCTCTCTCTCTCTTCTCGTATCGTTCTCTTCAGCTCACATGCGGCCTCAAATTGCCTTCCATTGCGATAAATACGCCTTGTAAGTATTCCCCAGCGGTTTTCCACGGAGTTCATATCCTGGCTACTTACAGGCCACGAAAAGACACCGATATCTTTATCTTCAGACCACTTTTATATTGTAGCACAAACATGTACCGATGCATTATCCTGTTGAAACATTAGACTTTCGTCCTCTAGGTCTTCATACATTCTAAACCAATTTCTCTCTAGCATACCAGTGTACGTATTAGAGTTCACTCTAATATGAACCCAAGCAATGCATGATTTACCTTCAGTGCAGAAGGCTGCCCAAATCATAACACTTCCATCACAAAAATTTTGGCTCATTCTTACCCCCAGCTCTGCTCTCTGATGTCAATCAAACTGAAAACCAGCCGGACTGTCTAAATTAAACTTATTTTCATTCCTGAATATAACTTTGTCCCATTCTCGAGTCCATAACATACGTTTTTCAGCAACCTAAGTCCATCCTGTTCATGTTTGGGCAGCAGGTTTCTGCAGTCGTCTCTTGAGTACAAGACGTTTTCATTTGACAGAATTTGTTGTACACGTCAGGCAGTTACTGGCATCTGTAACTCAGCACCAAGTTGAGAATAATAACGATTTGTGTCCCTTGCTTTACCCAAAAGCAACCGTTTCGCGCCGCGGATAATTTTCTACTCAGCCTATATTTTCCGTATCGTGAGCCCAATCTAGCGAAATTATCAATCACTATGCTTGAATGATTCAACTTCAGAGCGATTTCACGATTAGAGTGTCCCATACTTTTGTTCGCATTGATTTTTGCTTTTTCATCACATGACGACTGTTTTCCGAGTGGCGTTGTTACAATCGTGGTTTATGTACGCGACACACACTGTCACTGATGGTGTCTGTTTCCTATCTGCAGTAAAGGGACGCACACACACACTAACACCACACAGAGCTGACTGCCTTTATGTCGAATTGTCCCTCTGTCATCTGAATCGTTGATATTTTGTTATGTGTTGTATTACTGTCCTTAAATGCGATACCATTCGACTGTATTTGTCGGTATACTGGATCTCATACTAACGCATACGTACTGCGCACAAGTATTCTGTGGTGTCACCGCCAGAAACCACACTTGCTAGGTGGTAGCCTTTAAATCGGCCGCGGTCCGTTAGTATACGTCGGACCCGCGTGTCGCCACTATCAGTGATTGCAGACCGAGCGCCGCCACGCGGCAGGTCTAGTCTAGAGAGACTCCCTATCACGCGCCCCAATTGTACAGCCGACTTTGCTAGTCATGGTTCACTGTCTACATATGCTCTCATTTGCAGAGACGACAGTATAGCATGGCTTTCAGCTACGTCATTTGCTACGACCTAGCAAGGCGCCATATTCAGTTACTATAATTACTATCTTCAAGAATGTATTCTGAACAGATAATATTGTGAATCATGTACCGTCAAGAGCGACGTTCATCATTAATGGATGAAAGTTAAGTATCAAACTAATTACGTCCGTTCTCTGAATTCTCATTCCTTGTTATGTTCCAGACCTCACGTCAGTATAGTTCTTCCCTCCTCACGCCAGCCTGCGTGAGCTAAAACGCGTGCATTTCGGCCTCCACTCGTAACACTGTATTGGCTCTTCTGCTAACACAAAATATTCCAACCGGTAATGTTAATTTTTCTACGTATACCCATGCCTTTATATTGATTTCCACTACAGATCATATTCAGGTCTAAGTAGTTGCGTTGGCAACCCGTCTTATCTACTCAGAACCACATATCAGAGTAGTCTGATACGTGTTTCTGAGTAGAGAAGACGGGTTGCTAACGCAACTTCTTAGATCTGAGCCGGCCGAAGTGGCCGAGCGGTTCTAGGCGCTTCAGTCCGGAACCGCGCTGCTGCTACGGTCGCAGGTTCGAATCCTGCCTCGGGCATGGATGTGTGTGATGCCCTTAGGTTTAAGTAGTTCTAAGTCTAGGGGACTGATGACCTCAAATGTTAAGTCCCATAGTGCTTGGACCATTAGAACTTAGATCTGAAGATGGTCCAGAATGATCGAACCATGTGATCTAATTGAACCAACAATAAATGAGAATTAAAATCTATACAAAAATGCTGAATCTCTCAAGACGATTATGTCGATTATAGCGATTTGTGAATACTTTCACTGAAACGCTTTGTTTTGGAGGGGGAGCAGCATAGGACCCCATGACAATCCCACCTTCCCCCTTGGATCCGCGCATAAGCTGAATACCGGAGAGCCACTGCAGCAAGGCCCATGGCTCCGAGACGGCAGGGTAGCGGACGTGCCCGACGGGTCGTAATTTAGCGAGCGAGGCCTCGGCAACTGAAGAAAGCACTCGGCTGATAGACGGGTGCGCGCGCTGCAGAGGCCAATTCTGTCGGCAAGTGGCGGTCGTGCTCGCGCGGGTGGGCCGGCGCTCCGGATAAACGGACGGCGGCGCTCGTAAGGAGCCGGGCCGGATAACTCGAGCGGTTCCACCTTGATTACCGTTCAGTCGGACCCGCGTGTGTCGAGTTACGGTCGGCAGACGGCCGTTAGCACCGTGCTAAACTGACGGCTATTAGCTTTACGACCGCGACTCGCAACAACGGGCGCAGTTCGTACGACAAGAGCGTTCGCTACGGCGATATTTCACCTGCTGATGCAAGACTCCCGTCTGGCTCGCTCTCCAGCCACAATGGGCCATCCGGTAGTCCGTCTCTCCGTGCTACCAGAGCGCTTCTGCAACCACCACATCGGGGCAGCATTCGTCACGGCACACAGCTCGGCAGATGCTATATAATTCGAAGATTTGGACACTGAAAATCTCTATAAAAATCGACATGAATTCCACAGACAGATCATCCTTGCATTTGCCTCGATCGATTTAGGGAAGTCAAGTAAAACCTAAATCTGGATGGTCACATGTCGATTTGAACCATCGTCCTCCCGAATGTGAGTCCACTGTCATGAAAAGAAATTATCAGGCAATTGTCGGCAAAAGAAAAACAAGAGTAATGAGAGAATTAAGTCAGGAAACGAGACACTAAAAGTAGTAGATGACTTTTGCTACTTGTGCAGCAAGATAACTGATGATGGACGAAAGAGAAAATATAAAATGCAGACTGGCACTACCGAGAAAAGAATTTCTCAGCAAGAGAAATTTACCAACACTAATACAAATTTACACTGGAGTGCAGTGCAGCAACTCGAAGTGGGAAAGTCTCAACAGCCGGCCGGAGTGGCCGTGTGGTTCTAGGCGCTACAGTCTGGAACCGAGCGACCGCTACGATCGCAGGTTCGAATCCTACCTCGGGCATGGATGTGTGTGATGTCCTTAGGTTAGTTAGGTTTAATTAGTTCTAAGTTCTAGGCGACTGATGACCTCAGAAGTTAAGTCGCATAGTGCTCAGAGCCATTTGAACCATTTGAAAGTCTCAACAAGTCATTGCAAGTCCCTTGCAGAAATACTGAACCATGCTGCTTCTACAGCTGTCCATAATTGAAAAAGTGTTGCCGATGCAGGATTATGTGCACGGACGGACCTCTTGATTATGTCCCATACCTGTTCGATGGGATTCATGTCGGTCGATCTGGGTTGCCAAAGCATTCGCTCGAATTGTCCAGAATGTTCTTCAAACCAGTCATGAACAACTATGGCCTAGTGACAAGGCACTTCGTCATCCATAGAAGTTGCATTGTTGTTTGGGAATATGTAGTCCATTAATGGCTGCAAATGGTATCCAAGTACCCGAATATAGCCATTCTCAGTCCATGATTGGTTTCAGTAGGATCAGAGGATCCAGTCCCTTCTATGTAAACACTGCCCACACCATAATGGCGCCACCAACAGTTCACACAGTGTCAAGTTGACAACCTGGATCCATGCTTCGTGGGGTCTGCGCCACACTCGAATCTCACCGTCAGTTCTCACCAACCGAAATCGGGGTTCATTTGACCGGGTCACGGTTTTCCAGTCATCCAGGATTCAACCGATACGATCACGAGCCGAGGAGAGACGCAGCAGGCGATATTGTGCAGTTAGCAAAGGCACTCGCGTTGGTCGCCCACTGCCATAGCCCATTAACGCCAAATTTTGCCGCACTGTCCTAACAGATACGTCCGTCGTACGCCCCACATTGATTCCTGCGGTTATTTCAAGCAGTGTTGCTTATCTGTTAGCACTGACAACTCTACGCAAACGCCGCTGCTCTTGGCCGTTAAGTGAAGGCCATCGGCAACTGCGATATTCGTGGTGAGAGGTGTCCTGAAATTTGGTACTCTCAGCACACTCTTGACCGTGTGGATCTCGGAATATTGAATTCCGAAATGGAATGTCTCTTCCATCTAGCTCGAACTGCCATTCTGCGTTCAAAGTCTGTTAATTCTCGTCGTGCGGCCATAATTACTTCGTATGCTTTTTCACATGAATAACCTGAGTACAAATGACAGCACCACCATTGCAGTGCCCTTTTATACTTCGTGTACGCGATACTACCGCTATCTGCGTACTACATAACGCTATCCCATGACTTTTGTCACCTCAGTGTGGTAGGGAGTCTTTTCAGAAGTATTTGTCTGGAGCGTGGCCTTGTGCGAAACTGAAACGTGAAAGATAAGCTGTGGAGAAAAGAAGAGAACTGCAGTGAAACGTCGTGCTATAGGAAAGTGCTGAAGAATAGATGGGTACATCGCATAACTAATGGGCATGTACTGGATCGAACTGAGGAGAAAAGAAATCTATGTTTATGATGCAACTTGACTGAGAGAACTGGTCGGTTTATAAAACACTTCCTGAGATATCACGAAATCGTCTGTTTGGTAATGGAGGGAAATGTTGGGCAAAGATTGTAGAGAGGGACTAAAGCCTGACTTTAGTGAGCAGGTTGGAATGGATGTAGACAGCTGTAGTTAACGGAGATCAAGAGCCTTGCACATGACAGTCTGTCGTCGAGAGTTGCATGAAATCAGTCTTCGGACTGAAGACACAACAGCAGCAGCAGCTGGAACAACAACAATAACAACAACGTAGTAATAATTCCCGGTGTGTTGGTCACTTAATAATTTTTAAGAATTTGTTGGTGCCAGGGAATGTGGTGCCAGCGAAGAGTTGTGGTATCGTTTGATGTTTTTGCAGAAAAATACAAATTGCGTCACATATGTTGGTGCGGTAACCACCAGTTTTCAGCCATCTGCAGCCACGCCGCGACTTTATATTTAGTGATTGTTGAAACGGATCTGTCCGTGAAAAGTCTGCTTGGCGCTTTCGCCGTTTCTCGGCTCCGGTTGTACTGGCAGCAGTTTCTTACTTGCTATCCTCTTGTAGTGCAAGTGACGACGATACACTAAGGCGATCCAGTTTCCTTCATTCTGGCCTGTCGAAAAATAGCTAATGTGCCGCTACGTGTGTGCACACACGCCACTTTTGCCAAAACTAGTTCAACCAAAGTAGCCTACTTCTGAGACGAGAACCTCACAGAGAGCCGGATCGCCGATGCTACGAGTTGCGTCTGCTTTTTTTTTCTCCTATCTGTCTACTTTCTGATGGCATACGCGCTTTCAAAATACTCAAGAAACCAGCCTGGGCAACAACATAAAGTAGACACGTTTCTTAGAGTTAAGCTAGGATGGAAACTGAAAAATAGATACGGGTAATGAAAACATGTTTATTATTAGTGCCTGGGACAAAATGACCACAGCAAATGTTGCGTATCCTACATGTCTGCATCTTAACCATCTTTCAAACTCTGTTAAGAACGAAACAAAAACGAGAAAGAGAGAATAGCGCGTTCTTTTCTATCTAGCTATTTCATGGAAACAACGCATCATTGCACACCACTGTGAAGTGAATGGCAGAGGATGTTAACCCCTGTACAACATGGTAGAACTTGACGAAATAAATCTCAGGTGAACAGCCTGGTATGAGTGTGCATAGGACACAATATTTTTGGGCAATCGACCACGTTGCCATCATCAGGTGCGCTGATGTACAGTTTATACATTGCACACCACTGTGAAGTGAATGGCAGTACATCAGGGCACCTGATGATGGCAACGTGGTCGACTGCCGAAATATTGTGTCCTTCGAACACTCATACCAGGCTGTTCACTCATACCAGGCTGTTCACTGTTCAAAAAATACGCCTGGAGGAATTGAAGAATTAGATGGTAGAACTTCTTCCTGTTCCAGCCGCGTATGGATCAAGAGAAGAATGTTTGAATGAAGAGTTGCTCTCCACCAAAACCTCGTATCAGTAGGTTTGGTACAATACATAAATGACGTAGAAAATGTAGAATTACCTGTGTCATTGGTAGCACTGGCAGGGAAAGAAACATATGAATATGTGTGAGAGAAATTGGGAGCCAGCCACTTTCGTTTATTTGTTTTGGACATGACAAAAACCGAACATCGTTCAGTGTTAGTCCATTGCGCATTTTACAACGTTACAAAATATTAATTTCAATTTATAAGTAATAAAAGTTAGCTGATCGTGTAACTTTCAAATAAAACAGAACTACAAACCCAAATAGCCCATGAAGGCCCAACGATACCGACAGGCCGCCGTGTCATCATCACCCCACAGACGTCACTGGATGCGGATATGGAGGAGCATGTGGTCAGCATCCCGCTCTCCCGGCCCTATGTGAGTCCACGAGACCAGAGCCGCTACTTGTCGATTACTTAGCTACTCAGTTTTGCCTCACAAGGGCTGAGTGCACCCTGCTTGCCAACAGCGCTCGGCAGACCGGATGGTCACCCGTCCAAGTGCCCGACAGCGCTTAACTTCGGTGATCTGACGGGAACCGTATTGCAACTGCGGCAAGGCCTTTGGCGTAACTTTCGTCTAACAAGTACAGCTTACGCCCACAACCACAAAATGAAGCCATATAACTGTTGTTATTTTGTACTCAATAGTACGTTCTTCATCATGATCAAAGGCAAGAGTTTCCTGTTATTACTGGTAAGTGCGAAAGATGTGTATGTATAACACGAACATGTTTCGTTCTTTTAATTAGTACTGCAACAACCCTGGGTTTCAGGTTGCAAACCAACAATGTTGAGTTTTATATAGGAATCCATATCCTAGAAGGTCATCCAACGACGCTACAGAGCTCAAAGTTATAGGCGCCGGCGCTTGTAAAGTCTTTTCTACAACCTTTATAAGTGTGTAATATGAAACGAGGCACTCTCCGAAAAATGCTTCACAAATATCCAGTCTGATCTTGGTAGGTTTTCAAAGTGGTGCAAAAATTGGCAACTTCCTTTAAATGTAAGTAAAGTAAAATGTACAGCTCACAAAACGAAGAGAAATAGTATCATATGATCACAACATCAGTGAGTTACATCTGGAATCAGTCCTCCGGCGCCTGTAAATTTGACACTCTGTAGCGTCTTTGGATGACGTTTCTGGTTCAAATGGCTCTGAGCACTATGGGACTCAACTGCTGAGGTCATTAGTCCCCTAGAACTTAGAACTAGTTAAACCTAACTAACCTAAGGACATCACAAACATCCATGCCCGAGGCAGGATTCGAACCTGCGACCGTAGCGGTCTTGCGGTTCCAGACTGCAGCGCCTTTAACCGCACGGCCACTTCGGCCGGCGACGTTTCTGGGCATGGGTTCCTGTCCAAAGCTCAAATCTACTAAGTTACCTCCAAAAATATGTAACATGAATTGTAAAACACCCTGTTTATTAAACAGTGACAAACAGTAGCTGACAATTTTGGTGGGCGAGGTGATTGTGACGCCTACACCGTATGCCCTATGCATATGGTGGGTGAGTCACATAACAGGGCGGGTCACAATCACAAAAAAAAGTGGTTGACGATCCGTGGAACTTTTTCTGTAGATATCGCTTTACTGCTTAAAGATGTACCTAACATTGGAGTCATATTAACGCATAAATGTGTAATGAAAAAAAGACGACGTATTTCTCGCGGAACACTTCCCAGAGAAAATGCATTCAAAGTGGACTATGACGACATCATGCCGCCATCGTCGTATATCCAGCATGGTGACCATAAGAGGGATTAGAAAACGCCATAAGTATTTTAAGTGAAAGTCTTTAGCCCGACGTAATGCAGGATATAAAGCACATTCTGGGTTCGGATTCACTTGCAGGAATGCACTTCACCATCCACGAGAGAATTGGCTTGCAGAATACCTATTGGACTGTTATTTGCGAGTACTGGCTAGACAGCCTGGGGCTCTGGCGGATTAATATGTGAAGTGTGCTTTATTCGTCACAGGATCGCGAAACGTTCAACAACAACAGAAAAGTTGTATGACCTTTGATTATGAATCACCGGTTGCCATCCCGGCCAGAAAGGGAAGTGCTTATTACGATATGCAGCTTGCGTTTCCAGATCAGGACGATTGATGTTTGAGATGCATATGCTGTATTACGTTTCATGAGATGGTTTCTATTTTCAAGTACTTTACTGTGTGGGAAGACTATTCCAGTGGTTGTTCTGGTGTAACCACAAGCACCGGAATGAAGAGGAAGAACACAAGACCAGAGAAGGCGGTGAGGCGACGTCAGCCAGTAGCCCGCTGACAAGGACCGCGCCACGACAGGAGCGACCTCTGCAAGAAGTGAACATAAGCGCCGCTCCTGCCAGCCCCGGCCAGACATTAGTGGACAGTATTCGCAGAGTATTAGCACAGCCCGGCAGAGAATGCTTGCCCACAGTCGCGTGTGGAAGATGGGACTGTGTTTCCTCCCTATTTCCAATATTTTATTATGGTGAGGAGACAGTGGCAGGCCGATGGCTACAGCGGTTCACGTGGCCGTGCTACGGTGCGGCACCGGCCAGAGAAGACGAAGGCGACAGGCGGGACTGGCAACTTCCAACACCTACCCCTCCCGGACGATGAGCTCCGCCCTGACGTCTGCCCTCCTACCAACTCTAGCCCCACCTTCCTCCTGCCTCCTCCTCAGGGCTCTCTCCTCCCCCTCCCTTCTCCTGAGCGGCTTACGCCCCATCCCTCTCCTGCACTCCCTCCTGCCTTGTCTTCTTCATCTCCCGCCCTGCGTGTATCCTACCTCTTGGTGCACCCACTGTCCCTCCCTTTTCCTCTTCCTCCCGCCCCCCATCCCCCCCTCCCTTCTTTTTTCCTCCTCTCCGACCTCCAGTCCTTCGGCAGGTCCCTACCAGCGGTTTTTATTCTTCGTGAGTGTTCCGTCGTTTACAGTGGTTTTGTTTTTTACGTGTCTTGCTCTGTGTGATTTTTATACTGTGGTCAACTTTTAACTAGTGTTTGACTCCAGTGATTTTAACTATTGCCTGCTGTATTCTTTTAACTTTACGTCGACTTTTCAATTGTCTCCCAGTGTCCCCATATTAGTGTATATTTTAACTCCCATCATCCCCATTTACTGTATTTTTATGTCCCCTTTTTACCCCCATTTTTTATGTAAGAGTTCCCCTTGTACTTTTGTTAAAGCCATTTGGTTGGAGAGCAGTGGACTGTACCGCTGCCAGCCCTACTCTGCCCATATGGGGCAGGGGAATGAAATTACAATAAAGGGAAAAAAACGGGCCTGGCCAAAGGCGGGGCCTTGTATATCGGGACGGGTTTTGTACGGTGACAACAAGCGCCCCTGCGATGGGTAATGTTTCTATCGTGACCTGACATAACAACCTTTGTCTGGCCATTGCTGTGGATCCTTTGATTGCTCTCGGGGAGGGTCATCAAACTAGAACACATGAAATATTAGTTAAACTGGGGCAGAGCACTTCTATGTTCAGCTCTAAATTGGCCTCTGGTGCAATGGCACTGCAGTGCTGAGGAGGTGGTCTTCAGAAGCGCCTCCAATACGTCGTTGCAGATTGCAGCGATCCTTCGGTAATGTCTGTGCTATTGATTTCGCGTTGTCAACTTTGGTGCGACACCATGATCTCTGGACATTACCACAGTTTGTGCGACTCTCTGTCATCTCGCCAAGCACTTATCGTGCAGAAGAACGGAGCAAGTGCGTACGTATTTGCTTCACTGTATAAATTGTTCTGTTAACATATGACGCTGTGATACTTGTTTATCAGTGTATTTTGTTAGAATAATATGCTGCAGTACTGGATAAACATTCTTTCTTTGAATTGAGGCATGAGTATTTAGGGAAATTATAGCTACTGACAATGGAAACATCAGGAACTGCCGTGGCGTCATTTTACTGTGGTAGTTCGGGACGCCAGAGTAGCTTATCTCAGTAATATTTACCGCCATTTTCTAAGTAGGATAGCTCTGCTGCTGATGTTCCATCTCACTACTGTGTATAGTTCCGACTGAGGAGGAGAAGTGGAGGTGTTGGCAAAATTGTTTTTAAAAACCTGATACTAATTTGTTATTGTCGTTTATAAGAACTACCTCCCAAACAAAACATGCTCCTTTGACTGCAGAGTACATAGCATAAATCAATAACAAAACCCACTCAGCCTTCTATAGTAATAACATATGTGTGAAATTGTCGTGTCTGTCTATCTGCCTGTTTGTACATGTTTCTACAAAATTACTTCGCCGATTTTCATGGGGTTTTCGCAACTAACTTTACTATCCCAACGCACCTTGAACCAGTTCCCTCTCACAAAGGCCGGCCGCGGTGGTCTAGCGGTTCTGGCGCTGCAGTCCGGAACCGCGGGACTGCTACGGTCGCAGGTTCGAATCCTGCCTCGGGCATGGGTGTGTGTGATGTCCTTAGGTTAGTTAGGTTTAAGTAGTTCTAAGTTCTAGGGGACTTATGACCTAAGATGTTGAGTCCCATAGTGCTCAGAGCCATTTGAACCTCTCACAAACAATGAGATCCGCACCAATATTTATCCCTCCCACCACTTTTCACTCTTCCCCACCTATCCCACTCCATAGCAGGGCTCCTCACTTCTTTTCCCTCCCCATCCATCCCCATAACATTCCTATTGATACCGCATAGCACTGCCCTACCCACACACCACACTCCTCCCCACCCTCTGTCTTCCGCACTTTCTGTCTTCACACTATCCACCCTGACATTACTCTTCATCTCCACAGTTTCCTACTTAACAGACCCCTGTCTTTTTCTATCCACAACTCTCAAGCCTCAGCATATTCTCTCTTCCCGAAACACTTCTCTCCCACCGCAGGTTCTTCAGATTTTAAGTGAAAGTTCAGTGCTCTTTAGAGGAAAAATTTAACCTTCTTGCAAAGCGTTTTTAAAATGTGCACAGGTTGGCAAGTAACAGCTGAAAATCTTGTATGGCTGTTGCAGGGTAGGTTGTGCTGTTAAGAAAAAAAATTCTGTATGTTGCGCCGTTTCCGAATTAACTAACACAAATTAGCCTGCGAGGCCGTTGCTCGCGCGAATTCAAGTGACCTGTCAGGTACAATCAGTGTCAGTTGTTCTCATAGCGTAGATGACAGCGCACGAGAATTCTCAGCCTTTGGCTCTATTTCGATCCTTACTACAGCCACAAGTCCAATATTTGTACCGCTCTCTTGCTCAGTTTTAGGAAACCAAACGAAGAACACGTTTGGCGGCACCGGCTCTCTCTGCCCACTTGAATTTGCTCGCGCAACGGCCTGACTGTGCTAACTTCAATAGTAATTAACTCGGAAGCGGCACAACGTATCGAATTCAATGCAAATTAACTCGGAAACGGTGCAACGTACCGAATTTTTTTCTTGTCGGTTATTTCTCAGCACAACCCACCCTAGAATAATCTTACAGGCTTCTCACATTATTTCTGACCACTCTGTATATTTTCATTTTCGGCTGTTAGTCCCTTGATTTCTGATTTAAAAAAGAGAACAGTCTTAACGTTTTGCATGTTGACGCCAATAAAATTTATCTTATTTACTGTTTTTAAGAGCGTGCATAACGTTTCTCCTTAACAACATTTCTTCCCATGTTTGTTACATTTTGCAATTTATCTTGGCTGAAGAGAGGAAATACTGCTGCCAGCCCACCCGCCACCCATACGGGGCGAGAAAATCAAATAACAATATAGGAGAAAATTTAAAAAGTGTTGATGGGCACTCTGATGTCCCTTCAAAACGAATAAATCTTTCTCCTTTTACTAAAGATTTCCGTCGAGGGTAACAGACTCTAGGGAATTTTTCATAGTGCTCAGCTACTGCTGAGTCATAATCACAAGCCGGCCGTTGTGGCCGAGCGGTTCTAGGCGCTTCAGTCCGGAACCGCGCTGCTGCTACGGTCGCAGGTTCGAATCCTGCCTCGGGCATGGATATGTGTGCTGTCCTTAGGCTAGTTAGGTTTAAGTAGTTCTAAGTCTAGGGGCCTTATGACCTCAGATGTTAAGTCCCACAGTTCTCAGAACCATCTGAGCCATAATCACAATAAAATCATAGGTAATAACGAGTGGCAGCAACAACAGGCAGGTTGGATTGTGAGAACGAAGCGTGTGGTGTAGCGGAGCACGTCGGGTCAATTAAATGTTTTGGTTTGATTTCGGATTGTGACACGCTGAAATCAGTACATTTACCCTGAAATTGCGTGCAACGTCTGTCTATTCAGGCGGGTGTAGAAAGAATATAGAATGCTATTGCTCGAGTTACATAAATTTCAGGAAACTAAATATGCAAATAGCATAGAAGTACTCATAATGTTTTGGGTTTTTGTGATAAACTCAGAAAAAAAATCTGTCGAGCAATGCTTTGCAGGGGCGAATGTGAATGCTTTCTACAGCAAATCGTTATAAAGGCACAAGTGGCATAATTCTTAAAGGCCTTACCCAACCCCAGTGCTAGATATCTCGAGAGTGTTTACTTGCACTGCAAAAAAATGGTTCAAATGGCTCTGAGCACTATGGGACTTAACATCTGAGGTCATCAGTTCCCTAGAACTTAGAACTATTAAACCTAACTAACCTAAGGACAACACACACATCCATGCCCGAGGCAGGATTCGAACCTGCGACCGTAGCGGTCGCGCGGTTCCAGACTGAAGCGCCTAGAACCGTTCGGCCAACTTGCACTGCACTTCCACAACCACGCATAAGCTGATATTTGCGAAGTGAATGATGAAAGATAGGATTTTCTAAGTTTTTAAAGACAAAATTACTTTTATTGCACAACTATGTGTTTTGTAGATATGGTGTCAGTGATATTTCGGTTGAAGGAGGTTGGAAATGATTTCTTTTTCACTTATTTCCAAGAGAGTTGGTAACAGTGGCACTGGCTTCTTCCATAATAATTACTTGTTTCTTTTGTTCATAACAGTTGATGAATATGACATAGATACCTAGTATTGAATTGAGTAGCAGTCTCCTGATAGGTATAATTTAGATATGATCTGTCTCAATGAGACATAAATCTTGAATTTCAAGAGTTCTTCCCACACACAGAATGAAGAACTATGTATCTGCTGTTGACTTTAATGTTTGAAAGTTACTTGTGTACAACATTAGCCACACTTCGCAGTTTCTTTTTCAGGAACTCCGTGGAAGATGTGGCACATATTACTAAACTGTTTACTGCTTCCTGTGTTTTTTTTTTATCCAGCTTACCTTTTAAGTAAAATTGATGGGGGCTCATCATTGACGTACGCGTACACAGGGCTGGTGCGTATTGGGCTCCAGAAGACTTTGGTCAGTAAATGATGAAATATCAATAAACTGCGTACACTGAAACTACTTTCCCTGAAGTCTAGTTTCGCTGTGGGATGCATTGAAATGATATTGGCAGAGGATGTGGAAGATAATCACTTTGACCAGCCTGGTTTTTTTATACTTTGTAACAATGTGTATACTCATTCTTGACTGTGAAGTGTAGTGTAGTGGAGTGGCCGTAGGTAGGTGACATTATGCGGATCCGAGAGCACATAGTGGATGACAGATTGTAAGCTTTAGTATTACTCAAGCACCAATACTTTTCTTTGATTATTGTGACTTTAAAGGCTTGTGTCAGAACCTATTCACAGTGTCACGCTGTTCTCTTAGAAACGTTAACCATATCTGGAATATGATGATAACATTCTGTAAAGTACACAGAAGTATATATTTGAGCGTCTGTGAAAATGTAAGAAGTAACCACTGTTGTTATTGTTATTCAGAGTTAATGTTATATTTACGTTTCTCTGAAATTCAGTTTTCTGTCTGGTTTAGCCCTTCAAAAACGCCAGAAGCTCAAGTTGGTAGTTTTTGTGTTGCAATTGAATTAATTTTTGACTGCGGTGTAGCATTGGCATTTGTTCCCTGTTCACTATGACATGAAAGCTAATACAAAAAATAGTTTGTAGATTCTAAGTTTTACCGGCTAAGAAACCCTTATGGGATGAAGGTCCCACTTCATCTTTTTCTGATATGATACCAGGATTCCAAAACGTCTTGCATTTTAGAATGGAGTTTCTCAAAGTTGTTGTATTGTTGTCAAATTATCCATTATTTTATGAGAAATTTACTTTGCTTTTTTTTTAAAGAAAAACGATATTCTGCAAAATAATCTCTGTCCTGTTGCTGTACTAGCTGGCCTGATGGAGCGGAAAAAGTTTCTACTGACCCTCCCTTGGCCACTAGAAAAATTATTAAGTATTCGGTGATAAGAGCAAAAAGAACAAACAGACAGGCAGCCTCGAAACTTCCCGCTGCAAAATTGATTGTAACTACTATTCTCTACTCTTACCATGTCCTCTTTCTTCCTAATAGTAAATGATTTAAATAAATCTTTCCTTTGGTGTTACATTTGAATATGAAAATTCAAACTGACTTTTTCATCAAAAATAAAATATTTAGTGCTGTGGATCTTAATTACTGTTTTCTAGGCTGAAAAAGAGTAAATTATTAATTTTGCAGTAATGCGTGGCGTCTCCGGAGTGCAATCGAGCGCACCCAGGTTAAATTTCTTAGCAACCAGCGTAAGAAACAGCTTTTCAAGATGTGCGTCTTAATGTAGCTCTGAAAAATTCTTGACGCTTTTATTGAAGAGCAAGCCAGACGAATACGATTCTGAAAACTATGTATGATAGCCTGTGTCGGTAGGGCAAGTTCCACAAATTTTCGCTTTGCACAGAAGAGAATCTGTTCATTCCAAACGGCCGTGTTATTAAACAGGGATCGCACAGTACTACCTAGCATTCAATATCCTAAGTCTTCTGCTTGCTTGCACTTTGTGTTGTAATTACTAGGAGAGGAAATGAGAAAAGTTTTACCTTTTAAGGTAACATCTATTATTTCATACAAACGTCCGTCTCAGCGCTCACCTATTATAGTATACAGGGTGTATCATAATTAATGGCGTAAACGCATACGGTTGAAAATACACGATACTAGAAGCAACAAAGACTCAGTAAACACAGGGTCGAAAATGTATACCTAAGAGCTACGAGCAATTTTTCATCTTCGATACTGTGAAGCAAATCACTTCAACTGCAGGTTCTTTGCTTTCCATATTTTGGGAACTGGTAGTATGGACCAAAACAAGAAAAAAAAGTCCAGTAAACGTGTGCTCTAAAATGCATTCCTTAAGAGCTATGAGCACTTGTTCATCTTTTCTACTTTGAAACACAGCTCATCTAATGATATAATTCGTAACACGTTGGCATCATAGATCAAGCACAAACATTCGCATAGTATGCATAGATCTGCGAAATATACTAACAAAGAGGTTCCTAGAGATATGCTATACACTGTGGTTCTTCTTCTACTTAACATTTCGCATAAAAAATGGTGTTTGTGGACCAAATAGCTGTGAAGTTATGGGTGTGTGACTGATAGTGTGGACACGACGTTGAATGAAGGTATTGGTGCGTATTTTCATAATGGCCACGTGACGAAAAGCAATACTCTTGATTGGCGAAAAGGGAATTACATAATTACGAGTACCTTATATCAGCAGCTCTTGGATGAGTATCAAGTAAGACACAAAGCGAAACAAATGGGAAAGTAAGGATGCAAGTGGCCAAATATCGACCACAAACTCACACTGTTAGATGAGATGAACATGCTAGTGCAGTGCGAAAGTTTCGGAAGTGAGGGGCTGTATTAAATAAAGCACAAAAGCGCTATGGGATGACCTCTTGTGATTACACTCTTTCAGTGGCTATTTTGCGTCTCTGCTTCCGCCATGGAGTACTAGAGTAGGTGCCCCAACCCGCCATCTAATGTCCGGAGGTGCAAGTGGTGTTTAGCACAGTCCCACTTGAGGCACCGTCCGCCCGCGGTAGCTGAGTGGTCGGCGCGACATAATGTCAATCCTAAGGGCCCGTCTTCGATTCCCAGTTGTGTCGGAGATTTTCTCCACTCAGGAACTGGGTGTTGTGTTGTCCTAATCATCATCATTTCATTCCCATCGACGCGCAAGTCGCCGAAGTGGGGTCAAATCGAAAGACTTGCACCCAGCGAACGGTCTACCCGACGGGAGGCCATAGTCACACGACTGTATCTGTATACCTGAGGCACTGGTCTCCGATTACGGCAAGAAAGAAGTACCACACAAAATATTTCAGTGAAGGATCATGAAGGGTAAACAGAGGTAGAAGTAATGCTCTTCGCAGAATCTCCAAGTTTAACTAATTGTTCGAGAAGGAAATGGCGAAATGAGAAGAGGTGGCGTATTCTCGTAGGACGTATTGACGGGCTTGTGGCATAATTAGCAAGTGGTCATCCCTTTCGACGAGCACCGCAACTCTGTTCTTCCTACCATCGTCGAGGAATCAGATTCGGATAATGGCTAACGATAACCCTACTATGGCCACCAATAATGTGTTAGTCTTGTTACGGCCATTCCATGTGTTACATCCATAGTACGACCACCAGTATCACTACCTACCATACAGGATGGACCATTGATAGTGACCGGGCCAAATATCTCACGAAATAAGCATCAAACGAAAACACTACAAAGATCGAAACTCGTCTAGCTTGAATGGTTGGTCCGCTAGATGGCACAGCCATAGGTCAAACGGATATCAACTGCGTTTTTTTAAATGGGAACCCCCACTTTTTATTACATAGTCGTGTAGTACGTAAAGAAATATGAATATTTTAGTTGGGCCATGAAAGGTCTCTGTTGGATTCCTTTCATGTTAATTTCATAAAACTGTTGTCATTTACGGCATACATTCCACTTCTAAATTTACTGTGGTGTTTCTGACTATCTGGGAGGAGATTGAGCAGAGGAATTTGTTACTTTTATACATAAACAAGAACGATCTGTCGCACTACTACATTTTAAAACACAGTTTATATGTAATTCATGTCACACAGTCTCGTACGGAACCTACATCCGCTTTCTTTTATATACTGTATATGATAAGATACTGTCATCCCCCTTCCCTTCTGTGTGAAAGGATGAATGAGCAAATGTATTTCTAGTTGCATGCTTGATGGTAGCAGACAAGCCTGTCTGCTAGAGAACAGTAGGACCAACGTCGGAACAGGTAGCTACGCTTTCAAAAAGCAGAGAGGTTTCTATTCTTAGTATGGTCCTGTCCGTCCCTTGTCATGTTGGTATAGGAAACTTCCGTTTGTATCTGTGAAGCACCCTTGGTAGGGGCCCACGAGTCAGTCCGCGGCGAGCGTCTGAAGTGGTAAGATCTCCGGCTAAGCGCGTCCCCGCAAAGTCCGTAGGACACTGGATTTCTTAAGTTCAGCCTAACTGAAAATTTAATCACCTTTATTTCACGTTTAGATCTAAAATATCTAATGTTACCTTAAATTGCAACGCAGTGTAATTCGAGTGTGAAGTTCAGAATATCTTCCAGTAGTAGCTTTGTCACTACTTTGTGAGTAAAGTGGAACCACGTGTGGATGATCCGTCTTAAATGCGAATGTGTGTGAGATTATAACATCTCGTCTTGACAATATTTTCCAATATAGCAACTTTTCTTTATGTTCAACCCACATGGGGTGTACTTTGTGAGACCAGTACTACGTACTTATACAATTGCTTGACCCATCAGGTTAATAGTAAGACGATAGTAACCAGATCGACGTTTTTCTTTTGTAAATTGCGTTTCGATGTAATTTATTTTAATTATCAAAATTATTGTGGAGTTACGCTCTTGTGTAAACCAAGTGACCACGTGTAGCATGTGGAGTAATCATCAAAGCAGCCCTCAGCTATTCTTTTCGGGAAGATTTCACAGAGAGTTAGTATGAATTTAGTATACCAGTGTGTGGTAATTTTATGATGGACAGGATTGCGGTACGAACGTAACTTCTTTGGGTGAAAATTGAATCGGTTGGTTGTGGTTAATTTCCTCTTGCATATGTTTCAACGTTCTTCGTGTGTTATTTTATGAATGCAGTGTTGTATGCAGTCTCCAAATCTTGGCTCCATATTTGACGTGTTTCGTAAGATTACAAACTCACATTTTCACAATCCTAAATAAAGCACCAGTTTAGTTATGAATCAAGTTTAATATGCTGAAAATTTAACGGAACAATGATCAATGTCAAAATAAATGTCTAAATATAAACTGATTTATTTATTTTTACTTAAATTATATATATATATATATATATATATATATATATATATATATATATATATCAAAGGTTGTCGTGAGATGACTATTAAAAGATTATAATTAATGTTAGTCTGGTTGGCAATTTGGTAAACTAGACTGGATACCTGGTGAAACACTTGCTCAGTAATGCAAGGTTAACTTCCCCAAATAGCTCACAGCTTGTAACCCGCTTTTACTGTCTTGAATATCAGCACTGCTTTCAGAACAAATTAAAGCATCAACATTACACATGGCGACCCTGTTCTGTGATTGCGCTAGACTCTGGAATATCTGAAACGTTAGATTGCGAGCGTTGTATCATCTTAATTTTTTTTCCCTGCAGCGCTCAAACAACTTCTGCGTTGTTTCTGAGCAGACTTTCAAAAGATTCACGGTGTTGTTGAGCAGCGTTGTGTTATTTGTCTTGTTGTTTTGTTTTCTATACTTGTGTGTTTTATATGTGTGTTTTTTTTTCTCGCTTGTAAATTGCATTGACTTCAATGAAAGACATAAATTTGTTTTGCGTGTGAAAAAGTGCATGCTAGGTTGGGTACCTTTCGTGTGACTGTAGTAATTTTTGGGGCATACATTTATTGTGATTATTGTGTTGCGTACCAGATATAAATTGAAGTAATGCAGACACGTAACCAAGCTAAAAGTAGGCGGTCCAACAACTTAAGCAACATGGACCAAGGGGATAATTTGATTTCGAATATTAATGCGTCGGATGGTTCCGATAATGCAATGGGGAATACTTTAGAGGAAATGCAAAACAGGACGAACAGGCTCACATCAGAGCCAGAAATTAATTTGCCTCCAAGTAACCAAATTGATTTGGCAGAACTCATAAAAGTCTTATTGCAACAAAATAAAGAAAACGCAGAGAAATCTGACAAATCGATCCGAAAGCTAGGCAATCAAATGACGCAAAAATCTGAAAAATCGATCCAAGAGCTAGGTGAACAAATGACACAGAAATTCTGAAAAATCGATCCGCGAGCTAGGCGAACAAATAGACGAAAAACTAATCCAGCAGACAAATAAAGTCGACAAGTTGATGCAGAGAGTGTCCGATGATATCTCACAAAGAATAAACAATCTGACAAGTGAAATAAAAAGTGATATTATGAAAGAATTAGGCCGTACATTTGAACAAATCAATGATCGTCAGCAAGCCTTAGAACAGGGCAAGCGGAGTCGCGATGCGGAATCGAAAGAGAGCGAAGAACAACTACTTGGGAATTTCCAAGTGCTGAGAGAAGAATGCCAAAGGGAACACCAGCAGGTACTCTCGAGAGTCCAGGAGGCGGAAACGCATTGTTCCGCATCCGTTAGCAACACAGTAGCGGACTACAGTCAAGTGATTCACGCACTCGAACAGCAAATAGAACAACTGAAGCAGACTGGAGCGGAGGACAACAGACAAATACATGATAAGATTACGGCATTAGCGGACATCGTAGGCATGATGAAGGTGACGGAGAGCGATAACAATACTACACCGGTAGCAGTCGCAGAGACCGAAGAAGTGCGTTCCCTTCTTAGATTTCAGAAGGGACAGTTCGAAGTGAACAGGTGGCACAAAGCTGTAACAGGGGAATACAAGAACGCGTGGCGCGTCTGGAAAGCTGCATGGCGTGTGATTCCGAACTCGCCAATATCACTAAAAATAGCCGTACGAACAGTGCAGAGAGGGACCCTGGCCACGAGGGAGATTTTGACGACAGGGAAGAATGTATTTTGAGGGGCAGACATGAGAAAAATAGTAACATTCAAGGGCTTCACCTGGAGGAAATGCGGGGATTTGATTTCAAACATTTCCTTACGGTGAGAAACTTTGAGATATTTCGAAATTCGCAAAAAGGAATACATCCACGAGCATGGCTCGAGCAGTTTGAATTCTGTCTTCCCCCCGACTGGGCAAGTTCACATAAGATAGAATATATGTGTGGCTATTTGGAAGGCGAACCGGCGATTCGCATGAGATCGGCAGAGCGACACTGCAACTCCACTCGGGAGTTTCGACAAGCCTTTCTATCCGCCTATTGGTCGGAAGCGGCACAAGATAGGGTCAAGCATGGCATAATTATGCTGCCAAATTTGAACCAGTCTGGTTTCGGCAGCCCAGCATGCCTATTCGACCACATGCTGCAGGCGAATCAATTTCTATACGACCTATACGGACCTGCGGAACTAATTAGGATTGCATCACCAAATTGCCGATGTACTTGCGCCACGTCATTCTTGCGGGACGATGCAAAGAGGACGTGGAAACGTTTAAGACACTTCTCCAAGAGTTGGGATATAATACAGGAGAATGCCCGCCTAATCAGGCACAAAGTCATTAAGGGGCACAGCAGCGAGACCGAAGTCGTGGCCGTAGTACTAATCAACGGCGTGACTGGTCGTCGCGACGCGAACGGAACAATAATCGGGACCGGCCGTATAGAAACTGGGGTAACAGCCGCGAACACAGGTGGAACAACGGAAATGATCGAGGACGTGGACAAGACGATGAACACGGTGGGAATAGGATTGTAGGCGGAGCACCACATGATGTTGAAATTCGGCCGGCTAACCCTAGACATTATCCATCATATGGAAATGAACTAAACCGGCAATGACAAATGATCAGCACAGAAGGCGCCCAATCAGAACAAATGAGCGATAATGAAAAAGATGTTTCTATGTGATTGATTGAAGTGATGTTTGTGTTTTTTTCTTTCCTTCTGCAATTAGGATTTAGGTTGGTTCAAATGTGAAGATAAAAGGTTTCTTTGTGAACGAGTGAAATGCTTTTTATGGTTTTTTTGTGTAAATTGAAAAGAGTCACTCCTGAGAGAAGCAAGATCAGTGTTGAATTAATGCAAAACTCGGGGGAATATCCGATTTGTGGGTATTATGGATCTGGCAAACCCAGGTCCCCAGCTGTTAGTAGCCTTGTTTCCGATTTTCTGCTTTCATTACTACTATCTATCTATTACCATTCTATATCAGTCAGTATAAATGAGGATCTCTTACTATAGTATGCGCGCTGTATGAATATTTTAAGATAGGAGAACTCTGAGAAAGGAATGAGTAAGTTAAGGATTTTGAAAACAGGATGCAATAATACGATTGTTTAACCAATGGCTTCCCAAAATGCGATGATATGTTAATATTGATGATATATGTCTTTTTTGTTCTTTACAGCTGAGTACATAAAGTGCTATCTGTGGATTTCGTAAGTAGATTGATTCCCTTCAAGGTGAAAGACGAATTGTGGTTTGTGTGATTTTCGTGGCCCTAAATATTATTGTGGCAGTCAAATGACGAGCAGTTTTCCAGCAAATGGAGAATGGAACAGGAATATGGATCCATTTTCTAGTCTTGGTTGTTGTTGAGCCAGAGCCTAAAAAATTATTCTGCGTTAATACTTGTCCTAGACAAGTTTATGTGTTTTGCTGATGCTGTGAACATTACAGCTTACTGTTTTCGATGGTGCGGGATGCACTGCAGCCTATATGAGTTGAACTGGAGAACTGTCCCTCTTGAAGGTAGAGGAAGATTAAATAATTTTGATTATGGGACCGAAGGAAAGCTTGGTTTAAGGTAATAAGGATGAAGCAAAACATTTGTCATTTAAACTACAGGAGAGTTCGGATCTTTTGTGTCAGTTGTAAGTTCAATAGGATGTTAAGATGAAACTGTTTTACAGAATAGAGGAGACCACAATTTTGCCATTCATGAGAAATGAATCAAAAATAACCACCACAGGCGAAATAACTGACTTGGAAGCGAAAGGTAACTTAAAGAAGGAACGAAATTGGAGCAAAATGGGTAAGAAAATGTAGTATAACCTGTATGATGAAAATATTTTTATCCTTCTCATAGTCATCTGTGTGATTAATTCTTGTGATAACGTAATCTTAGATGAAATTGTCTTACTTTTTTATGTATGAACATATCAGTATGATAAATGTATAATTGCGAGTCTATTATCAGGTGTATCAACGGGTATAAATGTTTTGGCGTGTAAATATCCATTGTTCTTTTTGCTGTGTATGTTTAAGGAAAGTTTCTCCATATTTATCATGTGACAAGACGTATGCCGCGATCGTCAGGAAGAGGACGAATTAGAACAATGTTGTAGTGGTATAAACACTGTGTTGAAGTAGCATTGAAGTAGCTTGTTGGATTAACTAGTAGTGGATTGAAGTACAATTTTGAGTAATTCATGTTTATGGGTAGTCAGTTGGTAGAACAGACAACAGTTGTGCATGTGTGTGTAAATAACATGTGATCCCTATGCTGTCCTGACCTATACTTGCACAAGGCATAATCCTATTCATTTTAGTGAATTAATAAGTAGCATTTGATTTATTAAAACGCAAGTGAACCACATTAGTGATGTGGATTTAGATATTATATTGTCAGTTCATTTAACTTTTATTTTTATACTGTCGATTCATGTAACTTTTTTATTTTAAAAAAATAAAGTCGCACTTTTGTTCTTAAAAATTGTGGTATTATGTATGACATTTTGTAATCACATAACTATGATGAACAATTTCTGTGACTGCAGTTGAGAACGTGAAAACGAACCGACTAAACCCTTATGAGACAGCGGGAGCAGCAAGGAGGAGGACTAGTTGTAAACAGGTGGGTTTCCCAGCAGGACACACTGTCAGCCGGGCCACTCCTGGAGCACGCTCGCCAACAAAAGAAGGGTGCGGGGCAAACACTTTCCCTTGCACCTGGAGCTAATGGGCGGCTGCACCAGTGCGACCCTTCGTGGAGGTGATGACCTGAGATGACCAAGCGGTCCACTGCGCAGAAATCCATCTGCTGGCAACACACCACACGCATGTGACCATGACGAGATGGCCATGGTGAAACGACAGAAGACAGGGGATAAAGAGGCGTGGAGCCTTCTGACAGGTACTGTCAACGACGCCTATCAACATTTCTTGGCGGAAGCCCATTGTCAAGCGACAGTAAATCATGGTTCGGTGTTCTTTGGTTGCTACGGGTGGCAAAAAGAAGAGCCACAAAGTGTCATCCTTGTCCAGGAATATCAAACCAGTGAGCCAATTGAGGATAACTCAAGAATTTAACAACACAAGGGGCGTGGAGCCTTTTGACACGTACTGTCCAGAGAAATTGGCAGGCTTCAACGACGATTATCAATATTTCCTGGCGGATGCCCACTGTCAAGCGACATTAAATCATGGTTCGAAGTTCTCTGGTCGCTAAGGGTGGCTCAAAGAAGAGCCATTAAGTGTCATCCTTGCCCAGGAATATCAACCTGGCGAGTCAGACGAGGATACTGCACGAATCTGACAACACAAACATGGAACCAAATCGAGATGTACGTGACATGGGCCACTGAGAGAAGCTTCATGAGAGGGCAGAGACGGTAGGATTGCTCGCAACAGATGGACAAAAATCCCCACTGACAGCTGCACCGACGAACCCCGCCCCATTTATATTGTGCCTCGGAACAGTGGAACTACTGAGTGTGCCAGTGAACAGTGATTATACAGTTCTTAGTCCAATGCATATACGTGTGTTTCTTTCAGAGAAACTTTGACTCATGTATTTTGCAGGGGTTCGATTTATTGGTGTTTTTTTTATTAGACTGAGTCTTGTATTTTGCATTTGTTCTAGTTTTTTTTTAGACATTGACTCTTGTATTTTGCAGGTGTTTTATTTATTGTTTTTCTAGACGTTGAATATTGTACTTTCAGAGCTGTTTTATTTATCAATGTTTGTTTCTGTGTGATGTATTAGATTTGTGATATCTTGTTTCGTAAATTCGTTCCTGTGGCATTGCTTTGTTTATCAGTCAGATAGCAATTCATTCTCATTGGACTGTGATCCATTAGCCTTTGCATGGGGCATATTTATAGTGACGAACCCCATAAGGGTAAAAATCACTTAATTAATTGTAGTTTCAGTATAACGTCACAGATTGTTTTTTTTCTCGTTGAAATTGGTAGATTCTAAAGATGTGTAATTCGAGTGTGAAGTTCAGAATATCTTCCAGTAGTAGCTTTGTCACTACTTTGTGAGTAAAGTGGAACCACGTGTGGATGATCCGACTTAAATGCGAATGTGTGTGAGATTATAACATCTCGTCTTGACAATATTTTCCAATATAGCAACTTTTCTTTATGTTCAACCCACATGGGGTGTACTTTGTGAGACCAGTACTACGTACTTATACAGTTGTTTGACCCATCAGGTTAATAGTAAGACGATAGTACCCAGATCGACGTTTTTCTTTTGTAAATTGCGTTTCGATGTAATTTATTTTAATTATCAAAATTATTGTGGAGTTACGCTCTTGTGTAAACCAAGTGACCACGTGTAGCATGTGGTGTAATCATCAAAGCAGCCCTCAGCTATTCTTTTCGGGAAGATTTCACAGAGAGTTAGTATGAATTTAGTATACCAGTGTGTGGTAATTTTATGATGGACAGGATTGCGGTACGAACGTAACTTCTTTGGGTGAAAGTTGAATCGGTTGGTTGTGGTTAATTTCCTCTTGCATATGTTTCAACGTTCTTTGTGTGTTATTTTATGAATGCAGTGTTGTATGCAGTCTCCCAATCTTGGCTCTATATTTGATGTGATCCGTAGGATTACAAACTCACATTTTCACAATCCTAAATAAGGCACCAGTTTGGTTATGAATCAAGTTTAAATGCTGAAAATTTAACGGAACAATGGTCAATGTTAAAATAAATGTCTAATTATAAACTGATTTATTTCTTTTTATTTAAATTATATATATATATATATATATATATATATTTATATATATATATATATATATATATATATATATATCAAAGGTTGTCGTGAGATGACTATTAAAAGATTATAATTAATGTTAGTCCGGTTGGCAATTTGGTAAACTAGACTGGATACCTGGTGAAACAGTTGCTCAGTAATGCAAGGTTAACTTCCCCAGATAGCTCACAGCTTGTAACCCGCTTTTATTGTCTTTAATATCAGCACCGCTTTCAGAACGAATTAAAGCATCAAAATTACAACCACTTTCTAGCTTTGTGATAGATGGCGCTGTAATAGTCACAAACGTATAAGTACGTGGTATCACGTAACATTCCGCCAGAGCGGACGGTATTTGCTTCGTGATACATTACCCGTATTAAAATGGACTGTTTACCAATTGCGGAAAAGGTCGATAACGTGATGATGTACGGCTATTGTTTCCAAAATGCCCAACGGGCGAGTGTTATGTATGCTGCTCGGTATCCTGGACGACATCATCCAAGTGTCCGGACCGTTCGCCGGATAGTTAAGTTATTTAAGGAAATAGGAAGTGTTCAGCCACATGTGAAACGTCAACCACGACCTGCAACAAATGATGCTGCCCAAGTAGATGTTTTAGCTGCTGTCGCGGCTAATCCGCACATCAGTAGCAGACAAATTGCGCGAGAATCGGGAATCTCAAAAACGTCGGTGTTGAGAATGCTACATCAACATCGATTGCACCCGTACCATATTTCTATGCACCAGGAATTGCATGGCGAAGACTCTGAATGTCGTGTACAGTTCTGCCACTGGACACAAGAGAAATTACGGGACGATGAGAGATTTTTTGCACCCGTTCTATTTAGCGACGAAGCGTCATTCACCAACGGCGGTAACGTAAACCGGCATGATGTCCACTACCGCGCAACGGAAAATCCACCCTGGCTGCGACGTGTGGTACATCAGCGACCTTGTCGGGTTAATATATGGTGCGGCATTATGAGAGGAAGGATAATTGGCCCCCATTTTATCGATGGCAATCTAAATGGTGCAATGATCCTGATTTCCTACGTAATGTTCTACCGATGTTACTACAAGATGTTTCACTGCATGTCTGAATGGCGATGTACTTCCAACATGATGGATGTCCGGCACATAGTTCGAGTGCGGTTGAAGCGGTATTGAATAGCATATTTCATGACAGGTGGATTGGTCGTCGAAGCACCATACCATAGCCCGCACGTTCACCAGATCTGACGTCCCCAGATTTCTTTCTGTGGGAAAAGTTGAAGGATATTTGCTATCGTGATCCACCGACAACGCCTGACAACATGCGTCAGCGCATTGTCAATGCATGTGCGAACATTACGGAAGGCGAACTACTCGCTGTTGAGAGGAATGTCTTAACACGTATTGCCAAATGCATTGAGCTGACGGACATCATTTTGAGCATTTATTGCATTAATGTGGTATTTACAGGTAATCACGCTGTAACAGTATGCGTTCTCAGAAATGTTAAGTTGACAAAGGTACATGTATCACATAGGGACAACCGAAATAAAAAGTTCAAACGTACCTAAGTTCTGTATTTTAATTTGAAAAACCTACCTGTTACCAACTGTTCGTCTAAAATTGTGAGCAATATGTTTGTGACTATTACAGCGCCATCTATCACAAAGCGAAAAAAGTGGTCCAACTAAAGCATTCATATTTCCTTACGCACTATACGAATATGTAATAAAAATATGGGTTCCGATTTAAAAACTATGGCAGCGCCATCTAGCGGGCCAACCATAGCGCAATCTGGTTTCCCCCTTCAAGCTAGACAAGTTTCGTTCTTTGTAGTTTTTTCGTTTGACGCTTATTTCGTGGGATATTTGGCCCGGTCACGATCAATGGACCACCCTGTATAGTTGGGTTACTGCTTGCCCGCAACCTTGAACTTCCACCGTCGGAGGATGTTATGATACTTCAGATGTCATTGTAAGGTAGAAAAATTTTACCCCCAACACCAAGACGGTCAGACCCCTATCTATTGGTGACGCTGTACCACAACTGACCACAAAAAAAGACGCTTTCCATGAGTCAGCTGGACCCGCACATAGCGAAGTTCACTAGCTTGCTGCAGCAGCAACCACTCGATGACTGCTGCTGGTGCTGTCTGCGAGTCGCTGCCGCGACCGACTGGTAACAGGCATTTCCCGCTGCCGCGGAGCATCATCACTGCTACTCCTTCAGGTGTAGAGCATGAACTGCTCCAGGACTCAGTAGTTGGCTGGAAACCCGCGGAGAGAGGCAATAAGGCTTTCCCTGCCAGCAGCGTGCCCCAATACACGGGAGGGTGGCGATCAACAGGCGATCTGTCCGTCGAAGAAGAATGTCCGCTCTCCAAACCTTCGCAGCAGTCCAGACGAAATAGTTCTCCTTCCAACCATTCTGAATACACTTATCAATGAGACTGCATATACGAAATTAATGACATCCCACGTGATGTTGACCAAAAATGGCTGCATGGAAACACATCAACTTGGCCTGAAACAAAAGTTTTAAGTCATGGGATTGAAATTGTAGAAAGGGAAGACTAGGTATCCAGACCAATGCCACAACTTCTTGCGCTGTTGTTATGAAAGTAGATTCGAATTGTAACATAGACTGTGGTACAGAACAGCAAGAAACTTCCTTAAGCTGGGAATTGCAGGGTGAGCTAGAATCCCAAATCTAGATATCAGTGATGCAAATGCCCATAACAGGAAACCGTGGTGCCGAAGCCATAAATCCAGGACTATGACGCGATGGAAGAAAGGCATTTGGTCGGATGAGTTTTGTTTCACACTGTTCCCAACTTCTGACTGAGTTTACGTCTGGCGTATAGAGTCTGAAGCCTGCTATGCAGAGTGCTTGATGCATGAGTGAAACGTAGAGGGGGGGGAGGGGGGGGAGAGGGAGGGAAAGAGGCTCGGTGTTAATTTCGGCAACCATATCGTGGTATTCCATGGGGACAATGCTTACTATGCAAGGTCGCATCACTGTCAAGGATTGTGTGATTATTTTGGCTGATGAGGTCCATTCCATGGTACACATTTGTTCCCAGTCGTGATGCTGTTCTCAATGACGACAGGCCCCTTGCTCACACAGCTCGCATCGTTCAGAGGACGTTCGTGAGGACGAGGATGAATTTTCGCATCTTCCCTCTCCACCGCAATCACCGGATCTCAAAACTATTGAATATTTGTTGGAGAGATGGGTGGGTGATCACTGTCCACTTCCATCATAGTTAGCTGAACTTGACAATACTTTACAGGAAGAATGGTATGAGATTCCCTGTACTTATTCATTCCGAGACGGCTGGAAGCTATTTTGGATAGCAACGCTCTGGATAGTTACTCCTAGATATTTTACGGCACATACCGTTTCCAGCGGTTTGTCATCAATAGTGTAGCTATATAGTAGTGGATTTCTTTTCCTATGAACGCTGGATTAGGCTTGGAAATTTGTTCTGTTTTTGGCATTTCTATATATTTGTCCACCCCCTGGAAGTATCGTTAAGAAATAGACAGCTTTGTTGAGAAATTAATTTTCCATTTAACTGTTTCAAATCAAATAATTGGAGAAAAATAGTATTTATTTCGTAATTTTTCACTCAGTGTGAATACTTTAATCTAGTTTGGAACATCAAGCTGTCAGCTTTAAAATTTCGTAGATATTTAGTGAAATTTGTAAGCTAGAACTAAAAAGAACCATCGAGATAACATATCGAGTCGAATAAAGGTTGTAAATGTTAGAATTCGTACATTTTAAAAAGAATGAAGGAACATAATTGTAGCACAAAAGCTTTTCCTTTGTGCAGGTGACGGCCTACAACTCCTAAGTATCTGAAGAACGTCAAACGCTGCTGACAAATAATTCTTTATTTACAACTGGTTTCAATCTTCAGATCATCTGAAGTTACTTACAACAGCTTACACGGCAGTATTAATACTGCGGCGTCCACAGAGGCGGTTTATCCATGCAGCACATACTACAGGCACTGTTCTGTCTGGGACACCACATCGCACTGCCCAGTTTTTCAGGGGAGAGGGGGAATTTACGTTAGCAGTTTTGTCCTGAAAATAATAATACTGTTTAGTTGTTTAGTATCAAATGCGCACGAATGTGCAGCATTTTTCAAGCTATGGAAATAATAAATCGCTGACGCCAAATTCTGTTCTCAAATCTTTAAAGAATACATTGTTCTAATTCTACACTCATGCTCATAAATTAAGGATAATGCTGATACATGGTGAAACAACGCTCTGGTGGGCGGTTTGCGGGTTTAAATCACCTCGGGGTATGACCATGCGGTGCATTTAACCTGCGGTCGTCGCACGGTGGCGCTGGCAGCAGTCCACATATGCAGAGGTGTGTTGGTGCATGTCAGAGTACGGAGCAGCGACTAAGTGTGCTGACGTTTTCAGACGTGCTAATGGGGACTGTGTGTTGAAAATGGCTCAAAGAACACATATTGATGACGTTATGAGGGGTAGAATACGAGGGCGACTGGAGGCTGGTCAAACACAGCAGGTCGTAGCACGCACCCTTTGTGTGCCACAAAGTGTGATCTCAAGATCAGGGCAATGATTCCAGCAGACAGGAAACGTGTCCAGGCGCTACAGTACGGGACGTCCACAGTGTACAACACCACACGAAGACCGGTATCTCACCATCCGTGCCCGCAAACGGCCACGGAGTACTGCAGGAAGCCTTGCTCGGGACCTTACTGCAGCCACTAGAACAGTTGTCTTCAGACACACAGTCTACAGACGACTGAACAGACATATTTCATTCGCCCGGAGACCTGCAAGGTGCATTCCACTGATCCCTGGTCACAGGAGAGCCCGTAAAGCCTGGTGTCAAGAACACATTACATGGTCATTGTAACAGTGGTCCCAGGTTATGTTCACCGCCGAGTCCAGGTATAGTCTGAACAGTGATTCTCGCCAGATTTTCCTCTGGCGTGAACCAGGAACCAGATACCAACCCCTTAATGTCCTTGAAAGGGACCTGTATGGAGGTCGTGTGTTTGATGGTGTGGGGTGGGATTATGATTGGCGCATGTGCACCCCTGCATGTCTTTGACAGAGGAACTGTAACAGGTCAGGTGTATCAGGTCTGGACGTCATTTTGCACTAGTATGTCCGCCTTTACAGGGCTGCAGTGGGTCCCACCTTCCTCCTGATGGATGATAACGCACGGCCTCACGGAGCTGCCATCGTGGAGGAGTACCTTGAAACAGAAGATACCAGGTGAATGGCGTGGCCTGCCTGTTCTCCAGACCTAAACACCATCGATCACGTCTAGGATGCTTTCGGTCGACGTATCACTGCACGTCTTCAAACGCTTAGGACACTTCAGGGGCTCCGACAGGCACTGGTGCAAGAATGGGAGGCTATACCCCAGCAGCTCAAATGGTTCAAATGGCTCTGAGTATTATGGGACTTAACTTCTGAGGTCATCAGTCCCGTAGAACTTATAACTACTTAAACCTAACTAACCTAAGGACATCACACACATCCATGCCCGAGGCAGGATTGGAACCTGCGACCGTAGCGGTCGCGCGGTTCCAGACTGTAGCGACTAGAACCGCTCGGCCACTCCGGCCGGCTACCCCAGCAGCTGCTCGACCACCTGATCCAGAGTATGTCAACCCTTGTGCCGCCTGTGTACGTGTGCATGGTGATCATATCCCATACTGATGTTGGGGTACATGCGCAGGAAACAGTGAATTTTTGCAGCACATGTGTTTCGGGACGGTTTTCTCAACTTATTACCAATATCGTGGAATTACAGATCTGTGCCGTATGTGTTCCGTATGTGCCTATGCTATTAGCGCGAGTTTTGTGTAGTGCCACGTTGTGTGACACCACATTCTGCAGTTATCCTTAATTTATGAGCATGACTGTACTTCATTAATCCACATTGTTGTGTCGGCTGCTACTGGAGTCAGCATAGACACAAACAAGAAAGGAGAGACGTTGCGATAGTCAGTGGCAAGAATACAAAATGATCTGTACAGAACACTTTAAGATTAATTGGTCACTTCATTTTTAAAAAGAAATGAAACTTCTTGTGCCTCCTACGTGTATCTACGTTTATCCACTACTACTAATCGTAGAGCGCAGGTAAGTATCGTCTTCCTATCACTCAGTAGTGGTGCTATCTCTCGAAGTCTGCGGCCGAAATGGTCGACCAGCGGTTGGAGCCTGATTAAATCAGCGATGGCAGGAGGCGCTGAGCTCTGTTTTCCTGGATGTGTGACGCTGCCCGCTCTTTCCAGTGGCGCGCGGGTCAGCGTCTTCTTATTGCCGTTTCGCGGTGCTGTATTGGTCGGTGTGCAGTCGAGGCCCGTTTCACACTGGGACACTGGTGACAGTCACCAGTGACGGTCACCAGTAATTGTGATGAACACTCCTGGATCAGCGGTGTCTGACACCGCAGGTATTGCCAACTGATTAGTTAGTGAAATGGACTCGAGAGAGGAGGAACTTTCGTTAGTGCTTCTAAACAAGAGGAGGAGGAGGAGAAAGAAGACAAAACGTTCATTACACTTACATCCACTGCTACGAGGTCGGCTGGAGAAAATATTGTTATAAACTCTTTATGTCGGTCTGAGACAAGATGACAAGAAGTTTTTTCAGTATTTTCGAATGTCGAAAACTTCATTTGATGAACTGCTAGGAGAAGCGAAAGAAGAAACCACAGGAATGCACAATAATATTTGACCTGTATTTTTTGGACCATAAGGTGGAGCGACTTAAGACGACGGTAAGATGCACACTTAATTTTGTTATGAAAATTTTGAAATATAAGTATTTTTCTAGATTTCTTCTTCATTTTCCCTGTAGGGGTGAGTTCATGGTTACCACGGTCATCCATTTTGTTCCTTCTTATCGCATTAAGATTGCGTAAAGATACGCTTAATACTAGTAAATGCGAAAGAAAAGGGGTGTGGGATGCAAATGTGCTTGAAGGTTAGTATCCTCCTAGCCTTTACAGGCGTAGCAACTGAATTTCGCTACTCTTTTACAGTCCGAAAAAGTAAGGTATTAAATTTGAAAAACATACAACTTAACAATTATTTTTTCATACATGCTCTTGTCATTGAAATCAGGTACAAACTTCGTTCTAATTTCTTGCCAAGCATTCGTTTTCACCACGTTGTTGCTATTATCATCGCTTTTGACATCCCAAATAGCAGGACGACTTTCTACTTCACTTACAAAGTCTTCCGTGTTAATCAGATCTAAACTCACGGCCGGCCGGAGTGGCCGTGCGGTTCTAGGCGCTACAGTCTGGAGCCGAGCGACCGCTACGGTCGCAGGTTCGAATCCTGCCTCGGGCATGGATGTGTGTGATGTCCTTAGGTTAGTTAGGTTTAATTAGTTCTAAGTTCTACGCGACTGATGACCTCAGAAGTTAAGTCGCATAGTGCTCAGAGGCATTTTCTAAACTCATGGCTACAATGTTTACAGTATAATGGACAATGAATGTTCCGCGTCACTGTCTCAAAAATGACTGCCTGTGTGTTGGCAAATTGGCAGCGCTGTGTCTGTGATCCGTGTTCCAGTGCGAACACTCAATTGAAACTAATGCATGTCCGGCGGTGACTGCTGTGAACACAGTGACCCTGTCCGTCACATGTGGCGAGGGTGAGTCACTACTGGGTCACAGTAGCCCGGTGAGGCGCTCTAGTGTCCCGGTGTGAATGCTCCAGTTCAAACGAATGTATCTCTATCGGTGACCGTCGCTGGTGACCGTCACTAGTGTCCCAGTGTGAAACGGGCCTAAGACTACACTTTCCTCCCCCCAAAATACCGCACCGTTGTCGTGTAGCGAGCCAACTTACGACAACTCTTTCTAAGCAGGACCGACGAAAACCGGAGAGGGCGGCGATGACACGGTGACGGCGCCGGGACGAGCGCTGGCAAGTTGAGCTGCTGCAACTGCAAAGGCTACGGGTCCAGCACCATCGGTTCCGCTGGCGGAGCCGAATTGGCACTGGGGGTAGGGGTGTGCGTGGGGGGCGGGGGGGGGGGGGGCGCAAGGTGATCCCCGTAGGATGCGAATCTGGAGACATAAAATCTGCGCAAGACTCTCGCAGTCGACAAGCACGAATCTGCTTCTGATGGCGCCGCAATAACCCAGCGCAGGACCTTGAATTAAATACATGCAAGCGCTCAAATTTCAGAGAATCGTTCCTCTCCCCCTGCGCCTGGTGCGACCAAAAACTCTGAAAAGAATATAATCATTACACGCAAAGCGATTCTTGTGGAGCGTGGGAGGTGCCTTGCGGTGTGGTGGGTGCACCAACTGGAGCAGCGGGCGGTGGCGCCGGCCACGTAGAAGCTCTATCGACGGCGGTCCGTCGCGGGGCTGGGAGGAAGAGCAGTAGCGCTTGCTTCTGTGTGTGGGAGGCACGTAGTCTGTTCATATGTTGCTTGAACGTACGCACAAATCGTTCAGATTATCCATTCGACTGAGGATAAAACGGAGCACTGGTAAGGTGAGTGGTACCGTTGGCTGTGCTAAACTGTTCAAAGTCCTGAGCTGTAAGCTATAGACCGTTGTCTGTAACCAACAGTTCAGGCAAACCTTCCAAGCAAAAAATAGATGACAAAGGCTGAATGGCACTACGCGGCGTAGTCGACTTTATGGGCACTGCATACGGATATTTGCTGAAAGAGTCCACAAATAAGCCAAATAGTGTTCCAAAAGGGACCAGCAGTGTCAGTACGCACTTGTTGCCACGGCGATTGAGACTTTGGCCACGCTGAAAATGTTTATGGAGGGGCCGATAGATTTTCAGCAAAACCGCGACACTTTGATGTCATCTGTTCAATGTGTGCGTCCATGCCCAGCCAAGTACAGTGCCGACGCGCTAACCGTTTTGTGCGTACAATTCGCCAACGTGTTAAAGCAATCTACATCTTCATCATATTCCGCAAGCCACCTAATGGAGTGTGGCGGAGGGTACTTTTTGTACCACTAACTGAGCCCTCCAACCCTATTCCACTCACGAATAGCGCGTGGGAAAAATGATTGTCGGTAAGCTGCTGTATTGCCTCTAATTTCTCGAATTTTCTCCTCATGCCATTACGCGAGACGTATGTGAGAGGAAGTAATATGTTGTGCGACACTTCCCGGAAAGTACTCTCTCGAAATTGCAGTAGTAAATCTCTCAGCGATTCACAACATCTCTCTTGTAACAACTGCCAGAGGAGTCTGTTGAGCATCTCCGCAACGCTCTCGTGCGGACTTTAACGATTCCGTGACGAAACAAGCCGCTCTTCGTTGGATCTTCTCTGTCTCTTCTATCTACCTACCCAAGAATCGATCGGACAAAAGCCTTATAAGCCACTTCTTTCGTGGATGATTTACATTTTCTTAAGCTTCTTTCTATGAATCTGAGTCTACCATCTGATTTTCCCACTATTTGTCTTACGTGATCATTCCACTTAAGATCGCTCTGGATAGTTACTCCTAGATATTTTACGGCAGGTGCCGTTTCCAGCGGTTTGTCATCAATAGTGTAGCTATAGAGTAGTGGATTTCTTTTCCTGTGTATACGCAATATGTTACATTTATTTACGTTCAGGGGCAACAGCCAGAGCCTGCATCATTCATCAATTCTCTGGAGGTCATTCTGTAAATCGTTACTATCTTCTGGCGTTGATATAGACAAACGCATCATCTGCGAACAGCCTTAAAAAGCATCCGTCGGTTTCTACTAGATCACTTATATATACTAAAAACAGTAACGGTCCTATCACACTTCCTTGGGGTTGTTGTTGTTGTTGTTGTTGTTGTGGTCTTCAGTCCTGAGACTGGTTTGATGCAGCTCTCCACGCTACTCTATCCTGTGCAAGCTTCTTCATCTCCCTCTACGATTTTTACCCTCCACGCTGCCCTCCAATGCTAAATTTGTGATCCCTTGATGTCTCAGAACATGTCCTACCAACCGGTCCCTTCTTCTAGTCAAGTTGTGCAACAAACTCCTCTTCTCCCCAATTCTATTCAATACCTCCTCATTAGTTATGTGATCTACCCATCTGATCTTCAGCATTCTTCTGTAGCACCATATCTCGAAAGCTTCTATTCTCTTCTTGTCCAAACTATTTATCGTCCATGTTTCACTTCCATACATGGCTACACTCCATACAAATACTTTCAGAAACGGCTTCCTGACACTTAATTCTATACTCGATGTTAACAAATTTCTCTTCTTCAGAAACGCTTTCCTTCCCATTGCCAGTCTACATTTTATATCCTCTCTACTTAAACCATCATCAGTTATTTTGCTCCCCAACTAGCAAAACTCATCTACTACTTTAAGTGTCTCATTTCCTAATCTAATTCTCTCAGCATCACCTGATTTAATTCGACTACATTGCATTATCCTCGTTTTGCTTTTGTTGATGTTCATCTTGTATCCTCCTGTCAAGACACTGTCCATTCCGTTCAACTGCTCTTCCAAGTCCTTTGCTGTCTCTGACAGAATTACAATGTCATCGGCGAACCTCAAAGTTTTTATTTCTTCTCCATGGATTTTAATACCTACTCCGAATTTTTCTTTTGTTTCCTTTACTGCTTGCTCAATATACAGATTGAATAACATCGGAGAGAGGCTACAACCCTGTCTCACTCCCTTTCCAACCACTGCTTCCCTTTCATGTCCCTCGACTCTTATAACTGCCATCTGTTTTCTGTAAAAATTGTAAATAGCCTTTCGCTCCCTGTATTTTACCCCTGACACCTTTAGAATTTGAAAGAGAGTATCCTTGGGGTACTCTGGAAATTTTGTTCCGTTAAAAGCGACGTATTGAATTCTGTCTGCAAAGAAGTCTTGAATCCTGTCGGAAATCTGCTCAGATACTCGGTAAGCTCATATTTTTCACTAAACAGCAGTGTGGGACGGTGTCAGATGCCTACCTGAAGTCAAGGAACCCAGCATCAACCTGAGCGCCGTTGTCTACGGCGCTGTGGATCTCATTAAGGAACAGAGCGAGCTCAGTTTCGCAGAATCTCTGTTTGCAGAATCCATGTTGATTTCTATAGAGAAGACTTTCCTTCTACAAGAACGTCATAATCCTTGAGCTTAAAACAGATTGACCTCAACGATACAGATATGTAATCGTGTGTATCTGTCCTATGACCCTTATTAAAAACCTGTGCTTTCTTCCAGTAGTTAAGTACCCTACGTCGCTGAAGCTATCTCCGATAAATTACTGCTAGAAGGGGTGTAAGTTCTTTTACATAATCATTGTAAAATCCTATAGGTACCTCATCTGGTCCTGACGCCTTTCGATTACTAAGCGATTGTAGTTGTTTTTCTATTTCACGATCGGTTATCTCAATATCTGCCATTTGGACGTTCACAAGACGATTGAAAGAATTGGCCGTGTCCGCGGTGAAACAATTTCGGAACACCGAATTTAGTATTTCGGCCTTCTCTCTGTTATCTATCGTTTCGGTGCCAACATGGTCACTGAGTGAATGACTAGATGATTTTGACCCACTTACTGATTTTACATATGACCAAAGCTTCTTAGAGATTTTACTCAAAACAGTTGACAAAGTTTTACTTTCAAAGCCATTAAAAGCTTCTCTCATTGCTCTCCTTACGCTCGTTTTCGCTTCGTTCAGCTTTTGTCTGTCAGCTAGGTATTTACCTCTCTTGAATCTGAGATCAGGTTTTCTTTGTTTACGTAGCAGTTTTCTAACACGGCTATTAAATCGTGGAGGGTCTTTTCCATCCGTTAAGACCCTATTCGGAACATACTTGTCTAGGGCATAGTGCACGATTCTTTTGAATTTTTTCCATTTGTTTTCCACATCTTCGTCCTCATCACCGAATGTTTGATGCTGACTGCTCAGGTACTCTGAAATTTGTATCCTGTCACTATTGCTAAGCAAAAATATCTTCCTACCTTTCTTAACATTCTTTGTCAGACGCATTGTCGTAGATGCTGTCACAGCCTTATGATCGCTGTTACCTTCCTCTACGTTAACTGATTCGATAGGTTCAGGACTCTTTGTTGTCAGGAGGTCTAAGACGTTACCTTCACGAGATGTTTCTCTAAGCATCTGCGCAAAGTAATTTCCGGACAGGACATCCAGAACAATCTCACGTGAATCCCTGTCTCTGGCACCAGTTCTGATAGTATGACACTCCCAATCTATACCTGGCAAATTGAAGTCACCCCCTATTACAACGGCATGATCAGGAAAATTACTAACGATATTCTACTAGTTCTGTCCGAAGCGCTCTACCACTAGAGCTCCTCATCCACGCAGTCTATAAAAAGATTCGATTACCACTTTTGACCGATCTTTGATACTTAACTTCACCCAGATTAATTCACAATCGGAATCCTTGATAACCTCACTAGATTTTATCGAATTCTTTACTTCAATAAACACGCCACCATCATTGGTGACTAACCTATCTTTAAGATAAATATTCCAATCTGAACTAAGGATATAGTTGTCATTAACGTATGGTTTGAACCAATTTTCTGTTCCTAATACTATTTGTGCATTGTAGCATTCAGTAACCGATACTAATTCTGGGAAAGGTCGCAGTATTAGTATCGCTCCTGCAATTTACTAAAATCATATTAACCATTTCTATCTCTGCTCTGCGACGACGAAAGTTCACTGAGGACATTGTGGCTAATTTATCAAGAAAATCGTCTTTGATCCGAAGGGAGGGTTTCTCTACCCTATAAAAGCCCATGTTCTCGCCACAAGTACTCTTCCACCCTACGCTTTCTGCGTGTAGTGCACGGCTGACCTATTAAGGGGAACCCTACAATTCTGTACCCGATAGCGAAGGTCAAGAAATTACCATCCGATATCGTTGCAGAATCTTCTACTGTGCTCTAAAGCAGAGGACCGTAATCAACCCTGGGTAAGATACTACAAATAGCTTAGCCTGCACCCCGTGTGCGACGCTAGTTGTCCACACCAAATCAGCCATCCGCCGAAAGGAGCCGAAGACGCCCTCAGAATCCAAGCGGCAGCTGTCATTAGTGCCGACATGTGCCACTATATGCAGCTGGTTGCACCCGGTGCGCTCGACAGCCGCCAGCCACGGACGAGACCTCCGGCGGCAAACATTCAGAATGCTCATTGGAATTCTTTCCCGCGTTGCCTGCTATCTCCCTGAGGGGCTCCTAACATTGGAACTCCCAATGACAAGCATACCCACCCTCTGCACTTGCCCAGACTGGGCAGGAAACTCGGCTGCTGGTCCAACAGGAGAAGCGTCCCGTGCTGGCTCGGAGTTATTATCAACACTGGGTAGCACCTCATATCTGTTGCTAAGGCGTAGGGAGACAGGAACGCGACCTGCTCCTCTTCCACCTTCCAGCCAGTGACACGCGAACCCACCTGTCTGCCACCCACTTCAATTGAGGACAGACCGGTCAGATGTTGCGTATCACAAGATGCAGCAACCCCAGTGCCACCAGGGGATTCCAACGGCACCAAAGGCAGCGCAGGTCACGTCCCCAGCGCCCCGATGTCGCCGCAACTTTTGAGTATTAGCCAGAACCACGTCAACGGTAGCCAACGCTGCTTCCAGCTGTTTACGGAGAGCAGCCCATTCTCCTTGTGTCCGCTCATAACAAGCACAGTCCCTAGCCATATCGTAGTGTGTAAAAATAGATATAAGATCTCAAATGGCGCTATTGAGTTTGGAATGTACGCAAAATATAACGAGTAGAATAAAGAAACACTAAAAACTGCTCTGCAGATTTATCACTGTACCCTGAGACGGGAAGCTCTTAAACAGAAATAAATTTTTCTACTGAATTGGATGTATCGACAGTTTCCTGTGACTAGAAACTCTGCTTACCCGAAAGCTACTGAACGAGATAAGTAAGCAAACTATAATGCACTGATCTGAACTACATGGTGGGTATCAACACGAGATATAAACTTAGTGGCGTGACGTGGCTGTCTGACGGCGGGAAAATAACACTAGGAGGCCGCCTTACACGAGGATATGCACCAATATTTACGCAAAAACAAAAACTTACTGTGATTTGCTAACCAGTAGTCTACAGAGTAAAATACATAGGTACAGTTCACTTCTTTGCAGAAGCAAGTGAAAAAAAAAAAACAGAAACTAAACTAACTTACTGCGTTATCAGATAACTGCTGCTCTGCTACCGCTACTGTCGCGTCTGTCGGCTTGGCGTCTGCCGGTACACGTCTTTTTGCAACACTTTAAGAATAAGCATATGTGATCGTCCAGAGTCATTTTGCAATAAAATCACACCGTGATGGACGGAGAGGCTATGCCGACGAGCAAAGTATCGGCACACAAAGGAATTCTGAATATTTATCACTGGACGAGGCCAAGCAGTACGGATATAGTGCAACAAAAGTTTCAAAAAAAATGGTTCAAATGGCTCTGAGCACTATGGGACTCAACTGCTGAGGTCATTAGTCCCCTAGAACTTAGAACTAGTTAAACCTAACTAACCTAAGGACATCACAAACATCCATGCCCGAGGCAGGACTCGAACCTGCGACCGTAGCGGTCTTGCGGTTCCAAACTGCAGCGCCTTTAACCGCACGGCCACTTCGGCCGGCCAACAAAAGTTTCAATTCAGAGTCTGCTTCCATGGCCTGTGCAATTAATGCAAAGGAAAAGTTTGTAGAAATCGCTCTGACAGCAAGATGAGGCAGCAGCATCGAATTCAAAATCAGGACCAATAGGAAGGCGAGAAAGGTCGTCAGCATTTGCATGCTTCGGCGAGGACAGGCACAATATTTTGTACTGATACTGTGACAGTAACAATGCATAACGTTGCAGCTTCTCAGAAGTGTGCGGGGAACACGTTTGGACGGATGAAACAAAGACTGAAGTGGCTAATGGTCCGTCACTAGGTAAGACTTCCGACCAGACAGATAATGGTGAAACTTTGACACGCCATAGATAATAGCGAGCGCTTCCTTCTCGATTTGGGAATAGTTACACCGAAGTGAACAAGGCAACTGTCACTCGGCAAGGCATTTTTAAGTTTCTTGAATTCATCCTGATACTTTGGTCCAAACAAAAAGCACATTCTTCCGGCGCAACGATGCAACGGAGCCGCGATCTGGGCTGCGTTGGGTATAAGCCGTATAAAATATGTCAACTTCCCGAGGACTGACTGCAATTCCGTCACGTTCCGCGGGACAGGGAAGTACCGAACGGCCAGTAAATGTGAGTGAAGGGGGTGAACACCTTGGCTATTGAATTTCAGACTGAAAAAAAGACTCATTTGTCCAGGCGACACTTCAAATCTGCAGCTGAAAGCACTTGAAAAAGAGTAAGACAGTTGCGGATATGTTCCTCCTGTGTACGTCCTGACATCACAATATCGTCCAAGTAATTTGAACAGAATGGAGCTTTTGCAGTAAGCTGTTCTAAGTAGCGTTGGAATATGGCAGGCGCGGAAGCGCTACCAAAGGGTAGGTTCAAAAATTTGAACAACCCTAAATGTGTCTTGACCACAAACACTTTCTGAGACTCCGCATGTAGCGGAATTTGAAAATACGAATCACGTAAGTCAATTTTTTAAAAATAAGGTCTCCACCAAGCCTATTCATTAGTTCCTCAGCGCAACGCATCAGATAAATATCAATTATTGTTTATGGATTACCAGTGGATTTAAAGTCAACACAAAGACGAAGTCTTCCAGAATGCTTTGGTAATATCACTAAGGGAGAAGCCCTTTCAGGAGCCTAGACAGGAGTCTGGTCTTGTAATTCTTTAAGTGCACTTGCTACTTTGTCTTTAAATGCATGAGGGATGGGATACGCCCGAAAAAACTTAGGTTGCACATTCTCACGTGCGCCGAAAAATTATTTGCTCTGTCAAGTCCTTCAGAAAATAAATCAGGAAACTCGTCAGTCAGCTGAGTAACACTGTCTTTTGGAGTGAAAGCAGAAACAGAAAGTACATAGTCCTGAATACGAAAACCAAACAAATCAAAAAATGTAACCCAAGGCTATTTTCACAGTCTCGCAAATGTGAAATTGTAAATGTCACTGTCCTGGTGTGAGACTGGAATGTGGTAGGCAAATTACACGTACCAAAAACTGAAATGTCCTGACCGTTATCTGCAGTAAGTTGTGTGCAAGGAGTTTGACAACTGTGGCGAGCCCAACTGTTCACAAGTGGAACGAGCGAGCGATGTAACGGAAGCGCCAGTGTCTAACTGAAGTAGTACACAGCGTCCAGCAATTACTAAAGTAACAAGCGGTTTATTTTAGTGTCATTTCACTGCACATGGGCAGGGTGAAGGCACTTTCTGAATCTGGTCATTACTGGTGCCAGCAGCCAGTTTAGAAAAGACTACGTTGACTGAGTGAGAAGGTGCTCCGCGCTTACGAGAGCGAATGCGAGTAAGTTCTTTTTCTGTTGCTAACTCACAGACTGTACATGACCTGGCTTTCCATAAGCAATGCAAGTCTTGTTCCACGAAGGGCAATGTTATCTGTTATAGGTGGAAAAGCAGCCAGGACATGATTTCACAGCAGACTCACACGTTGACACTTGCTTATTTTAACCACGGCGAGGCAGCCCGTATGCGATTGGTGGTCGGTCGCAATGTCGTGCCTGTTTGTCACTTCGCATTACACTGCAAATGGAAGCTACATCAAAGTTTTCCATGGCACTACCACACGTGTCCTGATGTTCAACAATTTGTGACACTTGTTTCGAAGTAGGATCAGGATGCCTGAGATTTTGCTCAAGAATCCTACTGTCTGGCACACTGTACATACACTACTGGCCATTAAAATGGCTACACCACGAAGATGACGTGCTACAGATGCGAAATTTAACCGACACGAAGAAGATGCTGTGATATGCAAATGATTAGCTTTTCAGAGCATTCACACAAGGTTGGCGCCGGTGGCGACACCTACAACGTGCTGACGTAAGGAAAGTTTCCAACCAATTTCTCATATACAGACATCAGTTGACGGGCGTTGCCTGGTGAAACGTTGTTGTGATGCCTCTTGTAAGGAGGAGAAATGCGTACCATCACGTTTCCGACTTTGATAAAGGTCGGATTGTAGCCTATTGCAGTTGCGGTTTATCGTATCCCGACATTGCTGCTCGCGTTGGTCGAGATCCAATGACTGTTAGCAGAATATGGAATCAGTGGATTCAGGAGGGTAATACGGAACGCCGTGCTGGATCCCAACGGCCTTGGATCACTAGCAGTCGATATGATAGGCATCTTATCCGCATGACTGTAACGGATCGTGCAGCCATGTCTCGATCCCTGAGTCAACAGATGGGGACGTTTGCAAGACAACAACCATCTGCACGAACAGTTCGACGACGTTTGCTGCAGCATGGACTATCAGCTCGGAGACCATGGCTGCGGTTATCCTTGACGCTCCATCACAGACAGGAGCGCCTGCGATGGTGCATTCAACGACGAACCTGCTTGCACGAATGGCAAAACGTAATTTTTTCGGATGAATCCAGGTTCTGTTTACAGCACCATGATGGTCGCATCCGTGTTTGGCGACATCGCGGTGAACGCACATTGGAAGCGTGTATTCGTCATCGCCATACTGGCGTATCACCCGGCGTGATGGTATGAGGTGCCATTGGTTTCACATCTCGGTCACCTCTTGTTCGCATTGTCGGCACTTTGAACAGTGGACGTTACATTTCACATTTGTTACGACCCGTGGCCTTACCCTTGATTCGATCCCTCCGAAACCCTACGTTTCAGCAGGATAATGCACGATCGCATCTTGCAAGTCCTGCACGGGCCTTTTTGTATAAAGAAAATGTTCGACTGCTGCCCTGGCCAGCACGTTCTCCAGATCTCTCAGCAATTGAAAACGTCTGGTCAATGGTGGCCGAGCAACTGGCTCGTTATAATACGCCAGTCACTACTCTTGATGAACTGTGGTATCGTGTTGAAGCTGCGTGGGCAGCTGAACCTGTACACGCCATCCAAGCTCTGTTTGACTCAATGCCCAGGCGTATCAAGGCCGTTATTACGGCCAGAGGTGGTTGTTCTGGGTACTGATATCTCAGGATCTATGCACCCAAATTGCGTGAAAATGTAATCACATGTCAGTTCTAGTATAATATATTTGTCCAATGAATACCCGTTTATCATCTGCATTTCTTCTTGGTGTAGCAATTTTATTGGCCATTAGTGTAATTGCTTCTCGAATCATTGCGTCACTACAGTACTGTCCACAGCTACATTGAAAATGACACTGTTGTGTCAGACCCCGTAGTTCAGTGGCCCACTGACAGTGTATCCGTTCTCGCTTTTTCCGCAATCGAAAGAACTTGTGACGAGCTGCAGCAACCTGTACTTGATCCTTGTAATACATAGTGAGGGCAGAAACTAAATCTTCAAAAACAAGCAGCTCCAGCCTACTAATCGTGGATAACTTCTGAGCGAGGCAATAAACTCTTGTGCCGGCCGTTGACAAGAAATAAGAAAGTTTCTCAGTACCTTGCACTTGATGTGCAGCACAATAAGAGTAGAACTGACCGTAGCGCTCATTCCATTCCTCTTGGTGTTCATTGAAAACTCGGAACGGTGGAATGCACGGAAGCAGTACAGTGGATTTAGCTGGCTGTTATGGCGGAGTTGACACAGCAGCGGTTTGTGCATTAATGACCCGCTGGACTGCCGTTATCAACTGCAACATTTGGTGTTTCTGAAACAGCATAAAGCGCATTAGATCAAAGCCAGGAACAGCTGGAGGAGAAGGCGCAGGTGGCATGGGAGGCAGGTTAGAGGCCATTTTAATACGAGGAGCGCCGCAAATTTCAATGATACATAATTAGCGATAGCATTGCGGCTAGTCTACAAGAAAGAACACAATTAGTAGCAATGCGCCTCTGAAAGAAAAGAGAGAAATATTAGTGACACGCTGTGATGGAGCGGCGTAGAGTGAAGGCAGCGTTGATTCTGGAATCCTCGTCGCCGGATGTTGAGTCGGCTACTGTGGGACTCAGCACAGACACAATTAGGAAGGTGAGAAGTTGCGGTGTCCAGTGGCAAGAATCCAATACGATCTGTACAATACACTTTAAGATTAACTGATCATTTTATTTCTAAAACTGAAACAAACTTAAGCTCTTGTGCCGACCAGCGATGGCCGGCTGGTTAAGCCAGTGTTGACAGGGGGCGCTGAGCTCTGTATTCCTGGAGGCGTGGCGCTGCCCGCTCCTTCCATTGGCACGCGGGTCAGTGCCTTCTTCAACCTGTTTCGCGGTGCTGCGCTGGTCGTTGGGCAGTCGATGCTTTAGGATTGCACACACATTTTCCTCATTACAAATCTCCGCAGGAATTTTCTGTAGTTGCACTGTTCCACTCAGATCTGCCGCGCATTACTGCAGCACAATGTTGTCTACAGAGATTGTTTAGGATATTGTTAACAAAGCTCGCCTAAAAATCGTTTATTTGTACAACTGCACACCAAAAGATCTAAGCTGCTAAGCGAAACAGTTGGACCCTCTATAAAGGATGAATTACCTCAAACTTGCACTGCAAATACTGTGGAAATGGAAAGTGCTACTGATGCACAGTTTTCACAGAATGGATTGGTAGTCGAGGACTCGTATTGTTAGCCAATCAACAGATTATAATAATATTGAAGAAACGTATTTTTTGCACTTCTTTAAATGGGACAATGCCTATTGACATTAACGAACTAATAGTAGGGTAAATTAGACTGTCAGTGGTGTTTGTTGCAGGATTATAGTGCGAGTCGTCTACGAAATATATTTTGAAAAGTCCCCACACTGACACTTGTACAATACCTGTGGTAGCACACACTAAAGAACAACATAAGTGAATACACTAGTTATGTGGATTCTGACCAGCAACCAGACAACTGACCCACACAGGTTGTGTTCAGAATGACCACTGGTAGCGGCAATACACGCTTTCAGTGAAGACTTGCTAGCATTTCAGTGAAGACTTTCGAGCAGGCTGCAGTAATACGTCGTTGCATATCATTGGGTGTAGTTGAGACATCCTTCTAGACAGTGTCTTTTAGCCTTCCCCACAACAAAAAGTCTACAGCCGTCGAACCTGGGAAATGGGCTGGCCAAGGTACAGGTCCACTGCGTCCAAACCAACGATTTGGAAACAATTCGTGAAGATACGCTATAGCACTTCGTGCACTTTGGACTGGACAGCTATCCATTATGTTGGTACCATAGGTTTCTCCTACTCTGCAGACGAACGTCTTCTCATCCGTGGAAGATGGTCTGCTAGGATGTTGCGAGACTTGTTCTGTGTTCCATCCATGATACACAGGCCTATAAGCTAATGGTTCGTTATCTCACACCACATGTTTACACTTCCCGGACGCTGACGTTCTACCTGACGAAGTCAATGAGGATTGGTAACAGATCAATAGTGCATGTTTCGGCGGTTTACCAGGCCATGATTAGTAAATGTGGCTTCACCACTAAACAAGATGCGCGATACATCTAGAGTACCTTGTCTTAATGCCCACGTACACAAGTTAACACGATTTTCATAATCACTTCCATTCAGCTTTTTTTGGAGAGAGAGATATGATAGGGATGGATCCTATATCGATGGAGAATGCGCAGAACACTTGCCTAACTCATGCCACTTCCTTGTGGTACTACGCGGGACAGTCAAGAACCGCGCGACCGCTAAGGTCGCAGGTTCGAATCCTGCCTCGGGCATGGATGAGTGTGATGTCCTTAGGTTAGGTTAGGTTTAAGTAGTTCTAAGTTCTAGGCGACTGATGACCTTAGAAGTTAAGTCCCATAGTGCTCAGAGCCATTTGAACCATTGAACTGCGCGGAAGCTAACGTGCGGATCAACTGCAACGGCAGCAAGAACATTAATTTCCCCTCTTCTGTCGTCACTTGTTTTCTTCTGTTACGTTGTCTAGGTGCTACACTTCCACTTTCACGTGAGTGGCTGAGGAGGTTGATAAGTAATTGCCGAAATGGTTGACGCCTATTGGGGATCTTGTCGCATAAAGCGTACAAGAACGAACCGCATTCTTTCTGCACTCTCCAGACATCATGATCAAGCCGGCTGTTTCTGCGTTGGTCAATCCATCGTCCGCTCAAGACCGACTGCTTGGACTGTCACACAAAATGTTCAAATGTGTGTGAAATCTTATAGGACTTAACTGCTAAGGTCATCAGTCCCTAAGCTTACACACTACTTAACCTAAATTATCCTAAGGACAAACACACACACCCATGCCCGAGGGAGGACTCGAACCTCCGCTGGGACCAGCCGCACTGTCCATGACTGCAGCACCCTAGACCGCTCGGCTAATCCCGCGCGGCGGACTGTCACACACTGACTAACAATTACCAGTGCACTCAAGGGACACACAAGCACATGTAAGCAAACTTAACAACATCGTACCCAGCAATTACACAGCCTGAACAGCACAAGCAAGTGTCGGTGTGGAAACTTTCAAAATACGATAACTCGTAAACGTCTCGCACTAGAATCCTGCAACAAACACCACTGACTTTCTAACTTACCCTACTTTTGCTTTGTTAATGTCAATAGGTATTGTTATATTCTAGAAAGTGTATGTTTGCACAGAAAATTCGATTTCTAAGTATTATTAGAATCTGTTTATTGGCTATCAGAACGAGCCCTTGACTACCAATCCATTCTGTGAAAACCGCACATCAATAGCACTTTCCATTCCCGCAATATTTGCGGTGCAAGTTTTAGGTGATTTACCCTGAATAGTTGGAATCATGAACGATGGTATTGGAGTTTAAGCTCGTTCTGATCACCTACATCCCGCGTTCACCGACATCCAGTGAGCGATCAGCATTGTTCTGAGCGCTGCGCTACGAATGACGTAGCCAATGATAGCATTAAACTTCTTCGTTGCGAGTTATTTAGTACGGACTATAGTAACCTGACAGCTGACCATCAGAATACTCCCAAAACTTGACAGCTCCTTGATTGAATTAAGGTTGATGATAATCTAGCTCAATCTATGCTTTAACACTAGCAATACTAACGCATTTTCCATCACGCGCATTACGAAGGGGAGGGGGGCAGGTGGTCCTTTATGCCCACCATAAAAGAATTTAAAAAAGAGAACATTCGTTAATTGTTATTGTCGTGCATTAATAACATATTCTTTAAAGAGATACTGATGTGAAAATAAGGCCCATAACCTGTAGCAATATCACGCACTTTTAATAACGTGTACTACTGACGGGGCCCGACAGGAAAATTAAAGAGACCTTTGGAGAAAAGAGAACCACTTGCATGAATATCAAGAGCTCAGATGGAAATCCAGTTCTAAGCAAAGAAGGGAAAGCAGAAAGGTGGAAGGAATATATAGAGGGTCTATACAGGGGCGATGTTCTTGAGGACAATATTATGGAAATGGAAGAGGATGTAGATGAAGATGAAATGGGAGATATGATACTGCGTGAAGAGTTTGACAGGCACTGAAAGACCTAAGTGGGAACAAGGCCCCGAGAGTAGACAACATCCCATTAGAACTACTGACAGCCTTGGAGGAGTCAGTCCTGACAAAACTCTACCATCTGGTGAGCAAGATGTATGAGACAGGCGAAATTCCCTCAGACTTCAAGAAGAATATAATAATTCCAATCCCAAAAAAAGCAGGTGTTGACAGATGTGAAAATTACCGAACTATCAGTTTAATAAGTCACAGCTGCAAAATACAGTCCTGGAAATGGAAAAAAGAACACATTGACACCGGTGTGTCAGACCCACCATACTTGCTCCGGACACTGCGAGAGGGCTGTACAAGCAATGATCACACGCACGGCACAGCGGACACACCAGGAACCGCGGTGTTGGCCGTCGAATGGCGCTAGCTGCGCAGCATTTGTGCACCGCCGCCGTCAGTGTCAGCCAGTTTGCCGTGGCATACGGAGCTCCATCGCAGTCTTTAACACTGGTAGCATGCCGCGACAGCGTGGACGTGAACCGTATGTGCAGTTGACGGCCTTTGAGCGAGGGCGTATAGTGGGCATGCGGGAGGCCGGGTGGACGTACCGCCGAATTGCTCAACACGTGGGGCGTGAGGTCTCCACAGTACATCGATGTTGTCGCCAGTGGTCGGCGGAAGGTGCACGTGCCCGTCGACCTGGGACCGGACCGCAGCGACGCACGGATGCACGTCTAGACCGTAGGATCCTACGCAGTGCCGTAGGGGACCGCACCGCCACTTCCCAGCAAATTAGGGACACTGTTGCTCCTGGGGTATCGGCGAGGACCATTCGCAACCGTCTCCATGAAGCTGGGCTACGGTCCCGCACACCGTTAGGCCGTCTTCCGCTCACGCCCCAACATCGTGCAGCCCGCCTCCAGTGGTGTCGCGACAGGCGTGAATGGAGGGACGAATGGAGACGTGTCGTCTTCAGCGATGAGAGTCGCTTCTGCCTTGGTGCCAATGATGGTCGTATGCGTGTTTGGCGCCGTGCAGGTGAGCGCCACAATCAGAACTGCATACGACCGAGGCACACAGGGCCAACACCCGGCATCATGGTGTGGGGAGCGATCTCCTACACTGGCCGTACACCACTGGTGATCGTCGAGGGGACACTGAATAGTGCACGGTACATCCAAACCGTCATCGAACCCATCGTTCTACCATTCCTAGACCGGCAAGGGAACTTGCTGTTCCAACAGGACAATGCACGTCCGCATGTATCCCGTGCCACCCAACGTGCTCTAGAAGGTGTAAGTCAACTACCCTGGCCAGCAAGATCTCCGGATCTGTCCCCCATTGAGCATGTTTGGGACTGGATGAAGCGTCGTCTCACGCGGTCTGCACGTCCAGCACGAACGCTGGTCCAACTGAGGCGCCAGGTGGAAATGGCATGGCAAGCCGTTCCACAGGACTACATCCAGCATCTCTACGATCGTCTCCATGGGAGAATAGCAGCCTGCATTGCTGCGAAAGGTGGATATACACTGTACTAGTGTCGACATTGTGATGCCTTGTTGCCTGTGTCTATGTGCCTGTGGTTCTGTCAGTGTGATCATGTGATGTATATGACCCCAGGAATGTGTCAATAAAGTTTCCCCTTCCTGGGACAATGAATTCACGGTGTTCTTATTTCAATTTCCAGGAGTGTACTAACGCGAATTCTTTACAGACGAATGGAAAAACTGGTAGAAGCTGACCTCGGGGAAGATCAGTTTGGATTCCGTACAAATGTTGGAAAACGTGAGGCAATACTGACCCTACGACTTATCTTAGAAGAAACATTAAGGAAAGGCAAACCTACGTTTCTAGCATTTGTAGACTTAGAGAAAGCTATTGACAATGTTGACTGGAATACTCTCTTTCAAATTCTGAAGGTGGCAGGGGTAGAATACAGAGAGCGAAAGGCTATTTACAATTTGTACAGAAACCAGATGGCAGTTATAAGAGTCGAGGGGCATGAAAGGGAAGCAGTGGTTGGGATGGGGGTGAGACAGGGTTGTAGCCTATCCCCGATGTTATTCAATTTGTATATTGAGCAAGCAGTAAAGGAAACAAAAGAAAAATTCGGAGTAGGTATTAAAATCCATGGAGCAGAAATAAAAACTTTGAGGTTCGCCGATGACATTGTAATTCTGTCAGAGACAGCAAAGGACTTGGAAAAGCAGTTGAACGGAATGGACAGTGTCTTGAAAGGAGGGTATAAGATGAACATCAACAAAAGCAAAACGAGGATAATGCAATGTAGTCGAATTAAGTCGGGTGATGCTGAGGGAATTAGATTAGGAAATGAGACACTTAAAGTAGTAAAGGAGTTTTGCTATTTGGGGAGCAAAATAACTGATGATGGTCGAAGTAGAGAGGATATAAAATGTAGACTGGCAATGGCAAGGAAAGCGTTTCTGAAGAAGAGAAATTTGTTAACATCGAGTATTGATTTAAATATCAGGAAGTCGTTTCTGTAAGTATTTGTATGGAGTGTAGCCATGCATGGGAGTGAAACATGGACGATAAATAGTTTAAACAAGAACAGAATAGAAACTTTCGAAATGTGGTGCTACAGAAGAATGCTGAAGATTAGATGGGTAGATCACATATCTAATGAGGAGGTATTAAATAGAATTGGGGAGAAGAGAAGTTTGTGGCACAACTTGACTAGGAGAAGGGATCGGTTGGTAGGACATGTTCTGAGGCATCAAGGGATCACAAATTTAGTACTGGAGGGCAGCATGGAAGGTAAAAATCGTAGAGGGAGACCAAGAGATCAATACACTAAGCAGACTCAGAAGGACGTAAGCTGTAGCAGGTACTGGGAGATGAAGAGGCTGGCACAGGGTTGGGTTGGGTTGTTTGGGTAAGGAGACCAGACAGCGAGGTCATCGGTCTCATCGGATTAGGGAAGGATGGGGAAGGAAGTCGGCCGTGCCCATTCAATGGAACCATCCCGGCATTTGCCTAGAGCGATTTAGGGAGATCACGGAAAACCTAAATCAGGATGGCCGGACGCGGGATTGCATGGAGAGCTGCCTCAAACCAGTCTCAGGTCTGAAGACCACAACAACAACAACTGACGGGGCAAGGAGGAGAGGAGGGGGGAGATACTTTATGCCCACCGTAAAAATAAAAAATAAAAACATAAAAAAATTAAAAAAGTTAGAAATGACAGCAAAAACAAGTGTCGGTCTGTGCAAACTTTTCAAGCAAACATACCAACTCAAAACATACTTTTAAAGAAATATTGATGTGTAAGTAAGGTCCTGGAACTGAAAATACTGAATACGGCATTAATTGGGGAAAGTGACATCTGTTACTAAAATTAAAGTTTTGGGTGAAGTTTAAGTGAAGTCTATAAACATTTATGAAATCTGGCAGAAGAATTCGTTAAGAACAATAATTTTTTTCAAAATTTTAAAATATAAAGTAACTGTTTACATTACAATATTTTCAAAAGATGGGCAATACCCCCTCCACCCTTGGTATTGCGAGGGCTAATGTCCAACTCATTTAGATATACACTGACTCCAGGAATCATACTTTCTCAACCGGTGTAACGCAACGTTTTGCTGAGTGACAAACTCGTATGGAGTGTGTTTTGTTCTATGCAGCAGATTTAAACTTTATAAGTTCATAACACAGCGCATAGCATCTAAACACTGCAGTCGTCGCGTGCGTTACGTATATACTGATCGACCAGAACATTATGACCACCTACCTAACAGCTGGTGTGTCCACCTTTGGCATGGATAACAGCGGCGACGCGTCGTGGCATGGAAACAATGAGGCCTTGATAGGCTGCTGGGGGGCAGTTGGCTCCACATCTACACACAGAAGTCACCTAATTTTCGTAAAGTCTGGGGATGGGGGGCGATGAGGTCTGACGCCTCGTACAATAACATCCTATAAGTGTTCCATATGTGTAGATTTTTGGCAGGACACAACATCTCTAACAGCCGATCATTTAACACGTGTAACTAAAAGTTCCATCCCCGATTTCCAAATTGTTGAGAACATACAGTTGCCTACAACAAAAGCCACAGGAGTGATAAAGAATGTCATAGATAAATGTCATTTGGATGAACTGAATGAAGTTCTACGGAAACAAAAGTTCAGTTCCGTAATTGATGATTCTACCGACATTTCCGCTAAGAAAAATTTATATATTGTGTGCGGTATTTTGATGAAGGTAGCAAAAGCATATACTGAATGTTGGCAGTTGTTACAACTTTTTGACGAGAAAAATGCAAAGGCCGCTCATGAAGATACCACTGCTAATCGTTTAACGATCTCCTACTTAATGCCTTGTCAGTAAATAATATTCCTCTTGAAAACTTAACAGGATTGAGATGAGTGCAACATAATAATGATGGGGAAAGATAATTCTGTTGCTAATCGTCTAATTAGAGATTTTCCTGGTATTTTTATACAGAAATGTATATGTCATTCATTGCACCTATGAGCGAGTAAGGCTTCCAAACAATTACCAAGAATATCCGAAGACAAACCAAGGGATACATATTCATTCTTTAACTGTGGTTTAAAAAGAATAGCCCAGTTTGTGGAATTCTAAGAGTTTTATATTATCGAACCTCACAAGATACTGCATCCGTCTCGAACAAGATGGTTAATTATGTTAACTGTTGTTTCACGTATTCTAGAACAATGAAATGCATTGCAATTTTTTTCCAAGTGGGAAGAAGAAAGAATATATATGCAGATGAACAATTAGCAAAGTCATTCAGGGTCAATTTTGTAGGTGTATTTTTTATACTTCTCGAGTGGATTCTATCCATATTTGCGTCACTGAATCAATATTTTCAAAGAGAGGAATTAGTTGATTCGTTGGTTGATTTGTGGATTCATGGGACTAAACTGCGTGGTTACCAGTCTCTTGAGAAATTAATAATTTGTTCTTCGCATGCTAGAATGTGCAAAACATAAAAAGAAATCCTTCTGTACTACATGTCTCCTGATTATGTCAATACAATTGATTTCACAGACGTATATCTAGCAAACCCAGCCCAACTTGTGCCTTATACGCAAATATATTTAGGCGTAGGTGTGATGGAGTTCATGAGCCAATCTGAAAACTTCTCACAAAAATCTTAAGTGTGATTTCTACTACAGAGTGCAAAAGTTTCTAATAGCATGTTGTTGTGAGATAAAAAAAGCGGCATGATTTCAACAATTCTATTCTAAAAACGTTGGGTTGGCTAACATCAGAAATAGCATTGGCAAAAAGCGCCACAAGGCTGTCGAAGCTTGTTCCATTTATGAAGACGGTTCAGACGGTTTCTCCAAAAGACAAAAGGCTCTTACAAATGGTTGAAGAACAGTGAAAAGCATTGCCAAATGCAAAATTTCCCGAAAATTAACAGTCTAAACAGGTGGACGAATTTTGGGTGTTCATAAAGAACGCTGAGGACCTTCATGGTAACCAAGAATTCCTCCAAATATGAATCTTGTGCTAATGTATTAGTTTCAAGACGTTCTAGTACTGATTGTCAGCGGATCTTTTAAAAAACCAGTTCGGTGAAGACGCCATTGAGAAATAAGTTACATTCGGATACAGTTAGCGCAGTAATGCCCATTTCCCAGCGTGTCATGAATTGTGTACAGTTCGAACTAATCAGTACAATAATGCGTTAATGGTTGGTTGGTTTGGGGGATTAAAGGGACCAGATTGCTATGGTCATCGGTCCCTTAATGCATTAATGAACACATCCAATATTTACGCTACAGAGAAGGACTCTTATCGGGGTAGCGATGACGATTTCGCCGATGTGGAATTCGATAACGATGCCTATTAGAGTGAACTTAATTATATTATTACTTGTAATTATATTACGTATGCGGGACTACTTTTCAATCGGGGTTAGTGAATTTTCCTTGCATAAAATCTGTGATGCTTTAGACACTTCCGAGTTTATCTGGTTCTGAACGTAGATCCGTGCATAGGATCGCGATTATAGATGTTTTGATTCGTAATTCGCAAATTTTATGGATAAATATTTTAAGTGGTGACTTTCCTATTCCCGATTGAAAACAAGTATTGTGTATATCATACTATCAGCACTGTTGTTTTTGTGTTTTGGTATTTTCAGTATACTACAATTTTAGATTAAAAACGATAATTTTAAATACAAAATGACATAATTTTGTCATCTGAGGTTGGCAACGCCGTTTGGTTGTGTCACCAGAGCTCCACAGAGTCTTCGGTGTATCAATGTAAACCGCGCGATCAATTACATATATATTTTTGAAACACGATTTTTTTCTTACCCTGATACGTATTTTTTTCTCTTTGATTGTTAGAAAAGTTTACTACATCGATTATTTTTTTAGTTTATAAGCATGTTAAATAATCAAGTAACTTCATTAAACTTGAGAAACACCACGGATCAAAGGCAAGAATCTCGAATTCTATTCCAAATCGAGTTCTAGCGATGAGGGTGGTGTTCTGAAAGATAATTCTGGCATACCTCTAATGGAAAGTCTGCCATCAACCGCAAGAATCGCTGCTATGACTGCGGAAGAACACGAACTAGAAGTACTCGAAAAGTGCACAATGTGTTTAATACGTTTTCTGGACACGTCTTTCTAAGACCCCTTGTATTTCTTTTTCCGAAAATCATGATCAGATTAGTATTTACCAGAATATATATTTTTTAAAACTCAGTCAAAGCCACGGCGCCCATACGATAGTTTGTAAAGGGGGGAGGGGCAAGACCTGGAGTGTGGAGTATTTTTACTATTTTGGAAGACAAGTGGCAACTTTTAAACAGGCATGTCTCCGCCTTCGCCTTCGGCATGAGATTGAGAAAGTATATGAGAATACTGAACGAGTAATTCAGTACGTAAGGGAGATGAAAATTTGATAGACATGGGAGATTGGAATGCGGTTGTAGAAGAAAAGTTTACGGGAGGATATAGGCTTGGTACTCTGAATGACAAAGGAAAAAGACTAAATTTCAGCTAGTAACAGAGAATACTCTGTTCAAGAATCACAAGAGGAGGAGGTACACTTCGAAAACGCCGAGAGCTACGGGAAGATTTCAGTTACATTACATCATGGCCAGACAGAAATTTCGATTTCAGATACGAATTGTAATGTGTTCTTAGGAGTAGATATAGACTCAGATCACAATTTAATAGTGATAAAGAGTAGGCTGAAGTTTAAGAGGCTAGTGAGGAAAAATAAGTGCCCGAAGAAGTGAGATGGAGAAGTACCAAGGAACGAGGAGATAGCTTGACGTGCTCTGAGGCTATAAACACTGCGATAGGGAATAGCTTAGTAGGCAGTTCAGTTGAAGAGGAATTGACATCTCTAAAAAGGGCAATCACAGAAGCTGAAAAAAACACATACAAAGAAGGTAATTGCGAGGGTACCCGGGATAGCACAAGAAATACCCCAGTTAATCGATAAAAGAAGAACTACAAAAATGTTCAGAGAAATTCATGAATATGGAATATAGACATAAAAGTAACTGAGGGATGAAATAAATGGGAAGTGCAGGGAAGCTACGGCGAAATGGCTACAGGAAAAATTGTGAAGAAATCGAAAATGAAATAATGGTCCGAAGGACTGACTTAGCATGTAGAAAAGTCAAAAGAACCTTCGGTGAAATTAAAAGCAAGGTTGGTAACATTTAGAGTGAAATGGGAATTAGACTATTAAATGCAGAGAAGAGAGCAGGTAGGTGGAATGAGTGCACTGAAGGTCTTTACGAGGGGGAAGTCTTGTCTGATGAAGTGATAGGAGAAGAAAGAGGAGCCGATACAGAACAGATGGGGAACCAGTGTTAGAAGCAGAATTTGAAAGGGCTTTGGAAGACTTAAAATGGAATAATGCACAAGGGGTGGACAACATTCCATCAGGATTTCTAGAAGCCTTGGGAGAAGTGGCAACGGACAACGGAGCAACTATTCACCTTGGTGTGTAGAATATATGAATCTGGCGAAATACCATGAGACTTTCGGAAAAACATCATGCACTAAGCTCCGAAGATTACAAGACACGATAAGTGTGAGGATTATCGCACAGTCAGCTTAACAGCTCATTCATCCATGTTGCTGACAAAATATACAGAAGAATGGAAATGAAAACTGGAGATCTGTTCGATGACAATCAGTTTGGCTTAAGGAAAGTAGAGAAGATACCGGGAGACAATTCTTAAGTTGCGCTTGGTAATGGAAGCAAGACTGAAGAAACATCAAGACAAGTTCATAGCATTTGTAAACTGTTCGATGTCAAATGGTGAAAGAAGTTCGAAATTGTGAGAAAAATAGGGATAAGCTGTAGGAAAAGTTGGATAATATACGATGTGTGCAAGAACCAAGTGGGAACAATCAGAGTGGGAGACGAAGAACCAAGTGCTCGGATTAAATAGATTGTGGGACAAGGATGTATAGTCTTTCGCCCCTACTGTTCACTCTATACATCGAAGAATCAATCGAGGAAAGACGAAAATAATGAGAAGTAGCATAGTGAGAAATGTAACATCAACATAGGTGATCATAAAGTAGATGAAGTTAAGGAATTCTGCTATCTGGTCAGCAGAATAGCCCATGACGGTCGGAGCAAGGAGGACATAAAAAGCAGACTAGCACTGGCAAAAAGGGCATTCCTGCCCAAGAGACGTCTACTAGTATCAAACATAGGCCTTAATTCGGGGAAGAAATTTCTGAGAATCTACGTTTGGAGCATGGCACTATATGGTGGTAAACACGAGCCGTGGGAAAACCAGAACGGAAGAGAATCCAAGCATTTGAGATGTGGAGAACCAGTGAGGAAAGGAATATATGGAAAACACTGACAAGAAGAAAAGACAGGATGGTAGGGGATCTATTAAAAACATCACGGAATAACTTCCACGGTACGAGGGAAGCCGTAGAGGGTAAAGACTGTAGAGAAAAACAGAGGTTGGAATATATCTAGCAAATAATTGAGGACGTAGATTGCAAGTGTCACTCTGAAATGAGAAGGTTGGCATACGAGAGGAATTCGTGGCGGGCTGCATCAAACCAGAGGACTGATGGATTAAAAAAAAAAGTAGCCATAAAAAAGTTCCATTTCCAATTCTGTTAAAAACTTGTGTAATACCGACCTTTAATTCATTTTCTTGAAAGGAAAACACCTGGCTAGAGAATATTTTTTTCTATATAGTTTCCTTTCCCTGAGAGCTATGGGGAGGGCGCCCCTGACACTGCACCCATATATGGGCGCCCTTGATCAAACCCAACTATGTCATTTTAGTAAAAATTTTGACTTCTTATTAATATTTTGTTGTTTCTTCAAATACGAGGAATTATGTTTACTTTTTGCTGATAAGTTTTGATAAACGTTATAATGGACTGCACATAAAACAGTCAATAAAAATGTTTTCAAAATTCAGTGACTTTTTTCTTTGATGAGATTCCTATTTGGAGCGCGATCACTGTAGCATCGACGTAAAATTTTAATAAGTTACAATGAATTTCGAGACTGCAGAAATCAGTGCCTGCAGTGGCTTGCAACTGTTGTTTATTCTTGCTGGTAATTGGATCGATGGTACAGTGGTACAGTGAAACCTGGCACAGTGCTCAAGTTACTCCTCCCACATGGTGAAAATGGGAGTAGATATAATGTGTCACTTGATCAGTTTCAGTGTATACCGGCATTACTACGTAGAGGTCCAAAATATTATTTTAAATTTAATGTTTGAGAGAGAAATTGTTCCTAAAAGGCTGAATACGGTTTTCAGACCTGCAATAGTGCTAGTCCAGCTACAAGTAACATGAGCGAAAATTGTGGTTCCTTCAGCAACATAGTGTACGCCACAAATAAAAATGCTAAATAATCATAAAAAGCTGGCTTTCACTGCCAGAATTTGCGTAAGTGCTGAAGGGGATAATGCATGACCCAAGGTATAATTGTCTCCCTAGCGTTTCACCTTCCAATGCTGGAGACATCATTAGAGGCTGTAACGACTCAGACAGCATTTACAGTCTCGAGCAAGCTCAGCAAGCCGAACTGTTTATATCAACGGTTCTCAAACGATTTTGCTTAAGAGTCAATATTGACAATGTAGGGTGAGACCTTGGGCTGCATAAGAAGGGGACGAGTAATGAGGATACTGAAAGCGAAACTCAGTTTTCACCAAACCATGATTACTGATAGCAGCTTAGCACCTGCATATTTCGAACCTATGTATTAGTATTGGAACAATGTTCGTACCACTCGAAAGGACCGTTACCCAAGATGGCGGCGATGACGTAATCCTGTATGGTGGCTGTGACGTGAACCAAGGCGGCGGATTTTGGCGGGCAGTTTAAATTTAGGCGGGAACGCAACACGCCCACCTCTCCCCACCCCCAAAGAAATGCCGTGAAGTTGAAATTCCAACATGATAATGCACCAAAACGCTCTTATCTCTACTAAGCAAATAAAATGGCGGAAAAAGTACTTGTCTCTACTATTTAACCAATTTCAAGCAGATGTGTTCGCCACCAGGTCTGGACTCCAACTGGCTTAGTTCATATCGATTCCACCAGAGGGCGCTCTCCTGACATCAGGTGATGATGCAAGTACCGTTATTCAGATTGGCTGCACCCAGTGTGTTCACCAAGACCTCCAGAGCCCAACTGACATAGTTCATATTGTGCTCACCAGAGGACGCTACAGTGACGTCAGGTGACGACACATCATCGTCAGCTCTCTCTCCCGCACCGCGTCAGCCGCAAGCAAGCGAGTGACCACTGATGCCACAGCCTCAAGCCCGTACCTTTAAACTTGCGCCGGACATAGTCTTTTGTAAATATGCTAACGAATTTAACTGAACACAATGAATTTACAATTTCAATATTCAATATGGTGTTCATTCATGACCTAGCACCCATCACCCCCCCCCCCTCCGAGAAGGCTGCGCTCCTATTTACTGCTGTAGTCATGTGATTCGACTTCATAGAACCTAGGACTTGGAACCAATTTTCACCAATGCCACACCCACCTGGACTTGGAATCAAATACACTCCTGGAAATGGAAAAAAGAACACATTGACACCGGTGTGTCAGACCCACCATACTTGCTCCGGACACTGCGAGAGGGCTGTACAAGCAATGATCACACGCACGGCACAGCGGACACACCAGGAACCGCGGTGTTGGCCGTCGAATGGCGCTAGCTGCGCAGCATTTGTGCACCGCCGCCGTCAGTGTCAGCCAGTTTGCCGTGGCATACGGAGCTCCATCGCAGTCTTTAACACTGGTAGCATGCCGCGACAGCGTGGACGTGAACCGTATGTGCAGTTGACGGACTTTGAGCGAGGGCGTATAGTGGGCATGCGGGAGGCCGGGTGGACGTACCGCCGAATTGCTCAACACGTGGGGCGTGAGGTCTCCACAGTACATCGATGTTGTCGCCAGTGGTCGGCGGAAGGTGCACGTGCCCGTCGACCTGGGACCGGACCGCAGCGACGCACGGATGCACGCCAAGACCGTAGGATCCTACGCAGTGCCGTAGGGGACCGCACCGCCACTTCCCAGCAAATTAGGGACACTGTTGCTCCTGGGGTATCGGCGAGGACCATTCGCAACGGTCTCCATGAAGCTGGGCTACGGTCCCGCACACCGTTAGGCCGTCTTCCGCTCACGCCCCAACATCGTGCAGCCCGCCTCCAGTGCTGTCGCGACAGGCGTGAATGGAGGGACGAATGGAGACGTGTCGTCTTCAGCGATGAGAGTCGCTTCTGCCTTGGTGCCAATGATGGTCGTATGCGTGTTTGGCGCCGTGCAGGTGAGCGCCACAATCAGGACTGCATACGACCGAGGCACACAGGGCCAACACCCGGCATCATGGTGTGGGGAGCGATCTCCTACACTGGCCGTACACCACTGGTGATCGTCGAGGGGACACTGAATAGTGCACGGTACATCCAAACCGTCATCGAACCCATCGTTCTACCATTCCTAGACCGGCAAGGGAACTTGCTGTTCCAACAGGACAATGCACGTCCGCATGTATCCCGTGCCACCCAACGTGCTCTAGAAGGTGTAAGTCAACTACCCTGGCCAGCAAGATCTCCGGATCTGTCCCCCATTGAGCATGTTTGGGACTGGATGAAGCGTCGTCTCACGCGGTCTGCACGTCCAGCACGAACGCTGGTCCAACTGAGGCGCCAGGTGGAAATGGCATGGCAAGCCGTTCCACAGGACTACATCCAGCATCTCTACGATCGTCTCCATGGGAGAATAGCAGCCTGCATTGCTGCGAAAGGTGGATATACACTGTACTAGTGCCGACATTGTGCATGCTCTGTTGCCTGTGTCTATGTGCCTGTGGTTCTGTCAGTGTGATCATGTGATGTATCTGACCCCAGGAATGTGTCAATAAAGTTTCCCCTTCCTGGGACAATGAATTCCCGGTGTTCTTATTTCAATTTCCAGGAGTGTAGTTAAAGTCTCCAACACAATCCTCAACCGTCCGCCACATCCCCCTATCAGCCCATATTCTCGGGCTAACGTGCACTAACGTGCATAGTACATGATGTAATCCAAGATGGTGGGGCTAAATGGCAGGAAAACGACTCTCTCTGTTATGGACATAACTGTCTATTTTGCAATCAATGTCTCCACCACGAAATCTAGACTCCAACTGACCTAGTACTCTTTACTGCCACCACAGGGTACTGTCATCCCTCCTGTGACCTAATCCCAGATGGTGGTCTGTAGGAGGAAACTGGCGCGAAAATGACTCAGACTCCGCTGGGCTGCTGGGAAAAGTAACGAAGGAGTGCACTCTATTTAGTTTGGAACATTTTATTTAGGAATCGAATATATTTATGACACTGACGCAAAACACTCGCCATGTTATGCTTGGAGTCACAATACACAGTCTGCAGACACGCAAACAGCTCCTAATTTACGCTAATAATTTAAGTACAGACATTCAGACTCCTCCTAAATATCTCAGCACAGTTATGTCTAGACACGCTTAGTACTTGTAAACTGTCCAAATAACGCATAGCACGGACTACAGACCTGCTCGTAAAATAATTCAATCAATGCGTGCAACCACCCTCCGCAAACTCCTCTCCAGTAGAGTGCACAGGCAACCCCAACGACGTGGCACAGCCGTCAGCGGTCAAATTACACACAGGCCCCCACCCGCGTCCTGCAGCCATTAGGCGGCGACATCTCATTCATACTTCATTTCTGAGAAATTCATATCCAAATACGTGTTCACCTAGACACACGTGCTGACGTGATTAAGCAGAAACGAAGCCTCGAGCTGCTGCCGAACGAAGACGAAAGTTGTATGTAGGCACCGTTGATCATGCGATGGGACAGGGACGAAGGCTTATTTACAGAGCCTGCACACCAAGCAGGGCAGCGTGCGTGGTGCGTTCCTCGCTACCCTCATTCTAACTGTGGTCCGGCGAAGATGCTGCAGAAATCCATTCCAGAAGAGCAGAACCTGCTTTTATCTTAGCAGTTGTAATGGACCATACGTAACGTTTGACTGGCACTCGCCGCGTGTAGCTACTTACCATCGCAAGCGCATCTAGCAACGTTCTCAATATTATAATCAAGCCACATTGCTATCTAAAATAATAACCAAGTCCAACTCTAGTAAATTCCATAGTCCCCCAGAAATACTTAACTTGCGCTTTTGTAGTAGTTTTCGTCTTCTCTCAGCCTGTATGCACGGAAATTTTTGACCTAACAGAACCTCTTTACGAAAATAACGCACAATCACGTCCAATGCAGTCTTCCTCGCGGACCTAACGTGATACCCATTATATAGATATTATAGTACATGGATGGTGTCTTTTCAATCCCATCCCTGCATTGGTTAGCAGATAACGATTGACCGATATGGCTTGTTTGAGTTGGGGAAAAAAGTTTTGGGGGATGTTAGCAGCGAAACAGTGATTGCGTACATGAGTGCAATATGAGGAATGAGTCGAAAGCGGAATGCATAGTCATCAGCTATTCCGTCAGTGTGAGAGACGAGTCTAAATGTAGAGCTCATGAATGACATTCAGACTATAGTTTGGAGACCTACGCCAACGTCGTAAAAGTCTTCAGTTTGCTTATGTTGCAAGTTCAAATGGTTCAAATGGCTCTGAGCACTATGGGACTCAACTGCTGAGGTCATTAGTCCCGTAGAACTTAGAACTAGTTAAACCTAACTAACCTAAAGACATCACAAACATCCATGCCCGAGGCAGGATTCAAACCTGCGACCGTAGCGGTCTTGCGGTTCCAGACTGCAGCGCCTTTAACCGCACGGTATGTTGCAAGTGTCTTTTATTTAAAAATCAGCAGATGTGTGGCGTGTTATGGTTTCCGCCGTAAGACACAGGAGGTAGTAGCAGCAGCAGTTTGAGGTGAAAAATACGCAAAGGGACTGTGTATACCGCTAGGAATGCTTGGCTGCCTGCACACTGCGCTATTCTGGGAGTGTAATGTGAAATCTCTTTCTCTGTGCTGGATCGCAGTGCAGCTGTACGTCACTGCGCAAGCATCGGTGCCTAGTTGACTTCTAAATGGGGATGAGATATTTATAGTTCGTAATTTTTCTCTGTTGGGGGGCGTAGAGAATAACTATGATAGCATGTTGAACTGATATGATTAAAATTGAACTGGAATTACGTACCTTGGTAACTGACAGGTTAGATGCGTGATGTTGGTGTCACTTGTGTTCAGTTAAATTCGTTAGCATATTTACAATAGACTATGTCCACCGTGAGTATAAAGCTGCGGGCTTGAGGCTGTGGCATCAGCGGTCGCTCACTCGCGGGCCACTGACGGGGCACGAGAGAGAGAGAGAGAGCAGACGATCTTATGTCATCACCTGATGTCAGTGTAGCTCCGTCTGGTGGACACAATATCAGCTAAGTCAGTTGGGCTCTGGAGCTCATGGTGAACACACAGGGTGGAGCCAGCTTGAATAACAGTGCTTGCATCACCACCTGACGTCAGGAGAGTACCCTCTGGTGGCACCGATACGAACTAAGCCAGTTGGAGTCCAGACCTGGTGGCGAACACATCTACTTGAAATTGGTTAAATAATAAAGACAAGTACTTTTCCCGCCATTTTCTTTGCGTTGTGGTGCATTATCATGTTGAAATTTAAACGTCGCGCCATTTTTCTGAATAACGTCATAACCGCTATCTTGATTGACGTCAAGCTGCCTTCTAGGACAATGTTATCGCTGTCATCCTGGATAACGGTACTTTGGGATGGTGCGAACATCGTTCCAATACTCATATTATAAGGTGTCACACCAAATATATTTAAGTGAAAAAGAAAATAATATATTGGAACAACATGCACTTTTCTGAAAGCTTACATAGTGACCAATTTTCCATATCTAAGCGGGTACTGTGGCCAGTGCCATCATAATAGGATCCAATGTTTTTGTGATTTCCAGGCACATTCTCTTGGCATCGTCATACTCTATTTTCTGAAAGAATACCAAACGTCTGCAGCAGATCGTTTTCAATCGGACTTTTGTATTAGGCCAAAATAATAGAACAGAGATGGTTTTAAATTATATAAGTTAGTCAGTTCAAAAGTGCCACGAAAGGGTAGAATTGTGGATGATAGCTTTCAGTATAGCAGATTTTAGTATTCAGTTTTATCTGTCATATTATGCTTGGTTTTGGGAAGTAACCAATTCTTATTGCGGTGATCACCTTGGTCATTCATCCCATAGTGTGGTCACTTCTCCCGATCGGACACCATGTAGGCGTTTGTGATTCACAGAAGAAACCATCAAACTGAAACAAATAACAAGGGGCTATATTTGAAGGCCAAAAGACGTTTAAATACTGGTATTGTACAAAAATTATTAGTTTCCATACAAGTGAGGTAACAAGAATAATATAAATGATTGTCTTACATCAGACGACTCAAAAACAAAAAACAAAAAAAAAGCTTTAACTACACTACTGGCCATTAAAAATGCTACACCATGAAGATGACGTGCTACAGGCGCAAAATTTAACCGACAGGAAGAAGATGCTGCGATATGCAAATGATTAGCTTTTCATAGCATTCACACAAGGTTGGCGCCGGTGGCGACACCTACAACGTGCTGACATGAGTAAAGTTTCCAACCGATTTCTCATACACAGACATCAGTTGACCGGCATTGCCTGGTGAAACGTTGCTGTGATGCCTTGTATAAGGAGGAGAAATGCATACTATCACGTTTCCGACTTTGATAGAGGTCGGATTGTAGCCTATCGCGATAGCGGTTTATCGTATCGCGACATTGCTGCTCGCGTTGGTCGAGATCCAGTGACTGTTGGTAGAATATGGAATCGGTGTGTTCAGGAGGGTAATACGGAGCGCCGAGCTGGATCCCAACGGCCTCGTATCACTAGCAGTCGAGATGACAGGCATCTTATCCGCATGGCTGTAACGGATCGTGCAGCCACGTCTTGATCCCAGAGTCAACTGATGAGGACGTTTGCAAGGCAACAAACATCTGTACGAACAGTTCGACGATGTTTGCAGCAGCATGGACTATCATGATAGTCGCATCCGTGTTTGGCGACATCGCGATGAATGCACATTGGAAGTGTGTATTCGTCATTGCCATACTGGCGTATCACCCGGTGTGATGGTATGGGGTGCCATTGTTACACGTCTCAATCACCTCTTTTATGCATTAACGACCCTTTGAACAGTGGACGTTACATTTCAGATGTGTTATGACCCGTGGCTCTACCCTTCATTCGATCCCTGTGAAACCCTACATTTCAGCATTATAATGCACGACCGCATGTTTCAGGTTCTGTATGGGCTTTTCTGGATACAGAAAATGTTTGACTGCTGCCCTGGCGAGCACATTCTCCAGATCTCTCACCAATTGAAAAGTCTGGTCAATGGTGGCCAAGCAACTGGCTCGTCACAATACGCCAGTCACTACTCTTGATGAACTGGGGTATCGTGTTGAAGCTGCATGGGCAGCTGTACCTGTACACGCCATCCAAGCTCTGTTTGACTTAATGCCCAGGCGTATCAAGGCCGTCGTTAGGCCAGAGTTGGTTGTTATGGTTTACTGATTTCTCATGCACCCAAATTGCGTTAAAGTGTAATCACATGTCAGTTCTAGTATAATATATTTGTCCAATGAATACCCGTTATCATCTGCATATCTTCTTGGTGTAGCAATTTTAATGGCCAGTAATGTAAAATATAACGGAACAATCTTTCTGTCAGTCTCACTGACAGCGATAGTGATATGTATTACAACTATTCTGACCACTTCTCGATAGGCAGCATCACTGTTCCGGGTAAAAAATGTGCAATGGTCACTTTTCCCGACCCGATCACTTTTCCACACCTCCCCCTATCGAGCTTACTATTAGTTGGTAATTTACGAGGGTAGCTTGAAAAGTTTTCGGAACGGAATAGAAAAAACGCACTTGTTCCAACGATTTCCAGTACCTTGATCCCATCTCGAAAATGTGTTTCTTCCAGGCCCGCAAACTAGTTGTAAAAAAAAAATGGTTCAAATGGCTCTAAGCACTATGGGACTTAACATCTGAGGTGATCAGTCTCTTAGACTTAGAACTACTAAAACCTAACTAACCTAAGGACACCACACACATCCATGCCCAAGGCAGTATTCGAACCTGCAACCGTAGCAGCAGCACAGTTCCGGAATGAAGTGCCTAAAACCACTCGGCAAAACCAGTTGTCAACTACGGCTATCAGTTCTTCGTTTGAAGTGAATCTTCATCCACCAAGAAAAATTTTCAGTTTTGGGAAGAGATGGAAGTCTGATGGAGCCCTATCAGGTGAATAAGGCAGGTGTGGCAACAATTCGTACCTTAGTTCGTGTAATTCTGCCATGGCGACGGCACATGTGGGCAGGCGCGCATTGTCATTATGAAAGATGACTTTATTCCTTTCTAAATCTGGCTTTTTTCGCGTATCTTTTGTTGAACTTTGTCCAGGAGGTTAACATAGTATTCTCCAGTAATTGCCTACCCAATGGGGAGTTAATATACAAACAGAATCCCCTTCGCATCCCAGAACACTGATACCATGACCTTTCCCACCGAAGGAATTGTGTTTGCTTTCTTTGGTGGCGGAGAATCAGCATGTGTCCACTGCTTTGATTGTTGTTTTGTCCGTAGGGGTATACTAGTGCACCCAAATTTCATCTCTGTTCACAAACTGGCACAAAAAATCTTGTTCATTTCTCCTAAAACTGGCCAAACATTGTTCCAATATGTCCATTCTCATGCATTTTTGAGCCAGCATCAAGAGTCGTGGTACCCATCTTGCAGATAATTTTTTTCATTTTTAGTTCTACAGTTAAAATGTGATATACGCTTTCAGATGACATCAGACAAGCGTTAGCAATTTCACACACTTTCTATCGGCGATCCTCCATGATCATTTTGTGCACCCTTGCAATGATTTCTGGAGTAGTGACACATCTTGGGCAACCACTGTGCGAATCATCATCTAAGCTCTCCCGACCAAATTTAAATTCGTCTGTCCACTTTGCAACAGTTTAATATGAAGGAGCCGAGTCTCCCAGTGAAATCTAGAAACCAGCATGAATGTCCTTTACTTTCATACCTTTCTTTACGAAGTACTTAATCACTGTTCGAATCTAAATTTTTTCCATCTTCGCAAATCACTATGCGGGAACAACAACTGAGCCGTGTCACCACCACAGCTCTCTTCCAAGAGCACTGACTTTGCACATGTTTCCAGGCAACAGTTCAATGAATATCACATGAACAACTCGTTGCGCTAGCGATGACCTCTTGTCGTGACTCTGAGAATTTTTCAAACCACCTTCATATATATTAGTATGTTGTATTAATAATAGCAAATGATGTAGGAGACATGATCACAAAGGTTTAATAAATTTTTTGGATGTCATTTCTCTTTTAATCATTGCATGGTATTACACCAGCCGTAAGTTGGTTTCGTATTACTTGCTACATACATGTACCTAATTTAATGATGACTGCATCTACTATGTGCATTTACGAATTCATATTACTTCCATTTATATCATAGCAGCTGACGGGTGCTAGTTGCGCACATTCGTTAGTTGTCGGCATTGGAGGACGAACAATAAAGTCTTTTCTCTCTCACTGCTATAAGCCCCAGAGCGGCTGTGCTACTTAGCACTCTCCACTTGACATAAGCAGCAAGCTTCATGCATCCCATGACTGAATTCACCAATATCAATTAAAGTTAAGTGCATCTCAAAATATTATTGTCTTTGTAAGAATTTTTCTTTGTTACTGAGCAAGAAAAATAAACTCTTATGAAGATATTAATATTAGCCGACTTTTTGGATTCGGCTGTTAGTTAGTGGATATGACTGAGATACGACTGAGAATCGCTGACCGCACGATCACTTGATTCAGGCCATTTGTGGCCTTTGACAACCACTGGTATATATGTATCCAAGCAACGGGCGGTTCGTGGCGCCATCAGACCGCTTCCCAAGATCGAAGATTCGTGACGACATATGCCATGGTACTTGTAGTGAGGAAGAGTTGGTGCCGTTTGTGTTATTTAGCATTTAGGCCCTTAACTTGTCTAATTTCAGTCCTTTTTCTTTTCTGTTAAAACTGTTTTTGTGCTTCTGAATCTCAATGGCCTCTCTGTAGGCCAACATACTATCATAATAATTAATAGATTATGGTAAAACCACAGTGTCAGAAAAACAAACTTGTGGTTTCCATGTCCTATAACGCATGATATGCTGCTGCTGATTTGTCCGTCTTGCCCAGGCAACAGCTCTTGTGTTCTTTAAGGCATGTGCTAATATTTCTTTTTGTAGTTCCTATGTAGGCTACTCTTGGCCACAAGTGCAAGGGAGTTTGTATGCTCCTACTGTGGCAAGACTGATGATTTACCTGGCTCTCAAAGGCAAACCATTACGCAGAGAATTATAATTTGGACTGTGGCTTTACAAGCATAGAAACCGCATCCCTCCTGTTCTAAACTCTCTCTCCACACATCACCTCATCAGAGTTAGCACTTGGCCAAAATCACTTTCTTTTCATTATGTTTCTCTATCTGGCTGTGTGAGTAATGAGGTGTAATACAATCAAATCAAGGTTCTACAACTGAATAATCACAAAACAATAAAAACCTAATAAAAAATCTTCTTAAGAAATAAAATTTTTCTTGAATATTAAATTCTCTTTGGAGATAAAATTTTTGGTGGAAACTAAACTCATCTTGGAAACTAAGTCAACATAAAAAAGCACCACTCTCCATCCAGGAGGCAATTCTGTTCTGTCAGTATGATGGTGTCTGTAATTAACTTGTTTCAGTGCTATGTGCTGTGTACTTCATTGACACCAACCTGTGTTTGGATTTTGACTTTATATTGTTGTTATCGCTTGACAATATGACAGGATTAAGCAGGGCCAATTTAAGATCCAAACAACACAAGTCACTGCTTGGGGTGCTTGCTCCTGTTCTGACCTATATAAATGATTTACCTAAGACAATGAAGAGCACTTCCCAACCAGCAGTGTTTGTTGACGACTTAAGTGTGTTGATAAAAGAGTCCAAATATATACATTCCAGATATAGACATGAGAATAATGGAACACACATACTCCTAGTTCATAGCTTGTTTCTTAATCTTACAAAAACTAATATTAGCAAGTTAAGAACAAATAAAAATGTCTCACAAATGTCAGAAGTGGCGATCAATGGGTGTACACTGCAAGAAGCTCCATGTGTGAAGTTTCTGGGCACTTAGATGGACAATAAATTGAGGTGGGAACTGCACATGGATACATTAACCAAAACATCTCAGTTCTGCCTGCTTTGTTCTTAGAAACCTCTCTAAGTGTGCGATTTACAAACAAGATTGTATAACAGCCCTTTAACACCTAATTTATTTACATTGTTCATTAACAAGATTGTTTAACTATTTTATAGTAGCATCACCATGATTTGCCCATTTGAAATTTTCATTTACAACACCACCAGGACATTTAGCATAATCTGTAGTTTTGATACATTTGTCTTCATACTTTTACTTCTTACATGTATTCCGAATCTCAATTTGTTGTAAACATAAGTGTTTTGAATTTAAAATCAGTGGTGTTAATCACCGGCATAAAGTGTAGTGTGCGTAGTATTTATGCAATTTGTACAGAACAGGAGAAAGAATGGGCTAAGTATTGACCCTTCTGGAATACCCAACAGGAAGAAACTGATTCAATAAAAATAACGGAATGTTATATGGTTCCCAACCTGATGCAATCCTTTCGATACAGTGATGTTACAGCAACACACCTCTCGCTTTTGCTGCTTGTTTATCCAAACAACATCTCAAGTGGTTTTATAAATCTCAGTGGGATCCAGGCTATTATGTCCAATGGAGTGAAAATCTGAAACTATGAGTGACCATAACTGTGGTGTCTGTATTATTGTTCAGCAATGCTAACCTTTATTTAATGTAGGCAGTCATATGAGTTAATACAAATTTTTTGTAATGCCTTCTGTAGAGTAATCACACTTTAAAAAATGATAAACTTTCTCTAGCATAGATTGTGTTGCTGTAGATATTTCGCAAACTTCCTACTGTATGATTCACTGCAAAATAGGTAACCAGACATTTGTTTTTGACTCAGCCTATTGCTCCATCAGGCAAGGCATCAAAGTTTTTCATTGTTGTCTAAATTCTGTATTACTGTGATAGGGGAACTGCACTTATCGTCTGTCACAGTTGCACTGTTTCATTAGGAAATAAACACTAAACTGTTCTGAAGTGTGCACTCATCAGTCTATGTGAAACCAAAAAGCACCAGTGTTTGACATGGGTATACAGCTGCTTTCTGATAATGAATCGAACAGTGTAGAGATCAAGAAAGAGATGATCTTACTCATGACAATTCACTTCCATCTGGACAACTTACTGTCTTTCTGCACAAATGACTATTACCAATTTTCGACTAGTGGCAAACTTTTCTGCATAAAAATTTACTTAACTACATACCAATATTTTAGATTTTTATAACAATTTGAAGACGATTTTCGTACCACTATTTTTGCTTAAACCTGGCATTATGATGTTTCCCCATGTTTTCATTCTGTCTTCATGTCCATTAATTGCACAAATAAATCATCAAAAATGGTTCAAATGGCTCTGAGCACTGTGGGACTTAACATCTGTGGTCATCAGTCCCCTAGAACTTAGAACTACTTAAACCTAACTAACCTAAGGACATCACACACATCTATGCCCGAGGCAGGATTCGAACCTGCGACCGTAGCGGTCACATGGTTCCAGACTGAAGCGCTTAGACCGCACGGCCACACTGGCCAGCAATAAATCATCATCATGAATATGAGCATTCAGTAGTTTCATGATGTCATTAATTAAATGTGTCATATCTGTGATACTTGAGTTGTGGAGAGTAAGAGAGGATTCTGTTGTTAATGATTTATGATAGTAATGTTTTACAACTACTGCTGAGTCACCTGCCTCCCAATGCTTCACAGTCCCCTCTTACACCTGCACATGTTCCCATACCCTATGTCCTCCATCAGGATAACCACTTATAAACCAAGTTTTGCTGCAGAGGGGAGAGTCAGTGTCTTCTGAGACTAGAAAGAGTGTATGGACTCAAAAGTACAACTTTCTAATCTGTTACCTGTGTCTATGGACCACTCACTTATCAGTCAGCTGCATTTTTTAATCTTGTTTTTCAGCTCCATGATATTTGTTTCTGAAATTTCACTGATGATGTTGAATACTAAAGGAAATTTAATCATTTTAAACTGTTTCCAGCATGCCAATGAAAAAAATTTATTTTGCTAGAAACAAATCAATTTGTTAACATAATCAATGTATATTATAATCAGCTGCATACATTATCCAATTGCACAACATACTCCTTCTTGCCATAAACAACAACAGATTCTTAATAACTGATTTCTAAGCGAACATTTATTTATATTGCCTTGCAATGCTTCAGTTAAATTTGTCAAACATTCTACATACACAGAATTTTCTGTACGATACCCATTAAAACATAGTGTTAGGTTATCTACAATCTGACCTCTCAGGACACAGAGGATTCAAGCTCAGTCTTACACATTAAACTGCAATTAACAATCCATAACAATGTATTACACAACATGAAGTACAAATCAAATGGTAGCAAATACATTTATTATTTCATCAGACTATTTTAGTTATGAATGTTGAGCTGATTAAAGTACTTTTGTTTTTATTCCATCAGTCATATGCCAGATTGTTTCTGGTTTCTTCAGGTATTTGCTTCTGATTGGCCCCTCTCCCATAAGAATCACTATTATTTAAATATTTCTTATACGGTACATTATTCCACTTTGTGTTGCCTGTACTTTGTAGCATTGCACTTTGTGCTTGAAAAATAAGGAATCGGATAACTGGTGTGAACACTGGCAGTTCAATACACTAATACCAAAGATAGTTTGTATATTAGTTCTATATATGTCAGGATTTCTTTTCTCTTCTCTCTCTCTCTCTCTCTCTCTCTCTCTCTCTCTCTCTCTCTCTCTCTTTGGGGGTGGGGTGGGGTGGGGGGTGCAATGCATCAGTTCCAATAGTAATTTATGTCCAGTCAACAAAAAGCACGTAAAATTAAGTAATATGATTAATCAGCACTTTTGCCCAAGATCTTTCAGTATAAAGTTAAAATGCTGAAGGAGCAGCACATACGGATTTTTCCCCCCTTGCAGTTGCTTAGGAGTATATGTTATGAAATGATAACATCTGGCTAGCCATAGGAAAAAACCAATATGACAAACTTGAGGGATAAGTAGGAACTGTTAGTACAGCATCATTATCCATGAGTTAGTGAAACATATTACCTACTACTAACTACATTCGATGAGGGGCATTTATTTAAAATAATCTGAAGAATGTACAAATTATGATTAACATTTATTAAATAAGGCTACTACAAATAAATAAAATACAATGTGCAAAACTGTGAAGTACACATCATGAATTGTGAACACTTATTCATATTAGCACCGATTACTACACAACAAACGCAAAGCATTCTTACAACACAACCATTTATCTGCTGGAAAAGCTTACTAAATAAATTAAACTAAATTAGCAAAACATTTATTTTAATTACAATACAACAGTTTTGAGTGCCTGATCCCAGTCAAGGAGAGAAAGATAACAGGCTATCCTTAATGGAAAACAGCAGGTACTGTGTGTCATAATACATCACAAAATTAAAATATGTTTTACATTTGAATGTTACCTATTCTGACACATGTGACACAATATTAATTTACAACACTATCAAAAATATATGTTTATCTATTAAACCCTGTTATAAATAATGGTTACCTTCACTAAATTTTGCAAAAAAGCTACTCTGAAATATTAAAATACTGCTGTGGTGATGAAATGAACATGAAAGATGTTTTGAAGGCAGAATTGCGAGCAATTTTCAGATGTTAACATGAAACAAAGCTACAAAAGTGTCAATAACAGCAGTGATATAAATAAAATGTTGATATACAAGCTGGATATAGCATCATTTATATAGCATTTTTCCATCAACATTCGCAGTTTAGTGGAAAGGCAAAAAATATACACAGAAAACAGAATGTATCGAAACTAGGTAACATGTCTGCCCCCTAGGAACATTTATTTTAAAGATGCACAAATTAGACCAGACTGCACTCTTTGCAATTATTCTACATAGTACATTTCATTGTGTTTCTGTTTCATCATGTACAGCCCTTTACAACAATTACATGTATAGAGTTATATTTAATGCAAATGAATACAATTTTGTTACAAATATAAAATAACTTTTTACAGCATACATATATTTACAAAAATGAGTTATACTTGTAGGACAAAATGAGGATTATTAACATCTTTTGAGCACAACATAATTCCACACAAATGGTTTACAAAAATAACAGGTACTTTTGCTCTTTGAATAGTGTGCACTGATGTGCGCATTTAGCACCTAGAATGGTCCATATCATTACTTATGTACTATACATTCAGTCTTCTAAAATATCATAACCTAGAGATACAAGTGTGTTCCGCCGCTCTTCAAACAATCCCTTTGCATAATTTATATGATGTGACACCTGTAAAGAGAGTTTTGAGCAAAATCATTACTGAAGCAAGGAAAAACAGTAGAAACTGAGAATAAGAAATGTAACAGTTATATGCTCAATAAACGCTGTTGAAGTGGTACTTTTGGATCAGACCTAAAATTATTTCTAGAAAGATGACTGTATCTGCAAACTGACAGTTGCTTCACTCCATCGGATGAACTTGGTTTCAGTTGAATTTCTTTCTACCCCACTTTAACTTTTTTTTTTTTTTTACTTTTATGGTAAAATCTTCTGAATTTTTAGGCCACATCACATTATTCCTTAAAATTCTAAAATACAATGTTTCAATCTATCTGTTGGGGTAGTTTTTAGAATTGTTCTGGTGTCCTTGGGTGGGTGAACACTGTCAAAAACACAATCAATTCTACCCTGGAAATATCCTGAGGAATATTCCAGTAGAGGGATACAGACATGTGCAGACAGAAAAGGGTCCAGATTTGAAGTGGTCACCACTAACTGAATACATTTGGTAAATACATGTATTTGCAGCAAGGGTTTTGTTTGTTTTGTGGCCAATCTTGGATGCAACATTTTCTGAGGGATTGCAACAACTTACCCATAAACTGCTTGTTCCCTATTGTTATGTTCATTAGTTCGGGGGAAGGTTGGTTTTGTACAAGGTTGCACAAAAACAAACCTCCCATGCTTTGTCTCTCCTGTCTCCCACCATTTCCCAAAGTACCACCGTCCGACTACAGAGGATTCCGCTCATAACTCAGTACCACCCAGGACTGGAGCAACTGAATTACATTCTTTGACAGGGTTTTGACTACCTCTCGTTGTGCCCTGTAATGAGAAATGTCCTGCCTACTATCTTTCTCACACCTCCCACAGTGGTATTCTGCCATCCAGCGAACCTACACAATACACTCATCCATCCCTACAAAACCTCTGCTCCCAACCCCTTACCTCATGGCTCATACCCCTGTAATACACCTAGATGCAAGACCTGTCCCATACATCCTCCTACCACCACCTACTCCAGTCCAGCCACAAACATCACCTATCCCATCAAAGGCACGGATAACTGTAAAACTAGTCATGTGATCTACAAGCTCAGCTGCAACCACTGTGCTGCATTCTATGTGGACATGACAACCAACAAGCTGTCTGCCCGAATGAATGGCCACCGACAATCTGTGGCCAAGAAACACGTGAACCACCCTGTTCATGAGCATGCTGCCCAACAAGACATCCTTCATTTCAATGACAGCTTTACAGCCTATGTCATATGGACCCTTCCCATCAACACCAATTTTTCTGAATTGCGCAGGTGGGAACTTCTCTGCAATATATCCTACATATCTTAAACCTCCTGGCCTCAACCTTCGTTAGTCATTGTCCTTACCCATCCAGCACCTTCCCTGTTCCTATTCCAGCACTACATAACCTTCATTCCACCATTGCACTGTGTTTTTTTACTTCTCTCCTTTTCCATTAATCCTCCCCCCCCTCACCCCCCCCCCCCATCTCCACCGTGCACTCCGTTAACCTCCCGACTGCACATAGCTGCCCTACTCTCTCTCCATAGCATCCCTGTGCACTCCCCAACAGCACTGCACTGTCCATTTACCCTACTATACCTCCTCCTCCCCACCCCAGCCTCCTCTTTACCTCCACCCAGTCGCCATTCCCATTATGCACTGGTGCTGCTACTCACAATGTTCTTACAGTTGCCCAAGACCAAGACTGCAGTCACGCGTGTGTGTGTGTGTGTGTGTGTGTGTGTGTGTGTGTGTGTGTGTGTGTGTGTGTGTGTGTTTGGTGGGTGGGAGGGGGGTCTTTTCTGATGAAAGCCTTATGGGCTGAAAGCTTTAATTGTGACAGTCTTTTCACTGTGCCTATCTGCGACTCAGAATCTCCACTATATGGCGAGTGGCACTTTTTATAATACTGTTACATTACATCCTGGATTTTCCATAATTCCGAAATCCTTAACAAAACAAATAAGCTTGCTGAATATTAATACTAGAAAAACAGAGCTGGCCCACACCAGAAGGGAATATCAGGAAATTCTTAAATTCCACTTGGACCACATATCACAGAAACTGGTGCTGTGAAGATGGAGTTTACAGGTTCCAGATGAGAAATAATCTTGGTGAAGGAAAGCATCAAAGGAAATCAAGAATGATAATGGGATGATGTAGTGGCAGGATATTTCAGAAAATAACTTGGAGACTACCACAGGTAAATTTTCTGATCCTGCAATATGATAATATGGGGATACTGAAACTTATATGCTATATAACGTGCTATATAATGATAAGGCTATTGCAACATAAATGAGTACAGGTGCTACAAAGGGATGTTACAAAAGATAGAAAATATTTCTTGCTTGGAAAGTGTGACAAGAAACAAATTATATGAACAGTCAATATGAAACGTTCATCTCTGTAGATGAAAATGTGCAATAATAATGGATAAAATTCAAAAGTATTGTACAATGTGTGTTAGAAAAGTGTATGGCAAGAAAAGTCATGAGGGATGCGAAAAGACATCCCATAGTTCAAAAGCTATGACAGAAACTTGCTACAAAAGCCATGAGTGTTTCAGTCCAGATTTGAATGAAGTCAAATTCTTGCTAAATAATGAAAATCTGAACAAAGCTGAAATTAGCTTAAGGAGAGCACAGCAAAAAATCTTCATTGAATTGAAAAGTACAACTTCAGTAAGTAATCTTGTTTTCTTGTTACTTAAAGTCATGAAGTGAATTAAAATACAAAATAATACATGCAGTTCCTCAATGGTCTTGGTGTTGTTATTGTTGTCTGCAGTCCAAGGACTGGTTTGATGCAGCTCTCTATCCTGTGCAGGGTTCTTCATCTCCAAATAACTACTGCAACCTAACATCCTTCTGTAGCTGCTTACTGTATTCATATCTTGGTCTTCCCCTATGATTTTTACCCGTCCACACTTCCCTCCAACACTAAGTTGGTAATCCCTTGATGTCTCAGAATGTGTCCTATCAACTGATACCTTCTTCTAGTCAATTTATGCCACAGATTTTTTTCCCCATAATTCTGTTCAGTATCTTCTCATCAGTTACGTGATCTACCCATCTAATCTTCAACATTCTTGTGTAGCAGCACATTTCAAAAGCTTCTATTCTGTTTTTGTCTAAACTTTTTCTCGTCCATGTTACATTTACATACAAGGCTACACTCCAGACATGTACTTTCAGAAAACACTTCCTAGCCCTTAAATATACATATTCAATTCCATTATCCTCATTTTGCTTTTGTTGCTGTTCATTTTATATCCTCCTTTCAAGGGTATATCCATTCCGTTCAACTGCTCTTCCAAGTCCTTTGCTGTCTCTGACCGAATTACAATGTCATCAGCAATCCTCAAAATTTTCATTTCTTCTCTCTGAACTTTAATTCCTACTCCAAATTTTTCTTTAGTTTCTTTCACTGCTTGTTCAATGTACAGATTTAATAACATCATAGAGGGGCTACAACCCTGTCTCACTCCCTTCTCAACTACTGCTTCCCTTTCATGCCCCTCAACTCTTACTACTGCTGTCTGGTTTTTGTACAAGTTGTAAGTACCCTTTCACTCCCTTTATTTCACCCCTGCGACCTTCAGAATTTAAAAGAGTATTCCAGTCAACACTGTCAAAAGCTTTCTCTAAGTTTACAAATGCTATAAACGTAGTTCAGCCTATCTTCTAAGATAAGTTGGAAGGTAAGTAATGCCTTGCGTGTTCCTAATCTCTCCAGAATCCAAGCTGATCTTCCCCAAGCTTGACTTCTATCAGTTTCTCCATTCTTCTGTACTGAATTCGTGTTAGTATTTGGCAACCAGAACTTATTAAACTGGTAGTTTGGTAATTTTCACAACTGTCAGCAACTGCTTTCTTTGTAATTGAAATTATTACATTTTTTTTTTTTTAAGTCTGAGGGCATTTCCCTGTCTCATACATCTTGCACACCAGACGGAAGGCCATCAGTAGTTCTGATGGAATATTGTCCACTCCCGAGGCCTTGTTTCGACTTAGGTCTTTCAGAGCTACATCAAATTTTTCTTGAAGGATTATATCTCCCATCTCATCTTTATCTATGTCCATTTCTTTTTCTATAAAATTGCCTTCAAGTTTATCTCCCTTGCCCAGACCCTCTATATATCGCTTTCATATTTCAACTCTCTCTTCTTTGCTTAATACTGGTTTCCCATCTGAGCTCTTGATAGTCATACAGCTGCTTCTTTTTTCCCCAAAGCCCTCCTTAATTTTCCCATTGGCAGTGTCTATCTTTCTCCTAACGAAATGTGCTTCTAAATCCTTACATTTTTCCTCTACCCACGCCTGCTTAGCCATTTTGCACTTTCTTTCTATCTCATTTCTTAGATGTTTGTATTCCCTTTGGCCTACTTCATTTGCTGCATTTTTATAGTTTCCATTTTCATCAAATAAATTCAATATCTGTTGTGTTATCCAAAGATTTCTACTAGGTCTTGCCTTTTATCTATTTGATCCCCTGCAGCCTTCACTATTTCATCTCTTAAAGCTACCCATTCATCTTCTACTGTATTCTTTTTTCTCTGTTCTAGTCAACCGTTGCCTAATACTCCCTCTGAAACTCTCAGTAATATCTGGTTCTTTCAAATTATCCAGATCCCATCTTCTTAATTTCCTACCTTTTTCCTATTTCTTCACTCTTAATCTATGGTTCATAACTAGTAAATTGTGGTCAGAGTTCACATCTGCCACTGGAAATGTCTTAAAATTTAAAACCTAGCTCTGAAACCTCTGTCTTACCATTACACAAACAATCTGAAACCTTACAGTGCCTCCAGTTCTCTTCCATGTATATTATTCTTTCTCAATTTTTAAATCAATTAAATTATGCTCTGCACAAAATTCTAGTAGATGGGTTCAATTCCAGTCCCCCACGACTACTAAATTTTCATCTCCTTTAACTCTCTGAATAATTTCTTTTATTTCATCATCTTTTATTTCTTCAATCTCTTCATCAAGTGTGGAGCCAGTTGGCATATAAACTTTTACTATTGTGGTAGGTGTGGGCTTTGTGTCTAGCTTGGTTACAATAATGCATTCACTATGCTGTTCATAGAAAGCTTACCAATTTTCCTATTTTTTTTATTCATTTATAACCTAATCCTGCATTGCCCCTATTAGACTTTGTATTTATAATCCTGTATTCACCTAACCAGAAGTCCTGTTACTCCCGCCACTGCATTTTACTAATTCACTACTATATAACTCTGACCTAGCCATTTCCTTTTTTAAATTTTCTTAACTACCTGCCCAATTAGGAGATCTGACATTCCGTGTTCCGATCCTTAGAATGTAGATTTGTTTTCCCTGATAGCAACATCCTCCTCCTCTGTAGTTTCCGCCTGCTTTCAGGTATATGCAATACCAGCACAGGAAAGCCATTTTGGTTGATGTTACAAGGCAGATCAGTCAATCATCCAGACTGTTGCCCCTGCAACAACTGAAACGGTTGCTGCCCCGCTTCCAGGAACCATACATTCGTCTGCCCTCTCCACACACACACCTCTGTTGTGGTTGCACCTATGGTATGACTATCTGCATCGCTGAGGCACAAAGGGTACCCCAAGGCAAGGTCCGTGGTTCATGGACATACTGGCACAAAAAGGGGAAATGACAGAGAGAAGGGCAAACTACTAAATTTCATCCTGCAAAGTTATTTTATTTACAAGAGTCATTCTAAAAGTAAATAACTTTTGTTTCAAGCAGCTGTGATTCAAATTTAAACATCTGTCATGGCACTCCACAAGCTTTACTATGCTTTCTGCATACTCACTTGCTGCCAAGTTACGGAACTAGTCACCAATGTCTCTTTCAGTTCTTTGCATTGCCATTGCACTTTCTGTACAAAACACCTGCTATTTGGGAAAATGATGATAATCATTTGAGACCAAGTCCAAGCTATAAGGTAAATGTTCAAGAACTTCTCAAATAAATAGCTGAAGCAAAACATTTGCCAGTGTGGCAGAATGCGGGTGACTGTTACAGTGAAAAAGCACAGTGCCACTAGATAACAATCCATGCCATTTGTTTTGAATGGTGCAGCGTAGTTGGTGAAGGTTCTGAGAGTAGGTCACTGCATTCATTGTCTTTCCTGTAAGTATGAAATTGATGAGACGGATGCTGTTACAGTCCCAAAACAATGTTTACATAACCTCCTTGGCACTCAGAACTTTTCTGTCCCTTTTTATTTATTTATCATGAGTTTGTCACTAACGAAATACTGTAATTAGGCATGAATGTCCTAAGAATCATAACTTAATGTATGTTGTTTTTTTTTTCCAAATTTATTTGACTTGAATACAGTAGTCAAGCCACAGTCGCAGTAAATTACAGAAAGCTTACATACTAGTTTTGGTGAAGCTCAGAGACCACTATCAAATGTAACAAGTATAAAATGAGTCTGCTATTCATTATGAGAACCTAAATATAAGTTACATCTAACCATAGCACCTTTGTCATAGGAAACAACATTGTGAATATCATGTTAAATTAAGCCTCTTTATGCAGTAATGGCAAAGAAGAAACAACATTGCAATTGATCACTGTAAAGCGTTTATCTACAGAGAACATAAAAATCTTAAGTCGTACATGTTGTATTACAATCAGCATTGTCCAACTACTTACACAACGAACCTGGCAAGTGAAAATCTTGTCTTATTAATCTTAGCAATTTTGCTGTTATTCTGAAACATACATCACTGAAGTATGAGATGGAACCATTAATGGAAGTATCAGAATTCCCCTTGATGAAGTTAATGAAACAACATCCATGCATGAATACTGTATATTATTATCTGTGTATATTGGCTCCAAACCAACTGGTCAACTCTGAGACAAAAATCTCCACATTCCAACACCTTCAAGCTGAAAATACATAGCTTGTAATCTGGAACACAGCACTCAATAGCACTGTGTCCAAGAAACAACTGTTTGCTTGGACGACACACATACAGCCGAGGTTAACACATAATTGATCAACACAATGGCCACAGCACTCAACAGCACTATGTCCAAGAAGCAACTGCTGTTCGAATGGAAATTCCACAAGTGTTTTGTAACTTATTTGTATTCAACAGTATCAAATGATTGTTATAATGACAAGAGTACATATTTGTGCACTGTCATCTGAGAACATCTATGGCAATCAAATTATGAGGGCAAGTCAATAAGTAAATGAATTTTTTTTCTGCTCCTCAAGTTGAGAGCACTAACTCAATACTGACAAGCCTTAATGTCACTGTTGTTCATGGTATGCTAGCTGTTTTGGCTCAATTAATATTTCTTTTTGTAGTGACTTCAGAGAATTTTACTATGAGAGCTCTGTTTTCTGTATTCACCAATGAAGAAATGGAGGCGGTGATTCATTTTCTATATTCTGAAAGAGCTAAATCTGTGATGATTATTGACAGACTACAGCTGCAGCATGGTGACAGTTGTCTTAGTGAATGAAAGTATAAGTGGATAAACTGCTTTCAAAATGGTCATGTGTTGATTTTCATGCAAGAATTGAAATATCTACTTTTGCCCACAGCAAAAAAGTTCAAAAGGAAAACTGATGAAGGAAAGATGATGTCGACAGTGTTTTGGGATATGAAAGATCCACTGCTAATTCATTACATTCCCAAAGTGTAAATAGTATATCATGACAGCTACTGTGAGCTACTGGAAGATCTGTAACCCAAAATCAAAACAAAGAGGAGAGTGAAAATTTCGAAAAGTATTGCTGTACTTCAGAACAGTACCAGCCTTCATAAAGCTGACAAAACAATTCCTGGCATTCAAAATCTTGGCTTTGAGCTACTCCGGCAACCATTATACAGATATTACTTAGCTGCAACTGAGTTTACCTTTTTGGTCTAATGGAGGAGCACCGGTATGAACCAAATTTTTTGTCAGATGATGAGGTTGTGCAAATCTGGATGTGTACAATGCCACAAGACTGCTTCCAGAATGGAATTAGGAAGCTTGTCAAAATGATATGGATAAAAGGCATGTAGGTAAGAGAGGTTCCATGAGAAACGACATTCTTTCCAATTCCATTATCCTAACAAAAAATTTCATTTAAAAAAAATTGGCTTTACTTTTTGACTTGGCCTCATGTTTGCTGCCCGCATTTCAGTATCAGACTGATGATCAGATTAATGGACAGAAGTCTCCAGCCCACTAGGAGCAGGAAGTCATAAAAGAAATCAAAATGCTTGCATTGTTATGTAACTATCTGTCACGGTGTATTAGTGCACCGCTGTTATTATACTTACAACAGCAGCCTTATTATGTGAAAAGTTTCATCAAAATCAATGAACATAGCAGCAGGGAACAATCAGTTTATGGGTAAGTTGTTGCAATCCCCCGGAAATTGTTGCATCCAAGATTGGCCACAAATACATGTACTTACCAAATATATTCAGTTAGTGGCGGCCATGAAACGGAAGCAGTGGTTGGGAAAGGAGTGAGACAGGGTTGTAGCCTCTCCTTGATGTTATTCAATCTGTATATTGAGCAAGCAGTAAAGGAAGCAAAAGAAAAATTCGGAGTAGGTATTAAAATTCATGGAGAAGAAGTAAAAACTTTGAGGTTCGCCGATGACATTGTAATTCTGTCAGAGACAGCAAAGGACTTGGAAGAGCAGTTGAACCGAATGGACAGTGTCTTGAAAGGAGGATATAAGATGAACATCAACAAAAGCAAAACGAGGATAATGGAATGTAGTCAAATTAAATCGGGTGATGCTGAGGGAATTAGATTAGGAAATGAGACACTTAAAGTAGTAAAGGAGTTTTGCTATTTAGGGAGTAAAATAACTGATGATGGTCGAAGTAGAGAGGATATAAAATGTAGACTGGCAATGGCAAGGAAATCGTTTCTGAAGAAGAGAAATGTGTTAACATCGAGTATAGATTTAAGTGTCAGGAAGTTGTTTCTGAAAGTATTTGTATGGAGTGTAGCCATATATGGAAGTGAAACATGGACGATAACCTGTATGGACAAGAAGAGAATAGAAGCTTTCGAAATGTGGTGCTACAGAAGAATGCTGAAGATAAGGTGGGTAGATCACGTAACTAATGAGGAGGTATTGAATACGATTGGGGAGAAGAGAAGTTTGTGGCACAACTTGACTAGAAGAAGGGATCGGTTGGTAGGACATGTTTTGAGGCATCAAGGGATCACAAATTTAGCATTGGAGGGCAGCGTGGAGGGTAAAAATCGTAGAGGGAGACTAAGAGATGAATACACTAAGCAGATTCAGAAGGATGTAGGTTGCAGTAGGTACTGGGAGATGAAGAAGCTTGCACAGGATAGAGTAGCATGGAGAGCTGCATCAAACCAGTCTCAGGACTGAAGACCACAACAACAACAACAACAACAACAACAACAACAACAGTGGCGGCCACTTTCAAATCAGGACCCTTTTCTGTCTGCACATGTCTGCATTCAGTGCTTTCAAAGCTCAAAACATTTCCTTGATGTCATTTTTTATAAATCTGTACATTGCTCACCCATTTTTTCCCTCTGGCAGAATACAAGACCACTTCTACAGTAAGTGGCCTATGCACTGCCAATAACAAGATTACTTTTGATCAAATTTTTTAGCATAAATATAATATTTGAGGCAAAAATATAATAATAATAATAATAATAATAATAATAATAAAATAAATTTGCACACCAATCCACAATGGTACATAAGTTCTTCATAAAAATGAAATGTCATTTGGCAAGTGCCTCCCGGCGGGTAGACCTGATCACCTGGTGCAAGTCTTCGGTGACTCGCACGTCAACGAGGATGAAATGATGATGATGGAGATGACACAAACACCCAGTCTCTGGGCAGAGAAAATCTCCAACCCAGTTGGGAATAAAACCTGAGCCCCCGGCATGACAGTTTCTTCATAAAGCAAGCAGTCTCGTCTCTTTCATGTAAAGGTAGTATTCTGCTACTTTTTTTCACAACTCTACATTGTAGACAGAAAGATACCACTCCCCCCCCCCCCTTTCTTGCTTATCTTTTGTTCTTTTTTGGGTATGCACTTTAGAGAAGGAACCTTTCAGGTTCTTTTAAGATATTTTTATAGACTTATTACTAACGTTGTCAGTGTTACTGCAACTTAAAGAGTTTTAGTAATTGTGTCCACCTTATCTGCCTCTAATGTTGTTGTTGTTGCTGCTGCTGCTGCTGCTGCTGCTGCTGCTGCTGTTGTTGTTGTTGTTGTGGTCTTCAGTCCAGAGACTGGATTGATGCAGCTGTCCATGCTACTCTATCCTGTGAAAGCTTCTTCATCTCCAAGTACTTACTGCAACCTACATCCTTCTGAATTTGCTTAGTGTATTCATCTCATGGTCTCCCTCTATGATTTTTACCCTCCACGCTGCCCTCCAATACTAAATTGGTGATCCCTTGATGCCTCAGAACATGTCCTACCAACTGACCCTTTCCTCTAGTCAAATTGTGCCACCAGTTCCTCTTTGCCCCAATTCTATTCAGTACCTACTCATTACCTACATGATCTACCCATCTAATCTTCACCATTCTTCTGTAGCACCATATTTCGAAAGCTTCTATTCTCTTCTTGTCTATACTATTTATCGTCCATGTTTCACTTCCATACAAATACTTTCAAAAAGACTTCCTGACAACGATGTTAACAAACTTCTCTTCTTCAGAAATGTTTTCCTTGCCACTGCCAGTCTATATTTTACATCCTCTCTACTTCAACCATCATCAGTTATTTTGCTACCCAAATGGCAGAACTGATCTACTACTTTAAGTGTCTCACTTCCTAACCTAATTCTCTCAGCATCACCTGATTTAAGTCGACTACATTGCATTATCCTCATTTTATTTTTGTTGATGTTCATCTTACATTCTCCTTTCAAGACACTATCCATTCTGTTCAACTGCTCTTCCAGGTCCTTTGCTGTCTCTGACAGAATTACAATGTCATTGGCAAACCTCAAAGTTTTTATTTCTTCTCCATGGATTTTAATTCCTACTCCAAATTTTTCTTGTGTTTCCTTTACTGCTTTCTCAATATATAGATTGAATAATGTCACAGATAGGCTACAACCCAGTCTCACTCCCTTCCAAACCACTGCTTCCCTTTCATGCCCCTCAACTCTTATATCTGCCATCTGGTTTCTGTAAAAATTACAAATAGCCTGTTGCTCTCTGTATTTTACAAGTGCCACCTTCAGATTTTGAAAGAAAGTATTCCAGTCAACATTGTGAAAAGCTTTCTCTATGTCTACAAGTGCTAGAAATGTTGGTTTGCCTTTCCTTAACCTATCTTCTAAGATAAGTCGTAGGGTCAGTATTGCCTCATGTCTTCTAACACTGCCTCTCATACAGTTTGATAAGAAACAAAACCAACAATTTGATACACTTATCATAGTAAAGTGAATATTGATTGGTGTACTACATTGTTCTAAGATTATTTACCTGTTTAGCTGTAATTTCATCATCACAGCGAACACGTGGCTTCTTGACTGCCTCCTGCAGCACCACAAGCCTTTCACTGGCAGCTTCAGCTCTGACTGTCAGTTCAATATAATACATGGGGCTGCCACTGCTAAGTGACATTTCTTGCACTGCTTTGCAGAAAAACAAGTCACTGAAACAAATTCACATGAGTTATTATGTAAAACAGGTAGCAATATTTTTGTTTACAGAAAGAAAAATATGTTGACATGACAGAAATCATGTAGTGAAAAAGTATTATCAAACATACAAAAATTTAATGGTTTTCAAATATACTGTAAATGACTAAGTAGAAGAATAACCAAGTAATATAGCCAATAAAGCTTTGACATTGTGTCATGTCAGGGATGGCAGGCTCTAAGGGGAAAGGCAAGTGGAGGGGTCCAGCAGGAGATTCGTAGCACACAGCTTTGGAAGAGAAGCCGACACCTGTAGTGGAGATAGGCCTGAGAAATGGTCATGGGCGGAGACAGCCATAGAGTTTGGCTGACGTTGCTGGGCGGAATTAGATAGAGGCAAGGCTCTGTTGATGCTATATTGAGATGACGGTTTCAGTTAGTAGATGGAACAATGATAGACAGTTACTGTCTCACTGCAAGGACTTGACTTTAGTGGGAAGACACCTCAGCTAGAAGGTCAATCTGACAGATTCCGAGTAAACTTCAATGTTAATAATTCCGTTTAGTGCTTGTTCACTTCGTCATCCTCCCATCTCCTACACCTAAATTAGGGAATTTTCATCGGACAATCACGTCGCCCATTCAGTTCAGTCAACCAACTGCATTCCCCATATCATGAACTCCTGTCACTCAATCCAAGACAAAACCTAATCTCAGAGCACAACAGTTATCCCGCAATACTTCAATGAATGAAAATTTGCTAAATATGTCTAAGTTTTCATCAATATGCACTCCAAAGAACTTACAATTTTCTACTCCATTTATTATTTCTTGAGTATGTAACCAACTGTTTTAAATAAAGCACCAAAAAGAGCAGGTACAGAACACTGTTGTCCACTAAGCAATGCAAATTATGCTGACTGCAGTAGTGGTAATATAATTGTATTCATGGAGCATTTCATTGTAAAGCAAGAGGAGTTCAATGACCTGTCTATAGTTGTTAGCTGATGTGGATGTTCAAAAAGAATATGTGATTTTGTTCCATTTAGCACTGTAGTAAAATTTGAACAGAAGGCATCTGTCATGAATTTAATATCTGGTACAGTTATGCACACTGCTTGAAAGGCTGTGCAGTTATACAGAGGGAAGTTTACACAAGCAATTTTGATTGGAAGACACATTTCTCACCATAATGGGTATATGCGTGAGATAGGATCATTAAAGTTAATACAAGATGCTCAAGTTGCAAGCTGGTGAATGTTTGCAAACCAAAATTGGGCATGATGTGCTTCGGCTGCATAAAATAATTGCCAACAAGAAGCACCTTTTACTTTGTTCATGCTGTTTGTGTATGGAGACTAGAGCTTGGTGCTTACTCTCCCAGAAACTACAACCATTTCACTCACTAAAGATCTTCAAAATAGTCAACTGTCTTGTGTACACACGTTGTGATAATTTGTTTTGCCAGATGTTGGCCTTTTCTGCTTATTATGTGTAACACAGGTTTTTGTTCCTTCCAACATATTTATCATTCTCAATTATATTGTTCTTAAGCTGACTTCAGACTCGTCTACCACCTACAATTAAGTATAAGATGTGACTGATATTTTGAGGATACTTTCGAGATTCTGCTGTTAATATTCTTATTTTTGGGTTGCAATCATGCACACATCTATTTAATACAATATTGCAATTAATTAACACAACTGTCTCAGGCAAGCAGAAGAATTACATGTTACCATGTTGATTTGGTTAAATTTCTGTTTATACAGTAAACTGCCTAAATGTTACTTAGAGATAACCAAGCAAACAGTAGACAGCCCACATCTAGCAGCAATAAATATAAACTAGACAATGTATTCATTCTTCCAATAACCGAACTGAGGCACAACAAGCGATACTTTTAAAAACTTAATATGTTACATTGAGGTGACGAAAGTCATGGGATGCTCCCCAACATTGTTTCAGACCTTCCTTTGCTTTATATAGTGCAGCTTTGTGATGTGATGTGACTCGAGTCATTGAAAGTCCACTGCAGAAATACTGAGCCATGCTGCTGCTATAGCCGTACGTAACTGTGAAAGTGTTGCAGGTGCAGGATTTTGTGCACAAACTGACCTCACAATTATGTCCCACAAATTTCCAATGGGATTTGTATCAGGTGATCTGGGTGGCAAAATGATTCACTCAAATTGTCCTGAATGTTCCTCATACCAATTACACACAATTGTGGCCTGGTGACATGCGTATTGTCATCCATAAAAATTCCATCATTATTTGGAAACATGAAGCCCATGAATGGCTGCAATGGTCTTCAAATAGCCAGACCTAACCATTTCCAGTGAGTGAGGTATCAGAGGACCCAGTCGATTCTGTACAAATGCAGTTCCCACCATTTTGGAACCACCATCAGCTTGCACAGTGTCTTTTTGACAATTTGGGTCCATGGCTTCATGGGGTGTGTGCCACACTCAAAACTTACCATCAGCTCTTACAAACGGAAATCTGGACTAATTTGACCAGGTCATGGTTTTCCAGATGTCTAGGGTCCAACCGACCCAGGAGAGACACTGCAGGCAACGTTGTGCTGTTAGCAAAGGCACTCATATCAGTCGTCTGCTGTCATAGCTCATTAACACAAAATTGGCCACACTTTCCTAATAGATACATTTGTGTATGTCCCACATTGATTTCTGCACTGTTGCTTGTCTGTTAGCACTGACAATTCTACGCAAACACCACTGCTCTTGGTCATTAAGTGAAGGCACCAGCCACTGGATTGTCCACGGTGAGAGGTAATGCCTGAAAAGCGGTATTCTCATCACACTCTTGACATTGTGGATATCAGAATATTGATTCTCTTATTATTTCCACGTGCCCCATGCATCCAGCTCCAGCTACCATTCTATGTTCAAAGTCTGTTAATTCCTACCATGTGGCCATAATCATGTTGGAAACCTTTTCACATGTATCATCTGAATTCAAATGACGATTCCACCAGTGCATTGTTGTTTTATACCTTATGTATGTGATACTACCACCATCTATATATGTGTATATTGCTATCCCATGACTTCTGTGATCTCAGTGTATAATGCATATATACTCTTTGAAATGCCTGTATTTATTTATTTATTCAAATAATCCTTTTGGAAAGTATGTAAATCAACTTTGGCTTCTCTCTCTCTCTCTCTCTCTGTGTGTGTGTGTGTGTGTGTGTGTGTGTGTGTGTGTGTGATTTTCTTTGCTCTCAGACTTTCTTTATCCTTTGAGACTATCATTCCTTTTCTTTCTCGGTACATGTCCTTCCATTTGTTTACCTCTTTCTTTCCTGAAATCCTGCCTTTCATGTCGCTTCTATAAAAAGTGTTCTGTTATCTATTAGGTGCATTCTAATTTCAGTGTTTCTCAAACCTCTGTCAGTTTCAGTGAAGCATATGGAATTGGTTTTGCAGCTATTTAATTAGTTAATGTTTTGCTTGGTTAGTCTGTTAATCATTTAGTATGTGTCTCCATAAAACTGTAGTCTTCTTAATCAGTTTGCTTCTCCATTTTCAATGCTTAATCTTCATTTGCATTCATGATTGCACTGCTTTTATGTTCTAGCATTTTCCTTAAAATTCTTCTTTCAACTTTTTCCAATTTGTCATGATACTAAATTTTGTTACTCTTGAAGTTTTCTGATGCATACAGTGTCTCGGGCCTTACCATAGTTTTATAGTGTCTTAGTTTTGTATTCCAGGACCAAGATTGTTCCTTACCATTTTACACTATCCTTCCTCCCTTTATTGTTTAGCACTGAAGCTGTGGCTGTGTTGACTAATCTACAATCTTTGTGAGACTACCCTTTGTGTGAAGGGGAAGGTATTAGAATGGTGTGATTTCCTTCATTTTTGGCCATGTCAAGCTAAGTTCCTGTTGCTCACTCTTACCCTTTTCCCACCTCCACCAGCTCTTTCCTCCTTGAGTCTACATCTGAAAAAGCCCAATTTCTATTCATTGACTCATGAAACAAAAATAATTAGTTTCTCTATTTTAATATATCAATTTTGGAACAGAGAAACAATGATTGATGTACAAATACTTACAGGATTAATATCTGTAGTAGCAGTGGGAAATGTTGCACAAAATTATCTTCCTCAGCTGCATTTAATCTACACAAAGCCCATCATTTTACAATCTTTCAGTCCTTGTAAAAATTCATCCTTCTATTCTGCACTTTTTATTTCAGTACTTTTTTGTTTCATGTGACATCTTATAAACACCTTTCCCCAATGCAAACAGTTTTTCTAACCCCCCCCCCCCCCCCTCTCTCTCTCTCTCTCTCTCTCTCTCTCTCTCTCTCTCTCTCTCTCTCTCTCTCTCACACACACACACACACACACAAACCCCAGTGCACGCGTGCCGCTGCTGCCGCCCTCCCTCCCCCCCCCCCCTGCCCCACCTCCTCCTCCTCCCTCTAATGAAACCTTTTTTTGCTATTTCTTATTTTTTAGTTACAAATATATCTCATCTATTAATAAATAAGATTGATAGAAAAAAGTGTTTTATTTTGCTCACCCTAAATTTATTTCCAGAACTATATTGTGACTGGCTGCAGCTGGTCCACAAGTAAATACACGTATTATCTCACTGGACACCAAGATACGAAGATCTTCTGCTCCACTTCGTAGACACTCATATGCAATAAACCTGAGAAATATAAGCAATGTTGTTAAGAGAAACTTTTGGCAATAAGAAGTAACAACTAACGAGAACGACACATAGGATGAGTGTGAAAAGGACAGTCACAGGAAGCAGATACACACAAAAGACTACAAAAACACAATCTACTACATTTCAGTCCCTGGAAATATTACACACCCATATTTTTAATATTAATCACAAAATCTGTCACTCAACCCTGCAGCCCTTCTAATGGTGGTAAATGTTGATTTTACTCTACATGTACTTCAAGAGAACTATACACTTCTTTGGAACAAAATTTAATGGTTGAAGCTTTGTCCTCTTATGGACTCAATAATCATAAACATAGAAGATAATGCATGGAAGTGACACCTGTGCAAAAATAACCAAATATACAAAGCAGAAAGCAAACAAGGTGGAAATTATGTTCGTAACTCTAACATTTGTGATTTAAAATTATATTGGGAATGATGCACGGAACAAGTAGCAAGAAGTACAGGAAATTGTCAAACCAACACCAAATCAAAAATTTCAGGCAGTTTCAGGAATATTGTTGCATAAGAACATACATATAACAACAAACATACCATCTGTTTAGCTTCATTTTCAATCAGGAAAGAACGATATATTATCGAACATTAAGTGTAAGAAAAAGCTTAGGAAAATTAGTGTAATAATTAACTTTACTATACTTTCCAGGTATACAATCTCTGACCATTCAGACCAAGTTAATGTGACAGTACTGCACATAATAAGATAGAAGACAATGTGCAGATTATATGCTCCTGGGGTTCAAGAGAGAAGATGCGAGAGATTCAACAATTCCAATTCTAAAAATAAATGCAGAGAGAGAGAATTATAACAAAAATAATTTACAAGATGTAAAGCCACGAAAAATATTTTGAAACAGTTTGCATAAACACGGAGAGTAATTTGGGAAAGAAAAAGCACTGTCTAAAGAAAAAGATTTGTGTCAGATTTTTGGATTGTTTAGTCTTAAAAAATTGTTAAATAATTCAGCATTGTGTTATATTCATCCGAGGTGAACTGAAATGTGTGATGATAACTTATGCCATATTTTATTAGGTGAATTGAAATTTGATGATAACATTTGCGTTTTTTTTTTTAAATAAGCCCATCATTACTGACAATTTTTCTGTAAATACTTACTTTTGCACTGCCAAATAACCTGCCCCCCCCCCTCCCCCCCTCAAGAAAGTCATTCCTTTCAAATTTATCAATGAAACAGAAATTTTGGAAGATAAGTGTGATTAGCACCACATGATCAGCCTGACTGCCACATCCAAATGGTGAAATGAAAATAATTAAATTTATTGAGATGAGTGTCTCAAGCAGTCAGTATAAAATGAAATTACTTTATTAGAATCCTGGAAAAAATACGCACATTAATATAATTTAGAATCTTGAGGTACCCATAATATAGGCACCAATTAAAAAAAGAAAGAACATGCACTAAAAAGAGTCTGTGGTATAGGTTTTAAAGTTGCAGCCCATTGACACCTACAGGTTGACAATGTAGGCTGATAATATTTAACAGGCTATCCAATAATAATCTATGTTTATTTCACTTATGTATGATTTTGTGGAAGTTAATTAAAAAATTCAGTACTTACAGTTCTGAATAATTTCTATCATTGATATCATAAAGATATCGCAATCCTGTGCTTTGTTTTGAGTCATATGGTGGCAATAGACCACTTGTACCTATGACACAACGAGTTTCACGGACTTTTTGGCGATTTATTCGTATTGAGCTGAAACATCAAAATTAATTTGTGTATAACATAAACCTCAAAATTGCAAAATAAAGTTCTACAATATCAAATTAAACTAATACCTCCACACTAAATTTTTAGCATTTGTTACAGAAACAAGTAACACTCAATCCGAGCAGCTTACCTTCGGCTGGAATCTCTTACAGCACTTGCAGCTTCAGAAGCTAGATCCAAAACTCCAACAACAGGTTTAGTTACTGTTCCTACAAGTCCTTTACCAAGTCCAGAAATGAAGCCCTGTCACACAAAAAATAATAAATAAATAGGAGGAAAATACAGCAAGTATTATATTTTGTACTGTGCTATTTTGGCTTGCATAGTTACAGCTTTTAACCAAGATAGTGATCAGTCAGAACATAGTTACCACCCATTTATCATGGAAATGAGCAAGTAACTTCGCAAACAAGATGAATGAAAAGGAGCACAGCAAAATCATTTAGTTATCTTTGTATGAAATGCGATTTAATCAAATTTGACTAACAGTCTAGTATAGTGGTCTAGGATTGTTCTAGGTATTAGATTTTGGGCATTAAACAGGGAAGTCTTCAGTGCTGACTTCTTAAAATTAGGAACTGAAAGTTATTGATTTTTTTAGAGGTTTAGATACCCACAAACCTGATCATTAATACAATTCTTACACATCATCAATATCTCAAAAGATATTGCTTTTATTGTAAATACAATCATTTGAAAAATCTCATAATATGATTTAGCATGTGTGCATTGCTGGCTGATCACAAATTTAGAAGGATCAAGCAACCACTCTAAAACACCCTAAAATTGCCCGATCAAGTTAAGGGAAACTTAAAAATCACACATAAAAATTAAAGTTTGTCTAACTGGTACCCCATTATCACCTAAAATTGAGTGTAAATCACTTTGTCAGCCAATAGCTTCCCTCTTTTGAACATGCAAAAGGAAGTAAGTTAAAATGTTACCCAGAGTGAGTGCCATTCCACAAGCTCCATCTTATCAGAGGAAATAAGTGCTCATCTAAGGTTAGTGTCTGAGACAGAGGAGAACAACGACTACTTTGTTCTTCTTATAACATGGAGGAGGAGAATGAGGACTACTTCATCCTACTTATAAAATGGAAGAGTACAGAATTTCATTAGACTCAACTTCCTGTTTATCACATCTGCCACTAACTCTCTCCTATTTTGTTTTCAATCCTTTGCATTGCCCATGAAACAACAGCCTAACAACAGTCAGAAGAAGTGTTTTTCAGGGAGAATACTTTTGCTGCACTATCAATTTTCTTATTTCTGACAACACCACTATTTCTTGGCACCCAGCAAAATGCCATCTCACCTTCACAGAAGAATTCTGTTCGGTATCATCTGGATTAATTTATCCACTGGCTGGATTGTTTGTAAAGTGAGTGGACATGGAAATTCAGACCATCTTGAAATGTCATAAAACACACAGAAATGACTTTTTAAACAAATCTAGTGACACAATAAGGAAAACAGTAAGAGATTCTCTCCCCTCCCCCCCCCCCCCCCCAAAGCTTATAAAAAAAAACAGCTATTGTCCCATGTTCCTCAGATAGCATGTCATGAGGAGAAGTGCTTATAAAATATACCCCCCATTTCCACTTTTAGCCTGGGTATGATAAGCACCATCAAGGATATGTGCTCCATTTCTGTTTGAAGACAGAATTGTTTGCTACATCAATTAGGGCATCTGGATGGCAAATAGCTTGTTTTCTTGCAAGTTTTGCTGAATTACCCAAAAAATGACTGTGCAGCCCAAGTGCTGATGAGAAGAAACTCTGACATAGACAGGACTTTGTATAATGTCGATGTCCATAATTACAATACAATCATAAAAAAAAGACATGTATGTTTGACATACTGCTAACAGCTGGGGGGCAATCTAATTGTTATATTATTCTGAAGTATCAGGTATGCCAAGATCACTTTTAAATCTTTTTATTGATTACCAGTTTCAACAGATCTGTGCTGTCATCGTTGGATCTTGTAACACATTCTGCTAACATGTTACAAGATCCAGTGATGACAGCACAGATATGTCGAAACTGGTAATCAACAAAAAGATTTACAATCAATCTTGCCATACCTGACATTTCAGGATATTAATAATTAAAAAAGACATTCATTAGTCCACATTACGGTTGTCTTCAACACAAAAAGGGGTGCACAATGATGCCACCAAAAGTTTTGAACACAAACATTTGAGAGACAACCAAATTAAACTTGGAAACAAATTCAAAAAGTTTCTCTATTCTGTAGAAAAATTTCTATTTTTGTAATATGTAAAAGGTAGTGGGTATTAATTACTAATTCACATCTGTGTTTAAAAAAACACTTGTAAATGGTCAGCATGTAGCCATATTTACATTTGAATTTCATCATGATACCAATACGGACCTCTTTTTTAAAGTGATTTTTTATTTTTTCCCAAAACTTCATGGAATGCTCTTTTTTCCTTTTTAAAAAAAGAACATAGAGTAAGAAACAGAAATTTGTATTTGGAGATGTTGCAAACATGGTTAATATCTCAGCTTTAAAACAAGGCAATCAATATGAAGAAGCTGTAGCATACACTGCTATTCAGGTGTGCGAGTTGTACTCCAGTACACAATATACTTTTCTGTCCTTGGGATATAAGTCCTTTTCAAACAGAGAGTACTTTATTAAGCCTTACAACATGTTGCTGCAGACAACAATCAGGTTCATCCAGCAGCAGTGCAGTGTCATTGAGGTATGACAACTGTGCAGTCTTGAAGAAGCACTTATCGTGATTTAAAATTACTCACTGCAATACAGCTGAATTAGACATCTCACTCACTGGCAGCACTTTTTAAGTTGGAATAGGCTACCTTACACCATGAAATATTGGTATGTGTGACATTGCTTCAACTCTACAGTATTTAATACTTACTTCAGCAATACTATTCAAGAATGAATTTCAATTTTTTCCCTTCATACACCATTGTGCTACAAATGCCATGTAACTTCTCAGTATAACGTAAACTTTACCTGCATGCCATCATTTGCAGCTCCTTCATATGTCTGCTTAAAGACACTGGTAACACCTCCAAGTAGGCCAAAACCTAGGCCTTTGAGTCCAGCTACCAAATGTTCACCACTACTGCTGTTTCTGACTTTGCGTATCCGCTGTCTGGTCTCCTCATGTTTGTCATCCAGAATGACTCTACCTAGGCCATCAGACAGAGATCCTGAAGCACAAAAACTCAGAATTAATTATGAGTCACTAGTTATCGTGAAGCATACTGCAGCAATTCATTTTCAGCAGAAGTGAAAATGTTGCAAAAGAGTTTTGATCATGTTTTCAACTTTTTTTCATTATTATTATTATTATTATTATTATTATTATTACTCTTCTTTTCTCAGATGTTATGTCTGGTCAAAAATAGAAAGTGACACGGACCTTGATCAAGCGTGACTTCCTTTTAACTGTACGGTATACGTTACATTGCATTTAGGAACTTTCGCGTAATTGAACATGAATCAATAATTAGAGATTTCTGTAGTTGTATATATAAGTTTGGATGTAGCTGTATTGTGTTGATGCACTGGTGGATATTGTGTGGTATGACTCCTGTAGTTGACAGTATAATTGGTATAATGTCAACTTTATCCTGATGCCACATGTCCTTGACTTCCTCAGGCAGTTGGATGTATTTTTCAATTTTTTCTCCTGTTTTCTTCTGTATATTTGTTGTATTGGGTATGGATATTTCGATTAGTTGTGTTAATTTCTTCTTTTTATTGGTGAGTATGATGACAGGTTTGTTATGTGGTGTTGTTTTATCTGTTGTAATGGTTCTGTTCCAGTATAATTTGTATTCATCATTCTCCAGTACATTTTGTGGTGCATACATGTATGTGGGAATGTGTTGTTTTATTAGTTTATGTTGTATGGCAAGTTGTTGACGTATTATTTTTGCTACATTGTCATGTCTTCTGGGGTATTCTGTATTTGCTTGTGATGTGATCTACTGGTTCTATTTGTTGTTTGCAATTCTGCATTTATCTGTTGTGGTATTGGGATCTTTAATAATATGCTTGCTGTAATATCTGGTGTTTATTGTTTGATCCTGTATTGCAATCATGAATCCTTCCGTCTCACTGTATATATTGCCTTTTCTTAGCCATGTGTTGGATGCGTCTTGATCGATGTGTGGCTGTGTTAGATGATACGGGTGCTTGCCATGTAGTGTTTTCTTTTTCCAATTTACTTTCTTCGTATCTGTAGATGTTATGTGATCTCAAGGGTTGTAGAAGTGGTTATGAAATTGCAGTGGTGTAGCCGATGTATTTATATGAGTGATTGCTTTGTGTATTTTGCTAGTTTTTGCTCGTTCTAGAAAGGATTTTCTTAAATTCTCTACCTGTCCGTAATGTAGGTTTTTTATGTCGATAAATCCCCTTCCTACTTCCTTTCTGCTTAATGTGAATCTTTCTGTTGCTGAATGTATGTGATGTATTCTATATTTGTGGCATTGTGATCGTGTAAGTGTAGTGAGTGCTTCTAGGTCTGTGTTACTCCATTTCACTACTCCAAATGAGTAGGTCAATGTTGGTATAGCATAGGTATTTATAGCTTTTGTCTTGTTTCTTGCTGTCAATTCTGTTTTCAGTATTTTTGTTAGTCTTTGTCTATATTTTTCTTTTAGTTCTTCTTTAATATTTGTATTATCTATTCCTATTTTTTGTCTGTATCCTAGATATTTATAGGCATCTGTCTTTTCCATCGCTTCTATGCAGTCACTGTGGTTATCCATTATGTAATCTTCTTGTTTAGTGTGTTTTCCCTTGACTATGCTATTTTTCTTACATTTGTCTGTTCCAAAAGCCATATTTATATCATTGCTGAATACTTCTGTTATCTTTAGTAATTGGTTGAGTTGTTGATTTGTTGCTGCCAGTAGTTTTAGATCATCCATGTATAGCAAATGTGTGATTTTGTGTGGGTATGTTCCAGTAATATTGTATCCATAATTTGTATTATTTAGCATGTTGGATAGTGGGTTCAGGGCACGGCAGAACCAGAAAGGACTTAATGAGTCTCCTTGGTATATGCCACACTTAATCTGTATTGGCTGTGATGTGATATTATTTGAATTTGTTTGGATATTAAGTGTGGTTTTCCAATTTTTCATTACTATGTTTCGGAACTGTATCAATTTACGATCTACTTTGTATATATTCCAATATTTGTAGTAACCATGAGTGGGGTACACTATCAAAAGCTTTTTGGTAATCAATGTATGCATAGTGTAGCAACCTTTGTTTGGTTTTAGCTTGATATGTCACCTCTGCATCTATTATCAGTTGCTCTTTACATCCTCGTGCTCCTTTGCAACAGGCTTTTTGTTCTTCATTTATAATTTTGTTCTGTGTTGTATGTGTCATAAATTTCTGTGTAATGACTGAAGTTAATATTTTGTATATTGTTGGTAGGCATGTTATGGGGCAATATTTAGCTGGGTTTGCTGTGTCTGCTTGATCTTTAGGTTTCAGATAAGTTATTCCATGTGTAAGTGTATCAGGGAATGTGAATGGGTCTGCAATGTAACTGTTAAATAATTTACTTAAATGTGAATGTGTTGAGGTGAACTTCTTTAGCCAGAAATTTGCTATTTTATCTTTTCCAGGGGCTTTCCAATTGGGAGTAAAATTAATTGCTTGGGTGACTTCATGTTGCAAAATTATCACTTCAGGCATTTGTGGTATCATCTTGCATGCATCTGTTTCTGCTTGTATCCACTGTGCATGCCTGTTATGCTGTAATGGGTTTGACCATATGTTGCTCCAGAAGTGTTCCAAATCTGTTATGTTTGGTGGATTGTCTATTTTAATGTGTGTGTGTGTGTTATCTATTGTCTGGTAAAATTTCTTTTGGTTTTGTTTCCTTCTATTTTCACTTTTTTTGTATCTTCTAAGTCGTTTGGCCAATGCTTGTAATTTCTGTTTCTTTTCATCTAATTGCTCTATCACTTCTTGTTGTGAGATTTTACCTATCCTTTTTCGTTTTTTTTTTCCTGACATTTCATTTCTTATAAATTGTGTTAGCTGTCCGATGTCCTTTCTCAGTTTTTCTATTCTGATCTGTAGCCTGTGTTGACATGCTGGTTTTGTGGGTTTCTTCTGTGTGTTGGTTGGTTCTGATCTCTGCCTAGTGTGTATATTTAGTGTAGTGAGTGCTCCTATATAAACCAGTAGTTGTAACTCTTCCATAGTTGTGTTTTCATTTATTTTGTTGTGTATGATTGTGTTGATAGTTTTTATTGTTGTTTCGACTTGTGGGTTACTTGGCAGTCTATGCAAGAATGGTCTAATGTCTGTATTTGTGTCTTTGTATTCTATATATGTCAGCTGAAATTTTTCTTCTATATGTAACATGTGTGTCACTTCGTGTTCTATTTGTGCTTGTTCTGGTGGCTGTCTTAAGATTTCGTTCTCCTCTGATTGTTTAATTGATGCGTGTTGTTCTTTGTTTGTTTGCTCTGGGATGTTTGAGTCCATTACTGTATTTTCTTCTTCTTCTTCTGATTGCACATTATTTTGTTCCAGTACTTGTTTGATGTTTTCTAATTCTGACTGGGGTATCCTGTTATTTTTGATTATTACACGGATCTGATCAGCTAGTCGTTGTTCTGTTAAAAATTTTAATTCTGGGTATCTGGTAATAAATGTTGTATATACTTGTGATCTGTATCCAGTTGTGTTGGTTCCTAGGTTTGTTGCTTGGTAATAACAGAACATGAGGTGTCGATTAACTTCATCTGACCATCTCATCCTCTGCCTTTGTTTTCCTTCTAGGGTGGTTGTAGGAAGCATATCCTGCAAAACACCTCTATTTGGATTTAAATCATTTTCCAGTTGGCTAGCAGTGTCGTTACCATTGTGGGCGGGCATAGGGTTCAAGCGTCGTCCCCGACCATGACGGCGCTTGTCCGAGGCTTCTTTAGTTCTGTCCTGAACCAACTAATCACACTAAAAGGGGGGTTAGCCCTATTAGTGGTTTGTTCTTTTCGTCGCCTTTTACGACTGCCAGAACATATTTTAGTATTATTATTATTATTATTATTATTATTATTATTAGCAATCAGTTTTGATCCTTTCTTGGATCATCTTCAGGCTTTTCCTGTCATCAGCAGCCATTATGGTGGAAAATGCCTGAAGATGGTCTCAGGAAAGGGTCAAAACCAGTTGCTAATGAATAAAAATCTGAAAACGTGATTGAGACTGTTTTTGTTTGATTTTTAGCATGTTATACTCATCGCTGCTTTACTCTAAATAACAGAGTCTTTCTAAAATTTGAAAATGATGTAGTTGTGACAGCCAATCCAGAAGGCTCCAGGAGACAGCTGGATTGTCCAACCACAGCTGTAACATTTCCGTGAATGAAAATGAATCATCGCACGATACTCCACTTTATCAATGGGCTGCGCCATGCGCGCACACACACACACACACACACACACACACACACACACACACCATGCATTTTCATAAATAACACATTCAGATATGAAAACAACAATTAACTAAATAAATACTTTACCAGTGACTTTAGCAGCTGAATTGGAAAGGCCATGTGTAACATTCCTCAGAAGTGCAGTAACATTGCCCTCAAAAATAAGACCAGACATCCCCTCAGACACATCGTTCACAAGGCCAAGAGGGTTTCCCAAAAAATCGACAGATCCCAAGATGATAGCTGCCTGCCACTTCAGTTCCTGAAAATGAGTGATTTGAAATTTTAGTTAGATCAGTAATAAGAAAACCGGCAGATTATATCCCCACTATATAACATGCAGAATCACACCAAGACATTCAGAAAAACAATTTTTCAGCAGTAAGTCTCCAGGCTAATGTGCATCACGCGTCCAAGAATTTAATGGTCAGCTGAATTCTGGATGAAACCACAGTAAATTATTTGCAAGAAACCTTATGAAAATGAAAAAAACATCACCAAATTGATGCAATTCTGCATACATTCTCACAATCTTTAACAGACAGTTGACAGACTTCATTGTTGTTTACTCTAACAAAGTTGAGTCACGTCTTTCTCTAGTACTTTACTCCTCCTCCTCCTCCTCCTCCTCCTCCTCCTCCTGATCCACAGGAGAGTATCAAGGTGATGCTGAATGAACTTAACTGGCAGATGCCTGAAGATAGATGCAAACTATCCTGTGAAAGCCTATTTAGAAAATTTCTTGATACAGCTTTAAATGATTAACCAGGGAATATATTACTGCACAAACCTCCATATACTGTTCCTGTAGGGAGCACAGGGATAGATAAGAGTAATTACCACACACATAAAGCATTTAAGCAATATTTCTTCCTGCAACCCATATGTGAATGGATCAGAAAAAGTCTTAAAACTGGCACAATGAGAAGTACCACTCTGGCATGCTTGTAGCAATGGTTTGCAGAGTACAGTTGTAAATCTAGATGAATATCAAATTTTATTAAGTTAATGTGCACAACTATCTTGTTTTATGTCTTTTTATCAAATGAAATACAGAATAGTGATAAAATTCTGGCTTTCAGACGGTTGATTACCAATGGAAATTAATCCTAAGTTGATGAAAGATTAATAAGTATGCTCCTACATTTTCAAAAGTTTACACATCATCAGTTGAATAAACAACCACAGATGAAAACACCAAAGTAATAAACCATTTGGCATTATACAGGTGTTGATTAAATCATTACCACAACAAGAAGTTCAGCAGAAATATAATGATGTATTTTATACTGATTATTATGAGAACACTATTCTTTTGCTTTAAGAATAAATGACATATAGAAAAATTACTTGTTTATGTTATTTTATCCATGATGGATCGTGTTGACCTCTGTGCTTCTTCTTCAATTAAGGATTGTTGATGCTGAACGCAACCAGCTACAAATACTTTTAAAAAAGGTTTTATTTTATTGCCATCTTTTGATGGTTACACCTGTTTAAATACAGATTATATTCATCTGCAACATTTCAGACACTTCTGCAATTTATTCTAGTGAATGTCATTTCAATTGCTTTCTTCCTCTTGCATTTCTGGGAGGATGCATACATACATTATACAAATAACTGTGGCACATAAAAACTTCACAAACTTCTCCATGTCAATTGCAAATTTCCACATGTACTTTAAATTAAGCATCTGTTTTGGATAAGCCAAGGAAAGGTATCAGTATTTATTCTGGATAAACATGGGAGCATATGATGCAATACTGACACTGTAACTTGTCCTAAAGGATAGAGTGAAAAAAGGTTACAGAATTTTTCTGTATTACCAGTGATTATAATTCAGTAATATAAAGGTAATTAAATAAATTGATGTTGATTGGATGATTACAAGAACACACCTTGACTATGGGAAGTAAAGAAGGAACTGTCAAAAAGGAAAACAACGAGAAAATATAACATTGGTAACATTTGGTTCATAGACCAAATAACAACAAATATACTCTTAATTATTATCCCTCATGGTAAACCTTAAATTGTAACATTTGTAGATTTACAGAAAGCTTTAGAAAATGTTGTCTGAAATACATTTTTTGAAATTCTGAAGATAGCAGGCATAAAATAAAGGTAGCAAAAAATTGTACAGAAGCCAGATTGTAGTCATAAGAGTCGAAGGGCATGAAACCGAAGCAGTAGCTGAGAAGGGAGTGAGGCATGGTTGTAGCCTACCCCCAATGTTATTCAGTTTGTACACAGAGTAATCATTTAAGTAAAACACAGAGAAATTTGATAACGGTTTGGTTAAGCTTAGAGAGAAGAAATAAAAACTTTATCGTTTGAAGATGATGACATCATTCTGACAGAGACAGCAAAGGACTTAGAAAATTAGTTCAGCAGACTGGATAGTGTCTTGAAAAGAGGTTATAAGATGAATACCCAGAAAACTGGAATGGAATACAAATGAATTAAATTAGATGATTTGGGGGAACTAAGAGTATTGAATAAAACACTGAAAGATGTAGACAAGTTCTAGTATTTGTGCAGCGAAATCACTAACAATAGCACAAGTAAAGACATAAAATGCAGATTTGCAATTGCCAGAGAAGTGTTTCCAAAAACAGAGAAATATGTTAATGCCTGATTTAAATTAGGAGTTTAGCATTATACATAAGTGAAATGTGGATGACAAACAATTCAAATGAGAAAAAAATAAAAGCTTTAGTAATGCAATATTTGTTAAGAATGCAGAAAGATTAGAGGGGTCGATCAGATACGTAATGAAAAGGTACTGAAGTGGAGAGTAAACACATCCTGAGGCATCAAGGAATCATCAGTTATCTGTTATCTGTTTCAAAAGAGAGGGAAGTGAAGGCAATAAAAATTGTTCAGGGACACCAAAACTTGACTACAGCAAATAGGTTCAAATGGATGTAGATCACAATGTGTATGAAGAGATTGCACTCACACAGAACAGCCTAAAGTGGAGAGTTTCTTCAAACCCATCTTCATACTGAAGATCACGCCAACAACAATGACAAAAATAATAACACAGCAGCACCAGCAATATAAAAAAGTTTTATAAACAATCTAACCACATATTCAAGTGACTTTAAATTTAAAATGTTTCTGGAATCCACAAAACAAAACAAAATTACATATAGTAAAATTTAGCATAAAGGTAGCTTAACTGTCATGTAAAATTTATCCATACTCACACTTTTTCTAGAAATTTGCTACAATTTGTGAGATATATACATTTACGTATGAAGCAGGGAGAAGAAATAAAAACTTTACAGTTTGTGGATTATGACATAACTCTGACAGAGACGGTCTGGTCCTGGCAGCCATAGACAGTGGTCATGCATGTGTGAGCTGGAATTGCGTGAATATAAATCTGTGTGAAACTTCCTGGCAGATTAAAACTGTGTGCCCGACCGAGACTCGAACTCGGGACCTTTGCCTTTCGTGGGCAAGTGCTCTACCATCTGAGCTACCGAAGCACGAGTCACGCCCGGTCTCACAGCTTTACTTCTGCCAGTATCTCGTCTCCTACCTTCCAAACTTTACAGAAGCTCTCCTGCGAAACTTGCAGAACTAGCACTCCTGAAAGAAAGGATATTGCGGAGATATGGCTTAGCCACAGCCTGGGGGATGTTTCCAGAATGAGATTTTCACTCTGCAGCGGAGTGTGCGCTGATATGAAACTTCCCGGCAGATTAAAACTGTGTGCCTGAGCGAGACTCGAACTCGGGACCTTTGCCTTTCGCGGGCAAGTGCTCTACCATCTGAGCTACCGAACCACGACTCAGGCCCAGTGTCACAGCTTTACTTCTGCCAGTATCTCGTCTCCTACCTTCCCAACTTTACAGAAACTCTCCTGCAAAACTTGCAGAACTAGCACTCCTGAAAGAAAGGATATTGCGGAGACATGGCTTAGCCACAGCCTGGGGGATGTTTCCAGAATGAGATTTTCACTCTGCAGCAGAGCAGGAGAGCTTCTGTAAAGTTTGGAAGGTAGGAGACGAGATACTGGCAGAAGTAAAGCTGTGAGACCGGGCGTGAGTCATGCTTCGGTAGCTCAGATGGTAGAGCACTTGCCCGCGAAAGGCAAAGGTCCTGAGTTCGAGTCTCGGTCGGGCACACAGTTTTAATCTGCCAGGAAGTTTCATATCAGCGCACATTCCGCTACAGAGTGAAAATCTCATTCTGGAAACATCCCCCAGGCTGTGGCTAAGCCATGTCTCCGCAATATCCTTTCTTTCAGGAGTGCTAGTTCTGCAAGTTTCGCAGGAGAGCTTCTGTAAAGTTTGGAAGGTAGGAGACGAGATACTGGCAGAAGTAAAGCTGTGAGACCGGGCGTGAGTCATGCTTCGGTAGCTCAGATGGTAGAGCACTTGCCCGCGAAAGGCAAAGGTCCCGAGTTTGAGTCTCGGTCGGGCACACAGTTTTAATCTGCCAGGAAGTTTCATATCAGCGCACCCTCCGCTGCAGAGTGAAAATCTCATTCTGGAAATATCTCTGTGTGTGTGTGTGTGTGTGTGTGTGTGTGTGTGTGTGTGTGTGTGTGTGTGTGTGTGTGTTTTGTCTATTTCGGCAGGAGCCTTTTTGGCCAAAAGCTTAGTGTTTAGTAGTCTTTTTGTTGTGCCTATCTGCCCTGCCTACAAAATATCATAGTAATATCAGCTGCCACAACCTTATAGAAATATATTGTATTAATTTTCATTTCTCTGCATTCTCTGGCTTCTATTTATTTTATTAATCAAATTGTACACAAAACTAATATTCTAATCTCTTTAATACATTTCAAACTGATTTAAAAATAAATACAGTAGCTCCTCCTTACTGTACACACATCTCATACCAAAGCAACTAGAGATTTCTTTTATCCTTGCAATGTCTGTCACATTTTCCATCATTGTTGTTGTTATCATCAGTTGTTATTAGCAGTGCTTTTGTTAAGTGCATGATGTGTACACTTAGTGTTAGTAATCTCGAAGGGTACTACATCAATAATTTCTGACATTTGTAACCCCCCCCCCTCCCCACCATAGCAAACAAAGGAAAAAAAAAAACACTCAAATTTCCATTCCAGTGTGTGACAGTGGCTACAGGAGAAGAAAAAAAACATACCTATTTCCATTCCAGTGTACGACAGTGGCTACAGAAAATCACTCTTGGCAAAAGAATAACTTTAGTAATGTATTCCCTTGTTCGTTCTTTCTATCAGTTATTTACAGCCACTTCCCAACAAGGCTTATTTGTCAGTGGGTAACTGCAGCTGATGAGCATAAATTCTATATGCAGTAAATATGATTACAGGAGCATACAAGGAAGTGTGCAGTAGTGTTTGTATAAGGCATGTCCAGAAATTAAGTGTACTGTGAACATAAAGCTCTGTAGAGGATGTCAAATTAAACACTTTTCAGCTGTCAATTTTCAACCTTATTTTATTGGGCAACCAGTTTCAGCATTTTACTACACCATCTTCAGGCCACTGACTGACATGTAGGAATAATCTGCATCACTTGTGACCAAAACAGGGGCCAGCAATACTAGTATTAGTAGATCACAAGTGAGGTAGATTATTCCTACACATCGGTCGGTAAAATGCTGAAACTGGTTGCCCAATAAAATAAGGTTGAAAATTGACAGCTGAAAGGCATTTAATTTGACATCCTCTATCAAACAGCCGAGTCCCACAACCATTGCTAAAAAGATGGACATACAAAGATAACACTCTGTGGTTTTCTGTTTTGTGAGGGTTAGAAAAGAGTGGTAGAGTGGGGTCTCTTGACCAGAGCAAGCATGACAGGAAAAGGATGGTAGGTACACTCACATTATAGTGTCCAGATGCATGAATGAAGATGGTCAGAAATTGTGCCAAGTGCGAGCCACATGCTGAAGGAAATTTCTTTGTGAATCAAAATGATTTATTGCGAAGGTCTTATGAACAGAACTAGTGTATTTAAGTAGTGTAGGGAGTTTAATGGAGGTAGAACAAATGTTTATGATGAACAGAGGAGTGGAAAATCATTTATTCTGACTGATGTATTGATGCAAAAAATTGAGAAAACATCATGAAGGTCAACAACTGACAATGGATGAAATTTCTATGATGTTTCCACAAAACTCCAGAACTCTCTCATATGAGATACTCTCAGAAATGGTTTTATACCAGAAACTGTGTGCAAGATGAGTCCCAAAACAGCTGACTGAGCAACACAAGAAAAATTGGGTCAATAGTGCCCACACATTCTTGAGCAACTTGAACTGGAAGGTAAGGATTTTCTGAGCTCTATTGTGACTCGAGATGAAACAAGGATGGCCGATTGTAGGCCTGAGACAAAACAGAGTCATTACACCAATTACCCATGTGTCAAAAAATTTGAAACCACAATTTTGGGTAAAAAAAATGATGGCCTCAATGTTTTGGGATCAAAAGGCATTTTTGGTCGAATTTATGCTTCGGGGGGAGACCATCAATGCACAATCATACTGTGAGACCCTAAAAAACTCTAAAGGGGCATTCAAAACAAAAGGAGGGGAATGCCAATGAGGCAAATGTGCTTATTGCACCAGATTGCTCATCCTCACAAAACCTTAGCCATGAAAGCACTCTTGGACTCACCTGGTTGGGATGTTTTGCACCACCACTCACTTTCCCATGACTTGATGCCTTCAGATCATCATCTTTTCACTTACCTGAAGACACACAAGAGTGGAATTAAATTTTCAACTGACGAGCTGGTGCAGAAAGGGGTTCTGAAGTGGACGAAGGAGCTGGCTGAAGAGTTCATCGAGGAGAGCATAAAGAAGCTTGAACCATGGCTCACCAATGGACACCGAACAGGACAGTGATTACGTGGAAAACTAGTCAACAAGTTTATCAACAATATCCTGCAACTACTTTTTATTCAAAAACAATTTTTTTAATTACATAAAAATCTAGTAAACTTACTTTCTGCAGAGGCCTCATACATAATTGAATGTCTAATTGATGTACACCTCTTAACGTCACAAAATATTTAATTAGACAAATATCTATTTTAGTACAAAATTAAAAAGTGCACGATAGGAGACTATTAACATGTGTGAACTGAAGGGATTTGCAGAAGAAACTACTAATCCTCAATTTAGTAGGTATATGACTGAACACATTATCTGTTGTGTGTCATGCCAGTACATAGTAGCTGCCTACATACTGCTAGATAGCTCTGTCTACTATACATACTGTTTTCTCTTACGGTATGTATGTTCTTGTCTTTGAATGTAACCAAACATGTAATACGCAATATCTCAAAACATGCTCATGTCAGTACTTTCTTCTGCCTGCCCGTTCAATTAGGAATAATAAACTGCCCAATAAAAAAAGTAAAACACCCTGAATGGGACTATGAAATGAAACTTCACAGGATAAGAGAGTGTATGATTTTATTTCACAGTGAGTGCAAAATGTAATAAAATTTTTTAAGGAACTTGGCAGTCTGAGCCCACTTATCAGTATGTCATTGCATACCTTCTGGTGTGGATGCATGCACTGATTTGGTTGGGAAGGTTATCATAAAGTCATTGCATCCTCTCCTGAGGCCAACAATCCACAACTGTTTTAAATGGTTCTTGATATCCTAGATACTGGCACTGTATGGAGTTGCCATCTAATCTGCTCCTACACATGTTCTATTGGAGAAAGATATGGGCACCTTGCTGGCCATGGGAGTGCCTCAACATCATGCATCTAGTTCATAGAGATGTGTACCATGTGTGGATGAGAACTGTCATGAAATTGGCACCACAATAGTGTCACATGAGAGGTAACAGGACTTCCATGACAGATTGTTGTCCCTCACTTGCTACCAGCGAACACCTGAAATCGTACCTGACCAAGATGGCAGGAGTGGCACTGCTATGTCTCTTCAAAATATTGAAAGAATGGGATCTCTCCCCACATACTGCAGAACTGTGATTCATCATTGAACACAATGTGACACTATCATCAGCAGTCCATGCCTCTCAGTTACGCCAGTATTTCATTTGCAGCTATTTGGGTCATGGTGTTAATTGTAACCTACACATGGGACAGTACTTTCCTAGCCCAGCTGTTGCAAGTCTCTAACCAATGGTGCAGAATGACACAGAATGTTGAATTATTTGTTCTGGGATGGCAAGTGTTACAAAATGCTTGGTGCATAATACAGTGATCCTCCAATGTGTTGGTCAGACGTAGTCAGCTGGAATCCTGATGATGAGTATGCCTGCTCTCATATTCCAATGCAGTCCAACATCAGGCCACTGTCACTTCTTAATGCCACATGAACACTCCATGATTTGGCAAGCCAGCCAAATAGAGACCCACAATGAGGACCTTTTGAAACTCTGTCAGGTGCTGACAACATTGTCTCACACAAGTAAGCAACATCTCTATGTCCTTCGCAGAGATCACTCAACATATGGCAGTGGACAGTGTTAATGCCGCTTATATACCCTACCCGGCCTTGTAACAACACTAATGGGTTCTGGTGTCCATTATACCTGTCACAGAGAAGTAAAACTCTAATCATTCACATACTCATCCATGGTGTGTATGTGTATGAAGTTACACTGACATCTGACAATGACTTCTGGGTGCTCCCCCCCTCACCCTCCCCCCACCTCCATTTCTTTTTCAGGTAGTGTATATCATTCTAAAATATGTCACACATCTAGATTTTTTTTAAACAGTGATTGGTACATACCTCTTTGAAATGTTTGATTATAGAATTAACGAGGAAAAGACTGCTCTCAAACTGATGGGTTTTGTAGTATGGCTCCAAATCAACTGCGGCATCTTCAAATTTAATTAGCTTCAGTCCAAGTTTACGCTTGATAGTGCGCAGTTCAGGAGCCAACTTGTTAGATGTCAATACACTCAACCGAATCTACAATGGAAATTATGATAATTACTATCTGAAAGACTTCCTGCAATGTGTGAATTACAGAAATCATAATGACTGTCTACATTTCTGATATAAAGTTCACGGGAAAAAATTTCAAACCTGGCTGGGCTCAAGACGTAAACTTCCAAAGTAATAGCGCTTTGTACTAATTGATGAGGCTTCAGTGATCAATCTCTGAGTCTCAACATCACTTTCTTCCATAGCTTCTTGGTCAGCATCCAACTGGCTGTACCCCACAAATAGGAAGAGTTTCAGTAGAAGCCTTTCTTCTATTGTAATAGACAGGTTCTTCACAGAGACCATCAATCGCTGAAATTTAGAAAAAAGAAACTTATAAAAAGCAAACCATGATCTATTTTACAGTAACTCAATTATATGTTACAGTACCTCTAACCTAATGAGAAATAATTAAATTTGAAAAATACAATAATATCAAACGAAATCACAGAAGATCAAGATTAACTGTCTAGGAGGATACACAATAAATTAACATCACAGAAGACAGCACAAGAAACTGTGTAAGCCTCTTGGAATACTATATAACAACATGGCAGAGGTTCATAGTGAAACTAAAAATAAAAACATCAAGACCCAATAAAAAGAACATAAGAAAATTACACAGTGAAATCGCAAAGGCATTTTGGTAGCATAAGGTGACAAAAACCATAAAACTGAAACGCATGAAAAGAAAAGTGGGTCTAACTACATTTGAAGGCCCTTGTAAAAGGTGATTAAAATTACAAGGGGCATTCGAAAAGAAACAAGCCGGAGGCATAATTACAGCTGGAAGTCATTGTCTGAGGTGAATCGTTTGTCCCTCAGAGTCTTTTTAAGGGGTCCGAAAATGGCATAATCACAGGGAGAGAAGTATGGACTCTATGGAGGGTGGCCAACAACCTCCCATTTGAATTTCTGCCGCGACTGTGTTAGGCGTATGAGGCTTTGCATTGTTCTGGAGCAGAATGACCCCCATGGGTGAGGATGCCGGGTCATTTTGATTTGATCGCTTGGCGAAGGGTGGTCAAGGTTTGCAAGTAACGCTGGGCATACACTGTTGTCCCATGCTACAGGAAGCGAATCAGAAGGGGGGGGGGGGGGCATCTTGGTCAAACAAGGACGTTAGCATAACGTTTCCTGCACTTGTGTGGATGGCCTTGACTTTTTTTGGTGGTGGTGACCCTGGATGCTTCCACTGGAGACACTGTCATTTTGATTCTGGCTGAAAGTGATGACACCATGACTCATCTCCAGCCACCACTCGTGCCAGGAACGCATTCCCTTCCCGAGCATAGTGCTGCAGATGAGCAAGACACTGGGCCATTCAACATGCTTTCTGGTGTGGTTGAAGACTGTGGGGCAGTCATTGGGCACACACTTTGCACATGTGCAGTTGTTCCTTCATGATGGTGTGAAAACTTCTGACGCTCAATCAGACCACAGCAGCTATGGCTTTCCCTGCACTTGGAGGTCCTGGATAATGAGTGCATCCACCAGCTGGGCAATGCCATTGGTAATGCAGTGTCATGCTCCAGACTGTGCATCATCGGCTAATGTCCTTCCCTGAAGTGCTTGTGCCATGCCTTGACCACTGCAAGGGACATGCAGTGTTCACCATACACTTGTGACATCCGTCAATGAATGCTCATTCCTCCTACTCCTTCAGAAAATGAACAACACCTCTTTGCTCTTCTTTTGATGCCTCCATGTCACTGTTTGCAATGCGACTGGTAGTGTTGGACAATTGATGCATGCTGCTGCTAGCTCTATATAGTCACATGACATGCACACGTGCCCTCCAGTGATGGGCTGTGAATTTCCACGTTCTGGTCGGAACCACTCCTTGGTACACATGCCACGATATTACCCTCCTGTCACCAGTTTGCGCATTCAAGACTCTGGTTTGTTTCTTTTTGAAGGCCGCTTATATATAACAGCAGAGACACTTACGAAATGTGTTACGAAAAGACGCGAGACTGGTAAGACTGTGTACGAACTGACAGTGTCGTTGCTTCTCCCTCCGCATGACTGGCTGAATAATGCCCTGGACTCAATGCACTTTTAAACTTGCTGCAGTTGCTACAGGAGTTTTGAGAGCATCTGAAGTAAAGTTGTGTCTGCTGGTGTCTTACGACAATGAACCAGCAAAAGAATGAACAGTACTGCACCATTAAATTCTACATGAAGCTCTGTCAACCTCCTACTGTGATTAACGAAAAGTTATAAATAGTTGATGGAGAACATTTCTAGCCACAGCACAAGTGCTCAGAAGGGAAGTTGTGTGAGACAGTGTGAGTTGGGATTAGCCCAACTGATGTTTTAAAAATTCATGCTGGTTGTAATGCAGAAGGACATTCTGTTCTAGATACCTCATTACGTATGAGCTCAGAATATGTTCTAATTATATACCGAATGTACATGTAGGATATTGGACAATAGTTCTGTGGGTCATTTCTGCTATCCTTCTCACAGATGGGTGTGTCGTGTCTTGTCAATGAGTGTCTGGACATTAACTTTGGTGCCAATAACAGCTTTATATATAGCCAGAATTTTTTTGGGTTTTGTGAGGGACCTTTTGACAATATTCAGTTACAGTAGTTACTGAAAGCTTCAACATTGTCCTATCAACAGCCAAATGTGTTTTGTTCAGTATCTCTCTGTCTATAATCCTATGCTTTGTTTTTACACTTATTGTGTAGTAAGAGTCTTTGTTGCTTTAGAAGTTGCACATCAGTTACTATATTTCAAGGAGAGTCCCTCCTGGTGACATATAATTGCCATGTAAGTACAAGCACAGTGTATACCTGACATCTGGAGTAAAAATATTTAAAAACATTCACAATTAAAATACCATACCACAATAATGCCTTAATTCTTCATATTATGTCACATAATTACATTCTCATCATAGGGGCTCAACTGATGGTGGTTGCCAGACAGAATGAAAAATGAAGCCAGAAATGTTTACATTTCATATTATATCCTTCATCAGAAGTAGAGAGTCACTGTTATTCTAGAAGCTAAGGCCTCCTCTATGTGGTGAGTAGCTCTCTATACCCTTCCCATATATATTGGTATCACATGCGATAGTAGCCATGCTTCAAGATTCACTGACTTAATAAAGAAATATGGTTTCAAATTGAATTTCTTTGAATGTACCAGAGACAATGGGCAATCAGCAACATGTATTGACAATGTTCTAACTAATTATGTATATGAAGATGTGTATAAATTTTGTCTAATTCTAGATATTTCAGATTATTGTGCATTGTTCATTGAACTGCCACAGACAGACAGGAACATCTCACATGCATGAGAACCCATATAAGCAGGAACTTTAGCAAAGAAAACTTGCTAATATGTAATGAGAAGCTAAAAGAGAAAACATGGACTTTTGATCATTGTAACTCAAGTGACAAAAACTTTGAGAAATTCCTAAATAGTTTTATTGGTGCCTTTAATTAAACATTTCCACCTAGACTCTGCAGCAATAAAAAAACAGATAAAGTGGATTACCCAGGGCATAAAAATTTCCAGTGTGAGGAAAAGGCAACTGCATAGAGAACTAAAATATAATATAGATATTAATTTCATTGAGTATGTTAGACTCTATAAAACCAAATTTAAAAGAGTTGTCATGGCAGCAAAACAACTGGCAAATAACAGGCTAATTTTAAATCATAAAAATAAAACAGAGGCTGTGTGGTCATCCATTAAATCTCAGTTAGGTGTTAAAGCCTGTAACCAAGAAATATCACAAATTGACATTGAAGGAAATACTATTGTAAATCCAACTCCAATACCAGAAGACTTTAAGGAATTCTTTATAAATGTAGCTAAGTCTGATGTACATATAACAGATTATCACAACAAAGTAAATCCCTTTGGGCTAGGTGAAAATTCTGAAAACTTTACAAAATTCTTAAAAGTTTCTGTGGAGGATCTGGAAAATGCTATTCTAACATTAAGAAACAAAAAATCTGCAGGTTGGGATGGAATACCCATCAAAGTTAAAAGTGGTACACAACAGAATTGCAAACCCACTAGCTCAAACAATAAATCAATGTTTTGAAGAGGGCTGATTCCCAGAGGTACTGAAATATGCTGAAGTCAAACCACTCTTCAAGAAGGGATCAACAGAGATGATGGTAAATTATCGTCTTATCTCGATTCTCCCAGTCCTATCTAAAATATTTGAAAAACTTGCTGTGGCACAAATCCAAAACTTTCTTGCAAAATATTCTGTTATTCTAAACCCTCAATTTGGTTTTCAGCAGGAGAAATAAACATCATAGATGCAGTAAACAGTTTCATTGAGAAAATAAGTACATCATCGGAGAAGAGAAATAAGGTGGCAGGAATTTTCTGCGACCTCACAAAGGTGTTTGATTCTGTAAACCATGCACTGCTCATTTACAAACTTGAAAAGTATGGCATTGGCAGCAGTGGTAGTGCCCTACAATGGCTTAAATCCTACTTATCCAACAGAAAGCAAAGAGTTAGCATCTCTTGAAATGGCGCATATTATTTTTAAAGTGGGAAAAAAAAATTCTCTCGGAGAGTTCCTCAAGGCTCCATATTAGGCCCAGTCCTATTTCTCTTCTATGTTAACGGCTTACCATTAAATATCAGCTTCCCATCAGTTCTGTTTGCAGATGATACTTCTGTCTTAGTTGAAGATCAGGCTTTGGAAAAAACTCCCGAATCTGTGATCAGTACCCTCAGTACCTTAGAAACTTGGTTTCAGCTAAATGGGTTGAATCTAAACATATCTAAGACTCATGTGATGCAGTTCAAAACCAAAATGTCAAAATGTGAGCAGATTAAGATTGTACACAACAAACAAGATACAAAAGAAACTGACTCAGTCAAATTCTTAGGTTTAAATGTAGATAAAAATTTGAGCTAGAAGGCACACATTGAATACCTGGCCAATAAAATGGGCAGTTTTACATTTGCAATGCAAATATTATCAACTGCAACTGACATGACACATGAAAAGTAGCATATACAAGCTACTTTGAATTCATTATTAGGTGTGGTATCTTTTTTGGGGTAACTCGACGAACAAGTGCAGATACTAAAAATACAGAAAAAAAAATCATTTGAAATATGTGCACTGCAACTCACAAAGAACAATGTCAACCATTATTTAGGAAACTTAATATTTTAACTCTGCCATCCTTATACACATATGAGATTATTATATTTTTGTACACCACACATGAATTATTTGAGGGAAACCATTTTTTCCATTCACATGATACTAGAAACTAAGAAAATTTTATGCTCCCCATGCACTGCTTCAGACTGTATGCCCAGGGACCTAAATACATGGGAATGAAAATTTGTAATAAATTAAAAGGGAACAAGTTGATGCAGATGAATTTAGGTTCACTTAAAAGAAAGCTGTATGAGATACTTACACTGAAGTGTTATTACTCAGCGGATGAATTCGTGGAGGACAAACTGGAAATTTGAGCTGGATACAATGTGTTACACGTTCCAAGAAATATCCTTCTAGTTTTATTATTTATTAATGTAAAAATCACTGTAACTATATTATAAATTTTTGACATGTCTCCTGTATGAAAACCAAACAGATTGCAAATGTACATCATGAGATGAATAAAAATACAATTCATAATGTTAGTCCTTCCTGGACTTTCAACTGCTTAATAGAATGTTGACTTTATATGCCAATAACAAAAGTACAGAGTGGACAGCCACTGTGGATTTAATAGGTAATGCAGCACATATATCGAGGAAATTATTGTACTATCAGGGGAGGAGGGGGCACCTATGAATATGTGCCAACACCAGGAAATGCAGAGGATAGGCAATGAGGAATGAGATGAAAGCATCTTTTAACTTAAATGCCATTACACAAAAAGCATTAAAATTCAATATATAAGCTTAAAAATATTTATTAAATATTCACAGAAAACAAAGCAGTAATGAAAAAGATGTAAAGTTTAACAAATCTTGTTCTACAGAACAAGTAAGTACAAGGAAATTACATGCATCTATGAAAGTAGAAAAGATGCTACCATTGAAAACAATGTCAGGTTTGGCTGAGCCCACAAACCCACAACATTTCATCAATAATCCAAGAGTCTAAAAACTGAAAGGTGCTTCAGCTTGTTTGGATTTATCCCTAACCGCACAGGACCAAAGAGATCTAAGAGAGTATGTTAAAAGCAGATTTAGCTACCAACATATGATAAAACCTGTAGCAACTTAACAGACTTGCTAGGCATATTATATTGCTAAATGTTGTAGTGTTCCTGTTGGTTGTAGCTAGCTATTTTGTTCTTGAGCTATTAACTTCAAACTATAAATTCACTTATCTAGTTATTTCTTCACAGCCACCAATATTGAAAAAGCTTGGACTTCATTACCAAAATACTGCAGTAGTCATTAAAAGTACCTCACTCAACATAACATGTAGTTTTGTAAATGAATGCGACACCAGTTCAACTAACATGACATTTCAATAAAGGTATTTCACCTGATGCCAAGACGAAAAGCACATTTACATTTTACGTGAAGTTGTTGGACATATATTTTCAAAACAAATTTATCTCACACAGGTGATTTTTTCCTGGACACAAACTAAATATCTGAAGTTGACTTATATGCATATTGCACGGATTTTGCACTTAGTTTGTTTCATGATATAAGACTGGTTTACAAGGAGGAAAATCTGAACGAAGACTGCTTAGCTTTCATTGATAATACAGTTACCCTCCTCTGTCAGCCACTGGAATGATCCAAGTGTGACCTTAGATCCCAGATGACAGGTTCCAGCCTCAACTGATGACACCAGGAGAGCAGCAAGTTGCATATTTAGCTTTCTGTGTGTGCTTCCAAAGTTTTATACTTGAATTCCTTCCACATTTTTGTATTTAAGAGGTGAAGTCTCGCATTACAGTAAGTGTAAAGTGTAGATTCATGTAGTCTGTAGAGCAGTTGTCATTTCTTTTGAAAGGCCAGCCACACGTTTCAATAGGGAGCCAGCTTCCTGTGGTGACACACAGGACAGCAGCAAGTTACATATTTATCTTTCTCTGTGTGCTTTTATGGTTAATATTTAAAATTTAGAAATACTAGAATGGACAGGATGTGTGTGCATCCTGTGTGTGGATGCAGGAGCAGCTGGTCACAGCTTGCAAACAGCTAATGATACTTTTGGCAGCAGTCAGTCGTTTTCAGACTGCTGGCTCAGGGTGTAGCCAATCTGTGACTATTTGCTGATGGTTCTAAGGTGTACAGGAATGTGTAAACATTAAGTGACTTTAGGAGGATACAAGTTTGATTAGACAGAATTTCCAGTTGGTGTGATGAATGGCAGTTTGTAATAAATGTGGAAAAATGTAAGCTAATGCAGACAAATATGAAAAATAACCCTGTAATGTCCAAATACAGCTATAATAGTGTGCAATTTAAAAAAGTTGCAAAGCGATATGTAATGGAACAAGCACATAAGGATGGTATTAGGGAGGACAATTGGTCAACTTTGATCTATTGGGTGAATTTTAGGGAAGTGTAGTTCTCTACAAAGGAGACTGTGTATGGAATACTAGTGTGACTTATTCTTGAGTATTGCTTGAACAACATGCAAGTCTTAGGAAGACACTTCGTGAAGTCAAATGGGAATCTCTCGGGGATAGATGACATTCTATTCACAAACAACTATTGAGAAAATATAGAGAACCATCATTTGTAGCTTACTGCTGATTGATTCTACTGCCGCCAATGCACACTTTGCATAAGGACCACAAAGATGATAGAAAGTAGGGCTCATACAGAGACATGTAGAAAGTCATTTTTCCCTCATTCCATTTGCGAGTTGGAACAGGAAAGGAAATGACTCCTTACGGTAAAAAGTATCCTTTGCCATGCACTAAACAGTGGCCTCCGTAGTATGTGTGTAAATGTAGAAACAGAAGACCAGAGAAAAGTGATGCTACTAAACTACATGAATTAGTCCAGAAATTTCACAATTATTCAGTGTTACAACATACTGTGAATCAACACACAGAATAACTCAGAAAGCAGACTAGTTCAGATGTCTGAGAGAGTGGATACAAAAGCCAAACAGAAAGGGAAAAAAATGAATAACAATAGGACTCAGAAAATGGAACTGGCTTACAAGTGAACACAATAGAATTACAACAAGAAATGTGTATTCATCAAAGCAAAATTTTGAAGTTTAAACAAGATAAACAAATCTTAATGAGAATGTGGAAGATGCTATTGGTAGAACCAGACATTTCTGTTCAGCTAACTGAATTACTTAAATTAGAGCATGCGGGATATGAAATAAAATATTAGATAGCAGAATAACAATCACAAGGATAGTGCCAATGCTTCAAAAGGAAATATTCAGAAAGGAAAACATTAAACATAATTTAACAATACCAGAGAAGGAAAGTTGCTACTCACCATATAGCGGAGATGCTGAGTCGCGATAGGCACAACAAAAAGATTCACACAATTATAGCTTTTGGGCATTCAGGCCTTTGTCAGCAGTAGACACGCACACACACACGCGCACACACACACACACACACACACACACACACACACACACACACACACAAACGCAACTTGCACACACCAATTTTGCGTGAGTGTGTGTGTGCGTGTGTATATGTGTGTGTACTGCAGACAAAGGCCTTAATGGCCGAAAGCTATAATTGTATGAATCTTTTTGTTGTGCCTATTACAACTCAGCATCTCCGCTATATGGTGAGTAGTAACTTTCCTTCTCTGATATTGTTACATTCCATCCTGGATTTTCCATTGTTTAAACATAATTTATAAATTCTTCCAGGCTAAATATTTACACACTGTATTATAAAAAACCTAGCATACCTGCCTGGATAGCCATGCATATTACAGTGTCACTTCCAAGATGTGGAGGAGCACCAGATCTATCTGGCAGATTAATGACAAGGGTAGGTGCGCCGGTCAGCCTGAATGTGGCTTTTAGGCAATTTTCCACCTCCCACCAGGTGAACAAAGGACTTGTACCCAAGTTCAATCTCAGTTACATAATTTAAAAACATTTAGAAAACTTTTGTTCACTTTCACATGGAGAACACTACACAAAGACAGTTGGGGTAAACACATGTTGGGGTGGCAACAGGACGGGCATCTGGCCATCCCTTAAATTAACATTACATCCACTAATCACCATGCCAACCCTGCACCAATGTGGTACCAAGTTATAATAAAATTATGACGATGAAAACCTAACATCTCTAAAATAAGTGCAATCTCTCCATAACATAATTGATTTGAGATAATTTCAAGCAGAAAGAAAAATCAGACTGCAACATACTGAGTAATCAGCTGTGAGTTTTATCAGCAACATTGCTTTACCTTAAGTATTCAGTTGTACAAAATGTATGTACGATTTCTTAATGTGCATTTGCAGCCTTATTTGTTTGCTTCACTTTTCATTTAGCCTTGCTTCCAGCTAATTCATCCCTTTCAACCTACATACTTCATCTTTTTAAAAGATTTAGCTCACCAATATTTTCATAAGGAATTATTGCTTCTGTGGATTAAGTAGATACCATTAAGGCTTCCTACTTTGGCTGCTTTTATTCATTAATGTCATATACTATTATATTCTGGGGGAACCAAACTCTTTGGGGGGTGGGGGTGAATCCACTGTGGAAAAAGAAAAAAAAAGCTATTAGAATAATGAATGGTGTCCACATAGGCACCCTTACAGGCTCTTGTTTCGAAAGATAGGTATCCTTTCTAAAGCCTCACAGTGTATTTTTCCCTTGTTGACATTTACCTGTAACAACTTTGCTCTGTACAATGACAACAGTGAATATTGTTACTACAACACATGAAGTTTGAACATGGAACTGAAAAGTCTAAATCTTATTTAAATAGAGGTTTATTACTCCAACATGTTTTATGCACTACCATCACACATCAAATGCCCTCAAATTGTCAAAATTCACATTCTGATGGAGTATCTAATAGAGAAATCTTTTTATGTGGTCCATGAATTTTTGATAGGAAATGAATACCATCACTAAACTTAAATTGTTTTACACATATTTATTTTGAGCACTATCACAGGCATTCAAAAATCTGGTTTTTGGTATTCATGTATTTATTTGTTGAGTGTAATAGTTAGCTAAACTCTGCTTCCTGCTGATCCTTCTTCAGCATAACACAGCTTTTTGTTAGTTGGATATATGTTTTTAATTTGATGTTTTACCTGCATAGTTTGCATTTATGTAAGTTACATCTAAACTACATACGATTTGAAATGTTCCCTCTCCCTGCAATTCGCTCACTACCTGACTCTACGGAACAATAAATAAATATTTCCATATCTAGTCATTGCAGTTGGTTGGAAGTTGATTTGGGGGAGGGACCAAACAGCGAGATCATCAGTCCCATCAGATCAGGAAAGGATGAGGAAGGAAGTCGGCCATGCCCTTACAAAGGAATCATCCCGGCGATTAGCCTGAAGCGATTTAGGGAAATCATGGAAAACCTAAATTACGATGGCCGCATGTGGGTTTGAACCACCATCCTCCTGAATGCGAGTCCAGTGTGTTAACCACTGCGCCACATCACTCGGTCAAGTCACTGCTGTTCTCTGCAACTTCTGGGTCTGTTTTTTTTTAATTTTCATTTTATTTTTTTTATTCCTGTTTCCTTTATTATCAGTTGCTTCACATACATTTTCTTATACTTTGGAATGATTTAATATTGTGAGGCTTCTCCCTCCTCTCTTCAACCACTGCCACACGGAGAACTTGGACGGAATTTCTGTCTGGTCCTCCCCCTTCCTGCTTCCTCCCCCACTACAGTGGAACCTTGCATAGAGAGCATAATTTATTCCAGAATCTTACTCGTAGTGTGAAACATTCATTAAGTAAAACAATTTATCCCATCTAAATTAATACAAAATATGATAATGCATTCCACGCAGAAAAAGTACAAAAGTTTTATGTTAATCATGCCCTTTATTCAATGAAAATTATACTTACAGTATTATGTACTTTATTATTTATGATACATAACTAATTCTTTTTTACTATTAAGCTATCAATAGTCATCTGTTTCTGCCAATGCTTCAACACTTGGTGAAGGTGCAACACAGCATTATTGTCAAATAAACTTGTAGCATGCATAGCCGCTTTATTGGGGTGGTGATAATCGACGTATGATGCAACCAATTCCTATACTTTCAGCATTTCTCTTATTGCACCAGAAGACTGCTGCTTTGCTGTTAGCACCTCTGCCACTGTCTCCTCGTCCTCCTCTGTAACTCCATAAGCTCTTGGATGGTCGTTTCTTGGCTGTGATCTTCCACAAGCTCATCAACAGCACTGTTATCCACTTCTAGTCCCATGCTCTTGGTCAAACACACACTCTCATTGACTACAGGTGCCACAGGTACTGACTCAAATGCTTCAGGGTCACAATCAACAATGCACTCTGGTCAAAGCTTCTTCCAAGCAGAAGTGTGAGTTTCCTTGGTAACCCCTTCCCACGTCTTTTCAATCATCTTGTCGCAGGCAACAAAGTTAAAATGATATTTCCAAAATTCTCTTAGAGTGAAATTGGTAGCTTCAGTCAATTCAAAGCAATGCTTGAAGAATGCTTTAGTGAAGAGCTTCTAAAAGTTAGAAATAATCTGCTGATCCATAGGCTGGAGTAATGAAGTGGTGTTGGGAGGCAGAAACTGGATCTTGATGAATTGAAATTCTTCAAGGAGGTGGTCTTGCAGGCCTAGAGAATGGGTAGGAGCGTTGTCCATAACAAACAAGACATGGAGTGGGAGATTCATCTCAAGTAAATATTTCTTCACCAATGGACCAAACACTTCATTGATCCAATCACAAAAAAGATCATATGTCACCCAAACCTTGTTGTTGAACCTCCACATCACATTTGACCTGCTCTTCTGGACTTAACACCTCTTGAAGGCTCATGGAGTTTCTGAATGGTAAACAAGCAGTGGTTTAATTTTCATATTGCCACTTGCATTGGCACAGAACAGCAGTGCCTTTTGATCGGGCAATACATTTTCCTTTGATGTTATAAAGGTATACTTCAGCAGCTTTTTACAGAATAGACCTGTCTGATCACAATTAAAAACCTGTTGCAGCAGATAACACTAAGAATCTACGAGCATCTTGAAGCTGCTGATGAAGTTCTCTGCTGCCTTTGTGTCGGAGCTGGCTGCATCGCTGTGCCTCACAAGGCTGTGGAAGTTGGTTCTTAAACTTCTCAAACAATCCATGGCTTCCCTCATCATCCAGAATACTAAACCATTGTTTAGATACTCTTGTCACTCCCTTTGAATCATCTGTATCCTTAATCTTGCACTTGTTCTTGAGTATAGTGCAAGTAGTTGATGTAGACAGATTGTATGTGTGTGCTAAATCAGCAATGCTCACACCACATTCATGTTTTCCAATGATTTTATGTTTAATTTCTAAGATCACTTTGTTTCTATTATGGTCACCTTCTTGCGACTTTAAAAGGGTATTAAAATTTGCACGCAAAAGCAGCTCTGTGTAAACACAAGCTGCACTAAGATGGTAGCAGAATGAGGGCTAAAGCCAAACTGCAGTACATACAAAAGACATTGTTCATATGCCACGGCCAACAATGAAAGGTGTTCATATTGTTGAACATTTCCCACGCCATGCATGAACAGCAGGTGAAGTCACATTAAATGTTGTCACTTGTTATGCGAAACATCACTCATTAAGTGAGTCATTTTTTACAATTTGTTTTGCTCCTTATGCGAATTGCACGTTATGGGGGTGCTCGTTAAGTAAGCTTTCACTGTATTTTCTTTTTTTCATACATACCTGAAATAAAATCCACTCAAAACTGTGATGAAACAAAAGATCTGATTCCATATAACCAACGCATCTTTGATGAACAAATTTATAAATGAACTGTATGAAAGGAATTAGTTCACACTGTAAGCTACTCACAATATCTGTGATAGTCCTGTTCTCTCACTTTGTTTAGTTATTGTTGTTTCTATTATTTTTAGTGACAGGAACATAATTCATTATTAGCAGTGGCAGTGTTGATAAAATTGACACTTCATTATTTTAGCCCACTTATCATGCCACTATTTCTACTAACATATACCAGAAGCAGACAGATACTCTTTGGCTGAATAATTAGATCCGCTGGAGTTGTACATTCATTAAACTATGCTGTCAGTGACCTCCATCTCCTTTTTCCCCTTCCCCATGCCCTCTACCCTTCATCTTTTTTTCCAGAAACAATATATGCTGCATTAGGCCTGAAATTAAGTGGATGTTTATGACTTACCAAAATTTTTTCCTTAGATGATGGGCACTGCTTTTTTACATTGATTTAAAATGTTAAGTCGTACAATTTCAGGAAAATGGTTTTGCAGAAGTTTTACAAGGAGGAGGGGAAGGAGGAGAGCAATCACGTAACAGAAGCTTAACATACTGAGAACCTGTGTCATTAATAATAATAATAATAATAATAATAATAATAATAATAATAAAAGAACTACTTTCTGTAACAGGCAAGAGATTCTTGCTGATAGTATTCAAAATTAAGTGAAACCACTGTAATACTTGTAATAGGAATATAGTGAATTACCTTATATATTTCAGCATTAGTACTAGAACTTGCTTGTTGTTCAATCATAATCTCCAAGGCAAAATCTCCACTTGATGTTTCTCCATGGTTTGATCGAGACTGAGTCACATAGAGCGGCACAGCACACTGTGCTTCCACCAACTGATTGTCGCACTGTACATCACGTACACGTAAATACATTGATGTTTCTTGGTCTGACCACAATGCCTTCAAGTCTATCTCTTTAAGTGTCAAATACAGTAACTCTTCTGCTGGTGTATGCTGTGATACGAGGCTCAGCCCAAGACCAGCTGGTAAACTGATTTTTACCTATAAAACATGCAGAAACGGTAAGCTCATTGAACTAGCAACACATTTATTGCTATGTGTAAGCTTTTAACAGCAATCTCAAAACATAATTACAGGCTGTAAATCGTGCTCTGGAGAAGTGCCATGTCCAGATGGAATCCCAATCAGGTTTTACAAAGAGTACTCCACGGCACTGGGCCCTTACTTAGCTTGCATTCATCACAAATTTCACACCTAGAGTAAAGTATAAAGTGACTGGAAAAAGCTCAGGTGACTCTTATACATAAGAAGGGTGAAAGAATGGACCAGCCAAATTATGGATTAATATCAGTTTGCTGCAGAATTCTTGAATATATTTTCACTCGGAATATCATAATTATATTTCCTAGAGACGGAGAAGTTTCTGCCCACAAATCAGCAAGGTTTTAGGAAGCATCGCTTTTGCAAAACTCCACTTGCCCTTTTCTCACATGTTATACTGCAAACTATTGGATCTACATGTATGTCTACATCTACATCCAAACAAACACTCCGTGTCACCATACAGTGTGTGACAGATGGTTCCCTGTACCACTAATTTCCTTTTGTGTTCCACTCACAAATAGCGAAGGGGAAAATGACTGTCTATATGCCTCCATAAAAGCCATAATTTCTCTTATCTTATCTTCATGGTCCTTAAGCAAAATATACGTTGGCAGCAGCAGAATCATTCTGCAGTCAGCTTTAAATGCTAGTTCTCTAATTGCCTCAACAGTGTTCCCTGAATAGAACATTGTCTTCCCTCCAAGGATTGCCATCTGAGATCTTGATGGATCTCTGTAATACTTGCAAGATGATTGAATCTACAGGTAACAAATCTAGCAGCACACTTGTAAACTGCTTCAGTGCCTTACTTTAATCCGAGCTGGTAGGAATCTCAAACACTCTAGCAGTACTCAAGAATGGGTCATACGGGTGTTCTATGCATGGTCTCCTTTACAGATGAGTCACACCTTCCTAAAATTCACCAAATATACTGTAATCGACCATTCACTTTCCCTATAACCATCCTAACATTCACATTCCATTTCATATTGTTTTGTAATGTTATACCTACATATTTAATCGACAGGACTGTGTCAATCAGGACACTAATAATGCTGTATTCAAACATTACAGGATTGTTTTTCCTACTCATTTCTATTAACTGACTTTTTCTACATTTAGAGCAAGCTGTCATTCATCACACCAACACAACGTTATTTAAGACATCTTGTATCTTTTTAGTCACTCAACGATGGCACGTTCCTATACACAACAGCATCATCAGCAAACACTGCAGATTGCTGTCCACCCTGTTCGCCATATCATTAATGGATATAGAAAATGATAGCAGTCCTGTCAAACTTCCTGATGTTACACTTGTCTCTGATGAACACTCGCCGTCAGTGTCAATGTACTGGTTTCCAATACTTACAAGTCTTCGAGCCATGCACTTATGTGGGATCGTATTCTATAATATCGTACTTTTGTTGGCAGTCTGCTGTGGGGCACCATGTCAAATGCTTTTCACAAATCTAGAAACATGTAGTCTGCCTGTTGCCCTTAATTCCTCTACACCCATCTTACTAGAACTAAGTGATGCCAGTTCATGAAGTGAGATGTTAGTAATTGCTTATCTGCTCTGTCTAGCAGGAACACTCTCCTAGCCTTCTTGACTGATTTGTTAACTTTTCTAATGATTGCTGCTATAATGACATCATGATCACCAGTCCTATTTCTGTACTGACATTGTCAATAAGTTCCAGGCTATTTGTAGCTACAAAGTCTAAGGTATTTCCACTGTGTGCGGACTGCTGAGCTAGCTGCTCAAGACAGTTTATAGAAAACTGTCTAGCAGATTCCGTATTTCTAGATTTGTGGAGAGTATTTGACACGGTGTCCCACTGCTGGTTGTTAATGAAGGTACAGGCATTTGGAATAAGTTCACAGATATCTGAGCACCTCAAAGACTTCTTAAATAACGGAACCCAGTATGTTGTCCTTGACAGTGAGTGTTCATCAGAGACAAGGGTATCATCAGGAATGCCCCAAAGAAGTGTGATAAGACTGCTTCTGTTTTCTGTATACATAAATGATTTGGTGGACAGCAATCTGTGGTTGTTTACTGATGATTCTATGGTGTATGGTAACGTGTCGAGTGGCTGTAGGAATATACAAGATGACTTGACAAAATTTCCAGTTTGTGTGATGAATGGCAGCTAGCCCTAAATGTGGAAAAATGTAAGTTAATGTGGATGAGTAAGAATATCAAACCTGTAATGTTCGGACATAGTATTACTAGTGTTCCACTTGACACAGTAAAGCCATTTAAATATCTGGGCGTAACATTGCAATGCGACATGGGGTGGAACAAGCATGTGAGAACTGTGGTAGGGAAGGTGAATGGTCAACCTCAGTTTACTGGGAGGATTTTAGGAAAGAGTTGTTCATCCGTAAAGGAGACCACATATAGGATGCTGGTGCGATCTGTTCTTGAGCACTGCTCTCGAGTGTTTGGGATCCATACCAGCTTGGGTTAAAAGAAGACATCGAAGCAATTCAGAGGCGGGCAGCTAGACTTGTTACCGGAAAGCTCAAACAACATGTAAGTGTTACAGAGATGCTTCGGGAACTCAAATAGGAATCTCTGGAGGGAAGGCGACATTTAAAAAAAAAAAACCACACGCTAATGAGAAAATTTAGAGAACCGGCAGCTGAAGCTGCCTGCCAAACGATTCTACTGCTGCCAACATCCATTGTGAATAAGGACCATGAAAATAAGATACACGAAATTAGGACTCATACAGAGGAATAGAGACAGTCATTTTTCCCTTTCACTATTTGCGAGTGGAACAGGAAAGGAAATGACTAATAGCAGTACAGGGTACCCTCCGCTATGCACCATATCTAAATCTCTTCTCCAAAAACTATGTGGAACAGATATTTCAAACCCTACCTTTGAGGAAGTTCACATGAAACTGGTAACATGCAGTTATGGCAACAATGAATAATAAAATACAAAGGCCAATTAGAACAAGAAGAAATATTTGTATGTTCAGCAAACTAGACAGAGAAACAATAGTGTGATACTTCAATGAGAAACATGAAACTTTTAGCTCAGGATACGATCACATAGAGGAACTATGGCTCAAGTTTAAGAGAATAGTTGACCATGCACTGGATAGATATGTACCCGGCAGGACAGTGTATAGCAGGAGAGATCCTCCGTGGTAATCAGTCATTGTAAAGGAACTTCTAAAGAGACAGAGACTACTATGTAATGGGTATAAGACAAAATATTGCACTACAAAGAGATGCTGAATGAAACATGTTTGGACGGCAAGGGATGAATGTGTAAAGCCTGCAATGACTACTGTAGCAGAATAATGTCAGAAGATCTTTAACAAAACCAAAAGAAATTCTGGTCATGTGTAAAGACTATTAGTGACTTCAAAGTTAAGTGTCCATTCACTCACAGATGAGATGAACTGAGATTAAGAATAGCAAAGCAAAAGCAAAAGCACAACTTTATAAATGTTCCTTTACAAAGTAAAATCCAGAGTATTGCCCCAACTTAATTCTCGTAACACTGAAAAGATGAGTGAAGTACGTATTACTGTCAGTGGTGTTGGCAAACAGCTGAAATCTTTAAAATTGAACAAAGTCCCAGGGCCAATTCATGGCTGATTTAGCCCCTGTTACTATAATCTATAACAGCTCCCTCAACTAAAAATTTGTGCCCAGTAGTTGGAAGAAAGCATCAGTCACACATGCCTACAAGGAGGACAACAGAAGTGGTCCAAAAACTACCATCCAATATCCTTGACATTCATTTGTTGTAGAATCTTAGAACAAATTCTGAGCTCAAATATAATGAGGTCTCTTAAACAGGACGACCTCCTCCATACCAACCAATAGGGATTTCAAAAACATGCATCATGTGGACCCCAATTTGCACATTTCTCACATGACATCCTGAAAGCCATAGATCAAGGTAGTCACATATATGCAATATTTCTCGATTCCCAAAAAGCATTTGACTCAGTATCACATGCTTATTATTGAAAGTACAATCATATGGGTATCAGGTAAAAATATGACTGGATTGAGGATTTCTTTGTAAGGGCAACACAGTATGTTATCTTGGACGGAAAGTCATCAACAGATGTAGAAATGACTTCAGGAGTACCATTAATGATCTCGCAGACAATATTAATTATACCCTCACGCTTTTCATAGATAATGCATTTATCTATACTGAAGTAGTCTGGATGAAGCTGCACAAATATTCAGTCAGACCTTGATATGTTTACAAAGTAGTGTACAACAGAAGTTTTAAATGTTCAAAAATGAAAAAATGAAAAAAACATAGTATTGCATGAATATAACATTATTGAGTCACAGCTACAATCTGTAAACTCAAATAAATACTTGGCTGTGCCACTCGGTAAGAACATTAAGTGATCTATCATATAGGCTCAGCAGGTTAAGCAGGTAGCAGACTTCAGTTTATTAAGATAGACATAAACTATCCCGAGAAAGCCTGCTAACAAATTTTCAAGAACTGGTTATAAACGGTGACTCTAGGAATATATTACAGCCCACTGCATACTACTCCCACAGGAATTGTGAGGACCAGACTATGTTAATTACAGCATGCACAGTGGTATTTAAGCAAACATTTTTCCCACACTCCGCATGTGAATGGAACAGGGAAAGCCCTAACAACAGATATAGTGGGATGTACTCTGTGCTACGCACTTCACAGTGGTTCACAAAGGGTAGATGTAAGTATATGCAGAAGTAGATGAAGAAACATGATATTACAATGCATTTTGAATATTGTTTCAAAACACTATTAGCTTCAGTACTGTCAGGGGAATATAATCAACACATTTTTTGCTGTCAAACTCTTGTCCATTTCTGTGAAATTATCCTATTTCTGCCACAAAGATCACTACACTATACCACCACAAATATACAGTACTCAATATCAGAGCATAAATCTCTCTCTCTCTCTCTCTCTCTCTCTCTCTCGTATGCCCCCCAACCCCTTTCAATACACCGAATGATCAAAAAGTCAGTATAAATTTGAAAACTGAATAAATCATGGAATAATGTAGATGGAGAGGTACAAATTGACACACATGCTTGGAATGTCATGAGGTTTCATTAGAACCAAAAAAATACAAAAGTTCAAAAAATGTCCGACAGATGGCGCTTCATCTGATCAGAATAGCAATAATGAGCATAACAAAGTAAGACAAAGCAAAGATGATGTTCTTTACAGGAAATGCTCAATATGTCCACCATTATTCCTCAACAATAGCTGTAGTCGAGGAATAATGTTGTGAACAGCACTGTAAAGCATGTCCGGAGTTATGGTGAGGCATTGGCGTCGGATGTTGTTTTTCAGCATCCCAAGAGATATCGGTCGATCACGATACACTTGCGACTTCAGGAAACCCCAAAGCCAATAATCGCACGGACTGAGGTCTGGGGACCTGGGAGGCCAAGCATGACAAAAGTGGCGGCTGAGCACACGATCATCACCAAACAACGCGCACCAGAGATATTTCACACGCCTAGCAATATGGGGTGGAGCGCCATCCTGCATAAACATCATATGTTCCAGCAGGTGTTTATCAGCCAGGCTGGGGCTGATGTGATTCTGTAACATATTGGCGTACCTCTCACCTGTCACAGTTTACAAAAACAGAATCACGCATTTCCTCGAAGAAAAAAGGCCCGATAACGGTAGATGTGGTAAATCCAACCCATACCGTGACTTTCTCTTCGTGCAATGGAGTTTCCACGACAGTTCTAGGATTTTCGGTAGCCCAAATTCTGCAGTTGTGGGCGTTGACAGACCCTCGGAGTGTGAAATGAGCTTCGTCGGTCCACAACATGTTACTCAACCAATCGTCATCTTCCACCATCTTTTGAAATGCCCACACTGCAAATGTCCTCCGCTTCACTAAATTGCCAGGTAACAGTTCATGACGCCGATGGATTTTGTATGGATAGCATCGGAGGGTATGTCTCAGTGCCAACCAAACAGTAATGTATGGAATGCCGGTGCGACGTGCGACTGCACGATCGCTGACTTTCCCCGTACATAGACGAACCCGCTACATTCTCCATTTCTTCCTGAACTGTCTCAGCAGCATTACGCCTTGCGCTCAGTCGGCCACTACGGGGTCTATCGTCTAAACAACCAGTGGCTTCGAACTTTGAAATCATTCTCGCCACAGCTGCATTTGTCAACGGACCTTTACCCATTCGAATCCCCTTCCTATGGCGATACGATCGTAACGCTGAACTAGCACATTCCCCATTCTGATAATACAGCTTCACTAAAAGAGCCTTTTCAGGTAACATCAACATGCTGTGACTGCAGGTGCAGCTGATTCTCTCTCTCATTACAGCTCCTTTTATACACAATTGTCATGCGCAGTCACTGATGTTTTGCTGTCCAGCGCCATCTGTCGGACATTTTGTGACCCCCCCCCCCCCCCCCCCGACTTTTTGATCACACGGTACATGTACAATACACCTAAGTTCACAGGAATACTTTCTATGGAGCATATTTGGAGATAAATAAAATAACTGTTGCATGACTCAAACCTCTGTGCAAGCCTTTGGATTTGACTACACTCTGGCTTGCCTGTCTGTCAGTTTTGCTGCCAATTTCATCAACCAGTTTCTCTTTTGTCCTCAAAAGGCTGATTGGGCCACATTTCAGACCTTGGCACCACAGAAAAATCTGAGATGTTCACCATGTACCTCCGTGTTAGTAGCCATTGGTGTAAACCACTACATCATGGAGGTTCATTAGAGGTTTCTTTGTGCAAAATAAAATATTTTCTGTGAAATGAGCAGCAGCACACATTTTAGTATTCACTGATCAATAGTCTGTCTGACACACACACACACACACACACACACACACACACACACACACAAATGCATGTGCATGTTTGTGCACCCTCGTCGATAATGCTACTCTACAGCTCAATCAGTTCTCACAAAGACTGGAACCAATCACACAAAAACAGAGTACTATTATAATTAAAGAGCACAATTTGTTTCTATGTATTTGAGAAAATGAAAACGCAGGACCTTTTTATGAAGACATAAACATAACAGTTATAAACTTTCAGAAAGAAGCCTGAACACTAGGTCAATTTTAACATGTATTTTCCCAAAATGAAATTACTTTTCAGAACAGGCAACAAAGGTAAAGCTGTGAAGGTGAGTCAAGAGTTATGCCAGGATAAATCATTCAGCAAGATGATTGCCTGCAAAAGGCAAGGATTCGGGTTTTTGTTCCATTCAGTCAAAAAGTTTTGACCTGTCAGGGAGTATTTTTTACTATTCCTTTCTTCGACTAAAATGGAGGGGCAGAGTTCTGAAAAATAAAAGTGTTTAATCTTGTTTATGAAACACATTTGATCAGATTGTGGATTACAAGAAACAGCAAATCACAAACTTTGCTCACAAATAGGTCTTCCTGCAGGAAAGAGGCAGTTATGTGTTGTTATGTAGTTTTCTGTTCTTTTCTTTGGACATGTTGATGGGATGAGGTTCTACAGCTTTTTTTGTACCCACTTCTGGCTGCCCACTCTTCCCAATCACAAACTGTTCTATCCAATGATTAGATGACATATGTGTTAAGACTGTTTAATTCATCACACTATATCCCTCAAAAGCAACTTTGGATACTGCATCAGGTTTATAATTTCATAAACGTTTATGAGCTCTCTGCAAAAAGACATTTTTCTGATTTTTACCAAGTAAAAGAAAAAAAACTTAAAAAAAGATAAAACAGGAACATTTAACAATTCCAGTTAGAATCCTGATGAATTCGTTGGTTACTCCACTTCAGTGGATAGCTCTTATCATTATTTTTGCACAAAAAACTGAAATTTTTAAATAAACTTTAATGTTCTTTTTTAATTGCAAGTGGAAACCAGAGACAAGTAATTCCTACGAGTAATTTACTTTCAACATGATAAACCAACACACACATACTTATTTTCTTCATAAATCCAGTTTCCCTTAATGTTTTCAGTCCTGAAAGCTTGGAGTATTGATTTTATTTTTGTTCCTCCTGAAGGTAAAACCTATCCTGCATCTCTGTGAAATCAATAATGTTTTTAACTTTGGTCAATTCCATTGCCTTTCAGAATTTATGCCAGCATCCAAATTTATATCTGGTGTAGTTGGTGCAGTTACTTTATTCTAATCTTTGAACTGACTTTTCTAGTTACAGGCTAACATATAGTTTAACATGGACTCCTAGCCATTAACTCACTGCTGCATGTGAAAAAAGTAATGAGCAACAGATGAAAATCCTACGGCTGACAAGGTATCAAACTCCCAAACTTTTAAACCTGTAGTCTCGCACTTGTTGAAGTGCTATGTATTCCTTACCTTAAATAATAGTTCCCTTGAAAAAATAAAATTAATAGTAGATACAAGGAACAATGGTGCTATGATATATCTCATGCCTCATGCATTCCTGAAGTGTAGTTGCATGAGTAGAACTAAAAAATAATGTGTTTGTTAATGTTAGCGCTAATCATGTACACATTTCCCACAAACTGACACATTCCATATCATTTTGATAAAAAAATCATTCAAGTGATTTATGCAACATGTGACTAACTAACCAATCAACCATTATTTATGATTGGAAAGGCTCAGCAGCTCAGTTGTTAAAAGCCAGACTACAGATTCAGAGGTATGGGGTTCGATCCATTATCAGTTCTAGGTCTTTTATCTGGCATTTATCACTTCTTTTAACCTCTGGGAGTGATTTAATTTGAAAAATGCTGAATTGCACCACAGTTTGGAGTCCATGTTAAACCGTAGATCACTCTGTAATGAACTGCCTAAATTAGATCAAAGTTTAGAGGATGGCAAGAGCATAACATGTACAACAGGACAAAGCCTAGTAAAGCACTGTAGTATTCAAATTAACCTTCTGGTTGATGACAAATTTACTCACCAGTAATTATGTCCCTTACTTCACAAAACGACTTCAACTTTAATTATATGTAGCTTCTAAGCATATGTTACTTCTGTGCATTTTACTTCTCACCAGTAACACTAAGTAAGGGAGCTGGAGCTCACTTCCTCTTCTTCCTAAACCCCCAGCCAACCCTTTAAAAACCAATCAGGAAAACGTAGTTACGTATGTCTGTAAAATTTTTCTAATTTTCTACTTTATGTCTGGATATGTATTGTTCCAATACAATGTTTTATGACACTGTTCTCTTAATACATCTTTTTTCTCAATTTTAATATTTTACAGTGTGTATCAAATGTGAATTACCAAGATATACCCTCTCATTCAAGTCAACTATTTTGCAGAAATTGTTACAACACATTTCTGCTCACAACTGGGCAGATTCTATAGGTAGATCTTTTAATGTGCAATGTTGTATGTGTGGGTCAGTACAGTGCATAAATGTACTCAGCTGGTGACACGTGCACAATTATATTTTGGTCCTGACCCATCACAGCAGTACTGTTAAAGAGGAATTATAGCTAGTCTCGTTCAACGACATAAAACAATTTTTTCAGTCACAATGAGAAATTACCTGCATCTCTTTTGAGTCATTATGACTAACTCGTCCATCAGTGGATGTAGCACCATGTTTAATAGTCATTACTCTGTAATTGTGAGCATCAGCATGCTGCAACACAACAAAAAGGCATTAATGAGACTGATTTTTACTATTGATAGAATAATGAAAGCAAAATTATGAACAATAGACAGATGTGTAGAAGACACAATAGTGAATGGAGAGTAAGAGATAAAACTAACGTTTTAGTGGTTACTGCGACACTGATGCTTATTGAATACTTCAAACAATCTCATATGACAGTTTTGAACTGCAGTTATAGTTTTAGTTAGGATTTCGGTTTTTTATGTGGCTGTAAAGAGAATATGCAAATTGTGCCCTTCAGTTTCTCCAAATTAAATTCCCAGTTGATAGATTAAACAATCCCTTCTAGCATCCCATAATATGAAATAACTTGTGCCAAAATAGTATTACAAGGCAACATCAGATATGCCTTCAGACAACCTGCCAGCTTAAGAGAACAGAACTGCAATCAAATAAATAAAAATAAAATCTAAAGTAGAGCAACAACACTTTCACATAGTTATACCCACTAAAAGATAAGTCATAACTAAAAGTAAGAAGTATCAATGGGTTTCCAGCAATACAGGAAAGACATCAGCTTTAATAAATAAAGCAACTGCACAGAAAACTAATAAACACAAAACCAACACATGGTTTTATTACTGCAAGGAAAAACATGGAAAACAGATGAAAATATAGTAATCAAAATTTACATTTTCTGTTCTCAATATAGGGTATAAAGATGTTTTTTAAGCAGCCTTTTTTGTGTGTGGGCCACAGCTTCCCTATATCCTACCAGCAGATTGAACCTGGCCATTTGCTATACCTACCACTGAGTTCATGTATTTATTCCACTCCATATTTTCACACACTGGTTTTCCTAGCCATTTGCACTGTTCATTTTCTTAACACTCCCGTACAAGGTAGAAAACGTAACACAATAGAACAACCCAACATGGCTCTATCCCTTAAACAACTACTTTCCATCCTATCTTCCCTTTTTCTGCATATACTGCATTTTTATTTTGCTGACAGGCTCAAGGAACTAATGCAGTGTCACCCTCCACAGCATCTACACTTGGCTTTGGACAGAGTGTTTCAAAAAGACTGATCTGATTTCAAAACTCCATATTTATTGATAAAAACATATTACTATCATGGCCAAATTGCAAAATACTCACACAATTTAATAAGTTTTTGCTATGCAATTACAAAAGCACTGTGGGCCGACCAGCAGTATCACAAACAACATCTAAATGATACCTAAATTCGTCAAACTTTACATAATGTATCTGCTTTTACAGAAGTTATGGCAGCTGTTATTCTGTTTGTTACTTCTTCTATGTTAGGATGTAAAGGGAAATGAATACACTTTCCTTCGCACATCCTCACAAGAAAACATTTCATGTGGTCAGGTCTGGTGATCTGGGAGGCCAAGAATGAAGGGCAGTGTCTCAGGGTCTCGTGTGCCCTATCCAGTGTTGGGCTATCTTCAAATGCTGTGGAACTGGCTTTTTCCACAATTTCAGGAGGACTCCGATGACTTCATTTTACAACAGGATGGATCCACCACACTAGCACAACAACATATTTCAGTTTCTCAATGACACACTGCCTTGACACTGGATAGGCTGCACGAGACCACAAGACACTGCCCTGTTTTCGTGGCTTACACGATAGGAAGAGATAAAGCCATGCAATTTGTTCCTAGGGAATACGTGAAGGATTGTGTTGTCACCTCTCCTTTACCTTGTAACATAAAAGAAGTGAAGAACAGAATAACAGCTGCCATAACTTATGTACAAGCAGATGCATTATATAAAGCTTACGATAAATTTAGCTTATCATCTAGATGTTGTTCGTGCTGCTTCTGGTGGACACAGAGTATTTTTAACAGCATAGCTAAAACTTTAGGATTTTGTGTATATTTTACAATTTATCCCATTCCTGTAGTACATTTTTACCAATAAATATGGAGTTTTGAGATCGGGTCATTCTTTTTTACACACCCTGTATTTTGTCTACTCTTACAATGTACATGATATAATGTACATCTAAGTAGTAGTTAACACAATCTAAGACCTCAATTTGCAATGAAAATAACTGAATGATTTTAGGCTTTTCAACTGCTTACACATGTAATTTAACAGGTATTTTTATTCAGGTTTAGCTTCCAATTCACATACAAGAATTAAGTTTAACAGATATAAAATCACATGCACTGGTAGCATCTGCTTATTAACTTTTATGTGCATAATTATATAACTAATTATAATGAAAGCCAGTCAGTAGTCATTGTTACAAGCATTTATTTTTTTTTTTTTTTTTAATTCTTTCCATGTACTGTTGCTCATACTTCTTGCTATTTAGGTTGGATGCACACCAATGGCACACAGCTGTCACTATGCTTCAGAGTTATACTGGTATATCCATATTATATCAATAATTACGAAGCTGACTATCATTTTAATACATCATGGCATTAAAATCAAGACCTAAATTTCCATTATACTATGCAAAACATATCTCTGTTGTAGAAAAAAAAGTGTCAATGTCCCATCTTCAACTGACAATAATAATTCCTGTACAGGCAATACTGAACTTTATAAAAGTTTCGGTGATGTGGATATGAATGTGTATCGAAATATAAAGTAGAAATCAGGAAGCAAAAAGAGTGGCACTCTTTTCCTAGCAGGCAGGCACAGCAGAAAACTATCAAACATTCTGCAAGATATTGATAAAGAGCTTCAAGCTATTAGCATTGTCAACCCTGATGCAGTTATGAAAAATGTCCCTGTTGTAAAATCCCAAAAGTTCATGCTATAACAAAATGATTTCATAGTCTGTATTATGCATATGAATGACATAGCAAAGAATGATTGAGATGCTTGTCTGGGGTCTCTACAGAACTTTTTAAAAATTAATGAATGTAGAAATGCTATAGTCATTATGATGCCATCCAGGCATGTTTTAAATCACAACTCTTGTGTAAATAAAAAATTTAGAAATACAAACATAGAAATTAGGAAGCTATGCTTCCAGCACACAAATTATGATGTATTAAAGGTAGGTGAACTGAGCAGAAACCTGCACACTAGACATAGTACACACTACATATGGAATGAATCTCAGTTATGAAGGGAATACATTTTCATGTAACAAAATCAATGTGGTAATGAACTACAGACTCCCACAGAGTGAAACATTTGATATTAATGTTGCATTTTTAAGAACAAAAATACAGTTCCTGGTTTTGGGGAAGCTACAAAGGACAAATGTTTTCTTGTGCCTGATTCCACTCTAAATGAAAGCTAGTAAGGAGGATCACCTCCCATATGATTTGGTCCACAAGTAACGAATCTTTGAAAGACTGCACTGAATTTCAGACCCCTGAAAATACCAGAGTCCACTGGAAAGACGTTTTACATGTTTTAGTTTGTAAAAATAACTCTTCTGAGTCATTCTGCAATACAAAATCAATGCACAGAACTTTTATCTGTTCTCAATTGTAATCACAACCTTTCAGAATCAAAATCTGCAGAAAACATCTATATTTATTATCAGACTATTTAGTCTGTAAGAAAGAATTTTTTGGTATTAGACCTATTTCTGCTTTAACTCTATTTGATTCTGTATTTATAACTCTGTACTCCAGCCTGACAAGTGGGGGTGGGGGGAGTGTGGGAAGTGGGGTGCTATGGGTAAAATACCAGGAACCCAAGCCTCATGGGGCAACCAAGTCTCTCAAGGGTTTGGATCCTCCAGGTGCTAAGCTAGTAAATACCACACTAATATTGTAAAATAATGTAGAAAAAAAAAACAGACTGCTACTTACTGTAAAGAAGACATGTCAAGTTTCAGACATGCATAATTAAAAAAAACTCACTCTAAGATTTTGGCCACAGCCCTTGTCAGTAAAACACACACACACACACACACACACACACACACACACACACACACACACACACACACACAGCAAGTACAACTCATGCACACATTATTGCCAACTCCAGCATCTCGAGCCGGAATTCTGTGTCACGTGAGATGCAAATAGCAACCTGGAGGAGGTGGAGAAGAGAATGGGACAGTAGTATATGGGTGCGGAGACAGACAAATGCTGTCTGGTAGAGTGTGCAGGGCCTACACTACCAAAATGCACACAGCCTGGAGGTTGTTGGGCAGAGAGGTGGGGGAAAAAGGGAGCAAAAAAGGATAGGAGCGAGGGAAGATGGGCTTGTGCATTGGCACAGGGCTGCAAATAAACAGGGTGGGAGAATGATAGGATGAAGGGGGCAGGGGCTGTTGGCCGGAGGGTGTGCCGATAGCATGTTACCATAGGTTGAGACCAGGGTAATTACAGGAGTGGAGAATGTATTGCACGGATAACTCCTACATGCACAGTTAAGAAAAGTTGCTTGTGGAGGGAAGGATACAGATGGCCAGGGTAGTGAAGCAGCCATTGAAATCAGATGTGTCATGTTCAGCTGCATATTGCACTACAGGGTGGTCTACCTTGCTCTTGGCCACAGGTTGGCAGTAGCTGTTCATCCTGATGGAAAGCTGGTTTATAATCATATCATTATAAAAATCTGTGCAATGACTGCAGCAGAGCTGGTACATCAACACCTTTTCAGGAGGGGTGGGAAGAATCTTGGGCAGAACATCCCTCATGTCAGGGTATGAAGATAGGTAATCAAAGCCCTGGTGAAGGATGTAGTTCAATTGTTCTAGACCAGGGTGGTACTGGATGATGAAGGGGTAACAGTCGTTTGTGGCTGGTTCTTGGGGGTGTGAGGGGAAATGGTATGGGAGAACTGTTTGCAGACTAGGTCTGGGGGTAATGCCTGTCTGTGAAGGTGTCTGTGAATTTTTGTAACTGCAGCTATGCTGTCCCTCAGTGGCCAGGCTACGCAGGAGGGATTTTTTGTTGTGAAAGGGATGACAGCTGTCAAAATGCAGATACTATTAAAGGTTGGTGGGTTTAATGTGCAGATGAAGGCATCAGAGAGGAGGAGGTCAACATCTAGGACAGGGCACACTTGGCTGAGGAGGACCACATGAAGCAGATGGGAGATGAAGTGTTGTGGTTATGAATGAATGAAGACAGGGTGTATTGGCCATGAGTCCAGATCATGAAGATGATATCAATGAACCTGATCAATGAACCTGAACCAGACTACGTGTTTTGTGTTTAGGGTGACTAGGAAGATCTCCTCTAGATGGCCCATAAAAAGGTTGGCAAAGGAGGATGCCACGTGGGTGTCCTTGTCTGTGGTTTATGATCCTTACCTTCAAATGAGAAGTAGTTGTGGGTTATAACAAAGTTAATAAAGTGTATGAGGAATGAGGTAGTGGGTTTGGAGACTGAAGGATGTCTGAAAACGTAGTGTTCAATAGCAATACGACCAAGGGCATGAGGGAAATTTGTGTATAGGAAGGTGGCGTCAACAGTGACAAGGAGGGATCCAGGAGGTAAAGGGGTGGGGCTGGTGGAGAGTCGGTGGAGGAAGTAATTGGTGACTTTGATGTGGGAGGCTAGATCATGGGAAGTTGTTGGTCAGTGAGCAATGGGGCATCCACAATTGTTGGATCTGTGGGTCTTGGGGAGCATGTAGAAGTTGGGTGTGCTGGGTGTCATAGGGGTGAGGAAGGAAATGGATTCAGGGACGATGTTCTGGGAAGGGTCTATGGTTTTAAGCAGGAATTGGAGTTTGTGTTGGACTTCTGGGATGGGATCATTCTGGCAGAGTTTACAGATGGAGGAGTTAGATAATTGGCAGAGACCTTCTGGCAGGTAGTCACTGTGATTCGGGACAATAGTGGTGGAATCTTTGTCTGCAGCTGGGATGATTGGGTCAGCATTTGTTTTGAGGTTGTGTATGGCTGTTCTTTCTTCTACTAAAAGGCTGGTGTTCTGAGGAAGGGGGCAGGATGATGAGGCTAAGTTCAAGGTAAGGAATCCCTGTAATGTGACCAATGGATGGTTATGTGATTTTTTTTTTATTTTTTTTTTTTTTTTGAGGGGGGGGGGGGGGGGGGGAGATCACAGTTGGATGGTGATATGAACTGTAGGAGGGAGGGTTCAATGTTCTTCAAGTTTTTACCACCATCTGTGAACCTCCCCCCCCCCCCCCCCCCCCCCAAACCTCATCTAGCCACCTGTTGGTCACCTGTCAGGAATTCCTTACCTCCAAGCTAGCCTCACCATCCTTCCCTAAGTTCTTCCTCAGAAGACCAACCCTTCAGTAGAAGAAAGAACAGCCATACACAGCCTCAAAACAAATCCTGACCTCATTATCCTAGCTGCAGACAAAGATTTCACCACTGTTCTTATGAATCACGGTGACTACCTGAAAGAAGGCCTCCACCAATTATCTAACTCCTACACCTATAAACTCTGCCAGAGTATTCCCATCCCACAAGCCCAACACAAACTCCAATCCCAGCTTAAAGCCTCAGACCCTTCCCAGTACATCTGCCATGAATCCATTTCCCTCCTCACCCCTATGACACCCCTCACAATCAACTCCTACATGCTCCTCTAAATCCACTAACCCAACAACCCTGGATGCCCCATTCTGGCTGGTTACTGTGTCTCCACTGAAAGAGTTCTGGTGCTCACAGACCAACAACTTCAACTGAATGCCCGTAATTTAGCCTTCCATGACAAAGACACCTACCACTTCCTTTACTGACTCTCCACCATTCACACCCCTTTACATCCTGGATCCCTTCTTATCACTGTTGACACCACTTCCCTATACACAACCATCCCTCATGCCCATGGTGTTAAAGCTATTGAACACTACGTTTGCCAATATCCTTCAGACTCTAAAGCCACTACCTCATTCCTCATACACCTTACTAACTTTATTCTAACACACAACTACTTCTCATTTGAAGAGAAGGTGCATAAACAAATATGCAGCACAGCCATGGGCACCCACACGGCATCCTCCTACACCAACCTTTTAATGGGGCATCTAGAGGAGACCTTCCTAGCCTCCCAGAACACCAAACACATAGTCTGGTCTAGGTTCATTGATGATATCTTTATGATCTGGACTCAGGGCCAAGACATCTTATCTTCATTCCTTCACAACCTCAATGCTTTCTCTCCCATCTGGTCCCCCTCATCCCAGAGTGCCACATTCCTAGATGTTGATTCCTCCTCTCTGAAGGCTTCATCTGCATATTAAACCCACCAACCACAACAGTGTCTGCATTTTGATAGCTGTTATCCTCTTCACACCAAAATACCCCCCCCCCCATATAACATGGCTACCTGGGGGCAATATAGCTGCAGTGACAAAAATTCCCATGCTCAGTAGGCAGTGACAAAAATTCCCATGCCCAGTATGCTGAGGGTCTCACCAAGGCCTTCACAGATAAACAATACTCCCAGACCTAGTCTGCAAACAGATCTCCTGTGCCATTATTTCCCCTCACACCCCCAATACCCCCCCCCTCCCCCAGAAGCAGCCACAAAGGAGTGTCCCCTTCATCACCCAGTACCACATTGGACTGGGACAACTGAACAACATCCTTTTCCTGGGCTTTGATTAGCTATCATCATGCCCTGAAATGAGGGACGTCCTACCCACGATACTTCCCACCCCTCCTAAAGCAGTGTTCTGTCACCCACCCAACCTCCACAACATCCTAGTCCATCCCTATGCCACTCCCAATCCCAACACCTTGCACAAGGATCATAGCCGCATGGAAGGCCCAGGTGCAAAACCTGCCCAATCCACCCACCGAGCACTTCCTATTGCAGTCCTCTCACACCCACGAGAAGCCAGAATGCCTGCGAAAGCAGCTATGTCTTTTACCAGCTCTGCCACAATCATTGCACAAATTATTGTATTGGTATGATTACTCACAAGCTGTCCACAAGATGAATGCCCACTGCCAAACTTTGGCCAAGAGTAAAGTAGACCATCCTGCACCACAACATGCAGCTGAACGTAACACATTTGATTTCAATGGCTGCTTCACTACCCAAACCATTTGGATCCTTCCCTCTACCACCAGCTTTTCTTAAACAAGCAGGGGGGAGTTATCCTTACAACACATTCACCGCTTCTGTAATTACCCTGGTCTCAACCTATGGTAACATGCTGACCCCACACCCTCCACCCAACAGTTTCCATCTCTCCTGTCCTATCATTCTCCCACCCTGTTTATTTGCAGTCCTCTGCCAATGCATCAGCCCATCTTTCCCCACTCCTCTCCTTTTTTGCTCCCTTTTCCCCACCTCTCTGCCCCACAACCTCCTGACACCACATCTGTTGGCAGCCTAGTACATGCACACTCCATCAGACAGCATTCATCTATCTCCCCACCCATATCCTATACCCCTTCCCCTTCCCCACTCCCTCTTGCTTGCATCCCACAGTGTGATGTTGCATTCTGGCCCAAGATGCTGGAGTTGGTGGTTGTGTGTGCATGAGGTGTGCTTCCTTTTTGAGTGTGTGTGTGTGTGTGTGTGTGTGTGTGTGTGTGTGTGTGTGTGTGTGTGTGTTTTTTAACTGATGAAGGTAGTGATCGAAATCAGTGAGTGTCTTTTAACTGATGAAGGCTGTGATCGAAATCTGTATGTGAGTGTCTTTTAACTGTTCCTGTCTGTAGCTTGAAGTGTCTTCTTTACGGTAAGAAGCAGTCTGTCTTTTCCTACATTGCTGATATTCCCACCTGGAGTTCCCATTGTTTGATATTGTACACTAATTTTTTATCATACAGTAAATAGAGGAACATTGCCCCAGCACCAGCACTGCTCATCTACTCTACATCTTTGATTTACACTTCAGTTCTTCCCTTTTATCATCTTCCAGACAGATTGAATACAATTCTATTTTATGTTTAATCTTGCATGCACAATATTTTCTTTAGACATAATCCACTAATACCACCTTGTGTTGGAGTCCAAGAACCACTTTCTCTAAATATTGTCGGAAACCTTAACAAAATATTTTCCCAACAAATGTACCTGGCAACAGCTGTGAAATGTCATTATAATTTGGTAGGATTGACAACAACATTCAATTATAATGCACTTCATTCCAAGATGATTTTGCACAAAATACATAGAAAATATCTTGCATTCAAGAGTACAAACAAAAAATATTTCTATGCATATATATGAGATGTTGTCGTGAAAGAACTGTAAAAGGAAGAAATGAAAAGATGAGAAAGGGGTAACATTGATCATACTGATGCTTGGAAGTAAAGAGGTAATGTTCTTCTTTTGTTTATTCTAAGGACAATCAATTTACATGGGAACTCTCATGTTACTTTATGAGACATTATTTCTTTGTCAAAGAGGCTTGACCTTCAGGAGTCCATCTCAGTAAAACTGGAGAACTAAATAATGGCAATTTCCTCAGAATATTAAAACTATTGAATAACTATGATACAGTTCTTGCAAAACACATTAGCAAAGTCAGAGATGGACAAGAAGCTATAAGCATTTACAAGCATATCATCTGTAAAGTGATACTCAGAACAAATTTATTGCTAGTTGTGCCCATAACATCAGGAGTTCCATCTTGAAACAAAGAGAAAATGAGTTCTATTATTCAATTATTGTTGATGCAACTCCTGATTCAAATCATGTTGAAAAGACAACATTCATCCTGCATTATATTTACTTCTGTAAGGAAACTGATGCATATGAGATAACTGAATGGTTCTTGGAATTTTTAGATTATAATTGGAAAAGAGGACTTACTAGTGCACATTTAAATAGAATCAATACTTGTGAAATGCTCAATTCCTGACAGTGAATGCAGTGGACAAGGTTATGATAACAGAATAACATGATAAGAAGCAGTTGCCTGAGGCTACAGTTGTGTGTGTGAGTTGCATTTGCGTGCCTTAATGGCTGAAAGCTTTAATTGAGCACATGGTGAGTAGAAACTTTCCTTTTCATAATTTTTAAATTCCATCCTGGATTTTCCATTTCTTCAATGGAACCCTCTTGCAAAATTTTCTGTGTGTACTTGCCGTTGGCTGATACAGAGCACATGCAGCCGAGAGTTGTCATGGAGAAGATACTTTCTTCAGAGGGATTCAGCATCTTTACAATCTGGTCATTTGCAGTCCACAATGATTGAAAATTCTGAAACTAGGTGTTGGAAGTTTTTTTTTATTCCATGTCTGATTTCTGTAGGAGAGCTCGGGTTGAAGCTGTAAAACCAATTGCAGCCAACTTGGATAAAACTGCGGTTGCTTCTGAACTCTCAGAAGTTAATTTAATCAGCTACAACAGGTTCTGTGGCACGGGGTGTTTAGGATACGTGAGATGCTTCAAGTGTTTAATCATGGCATCAATTTGGCTACAGTTGATGGTATCATTACAAACTCTAAATACTACCACTGATGTTGAAGTAAGACACTTAGAGTAGTAGTAGAGGGGTTTTCTGGGCGCACGACAGCAAGGTCTTCAGCGCCCGTTCAGTATCCTAGTGAGACGGGTGTCAAGAAAAAAAAGCTCAGAACATTTACATAAAACGGAACATAAAACACGGGGAACAATCATTGGAAAATATGTGCTCACCCACACAGAAGCGTGGGATGAAGCAGGGCGTCAGCAGTAAAACAGGGACAACACAGGAAGAAAATGAGAGAGGGAGCTAAAACAATGTAGCAGATGGAAGTGGCTGGCTGACCGCAAGGAAAAAAAGGGAGGAGTCAGCCACTCTGCAATACACTAAAACCTCCAGCCTAAAAGTTTAGGCCAGAGTCCAGACACATCACAAAACTTAAAAACCCTAGACACACACGTCTCATCGTTTGCTAAAACACAAGGCAGATCCCCATCAACTTGTGCTTCTGCCCTTGCATCACGATATAAAATGCAGTCTGTTAAAACGTGCCGGACAGAGATGTGCACACCACAGGCATCACAAAACGGAGGATCCTCCCGCCGTAAGACACTTAGAGAGCTTATTAAATGGCTTAAAATATTTTCACAAAAATTGAGGCACCATTCTCCCAGAATCTAAAGTTGTTACCAGGGTAATTTTGATTGATTCTGAATTTCCAGAGGTGCACAATAGAAAAGAGGATATCATTTCATGATGAAACCAGGAATTAAGTGACAGATGTGAATTCAGAATATTTATTCGCGATAAATGTATTTTACATTATTACTGACAATGTAGTGTCTAACTTGAAAGCCAATAAGAAACAGTGAAGATTTTAGATTAAATGTTTGGGTTTTTGCAGAAACACTCACAGATGATTGACAATCAGGTCACTGAAGCATTCACGTTATTTACCAATGAATACCATAATGATATCACAACACATTTAAAGGAAGAAATTAAATACTTGAAAACACTTCATACACCCAACTTTGAATAAATTTCTTTGTAACCATTATACCTCTAGAGTACGATGCATAAGCTTAAAATTTCAAGCTCATTTCTGAATGAATGTGTAACTTTGCACAGTCCAGTGACAACAGCTGAAGCAGAAATGTTATTCAGCACTCCACTTGGTGTTAAAAATTCTCAGATCAACTATGTCTCAACAGTGTCTCACAGATATGAGGTCCTTGGCAACTGAATAAATTGGCAAGGCAGCTAAGCTTCGATGCTGAGTTCCAAACATCTGCTGAATGAATGGCTCAAAAAATGCCATTGAAAGTGTTATAGGCAAGTCGGTTATAATATGCTACCTGTTGCATGACTCACTGCCACTTACATGTGAGTGTACTGACAGCTGCTTTCTGAAATGTGTGGGAACAAAAGGAAATGAGCAAGGATAGAACACTTCATATCACAGTGTTATTGGCACTAGACATTTTGTTAATGTAAAAGGCAGTATAACACTTAGTTTTTTTGTTTTAAAGTGAAGTGAAGTAAGTTAAACCAATTTTTAAAAAAATTAAATGGCACTTCTATACATTTTACAATAATTCATTACTTAGTGACATCTGAAATGGAACTTGTAAGTTAATCAGTCGGATCAGTTTTCTCACTTGCCATTTAGATGTCGGTTGAGCTATCATCCAGTTCCCTAGCTGTTGTGCTCTTGGTTTCCTGACAACTGTCTTCCTCGCTGCTTTTCAAAGCAATTATTATTATTATTATTATTATTATTATTATTATTATTCTTTCAATCTCCAACTCAAAGAAAGTAACATGGCACTGGTATTCTTTCTCGATATTTTTTTTCCTTTGTATTCGCACACTCATTCATCATTCATACGATTGGTGTATCAGTTCTTTAAAAGCTGCAGTAGGAAACTGAAGACAAGGTTTGTGATTACTCTGTATTTTACTACATTCCAAATGATTTTTTGATTGTAATAGAACTTAACACAAGGTGTAACACAATAACTATTTCCAGTTTTCTGAAATAACAGAGGGCATGAACTTGAACATTTATCTTAATAAAGCAATGTCCAATAATGCATTTTTAAACTTGAACTGGGATGAAGAAAACTGTGTATTGTAATAATGGTGCTGGAAGGACTTCAAGGCAAAACGAGTATGAAATTCAGAGTGCACTCTTAGCAATGACACATCATGCAAGTGTGCTAGACACTGTTTTTCTTTCTATGAAATTTTTACAATTAAATACAATCAACATTGTGAATATATTTTTAAACGTTATTTCAATTTGTAGGCACTTCAATCTATTCTTTTTGACTGAGAACATGTGGAAATCAGAAATGCGAATGCAGATAATGTGATTGGAAAATATTTCATGTTTGAAGCAGATAATTTCTAACATGCAACTGAGCTTAGTGCTGTTAATAATGGCTTGATGATACACTTGTGTATACTACCAGAGCTATTGCACCATGGAAAACTGTTAGTCTGCTTGAATTCCACTGGCAATATCTCATTCAATATACAGTACCTTAGTATAAACTGCATTTGTGAACTTAGGTTTAGTGTTTGACATGAAATTATACACGGTGCAGTCACATTAACTGATCACTGCCTATGTTTGATGTTAACATGCAATAATCACTCACAGATGGCAGGCAGTTGCTATAGTAGTCGAGGGCACATAAAGCATGTTTGAGGGGGGGCGGGGGAGGGGGGGGATGAGGAAAAAAGTGCAATCATTGTCACATTGTGAAAACAGAGCAACTTATCTAACATCCAAGAAGGCATGATCATTGGCTTTCTAGCCAAGGGTGGAGGCATTTCCAAGATGGCTAAGTTTTTTAACTGTTAATGAGCTGCCGTGGTTGAAGTATACCATGCATGACCAAATGGCACTATCCAAAACTGGTGCCAAGGCAACTGTAGAGAACCACGAGCCATAGATGATGGGATGAACAATGGCTGCGGAGATGTATATGGGTGAACAGACATGCAACTGTTGCACAACTGACCGACTATATGAACCAAGAGGCTATCAACAGGGTCTCCTCAATGAGCATTCAGTAAACATTGCTGCATATGAGCCTCCACAGCAGGCACCTGGCTCAAGTACCACTGCTGACTGCTACTCATTGGTGGCAAAGGTTGGAATCTGCATGCCAATACTGCAACTGGATGTCCCCTGATTGGCAACAGGTGGGTTTTTCAGATGAATCATGTTTTATGTTCCATTGGCACACCCTGCAACAATCGTCAGGAGAGTTCAAACCAGAAGAGGGAGAATTATGGTCTGGGAAATGTTATCATGTCATTCCCTGGGTCATGTATCACCACAGGCTATCATTGGCACACCTACATGTATTTTGTTTTTCCTCAACACAATGGCATCCACAGGCTATCATTGGCACACCTACATGCATTTTGTTTTTCCTCAACACAATGGCATCTAGCAGCAGACAATGCAACATGTCACTCAGCTGATAATGTAGGTGCATGGTTCGAAGAGCAAGGGGGTGAGTTTACTGTACTCCTCTGGCCACCAAACTCCCCAGATTTAAACCCAATTGAGAACCTATGAGACCACTCGATCAGCCTGTTTGTAATATGGATCCTCAGTACCTTCAAGAACCTCACTGACACTCTTGCTGCATGCCCACATTGCAAAAGGTGATTATTCAGTTTTTTATAGGTGTTCACATTAATGTGACTTGGTAAAGTATTTATTTTTTGTTTCATTCCAATAAGCATTTTTTGTGTGTCTGCAACACACCCCAAGTTAGGCTATGTTTAAAATAACAATAAAATTGGACTGCTATATTTGGAGATGGGGCCAGTCCTGGCTCTCAGTGACCAACCAGAAGTCCTGTTAATCCTGCCACCAAACTTCACTAATCCCCACTATATCTAACTTAAACTTCTCCATTCCCCCTTTCCAATTTTCTAGCCTACCATCCCAATTAAGTGATCTAACATTCTACTCTCCAATCAATAGAATGTCAGTCCCCCACGATGACAACATCCACCAGAGTAGCCCTCACCCAGAGATCGCAATGGAGGACTGCTTTACCTGTGGAATATTTTACTCAAGAGGATGCCATCATTATTTAACCATACAGTAAAGTTGCATGTTCTTGGGAAAAGTAACAGATGTAATTTCCACTCGAAAAAATGGTTCAAATGGCTCTGAGCACTAGGGGACTTAACTTCTAAGGTCATCAGTCCCCTAGAACTTAGAACTACTTAAACCTAACCAACCTAAGGATATCGCACACATCCATGCCTGAGGCAGGATTCCAACCTGCGACCGTAGCGGTCACGCGGTCCCAGACTGAAGCGCCTAGAACCGCACGGCCACACCGGCCAGCACATCAAGGTCATGTTGGCTGATGTTACAAATGTCAGATCAGTCATCCATATAGTTGCCCCTGCAACAACTGAAATGACTGCTGCTCCTCTTCACGAACCACATGTTTGTCTGGGCTCTCCACAGATACCTCCTTGTTGCGGTTGAAGCTACTGTGTTGTTGAGGCATGTAAGCCAACCCATATTAGCTATATCTGTAGTTCATAGGAAATTATGTCAAATGAACATTTTCTTGAGTTGATGAGAAATGTTGGAAGAAAGGCATGGTACTCTTAAACAAGTTTCTGTTGCAGCTTTTTAGGCAGCCTCAAGGCAGTGAACTATCTTGGTATTGTACAGGAACCATGGGGCAGGGAACTATCTTGATATTGTAAAAGAACTACTGAGGTCATACCACCTTATGGGATGTAATATGTCACTTAAAAAACATTTCTTGAATGATCATTTGGACTTTTCCCTGGATAACCTTGATGCCATTAGAGATGAAAATGGAGAATTTCTGAAATGGAAAAATGCTATAAAAGTAATTGAACTAACAATATTATGAAATGGATACAATACTACTCGCCATTTGCTAGTCCCTTACTTCCACCCACATATCCCCTTCCCTTTTCCCACCCCAGCACTACACAGCCTTCTATTTACCCAATTAACTTTTTCCCTTCTCTACTCCCGCCCCTCTCCACAAACCTCCCAACTGTGTTTAACAGCCCTACCACCACATCCCTCCATCCTCCCATAAGCAGCTCTACACCTTCTCCACCCATACCCTGCTATCCCCTTCTCCCCCCCCCCCTGCCCCCACCACCCATGCCAGTTTGCTTCTCCTATCTGGCACAGCTGCTGTCTACAGTCTGGCCACGGCAGCCAGTGACAGTGGTCATGTGTGTGTGAGTTGTGCTCATTTGAATATGTGTGTGTTTACTTTGGAAGAAGGCCTTTTAGCTGAAAGCTTAAATGTACAGCAGCCTTTTCAATGTGTCTTTCTGCATCTCTCACTCACTCCTCTATATGGTGAGTAACATTCTATTCTTTCCATAATATTATTGTTGTCATTTCCTTCTAATCCTTCCATTAATTGCAATATCACAGTGTTGTCAAACTACTGCTGGTCCTTACTAAGCAGCATTTCTGAGGCAAAGTACTGTGGGAAATCTGGAAGAATATATATTTAGGTATGATTATTTACTTTTCTTTACTCCAATGTTTCTCATTTCTTTGATTCCTTTGCACAGTGATAGGCTTTTTGGCTGCTTGCATTCTGAAGTCTTGTTGCAAGAGGGTGTCATTTTACCAGATAGATACAGGGTGTTTCTATCTTCATTATATGAAAATAACCATTAATTATGAAAAAAGGTAAATAACCTGCAGAGATGTTTGATACAGCATTGAATGCAGTATATCTTCAAGTTTTATTTAAAAATGTCCAATGTGGATAACTTTTGTAACATGACAAATGTTCCATCTGTAATTAATTCCCTGACACATTTTATGAAGCAAGTCTTGATGTATGGTGCCAGCTGCATGCATTATCCATTGCCACAGCTCGTCACTGCTTCCCAGAAGTGGAGGAACAAACATTTTTCTTAAATGTAATGCCATACACAGAAGTCCATTGGGGTTAAATCAGGTGATTGTGCCGGCCAGAATATTGTTCCATCACATCCAATCCAAGTCAGCACATTCCTACAGAGACACGTGACAAGTACATGAGGATAATGTGGTGGTGTAGTGCGCCATCTTGCTGGAAAATAAATTCTGTGTCCATATCCTGTTGTAATTGTGGCATTCGATAATGTTCAAGAACACCAGATTAGATTAGATTAGATTAGATTAGATTAGATTAATACAAGTTCTATGGATCATGAATACGATATTTCGTAATGATGTGGAACGAGTCGAATTTTCCAATACATGACATAATTAGGTTAATTTAACAACATACTTAAGTTAATATAACAACTTTATTTTTTGTGTTTTTTTTGTTTTTCTTTATTTTTTATTTTTTTAAATATTTTTTTTCTTAATTTATATCTAAAAATTCCTCTATGGAGTAGAAGGAGTTGTCATTCAGAAATTCTTTTAATTTCTTCTTAAATACTAGTTGGTTATCTGTCAGACTTTTGATACTATTTGGTAAGTGACCAAAGACTTTAGTGCCAGTATAATTCACCCCTTTCTGTGCCAAAGTTAGATTTAATCTTGAATAGTGAAGATCATCCTTTCTCCTAGTATTGTAGTTATGCACACTGCTATTACTTTTGAATTGGGATTGGTTGTTAATAACAAATTTCATAAGAGAGTATATATACTGAGAAGTAACTGTGAATATCCCTAGATCCTTAAATAAATGTCTGCAGGATGATCTTGGGTGGACTCCAGCTATTATTCTGATTACACGCTTTTGTGCAATAAATACTTTATTCCTCAGTGATGAATTACCCCAAAATATGATGCCATATGAAAGCAATGAGTGAAAATAGGCGTAGTAAGCTAATTTACTAAGATGTTTATCACCAAAATTTGCAATGACCCTTATTGCATAAGTAGCTGAACTCAAACGTTTCAGCAGATCATCAATGTGTTTCTTCCAATTTAATCTCTCATCAATGGACACACCTAAAAATTTGCAATATTCTACCTTAGCTATATGCTTCTGATTAAGGTCTATATTTATTAATGGCGTCATACCATTCACTGTACGGAACTGTATGTACTGTGTCTTATCAAAATTCAGTGAGAGTCCGTTTACAAGGAACCACTTAGTAATTTTCTGAAAGACAGTATTGACAATTTCATCAGTTAATTCTTGTTTGTCAGGTGTGATTACTATACTTGTATCATCAGCAAAGAGAACTAACTTTGCCTCTTCATGAATATAGAATGGCAAGTCATTAATATATAATAAGAACAACAAAGGACCCAAGACTGACCCTTGTGGAACCCCATTCTTGATAGTTCCCCAGTTTGAGGAATGTGCTGATCTTTGCATGTTACGAGAACTACTTATTTCTACTTTCTGCACTCTTCCAGTTAGGTACGAATTAAACCATTTGAGCACTGTCCCACTCATGCCACAATACTTGAGCTTGTCTAGCAGAATTTCATGATTTACACAATCAAAAGCCTTTGAGAGATCACAAAAAATCCCAATGGGTGGTGTTCGGTTATTCAGATCATTCAAAATTTGACTGGTGAAAGCATATATGGCATTTTCTGTTGAAAAACCTTTCTGGAAACCAAACTGACATTTTGTTAGTACTTCATTTTTACAGATATGTGAAGCTACTCTTGAATACATTACTTTCTCAAAAATTTTGGATAAAGCTGTTAGAAGGGAGATTGGACGGTAATTGTTGACATCAGATCTATCCCCCTTTTTATGCAAAGGTATAACAATAGCATATTTCAGTCTATCAGGGAAAATGCCCTGTTCCAGAGAGCTATTACACAGGTGGCTGAGAATCTTACTTATCTGTTGACAACAAGCTTTTAGTATTTTGCTAGAAATGCCATCAATTCCATGTGAGTTTTTGCTTTTAAGCAAGTTTATTATTTTCCTAATTTCAGAGGGAGAAGTGGGTGAGATTTCAATTGTATCAAATTGCACAGGTATGGCCTCTTCCATTAACAGCCTAGCATCTTCTAATGAACACCTGGATCCTACTATATCCACAACATTTAGAAAATGATTATTAAAAATATTTTCAACTTCTGACTTTTTGTTCGTAAAGTTTTCATTCAATTTGATGGTAATACTGTCTTCCTCTGCTCTTGGTTGACCTGTTTCTCTTTCAATAATATTCCAAATTGTTTTAATTTTATTATCAGAGTTGCTGATTTCAGACATGATACACATACTCCTGGATTTTTTAATAACTTTTCTTAATATAACACAGTAGTTTTTATAATTTTTGATAGTTTCTGGGTCACTACTCTTTCTTGCTGTCAGATACATTTCCCTTTTCCGGTTACAAGATATTTTTATACCCTTAGTAAGCCATGGTTTGTTACAAGGTTTCTTACGAGTATATTTAACTATTTTCTTGGGGAAGCAGTTTTCAAATGCATTTACAAAAATGTCATGAAATAAATTATATTTTAAATTGGCATCAGGGTCACGGTACACCTCATCCCAGTCTAACTGCTGTAGGCTTTCCCTGAAATTTGCAATTGTTAAATCGTTGACTGAACGTACTACTTTGGAGGACTGTTTAGTATTGCTGAATGGAGCTATGTCATATATTGTAACTAGCTGTGCACCATGATCAGAAAGACCATTCTCAACAGGCTGAGCATTTATCTGGTTAAACTTATCTTGGTCTATAAAGAAGTTATCTATCAGTGAGCTGCTATCCTTTACCACCCGAGTAGGAAAATCAATAACGGGTGTCAAATTGAAAGAACCGAGTAATACTTCAAGGTCATTTTTCCTATTACCCTCTTTCAGAGAATCTACATTGATGTCCCCACAAACAATAATTTGCTTCCCCCTGTCTGACAGATAGCACAACAAGGAGTCCAAATTTTTCAGAAATAGATGAAAATTTCCTGATGGGGACCTATATACAGTTACAATTATAAATGTGCCTTTATTTAATTTAAGCTCACAGGCACATGCTTCTATATGTTTCTCTACACAAAACCTTTTTGTTTCTATACTTTTTGCACAATGATAACTTTTGACATATATGGCAACTCCTCCTTTCTCCATATTTTCTCTCATTACATGTGCAGAGAGCTTATATCCACTTACATTTACCTTATCCATATCAGTAACAATGTGATGCTCAGACAGGCATAGTATATCTACTTCATTCTCAGCTTCTAAATCTTCTAAACAAACCAGAAGCTCATCTACTTTATTCTTTAAATTCCCAATATTTTGATGAAATATACTTACATTATTTTTAATTATACTTTTATGAGAACCTTTCCTTATTCTAACATTTGCAGTACTCTCCTGTCTGTGTTTCTCATTGTGCTTAGGCCTAGTTCCAAGGTATGATATGCCAGTCATAGTTTACTGAGAAAGAAAGGAAAGGACCATAAATCTTGTTACAACATACAGCACAAAAAAAATTACCTTAGGCAAGTCCCATACATGGTCAATTATGTGACACTGTTTCTGTTCACCACATATGCGAACATTATGCCAATTTCCTTTACTGCAGGTATGTCACTGAACACAATTTTATTAACAAAATCATCTTCAGTTGCCATTTTGTTAAACATTTCTACACAAAACTCAACTTGTTTTTCTTTGTCACTTTCTCTTAAAGCTTGCAAAAGTTCCAATTTGTAGTGTTTGAATGACAGTGACAGGGTTTTCTGTTTTACCTTCAGCACTGTAACACTAGGCATATTCATGTCTCATAGATTTACTGCTGCATCACAGACTGCTGTCCGACCATGAACAGCATCCTATGTGATGTATAGCACAGCTTCGGTGAAATGACTGTACCAATTAATAAAGGTTTGTCTTTGAGGTGGTGGCTAGTGATATTTAGTCCTGAATTGTCTCTGATCTGTAGTAGCAGATTTGGATTCATGGAACCACAAGCAACACTGCACATGCTCTGCACCATTATATGACTCCATGATGACTGTTGAATTAGCTCATTTGCGCATGCCACAATATTATGTGCGAATAAAACTGAAGATATACTGCATTCAGTTCACTATCAAAGATTTCTGCAAGTTATTTACTCTTTTTCACAATTACACATTAATTTTGTAAAACTAATTTATAAAAATTCTGTATAATTCTTAAGCTGCTGTAAGAATTTGCAAACACAATTATTAAATGAAAACTGAGGTCAGTACAGAAATTCTTAAATTTGATCAGGATTCAGGGACCAACTATCTTCCAGAATATGTTCTTGTAATGGATTTTGTGTTTGTGTGTGTGTGTGTGTGTGTGTGTGTGTGTGTGTGTGTGTGTGTGTGTGTGTGTGTGTGGGTGTGTGAACAGTTATATCAAACAATTTCTCCATTTGCATCTTGTGAGTTACTGAAATGGATGCCATATGGAGTATTTCAGCATAGACCTTGTCTCCAATTGCTGTAATTTCCACATTGCAGGATGCTGAAACATCATAGGTATGTTCATTAATCAGTGCGCTGATGCAGTATGACGAAAAAAATTAGTAGTTCCACGGTCTGCCACCAGGTGAAAATAAGCTGCCTTGACAGAAGAATGGGACACATCCCCAAGGAAGCTGCCTTGACAGAAGAGTGGGACACATCCCCAAGGAAAACAGTTCGGTAGCCAGTGTGAATAACTGGTGAGTCCAATATCGACCTATATGTCGGGAGTCTGACCTGTGTCAGACATGAACATTACATATGTCTGTTACCCTGCTTTCCATATGACAAAATCTGTACCATTTTTTGTTGTAAATATACCACTCCATCTCTATTATGTATGTAATGTGTTTCAAGTTGTTCATCATTGCCTGTTATTGTCAAATGTCAAAAGTGTGTGAATTCCTATGGGACCAAACTGTTGAGGTCATCAGTCCCTAGACTTACACACTACTTAAACTAAATTCTGCTAAGGACAACACACACACACCCACGCCCGAGGGAGGATTCAAACCTCCGGCAGGAGCAGCCTCGCAGTCTGTGACATGGCGCCTCAAACTGCGCGACTACTACGCGCGACACCTGTTATTATTCTTGTCCAACAATGTCCCTGTTCCTTTGCAATTGTCAAGCAGTGCATTATTCTACACACATACGTGAGGCATAATTCAAAGGCCATATAGAAAACACAGGGGTAATATTTCAAGTCTACCTAAAAGTTGCAGAATTCAGTACTTACGAGAATGTGATATGACTGCTTCTCCTTCAGATCACTTATTTGCAAGACAGTTGTGGGTCCATCCATGAGAACATTGACTGCCAAAAATCCAGAACCTGGGCGCAACTTTTGCCTGCCAACAGCCTGCTCTATAGGTATACCTGTAACTGTCAACTGATGACATACTGGCTGTGGTGGTCCCAGCACAACCTCATTCCCTAAAATAAGGAATGGAAATTGATTATTAATCTCCATATATATCTAGATAGGAAATGATTACCTACCATAAAGGCATAATTTACAGAAACTACACATTTTCAAGCAGGAACAAATCAACTAATTTGATAAAAGGAGATATCAGAGTGTCTACAGCTGAATATGAGCAAAGTATTAAAGAGCTTTCCTCTGTATTAAGCAATGCTGTGGAAGATTTGTAAAACTGGTGGTATATTAAATGAATTATCCCACAATTAAAGTACAAGCTACTAAGCTACTGATAGTTTGTTTCCTACTGTTGCTAATATCAAAACACAACAATTCAAGATGTTGATTTTGGACCTATTTAAGAACAACTTTACGCAAATTTTTAAAGTATAAGAGTTAACCATCACATGAAGATCTAAACTGACAGTGTTTTAAGAAGAAAAATAAAACCAGTACTATGTGGTGCTTCTGTTAATATATCACTGTTTAATGTGTTGGCAATTTCTGTCACCATTCTCTCTTCTTCAGTTAATAAGAATCACATAGCTTTGGTAAACAAGACCAGAGGTAGGCATTCATTGGCAAGCAAACTGGTTTCCCGGACCACAGTGGAAACTAACTTGCTCAGGTGACAAGGTCCAGCCACATTCCAATTTAAAGTAGCATGTGGTGTTACCTCACAGTGCAAGCATGAAAAATACCTTTGCAGTAAGCAGTCACAGCTTGCTGTTAATGTCTAAATTTTACTGACAGTGAGAAAAAGAAAGGCGTGATAGTGCCAACAGAGTAAGCAAGTCAACGGTATGCACATTACGGAAGGAGGGACACAATGCTGAATAGAGCACGATTCAAGTATCTGCTGTAAAGCAGAGTAAGTAATATAAAAAAAATCTACTCACCAAGTGGCAGTAGGAGAACACACACACAAAAAGGTTTAACTTTCACAAGCTTTTGGAGCCAGGGGCTCCTTCTTCTGGCAGAAGAGTTGAAGGGGAAGCAAGAAGGGTGAAGGAAAAGGACTGGAGAGGTTTAGGAAAAGGGGTACAATTCAGAAAAGTCACCCAGAACCTCAGGTCAGGGAAGACTTACCAGGCAGTATGAGAAGGAAAGATTGATTGTTGGGGACAGTCCCCAACAATCAGTGTGTTCTTCTGCTGTCACTTGGTGAGTTGATTTTTTTATCTATCCATTTACATTATATTGTCAATAACCGATTGTTTTCATTATAATAAGTAATAGGCACACAATAAATATTTCATTGACCATAGAGATAAATGTGTTATCAAAGACAACAATTTCTGCAACTTTATGAATGATGCAAGGAAATACCATCTTTGCAAAAACTTCACAATTTTGTCACATGGAAATGGACTTCCAACTTAGCAAAAAAAAAAAAGTCTGAGAAAAAGTATTCCAGCTATACAGTTTTCGAGTACTTATATGAAATAGTCATTAGCAGACCAGAGAAAAAGTGATTTTTTTAAGGAAAGATGTAGCATCAGAATTAAAACAGCCAGTGATTAGTTTAGATGAACAGTGGATTCATAAATGCCACACTGTGAATAAATGTTGCAAAGTGACAGTGCGCAATGCCATTTTTTGTGAATGCAGAGTTTCACTTCTTGATCACTTCTCTTCTATGACTACAACGGAAAAATCGATTTTATCATACAGAAATGGACATAAAAAAATTAAATATATAGAGACATGGAAAGAGAAACTTTTGTCATTATTTAAGGTGTACAAACCTTCTCCTATTACTTCCAGTGACAAAATTTTGCAGGAAAATGCTTTCCTCCCTAGTGCCATCATACCATACAGACCTAAATCCTACAATACTACTCTGAAGTCTTGCAAAAACAAAGATCCTTACTCATAATGCATCAGGTATCTTGTGCTCTAAACCAAAAAATAACAGGAAATGGTTCCTGCTGCTAGTAAACAAATGATGTGTGTCATCTGGCCTAGAGCAAGCCACTCAATATAATGTTACCTAAGCAGATTGTGTGTCAATTCTGCTGATTTTATATTCAATCAGTTTTTCAGTTGACCACACAAGGCTGAGTGGACTTCCTTCAAGACCTCTCCACCACACAAAAATTTGAATTTGTCAACAGGAATCAAACCTGGGACCTTAGTATTACTACCTAAACATAATACCCATTAGATCACACAGTCAGTTTATATTTGTTACTGTGATATTAGCTTATACTCAGTGATGAATTCACGGGGTGGCCGGGGGGTGGGGGGGGGGAGTGTCCCCCCACCCCCACCCCTGCCCTGAAATTGGAAATTCCCCCGAAAAATTCATATCTATAGTTGTGGTGAAACATAAAAATTATCACCTGGTCTGTTAACTTGTATCGTTGTGACAAAATTTAAACTATGCCAGCTGCTGTTACTAACGAATTTTGGAGTCAACTATGGAGAAGTCGTGATGACAAGCAGTTTTTACAAGCAAAATGAATGTGTAAGACAATAGGTGGCAGCTGGGTACCTATAGTTTGGTTTCGTTACTTATCGGTTCGGTTTGGAACACTTAGCGTTGATTGTTCTGTTATTATTATTATTATTATTATTGATTATTCCCATTTAAAGAGAGCGTCTGAACTTCAATTCCTTTATGATGATTGTTTATGTTTTTTCTGAGACCAAATTTTCTTCATGTGTTCACTGTGTTGTTTCTTTCCCTCCACTGTCCATTTGCATCCTGGTCTCTTCTGTGATGATGTGTCAAATTTATGTTTTTTGATGATGTTCCTGAATTCAGTTCTATTTTCTGCATTGTTTACTGTTGTGTGTGCTTGTCTGAGGTCCTCTTTAATTTCTTTTATTCATTTTGTTTTCATTCATCCTGTGGATATGTCCATAGAACTGCATTCTTCTTTGCCTTATTGTATCCGTAATCTTGTCTGTGTATTTATATAATTCTGATGTTGGTCTCTTCTTCCAGATTCCTTGCTCTTGTATCAGGCCAAAAATTTTCCTGAGAATTTTCCTTTCTTTGATTTTAGATTGCCCACTTATTTGTGTTGTTTCAGATGCATACAGTGCCTCTGAAAGTACGACAGTGTCGTAGTGCAACAATTTTGTGTTAATGGATATGGACTTTTTGTTATAATAGTGCCACGTGAGTTTATATGCTCTCTGTAGTTTTTTTTTTTTTCTTTCCTCATTGGCCTTTAGGTTATTATTATTATTATTATTATTATTATTATTATTATTACTAGTATTAGTATTACTAGTATTAGTATTAGTATTACGGTAGTATTATTTCCAACACCAACAAATTAGCAGTTGCTGCATAATAAGTGTGCAGTAAATCTAAGCGTTGCAAGGTGTGTTGACAATGCCAATTGTGGAATAAGTCAGCCTCTCCTCTCTCATGTCTTCCCTCACCGCACCTCCAATCGGCCTAATGTGTAAGCTAATCCCTTAGCTACACAGCCCACCCTCGCTGTGAACTTTATTCTTATCCGCCACTCATATCTATACTTTATTTGCCCTTAGAATAAACCTGAGGTCGCAAAACACATCCCCAGGTATTGATACGGAATTGGAAGTAGCATCTGACATTATAAAAGATTGTTTTAATTTTTTTATTGCATTACTGGGAATATTTCCAAGATTTAATAGCAATATAGATTTTTCCTAACCAATGAATCCAAAGCTCAAACCAAATATTTGTGTACACTTGACAATGATTTTCGCAGTGTCACTGGGGATACACAATTTTTGCCTAAAGAAGCAGTACATTCCACCATGAGTGGTACTTTTGGCAATGCTGATCTACGAGTATAATCTAAGCTTTCATTGTTGTATAAAAACTCAATGCATTGTTGAAACTGTTGTAAGGTTGTAACAGCCAGTCGACAGGTTACTATGGAAGTGTAATGTGATTATGTAGTGTACTACGCGCAGTCTTCGTCGGTTTATAACATAAAAAGAAGTGTTAGTGCTGAAATACAATGTTGAAACAATAAACTTTGATTTCTTTCTTTTCTAATAAAAGACAGTGTATTGCAAAAGACAAAGACGAGTGTGAGTCTACTGAAAGAAGTGCTAGTGATTGTGACGATGAATTGCGTAGGTCTACCAAGTCTTCAGTTTCCCTTCCACAGTTTTCAAACAATAAATGTGCTATTTCTGGCCCATCCATAAACTGCAATTCTAAACAAAGTATTGAATGGAGATTAAGTATCAGCAAAAATGGGAGTGTAAGTACAATTGGTTGTACTTTGATCACGAGCGGGGTGGGGCTTCCTGCAAATTGTGTAAAATGTATTTAAAAAAGATATCGAAACTCTACAGAAAACAGGAGGAGTGTTTATTTCTGTACCTTTCACTAAATTTGGAAAAACTACTGGAAGCACAGGAAAACTAGAAGATTACTGTAGATTACAGGGCTTAAACGCTCCAATTCATGCACAGATATTTAAACAAAATGAAAATGAAAAAGCTTTAAACCGCCAAGCATTGTCATCATTAATTCAAAATCTGTATTTCCTTAGTAAGGAAGAAATACCCCGCACAACAACATATAAACCTCTAATTCGTAAGGTAGTACTAAAAAGCAACAATCATCTTGAAAAGTGGTTAAAATTTCAGAGTGAAAAGTCGACATATCTTAGTAAGTATACTGCGTCAGAATTGTTGACTTGTTTGGGAGAGTCTTTAGACTTTCAAGATGAAACATTTCTCCGTGACAAATATTTTTCATTAATGGCAGACGAAAGTGTCTTTAGTAGTTCGATATGTTGCACAGTCTCCATCGTTTGAAGTGAAGGAAAGGTTGTTATGCCTCGTTGAGTTGAAAAGCACTTCAGCTGAATCCATATTTACAGCAATTGATACTGAACTAAAGAAAAGAAAACTTTCTTACAACAGATTATTATCTTGTTCTTTCGACGGTGCTGCTAATTTTAGTGGTTCTATCTCAGGAGTCCATACTTGGTTGTCAGAGAGGAAGGGCCATAAGCTGTCATACATTCACTGTAGGGCACATGTTTTGTCAATTGCTGCCACCAACTCTAGGAATAAACACCCCATTATAAAACGCACATTACATGTTGTTAAAGACATTTAGGAACTTTTTCATGGTTCTTCCAAAGGAGAAAATGTTTTGCATGAAATTCAGTGTCCTTTAGAGCAACCAGTTTTAAAAACACCCAAACCTGTTGACATCCGATGGTTAAGTACCTATCACACAGTTCATGCTATTTTCCTAACCTACAAGTCCATTATAATGGCATGTGAACATATACAAAAGGACGGTGCAGATTTAACAAGTTTAGCTGGAGGAATCTTGTTAGAAATGATGAATTCTAATTTCATTGTAGATTTAGTGATTTTAGACGATATGTGAAATGTAATAAAATTTAAAAACTGCAGGAGGACGCAATAAAAGTTAAAGGTGTGCTATTCACGAACGTAGAGGAGCAGATTTAAGCTATGGAAAGTGCAAGGAAATTTGTTAAAAGTATGATTGATGAAATTGAGCAATGGTTTGATGAGAAGGCAATAAAAGTGATAGTTACTAAGTGCATATTTTGAAAGTTTTTAAAAATTTCTAGAGTTTAGTGATAATGATTGTAAAGACCTGTGCTTGATTTTGGGACTTACAAACACTGACACTGTTATTGCAGACTTGCATTCTTTTAGGTACATTGTTACTAATGAATTAGATGATACATCTTCTGATGCTTCTTTCATTCTGAGAGCTGACATCGGCTACGAAGCACTACGAACACTCGCTGAATGTGTATTGTGCATCCCCGTTTCAACCTGCAGTGTGCAAAGGTCATTTAGTACAATGGGCAGGGTAATGACAAAATTAAGGAATAGGATGGGTCAGGAAATGCTCCAAGTTTGTGTGAAGATTTCAACTGAAGGGGACGACAAGCCAACAGAAAGTTTTATTGATGACATCATCAAGAGATATGCTGTAAAAAAGCCTCAACGTATTAGTTTGATGTAAATGTGAGTTTTTTTTGCATGCAATAAAATTATTTTATTATTTAATATAATTAATTTAGGCTTAGCATAACAGCTTAGTACTGAACTTACATATTATTTAATTATATATTAGCTATTCATGAAAATTTTTAAATATTAATAGCACTGCTACGTCTTTAGAATGCTAACATTTAAATTTTAAGCCTATAACTTTGTCCCCCCGCCCCCCACCGTCAAGCTATATATTCCCCCCGGGGAAGGTGGCTGGATTCATCACTGCTTATACTGATGTAACATTATGAAACTTGGAAGGTCATGTGCCACATTACAAGAGAGTATGCAATAACTGTGGGAGGAAAGACAGTTCTACAAGCAAAGAAACTTAAAATGTAATAAAATCAGTTGGAATCGATTGAAACAAAGAATTGGTTTTGCCGTTTGCAACTGAAATAGCAGATAATGACTCAACTGACACAGCTGTGGAAGACTGGGGAAGGTAGTTTTAGAGACACAGCCAAGATGAGATACACTGTATGCACTGTTTCCGATTTTGGTATAAATACATAATTCATTCAGTGGTGCATAGATATGTACTAGGACAGTGCTCTACTTCTCAGACCACTGGAGTATAAGCATTTACTGCTTCTCCTCCCTGCTTCTTGGGCATAAACATGATGGTGCTGCCACCCTGGCCAAGTAACCAGTTTAATTTACCAAGCAATTTAAGTAATTTCTTTTTTCTTTTTAGTTTATTTATTTCAGTTTTTACGTTTAACTAGTGACACAATATTTTAAAATGTTATACAGAAATTCAAATATTTCATCTTCATCATAATTTGTGTTTTTGCATTAAATCAGTTTGGACTTTGGAACATTCCAGAAGAGAAGAGGCGCCATCACTGGTCACTGATCAAAGATGACCCAGAGGAAAAATATGAGAACACTGCTATACAATATGATGACACAAGTAAGTTCTTGCTCAATAATGTAAAATTAAAATCATATTGTTAGATCATTTAAAACCATATTGTCAGATCATCAAAGCATGTGTCTACTTTATACTGATTATACATCAACATTTTCTTATGAGTTTTACAAAATATTTCTCAACTCTGTGAGCACAACACAACAGGTTGTGGTTTTTAGCTTTCATGCTATTCTGACAATCCTAAAAAAATTCAATTTTATTTCACAACAAACAAAATTTACAGATGAGATCAGTTGAACAAATCATTAATTCACAGAGATAACCATTCTAATACTGCCCATTCACGCATGGCCCATTGAAAAATAGTGTATGAAATATATATTTTACGTAACTGGAGCAAAAATTTAATAAAAAATGCAGTACTAGTTACTGAGGTTAAATAAATTCTTCTTCTTCTTCTTATTTAGTGTGTCTATCTTATGACAAGTTTCAATTGGAGGCTCTCCATTGAGTCTTGTTTTTCCGTCATCTGTTTGTATGTTCATCCTCTTCTAATGTTAGCCATCATTCTAATTCTCTTCCTACCTCTTCCTCTCATCCTTTTCACTTTTCCCTCTATAACTGTTTGTTGCAGAAAATTCTTATGCAGTATATGGCCCAGCCAAGTTTTACCCCTCTTTCTGATCACTTCCAATAATCTTCTTTCTACCTGCACCTTCTTCATTACTTCCTCATTCTTAAGTCTGACAGTCCACTTCACCTTATGAAGAAGAATGGTTAATTCTTCATTATAGCCACATTTCAGAACTTTCTTAATATATTTCTCCTTTCTTTTTAACTCTTGGAAAAATCACCAGGATAATGCTGTGGAAGTTCATCCTTATACAGGTAGGCAGGCTTTGGCTGCTCCATGACAATGTTTCAAGCCTGCCATTTGGGTCAATCTTTAAGGTATTCTTCTCTTTCAAAAGCACTCTGTAGGGACCAGTATACAGAAGGTGTAACAGTCGTTGTACAGTATAATGTCTGAGCCACAACTGTGATCATGTAAGCAGATCTCTATGGATGAAAACATTTCTCTCTCAGTACTTGACAGGTGGACCTGAATGCAAACATTTCATATGGTACCTGAAGTGCCATGCAAACTCTGTTACTGTATGTGGAGTGGTCGACTGAATTGGTGCTGGAACAATGAGTTGTCCTGGTAACACACAACTGCTTGACACAGACTAGGTGAGCTGGCAAATACCGCAGATCCTCCTTTAGTATTGCGCACAGTCCTAACAATACCAACAGCAAGGCATCTGTCCACATTTACGAGTAACCCATCAATGCCACCTTTAGCATGTGATGGAACCATTCCACCATTTCATTACTGGTGATATGGTAGCTAGTAATGGGAAGGTAGTTGCAGCCGCACAGTTGAAGAAGCTCGTTAAACAGCTGTGACTCAATCTGGTGTCCGCAGTTAGTTTAACGATCTGAGGAATGCCAGACCTCGTAAACCATATATGCACCAATGTCTTTGTAACTCCTTCTGTGGATATGTGTGGTATGGTAACAGCTTCGGCCACCTCAAGAAATGATCCATTACAGTTACTAGATAGCAGTGACCATCTGAGAAGGGTAACGATCCTACTACGTCCACATGTATGTGTGAAAATCTTGCTTCTGGGGTTGCAAAATGTGCAGCCAGTTGTAAGGAATGTCTGCCAACTTTGGTGCACTAGCAACTTCGGCAAGAGTGTGCCAAATCACAGCAGTCCTTCTGGATTGTGGACCACACCACCTAGCTTGCCACTAACTTTGCTGTTGCTTGGATGCCCGGATGAGCCAAAATTCTGCGGGTATGTACAAGCATTGTTTGCTCGGGATGTGTCAGACCAGACACTCATGACACAATATGGAACAAAAATGTGTCATAACTACAAGGCTGTGTGTTCACTTTGGAGCAAGTTGTGCAGTACTGTGTCTTTTTGTTGCTTAGCCACTATCTCAGCTCACGGCACCGTCTGTAAGCTGGCACTATTTTGTGACAGGCAACCTGTGGCAATGCTGTTTCTACATGAAATGTGATGGACAAGAGTTGTAAATTGCATTATATAACCCACTTGCTTACACTGCCGATGTGAGCCATGATCTCTCAAACACTGGAAGAAGCAAATTAGTGGTTTGTGGTCAGTAAAAATTGTAAAATTTATTCCTTCCACACATAATAAAAAATGTTTAATGGCTGTGTAGATCACCAACTACTTGAGATCAACAGCACCCCATTTCTTCTGTTATGGTGTAATGTTCTGTTAGTAAAAGGCAAGATGCTGCCATCAACCATCCACTCTCTGCTGCAATGTTGTGCCAATTGTATTTTGGTTCACATCCATTACAGCCAATTGGGCACTAATGTGTGGGTGAGCCAGCTGTGCTGCTTGTGCCAAACATTGCTTGACTTTATCAAATGCTGCTTCACTCCCCAAAGTCCAAGGACCTTCCAGCAGCTGGTTGTATGCTTGCCTGAGAGCAGTGCAGTAATTGGTTCCTGCTGACTTGCCAGCCCTGAAAGTTGTCACCTTAGTAATTTAACATTCCTAGAAATCTGGGCAATCCTCTTCCAATTGTTGGCAAAGGCATATCTTGCACTGCTGCCACATGTTCAGGAAGTGGTGATGGGCCGACTGATGAGACAACATACCCAAAAAAACTGCCACTCTCATTTGCCGAAAACACTCTCCGCAGTATTAATGACTATGCCATACTCCAGTAGGTGCTGAAAAAGCTGTCTCAAGTGAGACAGATGCTCCCAAACTGCAGATGAAAACATGAGGATATCATCCCTGTAGAAGAATTAGGAATGGTAACCCACACAGCTCTACATGCATAAAACACTGCCATGTCTGCATGGCATTTCTCAAACCACAAGACAAATTTATGCTGAAAAAGTCCAAAACACATTAATACAGCAGGTGTTTGAATGTCCTCTGGCACTATCAGAATTTACAAAAATGCCTTTGTACAATTGACCACAGTAGAGACCTGAGCATAAGTGATGGCACTGTTAAACTCAGTCAATAGAGACACAGGGTGACAATCGGAAATTGTGGAGGGCACAAGTGCCATGTAATCCCTACATCACTGCCAGGAGCCATCCCTTTTGCATACCATGTGTAGTGGAGCTTCCCAATGCCTATTTTATCAAGTCACAATACCTGCTTTCAACAGCTCTTTGAGCCCTGCTTGCACTGTCAGGAGAATGTGAGGTGGAAGCCCCCACAGATGAGCTGCGACTGGTTGACCAGATGGTGTGTGGATATGGTGCATTGTCAAGTGACGATACTTCTTGTTGGTGGTAATCATACAGGTGAACGCTGGAAATTCTTGAAGTAGTGACCAAAAAGATTGCTGTTATCTACTGTAGTAGCAGTTTCTTTCAGCATCATGTGACAGACTCGGTTGGTTTCTACAATGTTGGTAGGGGACAACTGACTCCCCATTTACCAACACATATGACAGGGTGGATGGATTGGCACTGTGGCACAATGTAATTAAACAATAGTTAGCTAAATTTGGCAATGGATGAATGAGAGAATAAATCCACATTGAGTACAGGGTCAGCGAAATTAGTGATAGTAAATATCCAAGTAGCCTCATACTGAGCACTCAAATCCAATGTCATTCTCTGTTCACCATATCATTCACTGTGGTGAGTGTATGCTGTGTCGGTGTGGCAAGTTCAACACTCAGCTGTTTGGGACCTGGAATCAACATGGAAATTTCTATTGTAGATGCAATTGTGTAAGAATAGCCTCTGTGAGCAGTGCAATGTCAATGGTGTTGTGTTTGCATGCTGCCTTTCATCCTTCAGCTGTGACATACACATTATTGATGACGAATGTCAGAATCCTCTAAGGTTCGTTTACAACATTTGGATAACAGCACATACTGGTGCACTGGCAACCTAAGTCTCAAAAATGTCAGCTCCATTCATCAGCAGTCACATCAAATCTATGCTGATAACCTTTCTGGTGCCTGGTCCACTCTTCAGGAGTATGTCAATAGCAGCATTGGAATTTGTACCGCTGTGCTGATAACCTCAAGTTTAGGTGCGCAATTTGATTTTATAACTGTTCCACTTTTTCTCCTGCACTGGAGCGTCTGTGCTCATCACACACATTTTGGTGCTTGTGTCAGCACTTGCTGCTTCAATGCTTGTTTTGTGACTGTTGTCAGTCATAATCCCAATTTTAGCGCCTACTGGCACTTCAGACAGGATGTTCGCTACCGAGTCAGCCTTCTCTGCCAATGCCTACAATGACTGTGCAAATAGCATGCGTAACATAAAGGCTCAGAACATTTGAGATGCAGATCAGTGACCTAGCTGCTCGTCATCAAACACTCTCTGTGGCTGAAGCATTTGCGACAATGTATGGCGTTGTATAAGCACCTCCTTTAGTGATGTGTAGCAATGTTGCGATAGAACATCTTCTATTTTTTCCATCACTGCTCTCTCTAAATTTGCAACAATGATGTACTTTCATCCTTGTCGTGGACTGCATGTTGTTGAAAGATGCACTCTGTGGATGAACCATGAGAGTGGGCACTTAGACTAGAATGGTGTGGAAGTTTGACACTGACAAAAGAGAACATCTCAGTTCAGTATCTCCTCCTCAAAGAATCACATTGGGTCACCACAATGGGTAATTAGATGACCGGAAATAACTATCATATAAATTTGAGACATGAAAAGTATGGAACACATGACTTTATTAAGCACGAAGTCTTAACCAATGCAAATACAAAGAATTATACACAAAACAACACATCGGAATAATAAATATCCTTTGCTAAACCAGCGATTCATCTTTTGTTTGTTGCACCAGTAACTTTCACAGAAACTGATGTCATCACAAATCAAAGGCAAGGTGAAGATTTCACCATTTAGAGTTCTGTATAAAAGGTAACTTACCTTGTTATTAGTTTTATGGCAGAAAGATCTATATTCTTCATCCTCAACTGTTTATATCATTCTGCAGTACTATCTTGGTGACACAACGGCTTCTGTATTTATGCAATATTACCGATTTTAGGAGAAGTAGAATAACTTAATAACTGGGATAATATTGCTAATGCAAAAGCTTATGTGCTGCTCTTTCAGAACAGTGGAAAGCCCTCAGGACTTAAACAAATAAATCACAAATAGGATAAACTGTTAACTAAACATTAATGTTATTTAACTGTATTGAATGTAAGAATGAAACAAGCAACCAATTACACTTATTCTTTATGGTCAAGAGTAAAATGCAATACCCTGTATCCTAGTACCTGAGTGAGACAACAACATAAAAATTATGTAAAACATTATTTTCTACACGGAAATGTATCAGCTTCAAAAGTTTTTGCACACCTATTAAAATGTGAACTACTCCTGTTTAGTGATTACCTATTTGTTTGTACTGAAGACATTTGAACTTTGGGGATCATTTTAAAAAATCCTGCACACTACGCATGCGCGACTGTTATGATGGTGTGATCAAGTTGAAATTCATGTCAGTTGTGATGTCTATATTTGTGTTTGCTGATTTGTGTGGCTGTGTCATGAGTTGTTCAGGTTTACAATGGAAGTTGAAACCTAGTCAGGCTGGATTATTTGTAGTGTGGTACTATATCAAAATCGAATCCCCACGTGGAAAGAACACAACTGAAATTTACAACACTGAAAGGAATACTGTGGAATAGTGTAGTGGATCGTAGCACAGTATCACAGTGGCCCGGTTGTAAGATCAGGTAAGCGCTGAGGACGACCCAAGGAAGTGGAAGGCCATCAACAGCAATAGGCTTCATTTATCAAGTTACTGTTAATGAGACTTTGATGGAGGAGTGACAAAAACAAGTGAGAAAATTTCACAAGCCAGACTGCCTGTCACTTCAGTTTACAGAATCATAACTGAAAAGTTGTAGATGGGAAAAGCTGCTGCCAAATGGGTTCTGCATGGTCTGAGTGCAGAGCAGAAAGTAGGTCACAAATGAATTGCAAAATTGTTTCAATGTTATCAAACTGAAGGAGAACAGTTTCTGAAACGGATTGTTACAAATGATGAAACCTGGTTACAGGATTTTGAGCCAGGACTGAAGTTCCAGTCATTACGATGAGAAAGTCCCAACTCTCCACGCCCAAAAAAATTCTGCCACCAACAGTCAAAGGTGAACCTGATGATGACCTTTGTGTATGACAGGAATGGAGTCATAGCTACAAACAGAGTGCCCCAGGGGATGTCTGTAACAGGTACATACTACAAGATGTTTCTGCAAAATGTTTAGCACCCAAAAATTCATTAAAGAAGGCCTGAAATGCTTGCAGCTGCTGTCCTCATTTCACACATTAATGGAAGACAGCACACTGCTATACCTGTGAGTGAAATGGGTGACAAATGTGGATGGGAAATACTTCCCCACGCACCATAGAGTCCTGATACGAGCCAATCAGACTTTGTTTCCCGAACTGAAGGAATCATTCCGTGGAAAATGTTTTTATACATTTGAGAAGCTTGCAGTGAGGTGACCCAAGTAATCAGACAGCTCAACAATGAAGGGGCTCTATCTGGAATACAGACATTGCCAAAACATTGGAAAGATGTCATAAGCAAAAATGGAGATTATATTGAAGGCCTGTAAAGGTAAGTTGTAAAATAAATTATTTTCTTCAGTTCTGTCTCATAGTGTGCAGAACTTTTGAAATGATCCTCATATTATCTGAGATTCACGTTTAAGCTATATCCATCATCATTAATTTCTGCAAGAAATTTAACATAAGCAAACTATATTAACCTCATACAATTAACATTTCCTTGAGATATTTGAGTCTCATCTTCATCTACAATAATGATAGCAGCTGAAGAAATGAATTAAAATTTGTGCCACATACAGGTGCTATTCCAATACAGTGATTATATAAGAAGGGGAAAACAAGCTGAAAACATGAACTGAAGTTTGTGTTAGAGTGGACAATAGGCTAGGGTAGCCCATGCAGCTGTGTTGGGTGGTTTGAAAAGTTCTCTGAATCACGACGAGAGGTCAGCGCTAGCGCAACGGGTTGTTCACATAATATTCATTGGACTGTTGCCTGTAAACACACACCACGTCAGTGCTCTTGGAAAAGACCTGTGGCGGTGACGTGGTTCTGTTGTTGTTCCCGTGTAGTGATTCACGAAGATGGGGGGGGAGGGGGGGGGGTGTATCGGGATTTGAGCAGCGATTAAGTACTTCATAAAGAAAGATATGAAAGCAAAGGACATTCATGGTGATTTCCAGAATACACTGGGGACTCTGCTCCTTCATATTCAACTGTTGCCAAGTGCACAAATGAATTTAAATGTGATCGGGAGAGCTTAGACGATGATCCACGCAGTGGTCAGTCATGATGTGTCACTACTCCAGAAATCACTGCAAAAGTGCACAAAATGGTCATGGAGGATCACCGATTGAAAGTGCGTGAAATTGCTCATCCTTACCAGATGTCATCTGAAATGGTGTATCACATTTTAACTGAAGAATTAGAAATGAAAAAATTATCTGCAAGATGGGTGCCGCAAGTCTTGATGCTAGATCAATGCACGGCCACACACGTTTGCCATCGCCATGGCAAAATTACACAAACTAAGGTATGAACTGCTGCCGCACCTGCCTTATTCACCTGATATGGCTCTGTCAGACTTTCATCTCTTACCAAAACTGAAAATTTTTCTTGGTGGATGTAGATTCACTTCAAATAAAAAATTGATAGCCGTAGTTGACAACTATTTTTCAGGCCTGGAGGAAATCCATTTTTGAGATGGGATGAATGCCCTGGAACATTGTTGGACCAAGTGTATTAATACCCAAGGAGACTACATTGAAAAATAAAAAAGTGTCTGTGATGTAAGTACTTTTTTCCTAATCCGTTCCGAGAACTTTTCAAACCATCCTCGTATAATGGTATAATGCCTAGAACCATGCCTAGTAAGCTGGGAGACCCTGGTTCAAGTCCCGACCATGTCACAAATTTTAATTCATTTCTTCACCTGCTATCATTATCGTAAGCTGTATAAAGCTTCATTCATACAGCAGCCCCTCTGAATTTAAAGATAGCAGCCACATCAAAATTGAGACTGATTTACAAAGCTTTGTGATAACAAGGCATACTTCATTACTGACATCTGCGCAGTGCTGTCTATGACTTTCATTCAATCGTCTCCCTAAGTTCTATGTTAGCAATGTCTCAAATGAGATAGTTAACCTTCTGAAGCTGATGTACAAATAATACTACTGGTGTAACTAGAAAACTTTACACATGACTGTGGACAAATACATATCCAAGATCAGATTTCAAAAGTATAACACTGTCAAATTCAATCACAAATAAATTCTAGTGAGTAGAAAATGAAGGAGAAAGATGCTGATCCAAATGCAATAGTTGTACTTTGCATGTCCATGACAGATCAAAGTCCCTAACCTCTTATTGCTGTGGAAATAACTTAAGCTCCGTTAGGTACCTAGTGAGGACAGAATTTCACTTAGCTTTCTGATAAAGTCCTCCATCAGAGCCACCAAATTTGCCAATGTTGTCAACTGATGAGTGAGTAGTGATCTTGACAACTCTCTCTCTCACCATAACTTTATCACTGGAAAAGTGGAATGAGATTATCTGGCAGGACTTCAGCTACCTCTCATAATACTATGAAATAAGGAACTATTCCACCTTCCCACTTCTCCCACCGTGATGTTCTGCCATCAACCCAACATACTCAATATCATTGTCTGCCTCTTGCTCATTATTTTCCCAAGCACATGCCTATGTCATGTGAAAGATCCAGGTACAAGATCTGTCTCATTCATCAACCACCACCTCCTATTTCAGTTCTACAATAAACTTTCTTATCCCATTAAAAGCAGAGCAACCTGTAAAAGCAGCCAAATCATCTATAAACTTTGCTGCACCTACAACCAAAAACCAACTCCACACCCTGAAGAATGTCACCTGTCAAACTGCAGCCAAAAGAGAACTACACTACCCAGTTACACAACATATTGCACAAAATAATGGTGTTGACTCATAAGACTTCTACACAACCCAAGAAACTGAGGACCCCCCTACCTCCAAAACACCAGTTTTTATTAACTGTTCAGATGGAAACTCACTCTGTTACATAGCCTTTGTTCCACAACCTCTCTGCTCTAAATCTATTTCATAATCCTACCATGCCCCATGCCACCAAATCCAGCCACTCATCCCAACATCAGTCTCTGTTTATCCTTCTTCTGGAACCACTTCTTATCTTTTAAGCTCTTACTGCTCAACTTGACTCCTCAGGAGTCCCCTGTACTCTCTTCTTTGCTTCTAACATTCTTCTTAGTAGTTCCCTAACCTGCCCTCGAACAGATCTACCAATTATACCACAGAACATTTTTTTTTTTTTTTCTGATACCATCATTTCCCTTCCTCCCTTCTGCCACTCCATATACCTTCAGTGTCCCCACAAGTCAAATCAGCAAAGATCAATACCGCCCACGTCACATGTCAGAATCGGAAGATAAACTATCTCTGGGTGAGTTACAAGTGTTCTCTGGTTTCCTTAACATGATGAAGTATTATGCTGAAAGCGAGCAATTATTGCTCAGTACCTACCCTACTTGGTGAGCCTTGATCTAGCCTCTGAACACACAATCAGTATCTGATTCTTATCTTAGAATATATTTACAGTACAAATGGAAAAGTTTGGGCTGTAGAATATTACTATCTTCTATAACCTATGTACATAACATAATAGTACTAACATAGTTTAAAGTAACTGTTCAATTTTAATCACACCTCAAAGTCTGACACATTTGAACTGACAACACCAGTAGCAACAATATTAGATCAACAAAGGAGTACTGATAGAAAGCCAATTAGTGTATTGCTGGTTTGACTATTCCATTCCTACAGACAAAAACAGAATCATCAACCTTGTTGCACACCTATGAATGTGTTGTCAGTCGAGGGCATATCACGGTCTGAGCAAATGGCATATGTTGATGGAGCTCTAAAATATTCACACATGTTCAAGGTGAGAGATTTATTTTCCCCAATTCAACAATACTAAGGAAAATACATGGGTGTCTACATGCTGCAGGTGGGGAAACATTCGAGTGTACGTTGGACAAGGTGAGTTGAGGAGGCTATGAAGGAAACCATTCCCCGATACAGAAACTCTGACTGGCGATGAATGATGTAAGCACAAGATTTTCTGACAATATTGAAGTTGCATGCGTAGCGTTGCAGAATTAACATCAAAATACTGTAAAAATATTAGCTGTACTGTAATAATTTTCTAGTGGGTACTGTGTGACTGGATCAAGTATTCATTTCCAAGTGTGATGCTACTGCTGCATAGTCTCAGCGATACGTGCACTTCATGCTCATAGTCAAATAAAATTATACTGTGAGCGTGAGTTTTAGTCTTGTTAACAAAGCAGTTTGACTTGTGGTATTATACATTCTTCATAAAACCTCTCATTACTCTGAAACTCTTACAATAAACATTAGGTGCAATAGTAGAGAGCTACAGCACTTATGGATAGGTTGTATTAATAATACAGAAATCAAATGAGAGTACTGGAAGGGGGAATATTAATGAAAAGCTAACATTATTGAGTGAATCTTTTTCATCATTCTCACGTTTACTCATTTAATTGCAATAATCATTTGTTACAAAAGCAAAGTTAATCAGAAATAAAATTTTAACAGAAATCTGAATGAAATACCTACATATTTGCCAAGAAGAGCTTAACCGGGATCCTCCTGAAAAAATATTAGCAGCAAACTAAACAAAGCAGTAATTAAATATCAAAGGAAAATGTAAGATTAGTCTTTTAAAAAGAAACAATAACCACAGAACAAAAATTAGTAGCATGCATTGAAAAAGTTGTATAATTTTCAATCACAAGCTAAAGTAACTGCATAACAGATTTAAAACAAAATAAATAATTTTAATTTTGCACAAGAAGTGTACATCAATCTCCAATATAACTCACGCATAACAAAGAAATATGTACAACAAGAATAAAAAGATTGACATGCATAAACACATTCATTGTGATGCCTCAAACAAAAATGTAACAAGTTTTTTTTAACTCAACCAAGAAATCATATGCTCACCATTTGTGGTTTAATTTCATTCAAGAGAAATAAAATAAAGTCAACAGTTAACTAGTAATAAGTGTTAAATTCCTAGCTTCAGAGGATAACACTTCACATTAATCTTCAGTTCTAGATGATCATACAGGCTGTTCCTAAAGAAATTATGAGGAGTTGGCATGGACTATCTGAAGGGAATATATAACATAAATAGACAATCTACTCCCAAGGGTCAATTAGATGTATTTGAATTTTCCAGGGACTGACATGTGGCCAACCTGCACCATCACACAATTTCCACAGAAATACACCAACCACAGACACAATATAAGGAGAGGAAAGATTAACCATCTCTTACGAAAAATGTAACAATATTATGAAAAATGCAAATTCTATAGCTGAATTGGAGTAACCACCAACTTTTTATGTGGCTATCCAGTACCTAAAGCCTTTTCTTCATGAGGGATGATTGGTCTTTTGTTTATCTTTCTTTTGGATCCACTGTTAATTTATTACTTTTATTCTAATGTATTGAAAACAACAAGAACTCTCATTACAGTCCAGGTAACAACATCTGTACCATATGCCATAGTATGAGTATATTTAAGAGCAGCTACCCTAAAAAGCACTAGATCTCACATAACAATAGATAAAAAAAAGTTAAACCTCAAAATTGATAGTAGCAAGATTATTGAGGAAAATTTATGTGTATATCAAAAGGATACGCTAATGGGAAAACGGAAGTTGCAGTAGATACAAAACTCAAATCCACCAAGCTAGAAACTGAATCTAAACTTGAGATTGAATGGGCAAGACTCAGTATCAGGTCTGAGCATAAACCAATAGGTGCATTTTCCAGTTGACCACCCGACTCAACCCCAAATCTAATCAAACCTTTAGAGAAAACTTTATTTCACCAATACATATGTTCCTCAATCACACCATCATCATCATCAAAGGAGATTTTAATCATTCAGAAACTGGGATAATTACAGATTTTTAAGTAATAGGAATGACAAAGGAACAGTACAAAATATTACAAAACGCCTTCTCTGAAAACTAAGTAGACCAGATACTTTAGAAGACCACTCATGATGGAAATAAATTAGCCCTAATAGCAACAAATTGACCTGACCTTTCGATACCAGATTCAATATGGACATCCTCAGAGATCACAAGGCATTTTTAGCAATAATAATTACTAAAATGAGGAGGCTTGCATATACCATAAGTAAAATAAAGAGACAATCATATCATGTCTCTCAAAGAAAAATTCAAAACATTCACTCTTGGGCAGGAACATGTAGAAGAACTGTGACTCAGGTATAAAATAGTACTTGACCAAGCACTGGATGGATATACAGGGTGGTCCACTGATAGTGACCAGGCCAAATATCTCACGAAATAAGCATCAAACGAAAAAAACTACAAAGAACGAAACTCATCCAGCTTGAAGGGGGAAACCAGATGGTGCTATGGTTGACCCACTAGATGGCGCTGCCATAGGTCTAACGGATATCAACAGTGTTTTTTAAAATAGAAACCCCCAATTTTTTATTACATATTCGTGTAGTATGTAAAGAAATATGAATGTTTTTACTTTGTGATAGATGGCGCTGTAATAGTCGCAAATGTATAAGTATGTGGTATCACGCAACATTCTGCCAGTGCGGACGGTATTTGCTTCATGATACACTACCTGTGTTAAAATGGACCGTTTACCAATTGCGGGAAAGGCCAATATTGTGTTGATGTGTGGCTATTGTGATCAAAATGCCCAATGGGCGTATATTATCCAACTGTCTGGACCGTTCACTGGATAGTTACGTTATTTAAGGAAACAGGAAGTGTTCAGCCACATGTAAAACGTCAACCACAACCTGCAACAAATGATGATGCCCAAGTAGGTCTTTTAGCTGCTGTCGTGGCTAATCCGCACATCAGTAGCTGACAAATTGCGCAAGAATCGGGAATCTCAAAAACGTCAGTGATGAGAATGCTACGTCAACATCGATTGCACCCATACCATATTTCTATGCACCAGGAGTTACATGGCAATGACTTTGAACTTCGTGTACAGTTCTGTCACTGGGCACAAGAGAAATTATGGGATGATGACAGATTTTTTGGCATGCGTTGTATTTAGCGATGAAGCATCATTCACCAACAGCGGTAACGTAAACCGGCATAATATGCACTATTGGGCAACGGAAAATCCACAATGGCTGTGACAAAAGGAACATCGGCGATCTTGGCGGGTTAATGTATGATACGGAATTATGGGAAGAAGGATAATTGGCCCCCATTTTATCGATGGCAATCTAAATGGTGCAATGTATGCTGATTTCCTACATAATGTTCTACCAATGTTATTACAAGATGTTTCACTGCATGACAGAATGGTGATGTACTTCCAACATGATGGATGTCCAGCACATAGCTCGCGAACAATTGAAGCGGTATTGAATAGCATATTTCATGACAGATGGATTGGTCGTCGAAGCACCATACCATGGCCCGCACGTTTGCCGGATCTGGCGTCCCTGGATTTCTTTCTGTGGGGAAAGTTGAAGGATATTTGCTATCGTGATCCACCGACAACGCCTGACAACATGCATCAGCGCATTGTCAATGCATGTGCAAACATTACAGAAGGCGAACTACTCGCTGTTGAGAGGAATATCGTTACATGTATTGCCAAATGCATTGAGGTTGACGGACATCATTTTGGGCACTTATTGCATCAATGTGGTATTTGCAGATAATCATGCTGTAACAGCATGCGTTCTCAGAAATGATAAGTTCACATAGGTACATGTATCACATTGGAACAACTGAAATAAAGTGTTCAACTGTACCTACATTCTGTATTTTAATTTAAAAAACCTACCAGTTACCAACTGTTCATCTAAAATTGAGAGCCATATGTTTGTGACTATTACAGCGCCATCTATCACAAAGCGAAAAAGTGGTCCAACAAAAACATTCATGTTTCTTTACATAATACACTAATATGTAATAAAAAATGGGGGTTCCTATTTAAAAAAACGCAGTTGATATCCGTTTGAGCTATAGCAGTGCCATTTAGTGGGCCAACCTTAGCGCCATCTGGTACCCCCTTCAAGCTAGACAAGTTTCGTTCTTTGTAGTTTTTTCATTTGATGCTTATATCGTGAGATATTTGGCCCGGTCACGATCAATGGACCACCCTGTATACTTAGTAGAACAGTTCATGGTGGGAAGTACACTACATGATGTACAGTTATTGTAAAGAAACATCTAAAGAAACAAGGAATACTGCACAATATGTGTAAACAAAGCATAGAGTTACAGAGACAGAGATCCTGGATGAAATGCGTTTAGTTGTCAAGAAGGCCTTCAATGGTTATCCTAGCATAATCTTTTCAAAGTATCTCTCACAAAACTCAAAGAAATTCTGATGATATGTGAAGTCTGTTAGTGGCACCAGAGTTGGTGTCCAGCCACTCAGAGAGGGCACAGGAACTAAAATTTATGGTAGCAAAACAAAGGTGAAACGCTGAATGTTTTCAGTATCTTTACAATTGTTATCAACAGAGTAATGTTCCGTTTAAAGTCAGGTACCATTTCATAGATGAGTGGAATACGTATTACTCTGTCCAGTCACATTAATGGGACCACATGTCAAAAACCTGAATAAACGCCTTTGGCAGTGCGAGATGTGAAAGAAGTGAGTCAGTGAGATACTGGAAGGTACCAACAGGGATGTGGAGTTATGTCTACTCCAGTACTGTGACCAGCTGTGCTACATTTCTCAGTTGATGACCCATGGCGTGAGCAACATGATTTACATGGTCCCAACAATTCTTGACTGGATATAATATGGAGAGTCAGTTGCCAGGGCAATTTTGTAAACTCATCCTGGTGCTCTCAGAGCCTTGCACATACATTGTGAGCTATGTGACATGTTGCAGTGTCCTGCTGCTAGATGTCACCATGAAGAGGAAAAATGAAGTACATGTCAGGGTGGACATGGACCCCATGGATATATGGAAACTTGTGTTGATCTACTGTGCCTTCCAGCATGGTGAGGCCAACCAGAGAATGCCATGAAAACATTCCCCAATCCATAAAGCTCCCTCCTAGTTTGTTTTCAGAGGTTTTACATCACACAAGCTAAAAGCCATCTGTCTGATGGAGCATAAAACATGATTCATCTGAAAAGGCTGACTGTAGGCACTCAGTGGACAACCAGCTGTGGTGATTGCATGCAAATTCTAGCCTGCATTGCCAATAAACAGCAGTCAGGGTGAGTGTTATCAACCAGGTGCCAGCTGTGGAGGCCAATACGCAGCAACATACACTGGACGGTCATTGACGAGACACTACTGGTAGCCTCTTGGTTCATCTGGGTGGTCAATTACTCAACAGTTGCATGTCTACTCACCTGTACACATCTGTGCAGCTTTTGTTCACTCCTGTCATCTATGGCCTGTAGTGCTCCACAGCTGGCTTTTTGCTAGTTTTTGATAGTGTTATTGTGCCATGCGAAATGTACTTTAACCACAGTGACATATAAACAATTTAAAAACTTTGCCATTTAAAAAAACCTTCCACTCTTGGCCTGAAAGTCAATGATCATGCCCTTTTTGATGTCAGCTAAATCATTCCATTTCCACATTCCAATAATGACTGCATTTTTTTCCACATCCCCCCAACAGTTTATATACCTTTCACTGATGCTTCTGCCACCTGCTGTCTGTGAGTTGTATGTTGATGCCAAACACAGGGGACAGTAACATTAATGTGACTGGACCATGTAGTAGAGTTGAGAACAGTTGAAATCACTTTAATCAGATATATTTTTTGAGTGGTGCAGTAGAAGGTAGTAGGAAATGGCTGCTAAAAGGATGTGTAGCAATTTTAGAACCCTACTGAAGAGTGTTTACACTATTCACAAAAACTATTTAAAAAAACACCTAGCTAAGAGAATTTAGTGATTTGAAGTGACAATTATATGGGCTGAGACTATTAATCAAGTTATGAGATGAACTGCCTATGTTGGTAAGAGAGAAGATTGCACTAACAATACTTTAAATAGCATCAGTTTACAAAGGAAATTGCTTACAAACTACTTGTGAGAAACATTTTAGAATTATGATCAAGTGTGTAGGATTGTACCAAATAGAATGAACATAGGATACTGCTTATATACAGAAATGGGCAGCATGAATGGTCACACATTTTTTTGACTCTTGGAAGAATGTTATGGAGGTAGATGCTGAAGAAACTGAACTTGCAGACTCTTGGAAAGTAGGTGCACACTATCCCAAGAAAGCCTACATACAAAGTACCAAGAACCAGCTTTAAATGATGAAGCTAGGAATATACTACAACCACCTACATATTTCTCCAACAGGGATTGTGAGAACAAGGTTAGGCTAATTCCAGTATGCACAGAGGCATTTAAACAGTCACTCTTCATGCATTTCATATGTGAATGGAACAGGAAGAAGCTCTAATAACCAGTATGATAGGAATTGTCAGTTAGACCATCAGTGAGAGAAAACCTGAAGTTCCTGCAGCTAGTAAGGCAAGTAGACCATTCGTTTGTTATATATCTTTTAGGAGCTTCAAACAAGAGTGTTTTATTTTCAGTTATCTGTGTAGTTACTAGTTTATTTTTGAAATTTCTTGCGTGTTTGAGTGCTTACTCGACAAACCTTTTATTTTAATAACAGTGTAGCATACAGTACCACCGTTGTTATCGACACATGTATCAAACCTCGTATTGTACAGTCTTTTGTTTGTTTGTTTTGGTTAGTATAGCTCAGTGTCAGACTGTCAGTGAGAGAGCACCTTGAGTTTCTCCTGCTAATAAGCTGAGTACACTGTTCATTTGTTATTTTTACAAGCTTCAAACAGGAGCGACTTCAGTAATGGATAGTAACTGCGATTGCTATATACAGATGTGAGCTGAGTTGGTGACCCTTCGCTCACAGTTCTAGGCGTTGTTGGCTTCCGTCACACAGCTTGAGACTGCTGCCAAGGGGCACCACTGTGGGTCATACGCATGGATGCGAGGGACGTCGAGCATGTACCCCCCCCCCCCCCCCCCCTAACCGGTCCTTTGCTGTAGCCGCCTCGGATACAGTCAGCACTGATGTTGACCTCTCACCCGTGGTCAAGTGAAGTGGCAGACTGAGCAAAAGACCTTCTGAGAGGCCGATCATAGGACCTCCCTGGTATGTTTGATGAGCAGGTTTATGTGGCTGATGAAGTCTCTAAGCCGGATGCAGTCGTCCACTCCATTCCAGAGGAAGCTTCTCGACCTGTAGGGTCTGGGCATTCACAGAGGTTGGGTTTGCTGATAGTAGGGAGCTCCGACATTAGGCGCGTAATGGGGCCCCTTAGGAACATGGCTGCCAAGGAGGGGAAGGAAGCCAGCGTGCACTCCGTGTGCATACTGGTGGGAGTCATTCCAGATGTGGAAATAGTGTTTCTGGATACCATGAAGAGTACAGGGTGCAGCCAACTGCAGGTGGTGGCTCATGTTGGTACCAATGATGTGTGTCACTTTGGATTGGAGGAGATTCTCTCTCGTTTCAGGCAGCTAGCAGAAATGGTAGACTGCCCGTCTTGCTTGTGAGATTAAGGCAGAGCTCATCACCTGCAATATTGTCAACAGAACTGACTGTTGTCCTTTGGTGCAGAGCTGAGTGGAGGGTCTGAATCAGAGGCTCAGGCAGTTCTGTGACTGTGTAGGCTGCAGATTCCTCGACTTGTGCAATCAGGTGGTGGGTTTCTGGGTTCTGCTTAATAGGTAAGGAGTCCACTACACACAGGAAGCAGCTAAATGGGTAGCGGGGGCTGTGTGGAAGAGTCTGGGCGGTTTTTTACATTAGAGGGCCTCAGGAAACCACAGAAAGGGCATTGGTCTAAGAGGGGGCAGGTAAAACACAGTACAGTAGTTGTAGCAACAATCGATATTGTAGTTGTAAATTGCCGTAGCTGTGTTGGGAAAGAATCAGAGGTCCAAGCCCTAACAGAAAGCACTGAAGCTCAAATACTTATAGGTATGGAAGGCTGGCTAAAGCCGGAAATAAGTTCAGCCGAAATTTTTTCAAACTGCCTAATAGTGTTCAGAAAGGATTGATTAAATACAGTTGGTGGTTTTTATTGCTCATAAAAACCACACATTGCAAGTTGTACCACCATACATTGAGACCTTCACAGGTTGTGGTCCAGATTGCTGTACACACTGGTACCTCTAATAACCAGTAGCAATTCCACTTGCATTAATGCATGCCTGTATTCGTCTGGCATACTATCCACAGTGTTCATCCAGATTGTCCCACTCCTCAACGGCGATTCGGCGTACATCCCTCAGAGTGGTTGGTGGGTAATGTCGTCCATAAACAGCCCTTTTCAATCCATCCTGTGCATGTTCGATTGGGTTCATGTCTGGAGAACATGGTGGCCACTCTAGTCGAGTGATGCCGTTATCCTGAAGGAAGTCATTCACAAGTTGTGCACAATGGGGGCACGAATTGTCATCCGTGAAGACAAATGCCTAGCCAGTATGCTGCTGATAGGGTTGCACTATCCGTCAGAGGGTGGATTTACATATCGTACAGCAGTTACAGTGCCTTCCATGACCACCAGTGGTGTATGTCGGCCCCATCTAATGACATCCCAAAACAGCAGGACACCTCCACCTTAATGCACTCGCTGTACAGTGTGTCTAAGGCGTTCATCCTAACCGGGTTGCCTCCAAACATGGCTCCAACGAATGTCTGGTTGAAGGCATATGTGACCCTCATTGGTGTAGAGAATGTGATGCCAATCCTGAGTGGTCCATTCAGAACGTTGTTGGGCCCATCTGTACCGAGCTGCGTGGTGTCGTGGTTGCAAAGATGGACCTCGCTATGGATGTCATGAGTGAATTTGCGCATCGTGCAGCCTATTTCGCACAGTCTGAGTCGTAACACTATGTCCTGTGGCTGCACAAAAAGCATTATTCAACTTGGTGGCGTTCCTGTCAGGGTTCCTCTGAGCCATAATCCGTAGGTAGCGGTCATCCACTGCAGTAGTAGCACTTGGGCAGCCTGAGTGAGGCATGTCATCGACAGTTCCTGTCCCTCTGTATCTCCTCCATGTCTGAACAACATCGCTTTGGTTCACTTCGAAACACCTGGATACTTGTTGAGAGCCCTTCCTGGCACAAAGTAACAATGCAGATGTGATCAAACCGTGGTACTGGCTGTCTAGAAATGGTTGAACTACAGACAACACAAGCCATGTATCTGCTTCCTGGTGGAATAACTGGAACTGATCGGCTGTCGGACCCCCTCTGTCTAATAGGCGCTGCTCATGTATGGTTGTTTACAACTTTGGGCAGGTTTGGTGACACCTCAGAGCAGTCAAAGGGACTGCGCCTGTGATACAATACCCACAGTCAACATCTATCTTCAGGAGTTCTATGAAACTTGGTGGTGCAAAACTTTTTTTGATGTGTGTAGTTACTGAACAGTCCAAAGAAAACTAGAGTCTCATTTCAAATAGGTACCCCACTCATACAGTTATAGTCAGTGGTGACATCAATCTACTCTCAATATGCTGAAAAAATTATACATTTAAAGCCGGTGGCAGACACAAAATGTCATCCAAAATTGTACTGAATGCTTTCTCAGAAAATTACTTTGAACAATTAGTTCATGAGCCCACTCTAAGTGTAAATGATTGCGAAAGCACACTTGACCTCTTAGCAACAAATAATCCTAGACAAATAGGGAGTTTCAGGACAGATACAGGAATTAGCGACCACAAGGCAGTTGCTGCTAGGCTGAATACTGTAACACTCACAACCATCAAAAAGAAATGCAAAGTACAGCTATTTAAAAAAGCTGACAAAAATGCTCTTAACGCCTTTTTCAGAGACAGTTTCCACTTCTTCCGATGTGATCATGTAATTGTAGAAAATATGTGGAATGATTTCAAAGAGACGGTATCGACAGCATTTGTGAGATATATACCACATAGCCGGCCGCGGTGGTCTCGCAGTTCTAGGCGCGCAGTCCGGAACCGTGCGACTGCTACGGTCGCAGGTTCGAATCCTGCCTCGGGCATGGATGTGTGTGCTGTCCTTAGGTTAGTTAGGTTTAAGTAGTTCTAAGTTCTAGGGGACTGATAACCACAGCAGTTGAGTCCCACAGTGCTCAGAGCCATTTGAACCATTTTATACCACATAAATTAATAAGTGATGGCACGGATCCCCGTGGTACGCAAAATACAACAATCGCTGTTGCAGAAGCAATGAAAAAAGCATGCCAAATTTAAAAGAACTCAAAATCCCCAAGATTGGCAAAGTTTTGCAGAAGTTTGAAATACAGCACGTGCCTCAATGCGAGATGATTTTAATAATTTCCTCAACGAAACTCTGTCTCAGAATCTGGCAGAAAACCCAAAGAGATTCTGGTCATACATAAAGCACAACAGTGGCAAGACGCAATCAATACCTTCACTGCATGATAAGAATGGTGAAGTCACTGATGACAGTACCACTAAAGCCGAGTTATTAAACATGGTTTTCTGAAACTCCAGCAATGAATATGAAGTAAATATTCCTGAATTACAATTAACAAAAACTGCCATGATAAGAAAAATAGAAGCAGATATCCTCGGTGTAGCAATGCAACGTAAATCACTTAATAAGGGCAAGGCCTGCAGTCCAGATTGTATAGCAGTCAGGTTCCTTTCAGAGTATGTTGATACAATAACTCCATATTTAGCAATTATATACAACTACTCGCTCATAGAAAGATCCGTACCTAAAAACTCGAAAACTGCCCAAGTCACACAAATACCCAAAAAGGGATATAGGAGTAATCCACTGAATTACAGGCCCGTATCACTAATGTCGATTTGCAGTATGGTTTTGGAACATATACGGTGTTCAAACATTATGAATTATCTCAAAGAAAATTATTTATTGACACATACTCAGCATGGATTCAGAAAATATTGTTCTTGTGAAACACAACTAGCTCTTTATACTCAAGAAGTAATGAGTGCTATCAGCAGGGGATGTCAAACAGATTCCACATTTATAACTTTTCCAGAAGGCTTTCGACACTGTTCCTCAAATCGTCTTCTAACCAAACTGCATGCCTATGGAATATTGCCTCAGTTGTGAGACTGGATTCGTGATTTCCTGTCAGAAAGGAATTCATAGTAATAGACAGAAAGTCACTGAGTAAAACAGAAGTAATATCCGGCATTCCCCAAGGAAGTGTTATAGGCCTTCTATTGTTCCAGATCTACATTAATGACATAGGAGACAATCTGAGTAGCTGTCTTAGATTGTTTGCAGATGATGCTGTCATTTACCATCTTGTAAAGTCATCAGAATTGCGAAATGATTTATATAAGATATCTGTATGGTGTGGCAATTAATCCTGAATAAAGAAAAGTGTGAAGTTATTCACACGAGTACTAAAATAAATCCACTAAATTTCAATTACGTGATAATTCACACAAATCTGAAGGCTGTAAATTCAACTAAATACTTAGGGATTACAATTACAAATAGCTTTAATTGGAACGATCACGTAGATAATGTTGTGGGTAGAGCAAACCAAAAACTGTGATTCATTGGCACAACACTTAGAAGGTGCAACACGTCTACTAAAGAGATTGCTTACAACATGCTTGTCCGCCATATACTAGAGTATTTTTGTGCGGTGTGGGATCCGCATCAGGCGGGACTGATGGACGACATCAAAAAAGTACAAAGAAGGGCAGCTCATTTTGTATTATGACGACGTAGGGAAGATAGTGCCAAAGACATGGTACATGAATTGGAGTGGCAATCATTAAAACGAAGGCATTTTTTGTTGCGACGGGATCTTCTCATGAAATTTCAATCACGAGTTTTCTCCTCCAATTTCGAAAACATTCTGTTGGAACCCACCTACATAGGGAGAAATTATGATCACAATAAAATTAGAGAAATCAGAGCATGCACAGAAAAATTTAAGTGTTCGTTTTTCCCACGCGCTGTTCGAGAGTGGAAGGATAGAGAGACAGCTTGAAGGTGGTTCACTGAACCCTCTGCCAGGCACTTTATTGTGAATAGCAGAGTAATCATGTAGATGTAAATGTAAATGAAGTGCCCTCTGTCATCCACTTCACAGTGGTTTGCAGAGTATGGAAGTACATGTAGAAGTAGAATGTCAGCAATGCTCAACTACGAAAAATCAGTGCCCAGATGAGCAACAGTACATTAAGATGAAATGAGATCAACCTGCACATGCAGTTCATTGAGCTGCAAAGAAACATTTGTAGCTTCTTCAGAAACATGAATAATCAATTATAGTTACACTGCAGCAAAACTGGACTTTTGTGAACATGTAAAACACCATGCTGTTGATTTAACAAAGGTCTATGACATTAAAAATGTTAATTGTCTTCAAATGCTTATTCACAATTCTAAGAATGTGTTATCAACCAGGAGTATTTAATTACAAAAACAGGCTCAAGTTCCAAAAAAACTGAAAGACATACGACAGATCACTTTTCCCCAGAGGCAATGGTTACTCTAAATATGAAAATAGTTATAGCAGATGAAGTCAGTTTCCATTATTCACGTAAAGTTTCTACAATATCACACAATTTGGAAAAAAATGACCAAGACATATGAGTCACTTCTCTGTATATTACGAAACCTATGAAAAATTTAAAGATCTATTGCTTTCTACCTCTTTATGTGAAGAGGAGGAGGACGACGAGAAGAAGAAAATGTAGTAACAATTTCTATCTGTACTGATAATAACATTATCACTAAGTGTTGGCCTAAACAATGTGAGTTTAATAAGCAGCATATTCGTCCATCAAATTCTTGATCAAGGGAAAGGAAATGGACCACATATGGTGTAGCAATTAAATTGAGCAAGTACAGGACTGGGGGGGGGGGGGGGGCACACTTACACTATGAACTGCATCATAAGGGATGCAAAGCCTAATGCATCTGCAATTGAACACCATAACAGGTACACAAATTTATGTAACCACAATTCAGAGTCAGCCATGCAATTATTTGGTAAAGAAACTAATCTACCTTCACAATGTAACAAAAATTCTTCTCTTATAGTTGTTATTAACAAGCATGCATCTGTAAATGATCACTGCAGCAGTACAAACAAGTGGTATGATAATTCTGGGATCTTCTAAGATGAATATCTGATACTACTATAATATCATAGAGTTTAGTATATGTAGTGGTATTCCAAAGGCCCAACAAAGATGATACAAGAAGTATACTTATGGATGGGAAGGATTAGGGAATTGATCCATGGTACACAATTAGAAGAAATTATAAAAAATGGAGCAAGTTTAAATCTGCATAATTTTGAGGCAATGGTGTTGGATGAGTCACCAAATTACACAGATACTTTAAAAGCAACAATTTTCATTGTGATGTGTTGCAAAGCATATTTTATCGTTTATAACTGGGAGCTTTCAATTTACACAACTAGTGTTCTGTTTACTACTGAGCAGCTTGAGGTTTGTAATAAAAATAGAAAATTCGTTTTCTGGTAGCAAATAAAAAATGAAAAGAAAACAGAAACAAGAACCTTCAGTTCTAACCATTACTGTATTGCTTGAAAAACATGCAGCACATTATTGATAAAAAATGGTGAGGTACGAGGTCCGTTCAAAAGATTCTGGAACATTTGTAATTTAACACCAATAGTATGTTGGAGTAAAATGCAGTTGGCACCCTTACACAATCCTGTGTCTAATGTGTAATTCAGTTCTGAATTGAGTAGAATGCCATGTAGCACAGTTTGCGAATATCGACATGGCAATGTTAGAGGAGCAACATGCCTGCATTACATTTATTACATTTTATGTGAAAGTCAAGAAAACCTTTATAGCGACCCACCAAATGAGGCACAGAGCCTACAGTGATGAGTGCTTTTAAGCCATACTCAGCATTAAAAATGGTTCACATGGTTTCAAAACGGCAGGACGGAAGTTAAAGATTATCCTCAATTCATATCATCCCTTCAATGTCTACGGATGACGCTCATGTCAGGAACATCAACGAAACTGTCCATGCCAGCTGAAGACTGTCCAACAGATTGCATCAGAATGTAACATTTCAGCTGGATCATATCACGAAATCCTGACACAGAATCTTGGAATACATCATGTTGGCACCAAGTTTGTCCGACAGATCACGAGTCAAGACCAGAAAGACCTTCACCTCCTAATCTGTGAAAGCTTTTGGATCACACAAATTAGAATGAGATGTTCCTTAAAGAGAATCATAACTGGTGATGAGACGTGAATCTATGGTTATGATGTTGAGAACAAGGTTCAATCTTCACAACAGGTCAGGAAAGATTCTCAAAGACCAAAAAAAAGCTTGTCAGATCAGGTCAAATGTCAAAACCCATGCTGATAGTTTTCTTTGACTTTGAAGAATTAGTTCACCATGAATTCATGCCACAGGGACAAACTGTCAATCAATGGGACGTGTTGCGACACCTGCGAGAAAATGTGAGACGGAAACTGCCTGAAATTTGGTGGGACAAGTCATGGCTCTTGCATGATGATAATGCACCCACATATTCATCCCTGTCAACGTGTTACTAATCCACAAAAAATGAAATGACTGTGCTGCCTCATCCTCCACTCTCTCCATACCTGGTGCCTGTGGACATTTTTTATTTCTAAAGTTGAAAACCCCATTGAAAGGACAAAGATTTGTAATGTCAGTTGAGATAAAAGAAAATTCGCAGATGGTGCTTTGCACGAACCTGCAAGAGGCTTACCCAGACTGCTTCTGGAAGTGGTGTTGGAAGCAGTGTATCAATTGTGAAGGAGAGCATTGCAAAGGAGACAATGCACAACACTTAAAAGATAAGTGAAGAAAAATTTTGTGGACAAAGTTTCAGAAGTTTTTTAACAATCTCATATAAGCGAATGAGTACCTTATTTTCCTTATCCTCATTCTCTCATTCTGAAGAGTGCTTGTAAAGTAGCAGGTAGTCATTTTTTGTTTAATAGAGTAAAACCTTGGTAATTCAAGCCCCAGCAATTTGAATCCCTGTTTAATTTGAGGTTAGTGATGGATGACAACTACGTTAGAAAAAATCAAAAGAATATCAGGCATAAAATCGAAAATATGCAGGGAGTGGATGTGATCAGTGGGCGAGCTGCACACGTGCATGCATTGTTTACAATCATGCACACTTTAGCCATTTTCGTTGTTTCACTTGCTGCCAGCTGGCCAGTGTCTGCTCTGGCTCAGTTTAGTCAGGCCATGTTTAGTATTTATTATTGTTCCTGCCTTATTTTGCCAATATCAGCATTGACTCTTCAAAACAGAAGACATTTGCTTCTTTGGAAAAGAAAGTTTTAGCATTGTAAAGATTGGAAAGTGAGGAGACTATAATAAAGATAGTCACAGAGTTGGATGTAGGCAAAGTAACAGTAGGTGACTGGTGACACAACAGAGCCAAACTAGAGCACAGATATTCTACCAAAGCATCTTGTTCTTCTAAAAAAACATCAAAATTTACAGATCATAAAATCATGAAAACATCAGATTATGAAAACACTAGCAAAGCCTTTTATTTGTTGTTTACTCAACAGCGAGCTATAAGAGGTCCAATAAGTGGTCAGATGATTCAGGAGAAAGCGTTTTTATTTAGAAAAGAATTAGAAGAAGAAGGAGAAGAAAGTTGTACTGCTATTTCTGGCTGGCTGGATTGGTAGAAGCAAAGATATTGGGTGGGCCAGTTTGAACTCTGCACTGAAAAATTATCTGCTAACAGTGGAGCTGTTAAACTGATCCAAGAAAAAATACAAAATATAGTAAATCAGAAAAATCTGTCATTTTATCAAGTTGATAATTGTAATGACATATGACTCAATCACAGAATGCTTCCTACTCAAATGCTAGCAGCTAGAAATGGATCCTCTGCTACAAGTTATAAGAAATCAAAAGATAGAATAATGATCCTAGCTTGCAGTAATATCTTTGGGGGTCACAAATTGTCATTTTTGTTAATCGGTAAGTCTGCCAAAAAAAAAGAGCTTTCAAAAATATTCAGATGACAGTCTTACCAGTTTTGTATTAGAATAAAAAAGTGCCAAGATGGATATTTCAATTTTTTAGCAGTGGCTTTTAGACACATTTGTGCCAGAATAAAAAAACTTAACAAACAAAAAATTAATGCTCAAGGGACTCCTTACTCTAGACAATGCAGGATGTCACCCCAAAGCTGACGAACTTCACAGCGGATATGTTTACTCATTTGTTTTACCTCCCAATACTTTTAGCCACATGCAGCCAATGGACCAAGGAATGTTGGTGTATTTGAGGGGAAAAAAAAGTGTTAGCCCAAGTTGTTGCAATCTCTTCTGCTCTCAATAGAAAATGAGCCAAAATCACTAGAAGCTGCCTCGGGGGAGAGGGAATTGAAGGATGTTGTCTATTGTGTTGCAGAAGCCTGGGACCATTTAAAACCAGAAACATTAAAAAAAGTATTGGAAAATATGATAATGAAACTAAAATACATCATTAAGGCAAAACAAACATTCTGTCAGAACAAAATGACAATGAACAGTTGTTAGATCTTATTTGACATCTTTCTGTGTGTGACAGTGCTGACTGATAATGAAGTGCAAATGTGGCTGAACTAAGATGATCAGTATGAAATGACCAATAGTACAACTGAGGAAATGGCAAAACAAAGGAAACCAATTCTAATGATGAAAAGGAATGTTGGTGCCAACAAAGTGAGTCACAGTGATGGGACTGTGGCATTAAAATTAGCACTGCACTATATGCAGAACGAGAATGTGGCAACACCAGCTGGCTTTATGCTTCTAAGAATATGGCACGACAATGCTACTAAGAGCAAACAGTCTTCACAAAAACAAAACACTGTTGATTATCAACAACCTCTAGAGTTGCAGACAGGCACAATGAAAAGACTGTTAAACAGTATTGCTTTCAAACAAGGCATTCTTAAGCAAAGAAAACACACACACATTCACAAAAACAAGCGCACCTCAAGTACACATAATCACTACAATTGGCAACTCCTACCAGAGGCTTTGGCCGATGTTATAATGTCTAACAGTCTATTTGTTGTGCCTATCTGCAACTCAGTGGGTCATCTTTATGGTGAGTACCAATCTATTCTTTTCCTAACATTGTCGATTTTCCAACCTGGAGTTTCCACTGTTTGAAAAACTGTTGATTATTTTTTCCAAAAATAAAATATGTACAGTAGAAACAATTGTAAACTAGTTCATGTAATATGTATGTATTTAACATACAATGTTTGAGTTTCTACTAGCATATTATTTCTAAAACAAACTAAGTAATACATTAACGATGAAACAACTTTGTTTTTTGTACTAATACTGTGAACATCAACTTCTGAATCTTTTTCAAATAAAAGATTTTTAAAATTGACAGTCTTCATGTTATTTGAGTTTTCACAAATTTGAGCTCTATTTGGCTCCAATTATCTTGAATTAGCAAGTTTTTACTCCACTAAGACTGATGAGCAAATTCAAGAACTTCAAGTTTGTACTTTATTCCATTCATGGTCTTATTACATACTTCTTTTGTCACAGAGGAGCAGCACTCTACCAGCCTTACAGAAAAGAAGGCAATGTGAAGCTGTTCACATATTAACTGATACTCTGTCCAGCTGGCAGCCAAGCAGTGCCAGAGGATACAGCTGCCTTAGTTCACTTGGCTTCCATTTCATCTCCCAATAGTTAACTGTAGTCAGAACCCACAGTTGTGAAGAAGACAGATAGATAGATTAGACGTACTTTAGTTCCATAGATCCAAAATGAGGATATCATCATCAAGAATGTAGAACATGTCATGACACAAGACTACATAATACATATTTACTGAGGGGGGGGGGGGGGGGGGAGGGGGTAGAGCTTCTCCAGATCCTATGTGAAATGGCACTCATAGATGCAGAACAAGCAAAAAAATTTAACATTTTAATTTAAGACCCTAATAACATAATTGTCACAAAATAAGTAAATGTATAATACACTGAGGTGCATATGAGAATATGATAACAGATTACTGTATGAATTTTGAACTTATTGTTGGTACTATTTTGCATAATAAAACAAAAAAGTGTTTAAAAAAAAACACATGACTTAATTTAAATAACAGAAAAACGGGTCTAGCAGTGATTTGATCTTAGGTCAAAATATTTTACGGTAGCAGCTGAGTCTACAGATTAATACCGAAGCACCACTGAGCATGATACAGATACCAGGTATACAGAATGTTAAGTAACTAGGAAAGTGAGAGAAATCCTTATTGAAAAATTCTTACCAGGCTCAGAATTAACAAATCAGTTTATTGGTCTGGGACTATCTGATTATGATGTTACTCTAGCACTCTAGGATAACACATCTATTTCAAAAGAAGTAAAAAATTAGGTGTAACCTCTAATGTGAATCAAATAACAGCAAGTGGGAGGTGAAATTGATCACTTAACAGAAATTCATTAATGGGGGAGATTTTTGATATCATTCATTTTGTAAAAAGCTAACATTTTGTAAAAAAGTAACATAAACAAACACTGTCCATCACAATGTCCTCCTTTATTGCTCCATAATAAAACAAGACCACAGATAGCCACCAAAACCACAAGAATGAAAATGTCAGTTGCAGTGGCTTAAGCCTACAAGGAAGGGTTACAAAATCTTGTGTACTATTGTGATAAATTTTTTAGTATTTTATTTTTTTAATAAGTGGACCTTACACACCTTTGAACAATTATCCCTTTCTCCTGATCTCCCTGGGGAATATACAGCAAGTGGATAATCACACAAGGGTCATTCAATAATGAAAGAGACAAATTGGTCTGAAGAAAAAAGCATTTATTATTACAAAACACTACTTTTTCTACTTTCCAATATAATCCCCTTGAAAGTTTATGCACTTGTTCCATTGGACTACAAGATTTTTTATTCCAGCTGCAAAGAACTCATTATCTTGATCCAGAATGAGATTCTCACTCTGCAGCGGAGTGTGCGCTGAAATGAAACTTCCTGGCAGATTAAAACTGTGTGCCCGACCGAGACTCGAACTCGGGACCTTTGCCTTTCGCGGGCAAGTGCTCTACCAACTGAGCTACCGAAGCACGACTCACGCCCGGTACTCACAGCTTTACTTCTGCCAGTACCTCGTCTCCTACCTTCCAAACTTTACACAAGCTCTCCTGCGAACCTTGCCCGCGAAAGGCAAAGGTTCGAGTTCGAGTCTCGGTCGGGCACACAGTTTTAATCTGCCAGGAAGTTTCATTATCTTGATGCTTGAACCAATTTCCCACAAACTTTTTCACGCCCTCGTTGTCCTGGAACCTCTTCCTACATAATGCCTCCTTCAGCGCACCAAACAAATTGAAATCACTAGGTGCTAAACCAGGGTTGTAAGGGGGATGAGGCAGTACTTCCCAGCCCATTTTGTTGATGGTTTCAAGGGTTAGTTGAGCAGTATGAGAATGTGCGTTGTCTTGCTGGAGAATCACACCTCTCCTCTTAGATCCACAACTTCTCCCTCTCATGGCTGGCTTCACCCTGTTTAAAAGCAGGTCCAAGTAGTATTGGCTGTTCATTGAATGCTGCTCTTCGAGGACCGTCAGTATCCAAAAAAACTGTCAGCATGACTTTTCCTGCCGATACTTGAGTTTTTAATTTTTTCTTGATAGGTGAGTTGGTGAGCTTCCACTCCATGCTTTGTCTTTTTGCTTCTGGTCCAAGTCCCATCACAAATTAAAATTTTGTTGAGGAAGTGTTCACCTTCTCTTTTCATAGCATTCCTTTAGCTCTGTGCACACTCTCAACATTGTTTCCTTGTGTAGCCGTATCAACTCCTTTGGGAGCCATCTTGCGCATGTTTTGCGGTACTTCAGCTTGTTGCAGATAATGTTATGAACTGTACCAGTACTAACTTGAACCTTATCAACTATCATTTCCACAGTCACACAGTGGCCGGCATGAATAATGTCATCAACGTGACTTTCAAGTGGGGGAGTTGAAACTGCAACTGGTCGGCCGAACGGTGTTCGTCAGTCACAGAGTTGCAACAATTTTTGAACTGCTCTACCAACTTGTAAAAATTTGCACAATTCATACAACCTTCACCATAAACATTAGACATTCTGCAGTATATATTCACTGGTTACTTGCCTTCAGCAAGTAAAAAATGAATAACAGAATGTTGTTCAACTACTGTGGATGTTTCCAGCAGACTTTCCATCTTGAAATGTATTTTTGAGGTTATAAACAAAACAATGTTGATACATCAGCTGATCAGAGCTCATCCCAGTGATGCCAACTCAAAGCCATAAAAGTACCAAACTTGCCCTACTAACAGTTTTTCCCCCAGACCAAATTGTCTCTTTAATTATTGAATAACCCTCATATTTTCATTACTATTGAAACTGTCGTTAACAGCATTATATTTAATGTGAGCGGCAGTATAAAAGATGCACAAATTGTTTTGCTAAAACTTCTTTGAATGTGTACAACTAATGCCTGTCTTCTAGAAATATGGTCAACACAATCATTCCATTGCAGTTTTAATGACTGCTGTTTAGATCAAAGGTAAGACCCAATTTTTCTGGAGCACAGACCTCACAACACTGGTCCTTCATCACGGAGACTTGACATTTAAAGTAAATGGTACTTTACCTTGCCGTAAACCAAAGAAGCCATCCTTAGCTTGAACACACATGTTATAATGAGCACAGCAGAGACGTCCTTCAGCAGTAAATCTCCAGGTTTGTGTAGACTGACGGCGGGCATCTGGACGTCTTAACACTAGAGGGACATATTGGAGTGGCTGAGGAGCTGGTCCAGCTATATCTAGGACAAGACCGCCACTGCCAGATTGATCATGTGGTGGTGAGCTTCCTTCATGCTGCAGCAAGCCCTCACTTGACATCCGCCAAAGCTGAGATCTTACTCCATGCTCTTTTCGAGCTAACGTAACACGGTTACTTCCAGGTAACACCTCCAGAACAAGCTGCTGGCCTCTGACATCTAATGGATCACCGTGAACACTGGTGGCAAAGAAGCAATGATAATGTTTACTGGTTGACTAGAAATACTGAAAAATAGTTACACAGATTTTTAATGGCAAACAGGTAAATACCAAACCATGATAATTTTGAATAGAATCAATATTGCTTAGGTGAGGAGAAGCAGATATTTTTCTCTTTGAATTTTGGGTAAAAAACTGATTTCTTGAATAACTGACATTAAATGCGTTTTGTCCACAAAAATCTGAGACCCAAAATCTGTCGCATACACAACCTGAACTACTTTTCAGATTTTGGAGAACTGTGGTCAATGGCAATAACGAATATGAGATGCAATTGATTACCAGCTTTTGATATTAATAATTATTTGTTTCAAAGCACAGTAATTGGAAAATGAAAGGAGCAAAAACAGCAAAAAATGCTAGTGGAAGCTATCTCACATTTGAAGCTCCTAATATAAAACTTAACAGAAAAACTCAGTACAAGCAACTGATTAATGAGCTGCATAAATATTAAGTGTCCAAAATTATGGTAGTATCTGGCTTTGTGTGCAAGTCAAATGGAATATAGGGACTGTAGGCGAGCGGCACATTGGATTATCAGAAAATCAAGATAATTCAAACAGAATCAAAACATAAAATCAATGATCAAATGTGTATTTAAAAAATGATGAACAGGGAAAGGAGACTCAAAGGAAAGAAAAAGAGGAGAGAAAATAGAGGAAACAAAGATTTTAACAAAAGAGACTCAGGTTGACTAAGGGGAGCAGCAGAAACAAGCCTACTGTGTTCTGTAGGACCAAATTGAGGAGCAAATCTCCATGGTCATGAAACAAGTCAGTACATGAAATTACAACTGAAAAGTAATAACAGATAAAATAAAATGTATGTGAATCATAAAAAATGTCAAGCTAAAAGTTTATGCAAATGCAATCAACATTATAACACAGGAATCAGCTTATTTTTTCAAGGAGTTTCTCAACAGAACCGAAAGAGTGACCCATGAGGAAACTCTTCAGTTTGGATTTGAAAGTGCATGGATTACTGCTCAGATTTTTGAGCTCTTGTGGTAGCTTATTGATAATGAATGCAGCAGAATAGTGAATGCCTTTTGGCATGAGTCAAGGAAGTACGATCCAAATGCAGATTGGATTTCTGTCTAGTAATAACTGAGCAAAAGCTGCTAATTCTTGGGAATAAGATGATATCATTTACAAGAAACAACAGTAAAGAATATACATATTGTCAGGCCGATGTTAGAATACTCTGACTAATAAACAGGGGTCGACAAGAGGTTTACAAACTTACACCACCTAATGCCCGAACTGTCCACTTCTGAGCCAAAGATACCATTTGAGAATGGGAAGAGTTACCCCAAAATCAGCAATGATCCCTGGAGCACACCCTCCACCTCTATTTAACCACGCCCCATTCAGACCCCACAACACAGCCATTCTCAGGACTGTAGAGAGTGACCTTTTGCTGTCTGTTCATAAAGCAGGAGATGAACCAATTGTGAGCTACTCGCTGTATTCTATACCGGTCCAACTTCTGGAGCAATATTTTGTGATCAACACAATCAAATGCTTTAGTTAAATCAAGAAAGACGCCTAGTGATCGAAAACTTTTATGTAATCTGTCCAGTATCTCACAGAGGAAAGTAGCATTTTCAGCTGTTAAATCACTTGCAAAACCAAACTATACATCTGATAGCAAATTGTGTGAAATAAAATGATCAATTATCCTTACATACATAGCCTTTTCAAAAACATTAGCAAACAATGGTGCCTACGTTATTTCTTTCTATAAAGCAGCTTTACTACTGAGTACTTAAATCATTCAGAAAACTGACCATTCGTAAAGGAAAAATTACAAATATGGCTAAGTACAGGGCTGATATGTGCAGCACAGTACTTTAATATTCTGTCAGATACTCCATCATATCCATGAGCGTCTTTAGTCTTCAGTGACTTAACTACTAACTTCTCAGTATCACGGAGGATTAATTCAGAAATCAGTCTCGGAAAGGCATTTTCCAAGATAGTTATATGATTCCCTGTGGAAACTAAGTTTTTATTTAATTCACCAGCAATGTTCAGAAAGTGATTCTTAAATACTGTACATATGTCTGACTTATCAATGAGAGAAACATTTTTACTACATACTGACTTAATGTCCTCGACCTTGGCACTGCTGACCAAACACTTCCTTCATGATGTTTTTATCCCACTAGTCAGCTACCCAGGCTGCCTTTTACTGCTAGTACTCTGTTTAGAACGTTCTAATGGAAAGAAACTTTAAATATCATGAGAAATGTGTTAAGGAAAGCATTATATTTCTCATCTATGTTATCAGCACTATAAACATCTTGGCACTCTTGTTCCTTAACGAGGTTTAAAAAACACTCTGTTGCTACTGGATTAGCTTTTTTACATAGTTTGTAATTATATCTAACTTTTTTTTTGTGTACAAAAACCCTTTAGTGTTAAAATTTGTGTATCATGGTATGGAAGGCCGTTCACCCTTTTACTAACAGAATGCCCACCTAGTAATGAAGAAGGAATAAAAATGTTATCTATGGCTGTACTTCTGTTCCCATGCATCCCGGTTGGAAAAAACACAGTCTGCATCAGATCATACGTATTTAGGAGATTTCCAACATCCTTTTTCTTACACAATCACATATAAAATTAATACTGAAGTCATCACAATAACTAATTTTTGGTAATTCCTATAAAGTGAAGCAAGAACCCTCTATAGCTTGAGCAGCTCTGAAGTCTGAGTTAGGAGATCTACAAACTACAACAATTAGAATTTTAGTTTCACTAATTTTGCTGCCCCTGCACAACATTCAAACACCCGTTCAGTGCAGTGCTGTGAGATGTCTACAGACTCAAATGAAATACTGTTTTTTTGCATAAATGGCTATCCCCCCCCCCCCCTGCAAAGAAATCACTGAAAAACAGCCTCCTAATTAAAATCTGAAAATCCTGGTAAAGGCCTCTGAATTGTCAATTAATTTAAATGTGCTCTGGTATACTAATAATGTCGGAGTCAACATCTATAAGCAGTTCACAAACTTTGTCTCTAATACCTCTTATATTTTGATGAAATATGCTAATTCCTTAACTACTTGGATACCTAACCTTCTCTGAAGGTGGTTTCTTTGTTAGACACACTTCCTTCAAGTAGAGATACCTATCAGCTGACTTTAATCTTAAAAAAGGTGCACCTCTAACACCATCTACAACAGGAATTTTCCCACCAGTGATCCCACCACTGCCCACTACACTGCCACCTATAAGCGTTGTCAATCTCCACCTCTCATACCTATTGAGAAATAGGCCATGCCTAGTGAAACCTGATCTATTGATAGACTCAACTCGCACCACTTCAATGTGAGCCAAGCCCACTACCATCTGTGCCTGCTCAAGCCCCATCTTAACACTCCTAACAGTGACATTAACATGAGGCCGACCGTGATGCTGAAACAGTTGTACAAATGGCACATTTTCCCCCTGCGCTTGTCTCCCTCCTCAACCTATCTAGCTCCTCCTTCACATTCCGAACATGAAGGGCACAGATCTTATGCTCCTCGTCCTCTATTAACTTATTTCTGCTCCAAATTCTGCATTTCCATCAGAGGAATTTTCTAGAATGCCCACTGGCTTCCCCACTACATTCCCCCCCCCCCCCCCCCCAATGAAAATACTTCGAACAACTCTCACACCATAACCGACTACTCACAAACCTATGACAAAGCACACACTTCCCACTCATGGTGAAATGTTAGCAGTTACTGAAAAAACTAAATGCTTATGTGACCTAAGTTCAATTACTACAGTAGAAAGATTTAAATAACTAAAAATATTGATTCTGAAATTTGCTAAAGCAACTACTTCTATTAATAGTACTAAACTACAACTAACACCAATACTACAAGAACTTCACACAATTTCTTATCTACAAGCAAAAGTTCAAGTGTCCACTAGAACACAATGAAATTAAACACACTGAATGAAAAATTTTACTTAAATGTTTCACTATAAACAGTAAAAAATTGTGGCTGAAAACTACTGTACTAAACATGACTACATGCTGAAATCCTCATTCAGTCTTCAAGATGTAATGTTTTCCCAGTATTCGTGATGGAAAATGCTATGACAATTCCAATGAAAAGGACACAGATATTTTCACTAGCTATCTTTGTTCATTCGCAGCTTGACCTGCATCTATCAAGAAGGGGTCACCATGGAAATACTAGACCTTCATCTTCCTTCATTCTTCCACAACCAAAGCTGATACTTTTATCTTTTTTTCTTTTTATTATGCTGTCCAACTACTAACAATTTCCAAGGTTAGTGTTATTAGTTCTCAAATTAGCACACATGAAGGTACTGATTTGAATAAAAGAGTGTTTTTGTTATGATTGTACTCGTGCAAAATCAGTTGTCAACTCTAGTTGCAGAATAGGTTTAATTATATGGTGTTTCAAAGTAGTCCCCACAGATGCTTAATGAAACAGATAAACAGCAATAGTGTGCTATTATAATATTATGGGTTTTGGATTATTTAACACAAAGAGAAATTCATCAAAACTTTGTGAAGGTTTATGCAGAGTGTGATCTTTAATTTTCAATAAATGGACAGCTGAATTAAAATGTATCTGTTCTCTTGGAGCAAGTTTATGTGTAAGCATTCCCAAAACTGCAATCACAAACGAAAACAAAGAGAAACAAAATTTGGTACTGAGCAATCAGTGATTAAAGGTATATGAAACAACTTTAGCCATTTGCAATTAGAAGAACAAGTACAGCAAATCTGACACAAAACATCGAGGGGCTAAGTCAGAGGTGTTCAACACATGGCCCACATGTGGCCCAAATAAAGCTTGAATGCAAGCCAAGAAGTGAGCAAAAATTGGAAAAAAAACATGTATCAGCTTTATAAAACATGAAAATGGATATTATATATGTGAATAAAAATGAACAAGTTGCCTAACAGTAACAATAGTGCTACATAGGTGCTAAATCAGAACATGAAAGAGCAACAGTAGGGAATACATATCAGCACTAGTGGCACTAGAAAATACAAATTACACCTGCACACGTAAGTAATATAGAAAATAAAAAATGTAGTGTATATTATAAAAAGCCGAATGGAATGCCTCATTCTAAAATGTTGCATAATCTGTGTACTTAAAAATAGTTACTAATGTTAATGTATGTAAAACCTAAAGCTTAGCTCATTTCATGTACAATACAGAAAGTGAAACCAACAAATAACTAGCAGATCCCAAACAAGTCACAGTTAATAACAAAAATCATAATATATAACTGAAACACTATACAAGACATTTAAAAAGAGGCATTAACATGAAAAAAACCTCTGTGAATGCAGTGAATAATGCCATCTCTAAGGGGAAGAATGCAAGATACACTGCACTGACTGACAATGGATGGATATCGGATAAGATAGCACAATGGGTGAGTAAACATAAAATTAACAAAGGATTCCAAATCATGAACACACTAAGAAACAAATTAAAGCATAATATAACGAGTGACAAACATAGCAAAATTTTGAGCTTGGGAGTGTACAAATTCAAGTACAGAAGCAAAGAAAAGGAATACATCAGTCAAACCGACAGGAACTCCTTTACACAATGTAAAGAATTGACTTAAAAACTGAGTCATGGAGCACCATATAGCAAGCATAGAAATGCCACTGGGAATGCTAATGTACGGCACCCAATCTGGTTTAAAAGTTCCATATCAGGAATAGAAAGTTGCTCTACTCAACATTTTGGAAGACATTCAAATACACGCCAACCAAAAAAATAACTATTTGAATTCCCCAAATGAACAATGTAAGTTCCACTGCAGTACCTATCTTGATATCTTTAGAGATCTGTGGTAACAGAGCACTTCTGCATATTATCTACATGCAAGATAGCCCATCATAAATGCCTGTACCTTTATTACAAGAATTGTGGTTACCGTTAGCATCTTTGTGGCCTGGCAATGTCAACACACGCTGATGGACTGCCTCTTCCACCACCTGGTCCACTTCTACTGTCACTAACACTCAGCCTGACCTCATCTGACTACTGACATCAACTGGACTCTTTGCTAGTGATGGAACAACCAACTGGAAACAAGTAATTCAACTGGTTGTTGGAAAACAATTGTACATTCAGTTGTAGTTTTACGTGTCAGTTGAATTATTCATTCACTCTTTCAAATGAAACCAGTCTTTGGGAGCAATTGAATGAAAACATCTGCCACAGATGTAGCTTTGCATATTGATTGAATTATTCATTCTTTCTTTTCAAATGAAAATAGTCGGTAGTTTTTCCTGTCAGTTGAGCCATGTATTTATTACCTCAAATGAAACCACTCATTGTAGTTTTAGCTGACTGAGCTTTCCATTTATTCTGACTGAAACCAGTGTGTAGTGCTTTCATTTACACCGCCAGATATGAAAGCATCCCTACCCTTACAAGTTAGGAACACACCTCAAGGAGTATACCAAAGTTAAATCCTGCATTATACTTGTTCATTTAATTATGTATTGAATGGAATAATTTTTCATTTCCTAATTTAAAATTGATTCATATATTGTGGATTCAAGTGTTCCAGGTGCCATTAATACACAACTATCAAGGCCAACATATTGCTGATTTAGCCCCCCCCCCTCCTCCCCCCAAAAAAAAAAAAAAAAAAAAAAAAAAAAAAAAAAAAAAAAAAAAAAAAATCACTTAAATTGCCGACCCCAAACAAAAACTCCAAAAACCCCAAACATCTGGGTCAAATCAGATTATTGTCCTAGACACACACAGTCCGTAGATGAAAACTCAGCCAACGGCCATGAAGAACTGCGGGGAGCGGGCACTTGATAGGAGGGAATGTTTCTACACTTGCATTTCAGTGATGACAATGCCAGTGAGTGCACATGTCCTACAAATCAGTAGATATAAATCACACATGGGAGTAATGAGCATTTGTGACAGCACATTACAGAGACATCAGTGTTCAAATGTAGTAGTACTCATTTGCAGTCAGAAACATGAACATAAATTAAGGCATGTTTAATACAGCTTAATGAGCAACAGTCAAATGACATTTTAAATCTTCAGCTGCCTGGCAGGTGGGGCATCATCATGGTGTATGCAACTGCTGATTTTCAGTGGCTTCTCATTGTCTCCATAAATAAGTAAGGAAAATGCAGTGTGTTCCAAAATGATCTTTACAACTTTTTTCATATAATGAGTTTCAGAAATGGAGATAGGTAGGAATGTGCGGTTTGTGGCATAATGTTCACAAACACCTAAGCTTCCAGTAGCCACTAATAGGCTCAATGTGTTAAGGAGACGATATTTTCTAGACCAAAATTCAGGAAACATTAAAAAAGTTTGATATTGCGAAAATGTCCTAATTAAATTTGTTACAAAAGGTACATTAATTTATACCATATTAGTAACTTCTAAGTTTACGGAGTGCAAGCAGACATACAATATTTATCAGTGCTGTGAATGTTCTTCAGCATGTCTGTATTCTTCAACAGCATATGAAAACATTCAATCCAAGTTTCATCATAATTCACTCTAGTCACTAACATTACTTTAGTAATTTCTACAACAAACTGCACTTTGTCACTGCTCCATTCATTACAGGTGAAATGAACGTCTAATTTTGGATAAACTGCTTCATAATTGTTAAATCTGGAATGAACAAGTATCCCAAATTACCTTCCAATAATTCAGGGCAGAGCTAGAAATATCATGACTGTCACAATGAAAAGGGCATGGGAGGATGGATGGTCATCTTAAATGTGTGCACCATCTGTAACACACAGGATATCTGAGTGATATTCCAGTTCCATGTACGGCCTAGCAAGTCCTCGTTAACATGTGCTGTTGCTGCTCTGATGCGAGCTCACAGCTACTGCAGGTCCCGCCCAAAGAAAAAAAAATGTAGTGAGGTTCCACAGGACCTAAGTATCAGATTTGCCCTGTACCAACCATTTCACACACTGTCGCAACTGCTGCGGCAATGGCCAGTCAATAACTAATATGGGAAAATTAATTTTAACTGAGGTTTATTACAATCTATTTATTTCCAATCAATCAAATTTCCCCAGACATGAAAAAAGATCAGGGTTTACCCTGGACAGCTGTGTAAAAATCCCTCCTGTACACCTCTGGATGACCTCCCACACTAGGGTCAATCCAAGGACACCCAATGTTGGAAAATTATGAGTTTCCCTACTACTTAACTTAAATGTATTTGTGCTCATAGTATGCTCAGCTAATTTGAGCATGGGTACAAGATGTTACAATGTAATTCAACTGAGCAATTTTAAGGTATTGTTTTAAAAGTGTGTCTACTTGCTGTGTGCCAGACTTAGGAAGGCAAAGTGCCATCTCAGTTTGATTCCCCATCACTTCGAATTGCTTTTGCCAGTCAGCCTGAGTGTAGTTTTTTATGTGGTTTCTCCACACTTGTCTTGGCAGATTCTAAGCTGGTTAACCATTCGAGCCTCATTTAAACAAAACACAAATGCTTGCAACATGAAAAACATATCTAAATATTAACACCAGAATGCAGACACATTTCAGCTTGCATAAAACTTCCTTTAGAGGTAACCTTGTGTTGCATCATCAAGATCATTGTGTTACAACTGTTGTAAGAAGCTGCAAAGATTGAAATTTATAAATGCTGTTTATTCATTTGTACAGCTTAAATTGAAACAAATAAAACTGCAATTGATTCTGGTGCAACAAAAGCCTGATGAAAAGAAAGAAGCCTTGATTATTACATAAATATATGTTTATATGAATCAGACTAATATATATGAATGGGAAGAATTATATGACTGAGTAAGACGTGATCCTCAAGCTGAATTCAGTGCAATATACAATATCTGCAAGAATGATTCATGTTATGAAACTATATTAAGCAAAGAAATTCAAACGAAATTACTGAATGATTCACAAAAAATACTTCACACAAGTGGCAGTATATGCTTAAGATATAACTGATCAAGACGTCAATAAAAATCATATCATATGTGGTTTATGTTCACATCACCTCAGCATTTACTGAAAAAGAATTATGGATATTGGGTGTCAACCGGTGGGATGAGAGAGTAGAGTCTCAACACATTTAAATTAGATATAATTATTTAAGTAAACAACTTTTTAATCCAACACATTTTTAAAATGGACTGAAAATTTTTTAAATAATTTTTCCTGGTCCCATACAGATTCCTAATGCCATACAGATAGTCCTGAAAATTTATGTTGTGCATCTTTAATAGCTATGACAAAACTCGGAAAAAAGAGGGGGGAGGGGGGGGGGACACTTGTAATAGGTAACTGATACAAGACTAGTTCACCTAAGCTGCTAACAATTTCAATTTTATTATACTTCAAATGATATGAACTGTTCTGTGATTTTTCTCAATGACAGTTGCTCTCTACACTCCTTACTATTATTACTGCATGCGCCCCACATTTTCTGTTTTCAGTTTTATAGGTATGCTCATAGCTATTAAAAATTTACAAGCACAAATTTTCAGGACTATCTGTATGGCAATAGACATCTGTATGGGGCTAGTACAGATTATTTAATACATTTTAGTCTGTTTTAAAAATGAGTTATATTAAAAAGTTTTTTATTTAAATAGTTATTTTCTGGTTTTTGGTCTTACATGTGTGAAATTATTCAATTGATTTCAAACATTCTGATGAGATTACAACAGAGAGTAAATATCAGAATTGAGTTCACGCAGAAGCTTAGCAGCAATCTTAATTACAAAACTGGGACAGGAAAACAGGGACATAGCAGTGGTACACCTAGTACTCTTAGTCACACATCAAAAAAGAAAACAAGTTACTATAGCATTGTCATCCAGTTCTGAGCTAAGTTGAAAGTTTCAAGTGTCTAGCATATCAGGAATTTAGTTTAAAATCAACTGCAAAATTTGTACCAAACAAACATGCAAGAAACCAACCCAATAAAAACATATTAAGAAGTGATTTTTCATATATTTACAGTGCAGAACCAGATATTAAACTTTTCAAAACAACCAAATTTGACATTCAATCCCACAAATACAAAAATCTGTATTTAAGTAAATAAGTACATACATTTTGAAAATACTTTATTTTTATAAATATATTTTTAATTCACATCTCATTGAAATAATATAGTGTATTTGTCTGTAAAAAAAGTTGTCAATTCTCATCATGGTTTATGTATAACCAATATGGGTGAAAAAGTATGTAAATAAAATCACTCAAACCCCCAAGACTGAGTGAAAACATTCATATAACAGTCACAACTGATAGTGACTTGTGTCAGCTCGCTGTCTCACACTGAATCAAATTACTCAAACCCGGTCAATAAGTAAAAACATTCATATAATGGCTTCAGTGGACAGAGACTTGTTTCAATCAGTTGTCTGACATTGAGTGAAACCACTTAAACCTAGTGACTGAGTGAAAACATTCATATAGCTGCCATGGCTACTGAGACTAGTTTCTTTCAGTTGTTCCATTCAACTGAAGAAACCGAACTGAACAAAGAAACAGTCAACTGACCAATTGATTGCTATCGACAGTTCATTGTTCCATCCCTACTCTTCCCCCATTCCTATATTTACAGTCATCGATTTTTAATTCCATCTTTATACCTCTATTTATTTTCTATTGTTTTTCTTTTGAGTCACCTTTCATTCATATCTCATGCTTTCAATCTTATTTAAAATCATCTTTATTTTCAATGTAATGTCCTATACTAAGTGGTATTATGTAGAAAGGTGTGTGGTTGCTGTGACTGGATATACTGCATTTAAAGTAATGCTTTTGTAATTCAACTGTATAGACACAGGCTTCAAGTGCATTTTAAACTGTTTTTATACTTTTAACTTTTACCTTACGTAATATATTACAATGGAAAATCTACATTACATCCTTTTATCATGCCTGAATGATAATATCTTTAGTTTTACACACAATAATCTTAGTATCTGTTTCTAAATATACAAATCGTGACACATTTTAGAAATGTCTACAGGATATTCCATTCTACATTTTCTAATATACACTTTTTTTCATTTACACACACACACACACACACACACACACACACACACACACACACATATTATCTGTAACTGGTATTTCACTAGTGTCATTTGTGCCAGTCACTGTAAACTTCAAATCGATAACTATGAACTACCTGCTCTTGCTCTTTTGTCTACTGACTACACACAATGTGTCACTACTGTAGCTTTTGGGTAACTTATTCATTTTATTCACACATTTGATGTCCATTTTCTTGTTTTATAAATCTACTGATACGTAGTTGTTGTTTGTATTTTCTCATTTTTAAATCTGGTGATGGCTGCCAAGCTAAATCCAGCAATGAGTTTTAACAAGTAACATGTGCCAGGACACAGGCTTTTATAATTTAATTTGATGCTGTATGAGTTGGAAAGTGGCTCAAAAGTAAGATTAGAGACAGAGCAAAAGCTTGAATTGAGCAAGGAAATCAGTCGTGCCCTTCATAAGGAATCATCTCAGCATTCCCCTCATACAATGTAGGGAAAAATCAAGGATAATCTAAATTTGGATGACTATGGGAATTTGAACCACTGACCTCACAAATACAAGTCCAGTCTCTTAGCATGTGCTATCACACTAGGTGAATCTGTCTCAAAGCATATGCAGAAACATCTGAATCATTTTAAAGGAATCCAAATGATTTTTTGTGTTGCTTTATTACTGTGGGTGTGATGTAGATGACAGAGGCTAAACAAAACCCAAAGCAATGGGTGTTCAGAACACTTTTCACACTGCTATTGCAAGTATTGTTTTCCAGACAATGATGTAAAAAATTTGAAGTGCAGATGATATTTACTGATTAACACTGCACCCATTTTCTAAGGTCCATTCCATTTGTAGAGAATTTCATGTTATCACCATAAGCTGCTTTTAGTGCTTGCTTTAGTTTTGGTAAAATGTACCACTTTCAAGTGGACATAAAAATACATTATAATAAAATAACAACATCAGTAATAAATTACATTTTCATAATAATAATCAAATATACTATAGATATGGAGCTTATTTCACAAAAACTGCATTCTACTTATAATTTTTATTCCATTACTTTCATTTAAAATTCCTATTAGGGCACCCACATTCATAACATTGTCGTTCAAATATGATTTCACTAAGACATTAAGGAATTACAGACATTGTCTGCGAGTGGATATTGATTGAAATCAGGTTGAAAATTTGTGCAGACTGTGATTTGAACCTGAGTCTCCTGCTCACTAGGTAGATGCTCTGACAACTAAGCCATCCAGACACAGTGGTCACTGCAACTGCATGCCCTCTGTCAGACCCAAATTCTCAACTTATCCACACACTACTTATGTAATGCCTCTTGCCAATTATACTGATTACTCGCAGCATTTTGTTGATTCCCATAAGAGTTCAAGCCTGGTGTGCATCTGCTCTGAAGAGATCATTCACTATTTCGGGTGTCTGTTCTTTCGACGTGTCCAAAAGAACAAACACCACACATGTTTATACAATAAGGCGAGATGGGCAATGATCTCTTCAGTGCAAATGTACACCAGGTTTGAACTCTTACAGGAATCAGTGAAATGCTCCAAGTAATGAGGATAACAGGCAAGAGACACTACAACAGTAGTGTGTGGACAAGTTGACAATTTGAATCTGATTTTAGGTGGGTTAGGAGAGTCCATGCAGTTGCAATGACCACTGTGTCTGGATGGCTTAGTGGTCAGAGGATCTGCCCATTAAGCATGACACTGGGTTTGAATGCCAGTTAGGCACAAATTTTCAACTTTACCCATTGATTTCAATCATTGCCTGCTTGCAGCCAGTGTCACTGATTTCTTTGTGTCTTAATTCAAAATGGCTGCTGGATTAAAATGGGGGCTACTCTTTCAGAAATGTCTAAAACAACAGACACCACATATATATATTTCTTCTTTGTTATGCTTACTTTGTCTGCTTTCGAGGCAATTCTGTTCAAAAAATTGTAATCAAACTTAATGAGTGATTGTTCAAAAAAACAGTGCAAGGCGCTACTTGCTAACACAAACAGTTGCGGCAGGCTGCATAAAGCTACCGGCACCAGCCCCACCCAAAAAAGGTGAGGGTGGGCAGAGGATGTGTGCCATGAAATTGTCTGCACAACCTAGCCCCAGGGCAAACAGGTCCGAAAACTCAGAGCACAAGAAATTCAATAAGTGGTAAGGCACTTACTCCAACACCAGATGCACATCGGCAATAGGAAAACCAAAAGCAGCAAAGGCTTCTAACACAAACAAATGTTTAGGACTCACATCATTAAGCACCAAGTACGTAAAGGAACAGTTCTGTATTAGCTGTGGATGGGCCAAGAACAAGAATAGGAATCTGTTGGTTTTTTTTTTTTTCCTCCTGACTTGTAGACAACGGTCAACACAATGACAAAACAGTATGGATATCAACATTCATCAATTCCTGAAATGACTCACGGGGAGGGGGGGTTGTACCGTAGAAAATAAGAGGGGCATGAAGGAAGTGGCACTTGGTTCTCCACATCAGCTTGGCTGCCTTTTTTGTACTGTGGCTACCTCCTCTCCCCCACTGCGTTAGGCTCTATGTGCCACAGCTGCATGCTGTCAACAACAGTGACATCACTTGAAGCCCATAAGTGGCCACGGATTGGGAAATCTTAAATGACTGTGCAATATTCAAAATTGCTTGTACCATAGGGTCCTCAAACTGAAAGCACTCTGATACACCTCCTTATTTGGGGCTGAATGAATGGTCATGTCTCTGACTGTGTGTCTGCATAGGACACCTGGGGCATACCCATGATGAACTGACACTTACGACTGAAGCCATGAAGCTTGGCTGCCCAACTCCATACAATTGCTGTGGCTGTTTGTGACACTGGAATAATTCAACACACAGAGTGATAATATACATTTATCCATAGTAAGAAAAAGGATCCTTACAGACCTATGTGATGCCCATCAGGAATACCACAAAATGTTGGTGATGGACTTCTCTAAGCGTCTCAGTCTTCTGCATGTTCATCATGGCGGGAGACAAGAGGGGTGAAAAACCGATGGCTAAGCCTGTGTCAAAATAGCCAAGATTTGTTCCAAAACAGCCATATGCACCTTTTGTTGTTGCAGAAGTGATTGGAGTGAAGCCTAAGAGGTGAATAGCACAAAAACCACAGAATCTAAAACACAATAATTCAACTCTCATTGTCACCACTTGTGTTCTGACTAGGGACACAAGGAAACACACAGCCATAAAAGAAACACAGTTTACAGGGCCATAGAGTGACAACAAATAGCACACTGAAACCACTTTACAAGTCTCGAACACATTTAAATCTGAGCAATCGGAGGCCCCTGCCTGCCCTTTTAAAGATGCTACCCGTGTCAGGTATCACTGCTGTAGTGCCTCCCACATATGGTAGACCTGCTGATGGTACACAGTAACCAGGCTGCCCCTTGCAGCCACCTCGGGTAGTTGTAAGCTTGCCATTTGAATGTCAGCATGCACTACGTCTGCTGTAGTGGCCCGGCTTACATACGCCATGAGCCGTACATACTGTAACCAGCTGGTTACTACACAAACTGTTTGACCAAAGCCTCATAGATGTGGGTAACGCTGACCGAGCACTGACGACAATGTGCAGACAATCAGGGAATTGATTCATGGCAATTGAATATTTTCTGATGATGAGGATGTTCATATAGTGGTTCTCAAATGGTTCCATGGCCAAGGAGTGGACTTCTGTTGTCGGGGGATTGAAAGATTGGAAGAAGAAGAGTTGGAATATTTACAAAAACTGGGTGACTATGTTGAAAAATAGTGTCATGTATCTGTGTCACTTTAAAGCGTAATGCAGAATTCGATGAAAGTTACTTGGCCTGATACAGTAAAGTGTAACTTA